>NC_073357.2:555000-1191666 GCF_027580225.2 Misgurnus anguillicaudatus | reverse complement strand
ACATGCGCTCCTCCAGGTTTCGCACCGGCTCTATCAGTTTGTGTTTGGTAAAGCGAGCAGTGTGGCTCTTCAAATGCTCCTCGCAATAAGACGTCAAACAAACCAAACACGACTTCACGGCCCGTTGCCTGTGTTCTGTGCAAACGTCGCAGGGAACCCCCTGTGCCGGTGGACCGTCGGGTGGAATCAGCTCGGGCAAGTCTGCAGGGAGCTCTTCGGGGGCTCGTCCGGGATCGAGCTGCATTGTTCTCTGGAGGTTCTGGACTGGGTAGGCTTTCATCTCTTTGAACTTCTCTGTGATCTCTCGCAGCACTGTGTTTATGCTGATGTCGGGCTGCTTGAGAAAGGTCTTTTTGCACATCGGACACATGAAGAGAGCACTGGACTTCCAGTAGCTGCCGATGCAAGCCATGCAGAAGTTGTGTCCACAGGGAATGGAGACGGGGTTGGTAAACATCTCTAAACAGATTGAACAGTGCACCTGCTCTTCAGCTAACATACTGGTGGGTGATGCCATTCCTGTATGGACAGAGGGACAATCGTGGATCCACCAAATAGCTCTTGTGCCAGTCTAGTTAGATAAAAACAAACAAAGTCTGACAGAATAAAATGTGAAATGTCTTGCACAGTGTTGCTTCCCAAGTAACTGCATCCTACTTTTAAGGATTTTTACTGGAAAACATTAATTGTTGTTTTGTAAGCTGACAGCATTCTCGCAATACCATGACATTGTCACTATTAGTTTCAATTGCTCTAACAGTAAGAAATGAATCAATTCCATCCAAAATAGGTACATTAATTGAATGTCTTAACACATTATCAAACAGAAAAATCTCTCAAACCAGATCTGCTAGTACAATTGTCAGCCTTGCTGTGTGCTAAATATACCAAGAGTCTGGCCTGCAGTGGCTTTTAATACAGGGACATTTCAGGAATATGTAAAGCCTGGCTATTCATAGAAGATAAGATTATCATCTCACCAAAAATACCACTGTAGGCTTACCAGACTCTTGCTTCAAATGACACGTGCATGGGGATTTTTGTCATTAAAAGAAGGGTTATGGGTGATTTACATTTGAATGATTGTTCAGCGATAGATAAGCTTGTTTGTTTTTGCATGCTTTCATTACCTTTACACATGCTGGCTGGACAAAAGGCCAAATTTTAAAGACATAAGGGAACAGTAAAGAAGTGATTTACTGTTTTGCTTGGATAATCTATATCTGTTACCACACAGATTAAGAACCACAACTTAATAATTCATACACTGGCAATGAAGCAGAGCATGCAGTTCTTTAATCCTTCACTAAGTTCAGATAATTTTCATGCTGTTATTATTACAGTGTTTTTCATTTAACACTCACCAGTGGTCTGTTGTAGCTGAATGACACTGAACACACTGACCGTCTGCTCTGGACAGCAGTGACATGTAGCACAGCTGATGTCTCCGTCACCCTAAAAATAATCCCTCACCCTCCCTCTTAGCCTTTAACACCAAAGACTGGGGTCCCTTATGACCTCAGATAAAAAAATTTAACCATTAACTGACCCTAAGTCTTTAGTCAGAGACTTACCATGTTTGTAGCTATACGATGATTTATTGTGCAAATATAAATTTAATAGAAAAATACATTACAGTAATCAAACATTTTGAGAAAATGCATGATGGTGTGCATGAACCTTAACCCAAAACCCTTTAGCTTCATACACTAGATTATTGTGGCCCTGCCTCTAAAAACCCAGCTGAAGGATATATTTGTGGTTTACTGTTTTCTAGAAAAACTCATCCTACATAAGAACATTCTGTGAACATTTAAACTTGATATCTTTAATATTGAGTAAAATCACAGTGAAATATATGTTTTAAATCAAACTGTGATGCTCTTTATCTCAAACTTAGATTTAAGTCTTGTTTTCACAGGCAGAGTCTCTCATGTGTAAGCTAGCAAGATAATAAGCAAAAAGTCCACTAGCATAGTTTGCTAACAGGAGAATGCTGACAAGTTTTCACAAATTCAAGATCTAAATTTGGACAAAAATGACATCCTTCTCCTTTTCAGCGGTGATAAACCTAACCTTACGACTACTGAATTGACTAGGTAAAGGTTGGTAATAATACGGCAGAAGGAAGCTCCATGAAAAAATTATATATAACTTTCTTTTAAAAAACACTTAGTAATTTTCAGCACATTTTCACACTATCTGACCTCTGTAGCCTCTCTTTTTGTGTCCAGACCAACACATCCTCACCCCATGTCGTCAATATTTGACGACACTTGACCATTCGTCAATATGTGACGGGGAGGGTATACCATTTTTTGACGAAAAAGACATCTCTAATTTGGCATTTTACCATCTGATCTCACTCACTGACTGTCCGAGGTTAGGTAAGACTGGACAAAACCATGTGGTGAATGGGCCATACGGCAAAAAATATATATAAATATATATATATATATATATATATATATATATATATATATATTTTTTTTTTTTTTCAAATATTATTTTAATTTATTTCCAAATATACAAAAATGGCCAAAAATATATTTGCTAAAATATTTTGAAATTTTTCACCAATATCTTTTTTTGTATATTTTGAAATATATTTTTAAAATAAATATATATTAAAGCATTTATATTCACATCGCATTGGAAGATAAACTTTGTATGTTACAAACCTGTAGACATAGCAGGCTTGAAAAGATTAAAATTAAATATATTTTCAACTGCAGAATATATTTACAGATTATAAATATACATACATTTTATACAAACTTATATATTTTGGCAAGGAAAAATATATTTTTGTTGTATGTGCTGTAAAATTAGAAATGTATTTGTTGCCCCTGAAATACATTTTGAAATATATGTTAATAGCTGAAGATTAAAACTAAATATATTTTAAAATTCAAAAATATATTTAATTAAGCTTTACTAGTATGTATTTATCCTATATTTAAAACATAATTGTTGCCACAGAAATGTTTTTTGTTTTTTTGCTGGAAATGCAGAAACAAGCCATAACTTTGTTTTATTGGTAACTTAACATGTAATCGATAAGGAATGAGATAAAGCATATTTGGCGTGCTGTCCGAGGAGAGGGCTCCGAGCTCGGAATTTTAGCCTGAACCCAAAGTACTCAGATGAGAGTGAGGTGATGGGGTGGAGGAGGGATGCTGCAAAAAATCTGTCACGGGACAGAGGTGAGGGACTGCCATTTATAGGCACCTTGCACTGATTGGTTGGATCACATGACCATGCTCCTCCCGAACTTAGTTAAATACACTTCATTACATTACAACTATTACTATTACCAAATGATCTCTGGGGGCCCCAAAAGTACATGGTCCCTTAGAATCATCCTATCTTCCCCTCTTTAGTGGTCCACTGTCATTTTATGTCTGTGTGTTAGTGAAAAAGTTACAAATGAATGTTATTAATTACTTTTATTAAAATGTTCATACAAAACCTTGAAAAACATTAAGATACCCTGAACAACATAATAATAATAAACAACACATTCAATATAAAATTCATCCAGTATATAAAGAAAAAAAAACCTTTCAGCATCCATAATCACTGTTACTGAAACAAACTATCACATAGTGCCACAAGATTTGTTTAACTGCCATCATTATTGAAATTAAGTTTTGTTTTACCTGAACACATTTAGGCACCTGCAGTGTGATTTAAAAGTTTTGAATTTGTTCAGGATTTATTTGCAAAGTTTGAAGTGTTGTTGTACATACAGTACAATATTTTACTTCACCATTCATGTTTATTAATCATTCTTTAGATATTTTTAAGAAAGCAATGGTACTAAAAAATAACTGGGCCTACATACATAATAATATATATTTTAAATATATAACAACATTTAAAAGCTGTACTGAATGTGAAAACTAGTAAATAACTAAACAGAAGTTACACAAGCCCAAAATACAATAAAACTTCATGATGACAGTAATGAATCAAGATTGTATGATTGATTCAGTGAGTCAATTAGTTGTTAAACTGATTCATTACAAAGAACCGGCTCTGTATTGATCATGCTGGGTAAGTTTGTATGTTATGTGTGCAACCACGCAGCACAAAGTTATAGTAAGATTTGTGTCCTTCATGAACTCGTGAGACTCAGTAGCGTCATGTAGATTCAATAGCAGTGCTATTGATGCCAAGATGAGAGATCCAGGTGCCGGTCCTCCTCAGGTGTGTTTGAACGACGTGATGATCAGTGGTCCGGGGTTTTTTCCATCCTGGTTGATGCAGGGACTAAAGATGGGGTACAAACTCTCGGTGAAAGTATCGCTGAACGTGTAAAGATGAGAGCGAGCCCTCACGTCGTAAAAGGACACCTGACCGGCTTCACAGTCCAGAAAGATGCCCACCTTCTGGGGCAGCGTGGAGACGTTCACAGGAACCCTGTTGCCGGCGAGGGCCTTCACCTCGCCGTTTTTCAGCCATAAGCACCAGAAGCCTCCTTCAGGATTGAGCCGGATGTCTCCTTTGCGCCGCGCTGAACCCCGTGCGACGCCCAGTGTCCATGCTGTCTTATGACCCACGTCCACCTCCCAGTAGTGTCTGCCCGACGACAGCCCCTCGCGTCCCAGGACGAACAGAGCCGGGCTGAAGCGTCGCGGCGTGTCCGAATGCGAGGAGCTCTTGCGCTGCTCTTCATAGCGCACCTGACGTCCGTCTTCAGAAAGACACAAATCACGCTGGGCTGTGGAAGGATCCATGATCACCTCACCTACAGAAAAAGGAATTATTTTGATATCTTTGTTTTTTATTTATAACATGGCACAATATAAAACATTATAAATATAATTAGTGGTAATAATGATGCTTGTCTGAACACAAAAACATTAAATATTTGTATACAGTGTCATTGCATAAGAGCAAATATTATTCAGTTTTAAACCTACACAATAATATTACAATGTAGAAATAAAGTACACAAGAATGCCACCTAGTGTCCATTATGAAGAATTAAATTAACTTTTTTCAAAAATATTGTAAGGAAGACATGAAAGATGATCACTCACTTCACAAAATGATTTAAATAAATATCATCCTCGTGGGTGTAGCATATGTGGGGGACACGGGGGGACATGTCCCCCACACTTTTTAAATCACTGCCAGCATTCCTGGGCATATAACATATACCCAATACATATACCCAATCACAAGTGAGAGTTATGAAGTGATGATATTTCGTGGATACACCTCTGATTGAGCTTCCAAATTCAGGAACACTGCAGACCTGTCACTAAACGACCATTTCACATGCTTTCAGGCATTGACAATCTTAACATTTAAGCACAAGACGATGTGAAACAGGTTTACTCCCACGCTTTTTCTCTTTGCTTCAGAATGCTATCCGAGTTCTTGTTTTCTTGTTCTTGCACTTAAACATACATAGTTTTGTGTAAATATCTAAAACTGCCAGATTTCCCTCATAAACACTCATATATTTAAAGGAATATTCCATTTTCTTAAAAGAAAAATCCAGATAATTTACTCACCACCATGTCATCCAAAATGTTGATGTCTTTCTTTGTTCAGTCGAGAAGAAATTATGTTTTTTGAGGAAAACATTGCAGGATTTTTCTCATTTTAATGGACTTTAATAGAACCCAACATTTAATACTTAACTCAAGACTTAACAGTTTTTTTCAACGGAGTTTCAACGGACTCTAAACGATCCCAAACGAGGCATAAGGATCTTATCTAGCGAAACGATTGTCATTTTTGACAAGAACAATAACAAATATACACTTTTAAAGCACAACTTCTTGTCTAGATCCGGTCATGATGCGCCAGCTGACCCCACGCAATACGTCATGACGTCAAGAGGTCACAGAGGACGAACGCGAAACTCCGCCCCAGTGTTTACAAGTGTTGAGAAAGAGGACCGTTCCTACGTTGTTGTATGTCAACTGATACTAATTAATGTCTTTGTGTCAGTTTATTGTTTACAATGGTCCACAAATGTGCGTTTTATATATGTAACACGTGACCTCCCTACGTCACCACGCATTTACGTTAGCTCGCGCTGGACCGGACCTAGACAAAAAGTTGTGGTTTAAAAGTACATATTTTTCATCCTTCTTGTCAAAAATGACAATCGTTTCGCCAGACAAGACCCTTATGCCTCGTTTGAGATAGTCCTTTGATACTCCGTTGAAAAAAACTGCCAAGTGTTGAGTCAAGCATCAAGTGTTGGGCTCTATTAAAGTCCATCAAAATGAGAAAAATCCTGCAATGTTTTCCCCAAAAAACACAACTTCCCCTCGACCGAACAAAGAAAGACATCAACATCTTGGACGACATGGTGGTGAGTAAATTATCTGGATTTTTCTTTTAAGAAAATGGAATATTCCCCTAAGGCAAATGTAAGCAACTTTGATCTGGTCACTTACAATTATGCTGTTTATTTTTAATGTCAACAACGGACAAAGAAAAGAAATCATTTATTTGTCTAGACCTATTTGATTGAATTATCGGAATAATTCTAAAGATCACTATATTTAATTTATACATTATAAGACTACGCAAAATTCATAATTATTTTATTAAGTCTCTGTAGTTAAAAACGTAACTGTCCTTTCTAAAAAAAAAGTAAAAGGCTCAAAAATTTAATTAAAATCATAATATATTCACCATCCTTGTACTTAAACGATTTTGGTACTAAATCATTGTGGCGTTTTTACAGATTCTGCTAACCGCATAATATGTATGAATGGCATGTGCATTAGATTCATATTATTAAATAATTCATTTTTGACTATATATATGCGTGCTATTTATACACACTTCATGACAATGGGTTGCAACATACATATACAGTACTGGGCCACCATGCTACCATTAGATTTGTTGTTTTTGCAATTGCATATTGAAAAAATATAATTATTTCTCAGTCTCTCTATTAGAATAAAAGCAGAAAATACAGAAAATGTGTATGTAGTATTTAAAACTGTATAAAAGTATAAGCTGAAGTGTCAAGTATTTAGGGTAAACTCCCCTTTAACTTGAGCAATAGCAGTAACCTGCAGGATCTCTTAAATCTAAATTAAATTAAATCATTATTTATATTTTTAATCTAATGACTTCAGTGTACTCAAAAAAGCTCAAGATGTGTTTAATGCCAAGAGAGATCACATTAAACACTGACAAGCGTCTGAAGAAGACATTAAGTTCTGAAAGAAAAAGTTTTTAATTTTGAGTACATATTTCCTGTTTGGATCTAAAAAAAGGGTGAAAAATAAATATGGATGGACATTAAAACTTTGCTAAAACAAAGCTGGTGATGGTGGCCTAAAACTTTTGCACAGTACTGTAGATATATATTTTTTCAATTGACACTCCTGTCCCCCACCTTTAAAATGTTTGCTACGCCCCTGATCATCCTATTATTAAAACCAATAAAATTATGCGTTATTGCAGGACTAGTTTGTATTTTAATTGCAATTGATAAAACACACTTACTTGCATAGTTTTGCAGCTTTCTGAGTTCTGCAGAGATAAACATAAATCAGAAAGTTTTTACACATCATGCATTTTGAAATGGAAACGATAAACATGGTTTTGAAGGGAATTGGCTTGATATGATTGGCTCTTCACCTTTCCCATAAACTCGTTTGACCTCATGCTGGAATTTCTCCATTAGGGAGCAGACGGACTTCCTGATGGTGTGGATGTGCGGATCTGTGTTCACGGACACAGCTGACCAATCGGACGGCTCGGGTGGCGGAGGTAGAGACGGAAGAAACTGCAAGTAACACAAACTCGAGATCAAAGCCTGACTCTGCACCTCACTTCATAAACATCTGTGTGTGTGTGTGTGTGTGTGTGTGTGTGTGTGTGTGTGTGTGTGTGTGTGTGTGTGTGTGTGTGTGTGTGTGTGTGTACCTGTAGGAACATGACTTTGTCTTGAGTCTGTGCCAGCGCGTCCAGCTCACTGGATCTTTTTCTGAGCGCCTCCAGCTCTTGCTCCATGCTGCTGGTGAGATCTCTGCATTGTTGTTCGGCTTGTTTTTGTCTGGCTGTGATAGCGTCCAAAAGCTCGGCCTGAGATTGCTCCAGGATTCGTTGGAGCTCAGCGTAAACCGCCCAGCTCTCCTCGATCTCCTTCTGACTGTTCTCCTGAAAACACATGAACAAACTCATACAGTAACTAATCCACTCTAACACACTACTCTCATTACTTTCACACATACAGTCTTTACTGGTAAAGTCATTCTTGTATATTTATGATAATTTACCTGAAATGTCTGTGAGAGAGGCTATTACCATATCAAGAGGAATGTTGCTGTCGCACGCAAACACACACACACAGACAGAGACCGGACAGACCAGCTGAACGACAGAGTCAACATGTTTACACTCCCTGTGCCAATATAACACATCTAATACCTTTATTTTTGTCCTACGGTTAGATATCTATTACATTTTCACTGACAACCCAAATTTTACCTTGTCTAGCATACATGTGTTTGGACGGATATTAGATGTCGTTAAGAATTAGAATCTTCATTGTCATTGTAAATCTAGTATACAATGAATTGCAATGCATCTACGGCCTGTGCATAACAATTATATTAAAAAAAATGATAGAATCAATATAAAAGAAAGATAAAAGAGAAACAAACAATGTATACTACAATTGCACATGCTTTAAGAATTTTAAGAGTTCAGTGACCTAATGGCCTGAGGATAAAAACTGTTTTTACACGTGAACTTGCTTGGTGGCCTAAACTGACAAAATTTCACAGAAATGAACCTTTCTATTGGTTTTTTATTTAATTTTCTGCATTTTTTATAACTTCAGCTCAGTTAAGGTTTCTAATAAATTCCTGAAAATGAAAAATGAATAAGCACAACACTTTAATTTGTTCAGATGTCCCCAAACAAAAGGCTTTTGTCTTGGTTCTTGGAATAATTGTGTTGTTTAGTACTCTGTGTGTTTGCTGGAAACTTCTCTCAGTTAAAGTGGGTGTGACAACATATAAAATATGGCAAATATTTGCAGTGCTCCTATTGTCTGCATTAGATCACGTGGTAAACAGATATAATCAAGTGTAAGGTTGACAGATGGCCGGTGTGTCTGTAGAGGGTTATAACCATTATAGCTTGGTTAAAAAACAAACAAACAAACAAACAAAAAACAATAGGAGCAATCAAAGTAATTCTATTGGATTTAATGGTTTAAATGTGAATTGTATTGGTTGTAATGGAAACTATAATGGTCTCTGTGGGTCTCTACTGGTATGTGTTGGGTTCTATTGGTGGGAGCATTAAATCCTACTGGAATGTGTCCCAAAACATTCTACAAAAAGACATTTTGTAATGGTTAATGTAAAAGAAGCCAATATAATATTTGTGAAGTTTTTATTGTTTATTTGAGCAGTAAGGGACCGGTCGGTTTACTCAGGGTTGCTTGAACTGAGTTTCCCCATCTCATGGTAAATAAACACAGAGTTGGTTGAACCTCCATATTGAAATGTGCTCCAGGGTTTCCACTCAAAGACAAATGTCAAATTCCCTGACCAACTTTCACTGACTAAAAAGCTGAATTTTCATGACCTATGTCTGAGATGATGTGAGCCTAATAATGGTGTACAGTGTGAGTTTAATAAAAATTAGCTTAAATGCATGAAATAAATAAACAACACTAATAAGTGGTTGTTTAGACTGTAGTATTACTTGACATCAGTGGAGCTTAGGACCCAGAAACTGCATTTCTTATGTGGTGACACTGTTTTAATCGCTAAATATATATATTGTGATTTTATGTATATTTGAGTATTAAATAGGTTTACATGTAGTTTGAACCATTTTATCTCTTACTTACTTAATTTGTGTGTATGTATTTTATATGTGTGATTACATGACACGAAACAGGAAGTGCCATTATTAAAGGAGGCAGCAAAGATCACATGGATATCTTAGTTTTATCTTATCCAAAGGATTGTGGAGTTTCTTTTATTGGATTTACTATTCCGGATTTTAAATTATCACTTTTCTTGGATTATATATACATGGTAGACACTTTGCACATTTGGACTTTTAACACACTTGGGACTTTAAGATTGTTTTAGGTTTGTTTTTTATATTCCCTTCTTTTAACAGTTTTAATGTTGTTTTACGTTCAATGTGATTGTAAATACAAATATGTAATTAATTTCTTTTGTCTGTCTCATCCAACTCTTTTAATCTCACTCAGTCAAATCTGACCCCATTTTAAATTTTTGTAACTCTGCCGATAAGGCTGATCGTTACAACGTCACAACTTAACAAGCTGATTACATTTGGATACATGGAAACTAAAATTTAAAGCAACAAACAAAATCCATGATATTTCTAGACCTGGACATAAAATGACTTCTGACTTTCAATGTCTGGAATAGACCTTTAAAAATTCCATAATTTTCCAGAAATTTCATGACCCTGGGTCAAGACTGAAGGCCAGAGGTTAAGTAAATTATGACAGAAAATTATTTTTATAAATTATTTATTTAATTATTATTATTATTGCTATTATTATGTAATAAATTATTTATTATCATTTATAAAATGGTTATTTATTATTATTTATTCATTCAATTATTTATTATTATTATTAATAATAATACAAAAGCAATATCATTAAATGAGCAGCTGTAGAGGTTTTTTATTTTGGTGTATAAAGCAAATATTACTCTAATATGAAGCTAACTGTATGTAAATAAATATATCATAAATTACACATTTTATTTACAACTAAATCGTCAACTGTAAATATTTAACCTGTTGGTCTGTCTCCTGTCACTTTCCCTTCACTGTTATTCTGTGATATCACATCATCAGTAATTCATAAAAATGAATATCAAATGATAGAGACAGATGAGTTATAAGCAGATCTATCTAGATGTTCATCAGACTTGTGTAGACTTACTTTCAGGACTTTTGTGGAGTGCTTTATGTCCTCCAGCTTCTTCTCTCGCTCCTTGATGATAAGTTTCAGTTCTGAGCGTTTTTTCCCCAGCTGACTCTGAGAAGACAACAGTCACATGTCAGGAAACATCAAGAAACATCTCCTGATTGAAGAGAAGATCTACTTCAGTGATGTAACACCTACCATTATTTTCTTCCACTCTCGATCAGTGGAGACGACGTTGTGAGATTTGTGCGAGGTCTCCACGCATTCCTTACAGACGCACACGTGTTCGTTTCGACAGTAGGCGTCCAGCAGGCGTTCGTGTTTCTTGCACATCTTGTCCTCCAGGTTGTGTATGGGGTCCACCAGCTTGTGTCCGGTCAAAGCCTTTCCCTTCTTATGGTGACGCAGGTGAGCTTCGCAGAAGGAACCCGGGCAGTTCAGACAGGACTTCAAGGCCTTCATCTTCCTCCCGATGCAGGCGTCACAGGGTACTTCTCCCGGTTTGGCAAAGTCTCCGCCGTCGTCGTCTCTCTGTGCAGCCGGCGCGCTATCGGCTCCGGGCACTCCGGCGGGGGACGCCGTGCTCAGACCCTGAAACTGTTGGGCGATCTCGGCCAGCACGCAGTTGACGCTGAGCTCGGGTTTTCTGGAGAACGTCTTCTTGCACATGGGGCAAAGAATCTTCTTGCTGTGGTTCCAGAAGCCCTGCAGACAGGCCTTACAGAAGGTGTGACCGCAAGGAGTGGAGACGGGCTCCACGAACACATCCAGACAGATGGAACAGGAGAACTGCTCCTCTGACAGGAGACGCCCTGGAGATTGTGGGCCTGTAAGATGGACAGAAAATTGAGTAGAGGAATGGCAGGATAGCGAAAGAAAAGGAGACATAAAAGCCATGCTGTAAACAACGAACGAGTTGTGAGGCTTTATTATGATGTATTTTAGAGTAAAACATTTAGCAAGGTGCTCATTCTCGCGTATAGATGCCAACATAGAGGTCATACTGTCAGTTCATACACTAACAAGTAAATAAATAACTTGCTTATATAACTTATTTGATCAGGCCTTTTCATGTTTAACATCTACTATTTAAGTTTTAGAGTCAACATTGACACAGGCGAAAGGACAGCTTACAAAAGAATAGCATAGCATGTTAGCATTCACATTAAACACATGCACAAACTAAAACATACATGACACACCAGGATACACAGACAGAGATCGTCTGTCAAATATGACCAGATTAGAAGATAATGTGAGAATTTAGAAGGATCACTTATGCACATACAAAACTATATTATCAGTGTTGTATAAAGACCTTTTATAATGAACTATTATGTTTTTATTACCTTAGAATGGGAGGTTTTATCTACATACACCGAGGGTCCCCTTACGTTAAAGTCACAATTTTGTGCCACCATTTTTCTAAAGAAGCCCTTAACGGACAAACTTTTTTACTAAGTTGTCTCTAATGATGACATGTTTTCCGGTGGCGGCTACCGTAGCTTTAATGCTTTTCAAAAGTGAGGGGTGAGCAGTGGACTGAGCTGTTGGTTGCAATTCACAATCTCACCACTAGATGCCGCTAAAATTTACACACAGCACCTTTAATTCAGAGTTAGGCCTAGACCAGATGTACACGGGATTTTTTATAAACAGAGTTTTTCCACACAGCGATGTCAGGAGCATACCAAACCGGCCTGAGATGGCAATATATCCCTAACTGTAAAGCCATGTTGGCCAATCAGAAGCCATTGCAGAGTTCCCCCTTAGCACATCACAAGCCAAAAAGTTTCACTAAATGTTTTTAAAAAATATTAAGCCTGTCAGGGGTTTTCATAAAAGTTCCGTTTCAGTCACCTGATACTGCGTCTGCGTGTGGACGAACTGCCAAACCAAATAGAAAAAGGTAAAAAAATAAATAAATAGCCGTGTACGTGTGGACAGGGCCTTAGTGCAGGTGTTGTTCAGTATGTGTGGTCTTTATTAACATAAATATTACATCATGTTTAGTCTGCAGGTAAAGGTGATGGATTATCTGTATTTAACATGATTGAATACTGGAGGTTCTTCTAACCATGCTTTAAAAAAACCCTATTAGATTTAAAGGGACAGTTCACCCAAAAATCGAACTTCTGTCATCATTTACTCACCCCCATGCCGCCACAAACCCGTACAAATGTCTTTAATCTGATGAACACAAAGGAAAATATTTTAAGAAATGTTTTTAACCGAACCATTTGTGGACCCCACTCACTGCCAAAGTAGGAAAAAAGTATACTATGGAAGTGAATGGGGTCCACGAACGGTTCGGCTACAAACATTCGTCAAAACATCCTCAGTCGTGATCATCAGAACAAAGACATTTGTGGGGGTTTGTGGCGACATGCGAGTGAGTAAATGAGGACAGAATTTTCATTTTTGGGTGAACCATCCCTTTAATGAGACTTTTATTGGTTGTAACGTAAACTATAATGGTCTCTACTTATATGTGTTGGGTGGGATCATTAAATCCCACAGTATTGTATTGGAAACCAAACCAACAGATTTTCTGCGATTGTTTTATTTCAGCAGGGAAGTTTAAACACATCATAAAGATTCACTGACACGCAACAATTCAATCAACACGAGCTCAAGCTTTTTATCAGGCGTGTGAAGGTCATGCACGCTGACGTCATCACGTTATCCAAAGAATGCAGTAAAACAGGACGAACATTCAAATCCAAACATCCACCTGTTACTGTTTGACTGTTTTTAACTTCACCGTACAGCACCCACCTGCAAAAATCTCTACCAACAAACTTCAAATCTTATTAAAATCTTGTTTCTTCATTGAGTGAATGAAAATATAATAACAGCAGACACTAGACTAACTGAATCATATCATATCGATCACGTCTAAAACGATCAATGATTTACTAAACAAACTCTTAACTGGTTAGTATTTTCAGCGTGTATTTCAAATGATAGACTTTGATAGAACACCGAATGTCGAATAATAAAATGCTTTTACTTACACTGCATAATGAAGTATCCTGTCGTACTCTCTCGAAGCTGTCGCAGTTTGTGATGGGTGTGTGTGTGAAAATAAAAACTAACCTGTTTTACATCTCTCTCTCTCTCTCTCTCTCTCTCCCTCTCTCTCTCTCTCTCTCTCTCTCTCTCTCTCGTTGTGGGCGTGTCCAGCACCTGAGGTCGGAGGTTCACACCGTGATTGTCACACTGTTTTGTATTAATAATAATTAAGTAATAATTATAATAATTAAGTCTTACATCAACTAACGTAATAGCATAAAATCTGTTTCTTGAGATCTACAAAACACCTTTTCCAGGTTGCTCCAACTACTGCGCATGCGCCCAAGGTTTACAACATTCTGCACGGAGCTCCTCCTCCAGGATTCGTCAGTCTGTCACGATTGATGATTTACTTTTTTACCGGAATACGCTTATAAAAAACGGGTTTGGTGTGCCGTCCATGAAGGTAGTACCGAGCTTAAAAATTCCGCTTTATTTTTTAAAAATGCAGCTTACAGTTTTTAAAATTGTAAAATAAATCGAAAGTTAAACGGAATTTGTTAAACTGGGGAAATTAAAATAGGATATCCTATATAAGTTTACCAGACAGATTGTGAGTACCGTTTTAAAATCCAGCGATTTGACTTGCAGTTTCTTGAATACTGAAGATTAAAAACTGTGAAGATGTTTTACCTCCATCACAACACACGAGGGCAGCATTTAGCTGTCTTTATTACTGCCGCAGTTCTGTTTTACTGCCTCACATTATCACATATTTCAGATTTCAGATCAGTGTTTATACCTAATAAATGCTCAGCTCTTATGTGAAACACCCCCTGATCCCCTATTTTGAGAGGTATTTTAATGTATTAATCAATACAGAAAGATACAGGTGTCATTACTTTTATGCATTCAGCATGCTTTAATCAAGCTATACATTTGATCAATATATGTGTTTCCTAGGAGTCGAACCCCTGACCTATGTTCTGTGCTCCTGTATAGCTCAGTGGTACAGCACTGCGTTAGCAGCGTAAAGGTCATGGATTTGAACCCACGCTGATTAAAAATGTATAATTTGTAATGCTCTGGATTAAAGCGTCTGGATTAAATGTGTAAATGCAAATGCAATGCTCTACCAATTGAGCTACAGTAATATATTCTTTTTAAAGAAATATGATTTTATAGTTATTTGTGATTAATAGGCGAGATAACATTGAGTGTCTGATGCTTTCAAGAGATTAGCACATCAAACCTTCTTCTCCAGCTATTACATCCTCAGACATTTTTATTACCATATCCATTTAAAGTCAATACAGCTGAGCTTTTCAATCCGCTCTTACTTTCATTCTCCACTTTGTCTCTGTTTTTCCTGTTCTGTCGGTGTTCTCTACCTCAATCATTGTGTTCCCTCTCAGAGTTATTAATAGAAACTCTCTCTCTCTTTCTCTCTCTCTCTCTCTCTCTCTCTCTCTCTCTCTCTCTCTCTCTCTCTCTCCTGTGTAATAGCTCTGTGCCGCACACACATTTTCCCTTTTCACATCCTGTGCTGATGTTCTGTAGGTGTACACTTACAACCCATTATGTCACCTCATTTCATTTTTCTTTCTTTATATATATATATATGTGTGTGTGTGTGTGTGTGTGTGTGTGTGTGTGTGTGTGTGTGTGTGTGTGTGTCTGTCTGTCTGTTTCTCTCTCATTTCCGCTCACCCCCACTATCAGCTAAGAAAAGAATGAAAGTAGAGTTGAGATTTCGCACGCTTGCAATCGTACAGAAAACCTACAGGTTGAAATCATGAGATGTCTTGAGGTGTGTGATGAGGATGATGTCTGTACTCTTCATCTGCTCACTGTCAGAGATCAAATACATTAAACACAATGATTTAAATTTAAATGAAAAAAACAATAAAACCATTACAGAAAATTCTAATGGTTTCCATTAAAATACCAATAGGAACCATTAGCTTTTACCATTAAAGGAATAGTCTACTCATTTTCAATATTAAAATATGTTATTACCTTAACTAAGAACTGTTGATACATCCCTCTATCATCTGTGTGCGTGCACGAGCAAGTTTGGTGGTACAAAATAAAACGTAGCGCTTTTCTAACGGATTTAAAAGAGGAACTATATTTTATGGCGTAATAGCACTTTTGGGAGTACTTCGACTCGCCTGAAAAGTCCGCTCCCCTTCTCACTCTCATAATGGGAGAGGGAGGGTGTTACTGCGCCGAGTCGAAGTACTCCCAAAAGTGCTATTACGCCATAAAATATAGTTCCTCTTTTAAATCCGCTTAGAAAAGCGCTACGTTTTATTTTGTACCACCAAACTTGCTCGTATAACTACTCGTCTTAAATAGGAAAAACGTTGATGTGTTTGGTCACTTCTAACTTTATCTCTAAATGGTACCATTGAATGAATGGGGCTAAGCTAAATGCTATCGAAGCGTCACAGCGCGCTCCAGTGCTTACGTGCACGCATATAGATGATAGAGGGATGTATCAACAATTCTTAGTTAAGGTAATAACATATTTCAACATTGAAAATGAGTAGACTATTCCTTTAATAACACAATAACGCCACCATCTCAGACTCCTATGCATTCAGGAGAGAGTATCAGCGTGGTGTACGCACTTTTCATATGGGGAGGGCGACGGCACAAAGCAGGGAGCAAAACAACGCTCCACATTCGTCACTACAAAAAGTGCATATACTGCGCTGATACTTTCTCCTGAATGCGGAGTCTAAGATGACGTTTGTAACGTTTTACATTTGTATATTTTTCTTGCAAAATTGCATTGATTAGCCTTAAAAGGCCTTTATTATCCCCCTGGAGCCGTGTGGATTACTTTTGTGAAGGATGGATGCACATTCTTTGGACTTGAAGCAGCGGACCCCATCAGAAGAACTAGGACATATTTAAAAAAAAATCTGAATGTGTTCATATGAAAAAGGATGGACATATGTAACTCGAAGCATGTTCAAACGCCTTCAGCGTCAGTATGAAGACGCGAAGGGTGCCCCTATGCGTCGCTTTCATGTAATCCCTCAGCATCAGATATAGACGAAAGGGCATCCCGGAAGGTGATGCCGTCACATTATGCGACGTCAACGTATGCGACGATCGGCAGGTTCATGGTGCTTCTGGACAATACTACTTAATTTTTTTCCTATTTTTAAACCATTGTCGCTTGGGGTTGGGGTTAGAATTCGGGTTTTGGGTTAGGATGTCTGTATTGGTTTCTACTTTTTGTCTTCTGATTTTTAAACCATTGTCGCTTGGGGTTAGAGTTGGGTTTGGATGTAATTTTATGTAACAGAAAGTTGTTCTAAGCCCAAGCGACAATGATAAAAAAAATTGGAACAAAATTAAGTAGTTACCATCCAGAAGCGGCATGATCCTGCCGATCGTTGCATGACATAACGTGACGGCATCACCTTCCAGGATGCCCTTTCGTCTATATCCAACGCTGAGGGATTAGCATGAAAGCAACTGAGTTCCCATTTCGTCGATATAGTGACGCATAGGGGCACCCTTCGTGTCTTCATACTGACGCTGAAGGCGTTTGAACATGCTTTTAGATTTGGACGCCTGGGGAGTGAGAATGGGTTGGTAACTCGGGTGGCTTCAGGGTCAGTAAATCATGCGGTAATTATCATTTGTGGCCAAACTATCCCTTTAATGTTTTAGTATCCTTACCTTACCAATCTGTTAAGTAGCCCTGGTAAAGTTGATCGATCAACTTGGTCATCTGCATTTTCTGAATCAGATTCAGCTCGTATTGAGATGATATTAACTCCTGTTGGGAGCTTATCTTCCAAATATGGTAAGGAGCATTTCCGGAACGCGCTTGAGGTATTCGGCTGGATAGCTGGCCAATCGGAGCACACAGTGATTTACAGAATGATGAACTTTGTTGAAGGAGCAACAATAATGTACGATATGTAGTTTTTTGAACAACACAAAGATATTGCATATCACCAAATACACAAAATAACGTTTTTATCTACGGCATAGGATCTCTTTAAACTTAGGATGAATGGCAAGAAAATTATAAAAAAAAGTCCTGGTCAATCTACACCAGTGTTTCTCAAACGTTTTGCTCCCCCCTTTGTAGGGCGCATCCCTTTGAAAATGTATGACATAAAACAACCTCATACTTAGAATTTGAATCAAACAAAACATATTAAATGATAAAATTTAGTGCCATTGGTTGGTAGCTATACATTTTTTGAAGTTTAATTACACAGAATTTATGATGAATTAATGTATTTTTTATAAAACTTCATAAAACTGGGGGCCCCCTGGCACCATCTTGAGCCCCCCACCCCCAGTTTGAGAAGCACTGATCTAATCTAAACTTATGTCCACTATAGTGTCCACTAACAGCGCTTTCATTCCAACGTGTGTATTGCATTATACTGTAAACTGTGGTCTGAACACAACTACAAAACTAGAAGTGTCTGCATTCATGTTTTTGTGTAGTGTAAGATGAGTTTCTGGTGATCACACCTGTTGTCTTCTGTGATCACTTATGCCTGTATTTAGCACTTAAGATGACCCAAATGCATATGTTTGGGGCCATTTTGCCTTTATTTGATAGACAGTTATTAAGAGATGACAGGAAAGTACAGGGTTGAAAGAAGGGTACAGGATCAGCAAAGGACCACGTGCTGGGACTCGAACTCAGGTCGCCTGAAGTGCACCCGTACCATATGTTGGAGCACTGTCCAATACACCAATCGGCTCCGACACCCAAAATGCATCTTAACAGGAGACGGACCAAGTTCATCGAAACTTGTCATCTGTACTGTTCTTCAAGGCTGTTCTTCACCAGGGCATCATAGCACTGAGTTAATAAAATTTCCATTTCAGTTGTAATCTCTCTTGACGTTGGATGTTGCAGGAGAAAAGCTCCAGGGACGTTTCTGAACATCACACGATGAAGTGTTATAGCACATTTGATTTCAGTTGTGGCTCATTTTATGACATCATCATTGTGACAAATATTTTTCCCTTTTAGGGCTGCGTGAAAAATGTAAAACACGTGTTTAAGAAAAACTCCTCTGTTTGTGTGCAATTGTGAGCTGTTGAAAGCTACAGACAGAAAATATTTAGTTCATTCTCCACTGACTGACCTCAGAGAAGAAAGTCAGAAGGCCTCAGGACAAGGGTTTATTGTTTTATTTAGTTTGCTGTTCACGTTAAGGAAATTATAGCCTAACTGTAATGGCTCTGTTTACCTTCTGCTTCCTGCCTCTTTACACAGTGAACCAGTACTGTTCTTTCTCTTCTTATGTGCTGTTGTCGAGAGAGAGAGAGTCGTGACGGTCACTGATGGGATGTTGGGCTCTCGAGAGCTCGTCTAATGAAGCTAAAGTCTACACTCATCAGCTGTGAAGCCAAACAGTCCCACTCAGGGGATGAAGAGACGGAAACAAGACTCATCTGGGAATAACTACACAAACTGCTTCGTTCAGAACTGATCCTGGAACGAGTTCAAATCAGAAACAGTACTGAGAAATGCTACCAGAAGACTGGCCTCAGATCAGAGGGAAAAGAACGAATAAAAGAGATGAAACGGAAGGGAACATTTGAGCAGAGTGACGTCATGACGGATTAATGAGGGCAACATTGTACTATATAAGCACGATGGGGAATAAATGTAATTTCCCCTGACTTATAGATAGTTTGCACTTTACTACACATATTTACTCAAACCTTTAAAGGTGCATTGTGTGAATTTCAGAAGGATCTCTTGACAGAAACACAATATTATCTACATGAATATATTTTCAGTGGACCTTACATAATGAAATGTATTGTTTTTACCTTAGAATGAGTCGTTTTAATCTACATACACTGCTGGTCTCCTTACATGGAAGTTTCTACAGAAGTGAGCAAACTGTTCTATTCGCCTTATTTGATTCCAAACCGAGGCTGTGAGTGATGGACGTCCAGCGTGCGCTTTAAACCAATTGTTTTGTATCAAGATGCTGCTCATTCAGCCATCAAGACGCAGAAAATGCATTGTTTTCCAATGATACTCTTTTCACAGAACAATATAATAGAAATTAAATTTGTATATATTATAAAGTAGTCAAAGTGCTGTTTGTATAGCAGTATAGATTTACTGCCCTTTGAAAATAACTTAACATACAGCCATTAATGTCAAAATAAGTGGCAACAAAAGTAAGTACACCCTAATGAGCCCTTTATAGTCGTGCGTAAGGTCTACGCTGTAGGTTATCCGTAGCCTCATGTGAACCTTGCCAAATGTTTAACAGAGCGTCAGTTTTATGCGAACCACAAACGCTGGGATTGGTCCACTAGAACCCCTTCCATCAGGTAAAAAAAATTGCGTCATAGGTATTTCCATTTGCGATAGTGAGAACAAAGTTGGGCCAAGTTGAGGAGTGAGTTAGCTGAAACTCCAACAAAGGTCGCTGTTTATTTACTTCTGTTACTTCCTGGCCACTGAACTGTAACTTAGTTTCAGGTTGTTACTGATCTTCTTATAGCTTGGCCATCTTTGTGGAAAGCAACCATTTTAATGATCAAATTCAAGAGAATTTTTTGCCATGAGGTGCCATGTTTAACATGTCTTGTAGAAATGTGTAAAATTATGTATTTTCTGATGTGTTTTGATGGCTAAATGACCAGCATCCTGATAGAAAACAATAGGTTTATAGACACGCTCTGGACGTCCATCCCACACAGACTCGGTTTGGACTGAAAAAGACATATACAGAATGGTGCATTTTGTCACTACTTTGTCTCAGACGATGACATGCTTTTCATGTGGCGGCTATCGTAGCTTCTGTATGCGTTTCAAAAGGGAGGGGTGAGCTGTGGACTGAGCCGTTGGTTGCAATTTACCATCTCACCGCTAGATGCTGTGACAGTGGAGCTTTAAGGCATAATTCAAAGAAACAGAGACAAAACAAACTTGGCAGAGGATTTCTTAAGCAAGTTGCACAAGTTTTAATAGTTTGACTGCTGTCTCTCACTCCTCTACACATACAGACACATCACAAACACTTCCTTCATTAATTCTCCAGTCAAGGACATACAGTAAAACCAGCTACATAAATCCCATAAGCAGATGAGTCCCAATCTGTACCTTTGTTCTACCTGGCTGGCTGTGAAGCCGAGACAGATGTTTGAGAAGAAAAACGTATATTGTGACTGTAGAGTTTAACTTTAAGAAAGGTCACACACACTGCAGCTACAGTAAAGTAAGTACGATTGTCACTCTTCCTCTGATAGTAAACCCTTGTTTGGTTTAGTTTACATCAGGTCTATGTGTTGTGTACTTGTACAGAACTACAGTAAGATCAATAATATACTTGACATTCGGTCAGCTCTGCAGTGTGTACATGTCTGAAGATCAAAAATAATTTAGGTTTAGATGTGTCACATAAACAATAAAAGAGAGACAGATTATAATGCAACCTGGTTTGTTCAAAGATGTGAGTGGATGAGAAGAGGCTGTGGGTCACGGATGCATCTTTCTTCTCCGATGAGTGAATTCCCTGCAGTGAATGTGGAGGTCTGTCGGTGTCTGGCACTTTGGAGATGCTCGTATCTTCTCCAAGCATTGCCGTTATTGCTAAATGTTCCAGCAGTTTTGATCTTCTCGTCGAGAACCCTCAGCTTTCAGACAACTGGACGTAGTACTACTACAGGCTTACTGAATGATGAGGTTCTTCTTTTTGTGCGTATTTATGAGACCTTAACCAGATTAACTTCGGATGAAGTGCATGAGTGTAAAGCAGACAGCTAAAGAATCTGAGCAGGAATGATATCGATCACAGAATCCGGCTGTTGGATGGTTTCTTAAAACACGGACATCTGAGAAATATTATATGCAGTAGTGTTTTATAGTGACATATACAGCTACATGCTGTCAGTCACTGATATACATGTTGTTTCGAATATTGAAATATATAATGCAAGATCTATGACATCAGTATGGACCACAGCTTCTCTGTCTAAAACAGGTTTTGAAATCCCAATGTATTTGACATGTCACACAAGAGAGATTGAGGATTGAAATGCCTCGAGGGAAGGGAAAATGAGGCCATGCTTTAAATGGGCCATAAAGGGACACGTGAAAGTGGGTATAACGTGTTAATGAGAAAATGAAACACAATGAGACTTTAAATTGTTAGTATGAATGATCCGTCTCGGGGAAGGGGTTGAAATTGGCTAAAACCGATGATACGGGTTTGATGACTCTTTTGCGTTGCATTACACTAATAAATTCGATTAGATGAGAACAGGGCACAGAACAGGTTTTGCATTATAACAATTTTGATTGTAAATGAGCTCCATTGTTGCCAGATTGGAAATGTCCAAGGATCGTACCAGAAGCTCAAAATTATGGTATTTGGAAGAAAAGTATACTACTGACCTAAGCACCATGGCAGGACCGGTAATTCATGAAAGATAGAGTTTGTCTCAACGATGATTCGCCGAGAAGACATAACATGAGAAGGAGTTGTGGCTAGAAGGGAAAGAGCAACAGCCACAATCACATGAAATCTTGCAGAATGAGCGCTGTTTTATCCTACCCCCAAATCTAACATTTTTTTGGGATTTAGGTCGTAGCTGTACTCCATCTAGCCAGGGCCACTGTTTTCATCCTAATCCTAACCCCAAATTTAACCCTAAACCCAACATTTCATGGGATTTACGCCGTAGCTGTACTCCATCTAGCCAGGGCTGCTGTTTTCATCCTAACCCCAAATCTAACCCTAAACCCAACATTTTTCGGGATTTAGGCCATAGCTGTACTCCATTTTGCAAGGATCACTATTTTTCATCCTAACCCTTAACCCAACATTTCACAAGATTTAGGCCATACCTGTACTCCATCTAGCCAGGGTCACTATTTTATCCTAATCCTAACCCCAAACCAACCCTAAACCCAACATTTTCGGGATTTAGGCCATAGCTGTACTCCATCTAGCCAGGGCTGCTGTTTTCATCCTAATCCAAACCTAATCCTAAACCCTTGTGATTTAGGATTAAATCATCTCGTAATATATAGTCTGAAGATCTACTCCATCTAGCCAGGGCTGCTGTTTTCATACTAATCATAACTGTAAACCTAACTCTAAACCCAACATCTCGTGAGATTTAGGCGTAGCTGTTTCCCTTCTAGCCAAAACCAAGAGATAGAAGACATGTGTTACACGCATTCGCGTTCTCCTCACAATTATGAGGATCCACAGCTAGATCAATAAGTATAGAAGCCCTATGATTGCAACGCCCATTTGAAGTGTCACAAAATTTGGAAATTATCACACATTATGGAATTTGTTCATTATTGATCATACAGAGGTCAAAATTATGGTACAAATACAATAATTATTGTACTTCTGGCAACACTGATGAGTTATAAGGAAACTTTCATGCTACAGTTTTGCAATGAGATTTTTTTCTTTAAATAGAGAAAGAGGTTAGTTTCTAATAATAAGTAATGAAGCGTTAATTAGTTTGAGATAAAGGGTTGGTTTTTCGGAGCAGGTCAGTGTGTCACAGGCAGGGATGAGATCTGAACTCAATCCACATCTGAATGCCTAAAATCTGTGTCTAAATCTGTGATTACTATTTATATCTGATTTATACCTTGTGCGTTTTTTGTTTCCTTACCCCAATTTCTCAAGAGTTTGATCTCTCTGGTGTCTCTCTTTCATACCAAGCAAAACAATACTTTTTTTGTGTCCTTTTGTTAGCTTTAGGCTACTTTTCTGTTTTAAGCATAAACATCAGAAAAAATTGCTTGATTTGCTGGATTCTTAAAAAACTAAAACAATTCTCATGTCAATTATTCTTTCAGTACATTTCCAGATAGCAGACGACTCTGGACCGGAC
This sequence comes from Misgurnus anguillicaudatus, assembly GCF_027580225.2. Taxonomy (NCBI): domain Eukaryota; kingdom Metazoa; phylum Chordata; class Actinopteri; order Cypriniformes; family Cobitidae; genus Misgurnus; species Misgurnus anguillicaudatus. The sequence goes on along the minus strand of NC_073357.2, from coordinate 1,167,839 downwards.
CTGCACTGGAGCTGCTGACTTTGGCACGGATCCGGCCTGGAGTTGTCAGCTGTCTGGGTTGCATGGAAAACAACGGAATTAATAAATTGATTATATGGATTACTTTAAAAAAATATCCGATCAGGTGTTCACAGTGGGCTGTGAAGTGAATCTCACATTACCAGCGTTGTAACAGAAGAGACCTGTGCTGTGATCCGGTCGGGTGATTTTATTTCAGCGCTGACTCGACAGCTACTATTTTGATCAGATCGACTGTTTTCGATATTTAGCTGAGGGGGCATCGCTTCTTGCCAGCGACTCCATTTTATTGAGACATAACTTCCATTACGTTTGTATTGATGGTGTGTTTCCTGTCCTCTCTTAGGTTTGACCACAGGTGCATCAATAATTCACTATGGTATGGAAATTGCACACCTTTACGGTTAAGGTTATTTTGACTAAACCCAGACATCTGCCTGAACTACTTTATTGTGCTTATGGTAAATGATGTCCTGTTGGTCACTCAGGGAATCAAGTATTGGAAACGGCATGAGTTTGTTTTTAGACGTCTCATCTCTTATTGCATCCTGATCATTGGGGAGAAACATCATCTAATCTCACTGCTTTCTAAAAGAACCTTAGAATCAGGTTCATAAACCCCAAACCCCATAGTGAGAAACAGAAATGAAAAGAGAGACAAAAAGGAGATCAAAAGGAGAAGATGTAAACTGGAAACATTGCTATGTGCTTTCCTAATGAATGCTGTGTTATTTTCTATCACGGTGCTGTGCTTTCCTCTATGTGTGAGAGATTGAGATCTTCTCAGAATGGCTTTTATACGGTCTGTAGATAAAGCGAGAGGTTACGGGTGTAGATATGTTTAGGCTTTAGGTTGAGCGGAGGGGAGACTACATACATTTCATGCTTGATTAAAAGTTATGCCTATCGACTTCTTTCTCTATTGATACCCCTCCCAATTTCATCCTAAAGCATGTGTAAGATGTCCTAGTCGTTGAGGTATCTCTATTTCTTCTTTTTTTGAAAGCGTCTGAACTGGTTCTGGATGGCCAGGGCCGCCTTCTCTGTCTCCGGAGCCTCCAGGTCGATATCGACCTCCTCCTCCTGTTCGGGTTTTCCTGCAGTGTCAGTCGGTTTCTCTAAAACACAGCGAGCAAACCAAAAAACGAGTCAACCATATCATTCATTAATTACACTTGAATTGGAAATTTTGGGCTGATGTGAGTTGGGCTTAACTATTTAGATGTTTTAGTTCTAGTGTGTTGGAGAGTTTGAGTAGTTGCCAGCCCAGACACTCCCGTGAAGAGGGCATTGCCGTGTGGGTTTTGGATGTTTGGTTACTCAAGTCCTCAGATCTTTATAATCTGTTGGTCTCTACCAATGGGCAACATTCCGATCTCTCTGATGAAGCCAATACGGAAGTGATTTAAACTGCAATTCATCGACTGGCGGCTTGAGGCTCCAAAACGGGAGTCAATTCCCATAGACCTCCATGTTAAAATGAACTTTACAGTAGAAAATAATACGTTTACAGCCTGCTACAAAGTGTTTTTGGTCTGTATAGCTAATTTTGCCCTTCATGACAACTGTGAGGGGGGTGACATTTTTTGTAACTCATCTGTTTAAATTATATTAAGCCTTAAAGTTATGCATAATTAAGGGCGTGGCCACTTGAGTGATGGTTGAACAGCCACTGCTGTCACTAGAATCGAGCAAGGCAGGCGTGGTTTCAGCATCCAGCCACCCTAGCTTCACCCACATCCCGCCTTTGTACACTTTTTCGGATATCCGCGAGTGATGCGTGGCTAAGATGGCGACGGCAGGCAACACCTACTTTAAACTTCAAAAACGATCTTCAGAAACCTATGGGTGACGTCACGGACACTACGTCCATCTTTTTACAGTCTATGGTCTCTATACACCGCTCTGCTCTGTCTCGGTGGTAGTGTGTGTTTTAGTTAAAAGTTTGCTTAGAAAGGTAACACAACGCATCTTAACACTGCTCAAGCTATCATTCATGTCCACAGCACAAATATTGTAGGACAAGTGGTGTTAAAAATTACTAATGTAGATGACCAAGAGTAATAGTGATGCTCACCCTAAATAACCCCTATTATGAGTAAAAAAATCCAACTACTAGATGACTAATACCATGGTTATAATAGACCTTTCGTTCCACCTCCATTCATACGTTTGTGAATATGGCAGACCGGAAACGCATGTTAATGGAAAAAGAAATCATTCATATCCCATTATAATCAATCCCAGCAATCAATTTTGCGACGTCTTAAAATATGTCTAATATCCATCAGACACAAGGTCTAGGTTAAAACAAGCCCGAACAATAACTCAAAAATAAATGAAATTAATAAATAAAATATAGCTGCAAGCAGCGATGGCGGGCCCTCGCACGTTATTTTTCCGCTACACGGTGCGTCCGAGAAAACGATGCACGGTGGGCAAGGGCCTCAAGTGGGTAAATATCAGTGGGCTATTTAATGTTGTTACTGACCCATTTGGGGACTGTAGGTAAAAGAAACCCCACATTTTAGACAAACGGGGGGGAGGGGGGGGGTCTAGTCAGCCACTAAATAGACACGCCTTTATCTGACCTTTTTGTCAACACTTAACTGCCAACAACTCTGATGTGTGTGCCAAATTTAAAGTTAATCCAAACACGCCAAGAGCCTTAAAAAAGTCTTAAATAAAAGTAAAGTTTGACGCGTTGCCATGGGAACAGCGTTCGAGATATCAAAAATCCCTTCGCAATTTATCATCTACAATGTCTCAGCATCATGTTGACCACTTTTGGTGTCAATCGAATGAATATCCTAGAAGGAGTATTTAAAAGAACATCGGATGGAACTGTCAAAAAAATCCACCTTTGTGACTGACACACTTCCTGGCGCCTGGTGGTGGCGCTATACCCGAGACTCACAATAGGCACATCAATGCGATCGGAATCTTCAGACGAACAAACGCCCCGCGTGTCATCACAATAAGACATTTTTTGCCTTAGATATTAGACACTTCCTGTTTCTCTGATTTCGCCATGACTTTGTCGCTTCGCCATGGCAGAACCGTTCGAGATATCAAAAATCCCTTCGCAATTTAGCAAGAACAATGTCTCGACATCATGATCACCACGTTTGGTGTCAATCCCATGAATCCCCTAGAAGGAGTATTCAAAAGTTCACTGCATGCATTTTTTAAACAATCCGAAATAGCCGACTTCCTGTTGGGCGGAGCTTAAATGTTAGAGGGCGAAAGTTGTTCGGGTCGATGAGATCTATATGTGTACCAACTCTCGTACATGTGCGTACATTTTTGACCAATCTGTGCCCCAATGTTTGTTTTTGAATTACAGGGGGCGCTACAGAGCTCCCTTGCCACGCCCGTATTCCAGCCTTTGCATGAGCCTAGTGGCACGCGACTCTGACGTGTGTGCCAAATTTCAAGACTTTTCGAGTATGTTAAGGCTCCCAAATTAGCACAAGTGTTGAAAAAAATAAATAAAAAAAAATAATAAATTCGAGCAAAAACAATAGGGCTTCGCACCTTTCGGTGCAGGCCATTCTGGCCTGCTCCTCGATGCTCGGGCCCTAATGAACACAAACCGAATGTAATCACTGTTGACTTACATGATGAAATATCAAACATCTCATCTCAAGTTATTTTGGTAAAACCACATGTAACCAGTTTATATTGGGTAGAAGTGTTTAGCTGGACTATATCGGGTCGATAGTTAACCTAGACGGTGAAATGACGTCTATTGCTTGAGGGGATACTTCACGGAGAACAGTATTCCACAAAACTATTTTTAGCCAAATAATAATAAAAAGGAAAAACTACCGGTGCAAGCACGTCAAAATCCATGATGTGTAAAAAACAACATCACTTTAGTGCCAAATCCGGTGGGGGTCTGCATAGACATTTTGCATGCTGAAAGTCTGGTGTGACTGTGTGGCATAACTAATTCATACTGTGAGTGTAGGTGTGAGTGATTCATAGAGAGATGAAGTACAGTAGAGTATGTGGAGAGGCCGACGGACCTTTGTTGTCTGTGGAGGGTGCTTGGCTGCTGTTGGGTTCCCCTGTGTGTCCTCGCTGAGAGAGAGAGAGAGAGAGAGAGAGAGAGAGAGAGAGAGAGAGAGAGAGAAAGAGAGAGAGACTGGTGAGATTAAACACTGGTGATTAACACACATTTGTTTGAGATGTGAAGAGCAAACAATGTCTGTGTTGGATAAAGCCGTCTGACCTGCAGAACATTTTTACATACAATCAATAACCAAACAAACTAAATCTACAGAGGCTCTGTGTTCATGCTGACAGATCCAACCCTGACAAAAACATTACATCCTACAGACTCAGTGTTTGAAGATCCTGTTCACACAAGTTGTCTCTTGATCTTCGTTAGGAAAATAACTCTGTACATTACTCTGAGACAGCAAACTTTGTTGTGAGTTAACATTTCTACTTAAGCATGAGGCAGATTTATAGAGATGAAGGAGTAGAACAGCAGCCAGGAGACAAAGTGTTCAATTACTGTAGTTTAAAATCTTAGTTGGATTCGGCTCAGTCTGACCTTGTCTTACTAGAATCAGATTTAGCAGATACAGTAATATTACTGTATATAGAAATTCAAATCATTTGATCATTTGCTCAGCCTCATATTTTTAAACCAATATAACTTTCTATGAAACACTTAAAGATAAAAGCTATTCATCTTTGTATAGAAGAAAGAAAGCCATAATCTGTCCCTTTAAATGGGGGGGGGGGTTAGTGCTATTTCATGCATTCTGACATTAACACTGTTAAAGAGTTGCAATCCTTATGCTAAACAAATGCAAAGTGTTAAAAAAGCAAAAAGTATTTTTAGGGAAAACTTCTGCCAAGTTTCGGAAAATTTTTTTTTCAAACATGGGTACCCGTTACATATCAGTGACCTCTTATTCCTTTTATGGGCACTTCCCCGGAAAAACACACCCACACGTCAATCAGAGTGAGAGCGAGGACGCTCATTAGCATTAGTTCTTCCAGTAAAAGTCACAGACATCACTGCACGCGACAACTTTGTTTTATATCAAGACCCAACAAATGGCATGAAAGAAAAAGTGTGTTTTTAGATGTAAGGAAAAGAAAGCACAGTCCTTCCAGAGTTTTTGGGTGATTGTTGCGAGCAAAAATCCTTGATCTTGCGGCACATTTTCTTAAAAAATACGATGGAATATGCGGGATATTAATGCAATTGTATGGGATGAAATTGCGGGAACTTGCAAAAATTGCATGAACTTTTGCAGCTTACAATGAGGTTCACGTCACATAATCACGTCACTTCATAAGGTTCCCATGGCAATATGGGACATGGTTGCCCTTGTGTGAGGTAAATGCAACATTTTTCAACTTTTCTGCTAAGATATATGTGATTTTTGCGACAAAAATGCGGGGATTATGAAATCATGCAAGCCCCGCATATTTTGTGCATGGAAATCTGCAATTATGCTGCGAAAGTGCAGCGTATTTGAAAAATGCAACCCTCACACAAATATGCAGACTTTGGCTGATTATGCGTTTGCATAATCACATTTTTCTGGAGGGACTGAAAGCCTTGTTCATCTTTCCAAGTAAGCCAGCCTTATGGAAACGCTGGATATAGTTTGTTTATCCAGGGTAGCAGAGTAGTTATGCGTGTGTGTTTGTTTAACGCTGGATTTTGTTGAAATGGGGCGGTCCCAGCCGGGTCATGAGTCGCAGGCGGTAAGTAAAACTGCATCAAATCTCTGTGTTTTGTTTGTAATTGGCGTGTAAGTGCATATAATGTAAACAACATAAACATGTATTAAATCATGAGTTATCCAGAGATAGTGGGATAATGTTTTGTGTGTTGCTTGCTCGTGACTCACTCCTCCCGCTGGATGCCTCTTAGATTTTGTGCTTTTCCGGAAACAATCGTTACAGTTGTTCAGTCTTTTATGAATCTGATAAAACTAAAGACTCTTGGAAGATATGAAGAATGTAATACTACTCTATAGGTACTCAAGATTAACATGAGACGAGCAGAAACAGCGTGCATTATGGGAGCTTTAATATTTCACCTGTTCACCTGTCTGGTTCATTCTGTATATGTAAAAATATTTAAATATTTAGGTCAAAACCTACTGGACACAATAGAGAGCTGTAAGATCCATAATGCTGATTATTTGCTGATCAATTTATGTCAAAACATTTCTACTCCTTCAAAGCATATCCTCTCCCAAACTGTCTTTGTCTTGTCTATAATGCAAACTAACAATAAAAACTTAGATTAATTAGATTAAATGAGTCAAGATTAATGTGTATCTGATTTAGAATTGTAAAAATATAACAGCTCAATATACTTTGAATATTAACTTTACATTTAAAAAGTGAAAGTTGGATCTACTTAAAGAAAATTACTTTAATTAGTAAAAAATTAAGTTGAATTTTTTAGGTGTTACACAATGAAGTTTTTACAGTGTAGTAAAAGTTACATTTCACTGAAAATGTTCCATCTGTAACACTACTCATCAATTGAGGAGATGCAAAAGCCGCTAAATGCCACCTATGTAAAGAATGAGACTAAGATATTATCCGAATGCTCTTGGCACCATCGTAAAAAAGATTTGTTGGTCCAACTTAAAAAAGTAAGTTATCTGGTTTGTTAAAGGGGACATTTCACAAGACTTTTAAAGATGTCAAATAAATCTTTGGTGTTCCCAGAATACATTTTTAGCTCAAAATGGCTTTGGTGGTTGGATAGTGCAGATTAAGGCGTCGTATTATAATAATAAGATCCCTTTCTGACATCACAAGGGGAGACAAATTTCAATGACCTCATTTTCACATACTTGCAGTGAATGGTTTACCAAAACTAAGTTGATCTTTTTCACATTTTCTAAGTTCATAGAAGCACTGGGGACACAATTATTGCACTTAAAACATTGAAAAAGTCAGATTTCCATGATATTTCCCCTTTAATTTAAAAATATCAGTTAACTCAAAAAAGTCGGGTAAAAATGAACAAATATTTTTAATTTAAAGGCAACCAGGTCATTTTTTAAAAATTGAAATAATTTTTTTACAGTGTACGTATTATACGTTATCAAATACTTTCACTTCAAATCCGCTTAATCCTGGCTTCAGGTCATTCAAAAATAACAGTTTGTTGGCAAAATCCACTAAGAGTCTGATAAAAATGCTGATTTACAAAATGATGGTTGTTTTGACTGGAAAAACAACCTATTTATTTTCTTATGTTTTAATGACCCTTTATGTACTGATTTATACATGAATATTGAGGTGAATAAATCATCAAAAGCAAAAAAGCCCAAGTCTATTATTTCTCAAGTCGATTATTTCTGCAAAGGATAATAAAGGACCAAAATGTAGAGAAAACAAGAGAGATCTCTGAGTCAGTGTTAGATGTTGCCAACCCTTATCAACGTCTCTACAACATCGGCACAACGTTTCTGTAAGAGCATGTGATTGCAGTCGGTTAGTGTAGGATGGATATTTGCAGTAAAGCAGTAATAACTCTCTAATGCACCTCCTCTGCCTGAAGGGACTGCAGTTTACTTGCCATTTTTTCCTTCCTATTTAAAAGCAAAACAGCGGAAGAGACATTCATGAAGCAGCTGAATCTGTGTTTGGGCTGAAACGTGTCTGAAAGACGACATGAAATACATGAAGAGGGAGGGAGGAAGCTCAGGGTATAGAAGATGAAAAGCAAGGTCACAGACAGACTGAAAGAAATGGAAGAATGGAAGAGAAGCCCACGCATTTAGTGACTTCACATATGGCCTTACATCCATTCATTTTATATTAACCTCTATCGCCTCACATCTTTCTTATCAGGCCAACAGTACTGATTATATATAACAATATCATCATGTACATAATACAGACTCAGTTTGTTGGTATATTAAAGTCTTTGTGTTAGGGCTGTCAAAAGATTAATCATGATTAATCGCATACCAAATAAAAGTTTTTGAGAAACATTTACACACACACACACACACATACACACATACAGTATATTTTATACAATCACAAACTTTTATTTTGTATGCAATTAATCACGATTAATCTTTGGACAGCCCTACTTTGTGTTGTTGTAGAAGAATGAGTGTAAGTAGAGCCGGATGGCTCCCTGCAGTATAAAGGGTCATCCCGAGATCCTTTATCCAGCCCAATGTAATAAATCCTTAAAGGTAAGTACTTCCCGAAAGAGAAGAAAGTGAGAGTACTCCACAATATGATATAAATCCAATGATCGCTGGACACGGAGGATCACATGACAGGAAGGAGAAGTGATCCTCCTGAAACTCATATTACATACTCAATATACCACACACACACATATGCCTCATGTCTTAGAAAATATTAACACAAATCAACATCAATTACATATTGAATATAAAATATGTCACCCTGTGTGTTAACACCACATACAGTAGATCACCTATCACCTATCAGCCTGCAGCATCAGTGTATAATCACTCTTCCTTTAGTGGATCATTTATAATTCAATCTACTGTAGGTCCACTCCTTCACACATGTATATGAGTGTTCAACTCTTCAGATGAACATAAATGAATCATTTTATATAAAATGCTAATATGTTGTCTTTATATACTAGACTCAAAATGCAGAAGCTTCAAACATCACAAAGATGCATCATCAAATTAATCTAAATGACTCCATTGGGTTCATACATGTTGTTGTTTAAAGCAAAGGGTCTGTTATTTCATTTAATATATTGTATGTATATATTTAAAAAATAACATTATCTGGAAGGCGTTAAACTTTTGAGAAAATCATAAAAATGCTGGCGCTGGCTTGCAACTTAAAAAAAAAAACGGTGTTGGGGAAAGAGTTAAGAAAGTTCCAGACTGGATAAAAAAACTTACCTTACGAAAAGTAATCATGTTTTATTGTGTGGTAAAAGTAAAGTGAACCATGGTTTTTAGGTGTATTACTCAAAAATTATTAAAAACATACTAAAGTTTTTTCATGGCACCAAGTAACTTCATTTTGTAAAGTTAGGGCTCTTACAGTGTAATATGTCAAAAATATGCTTTCCTTGTAAAATTTTACCAAGAACAGTTCACGAGTGATTTCTTTGTCTCTGACATCCATCTAAGAAGTGTTGTGCTGTTGATTGACACTCTGACATCTAGTGGATGGTTTGGCATAACATACCTCAATCAAATGGTAGAGATAGCTCAATCAGCTTAAAAATGTGCTTAACCATTTGGTTGAGAGGCAGTTAAAGGGATAAGCCACAATTTGACGCAGAATTTTCAGAAAGACTGAAATTAAAAGCATACGCTATGCCTACTATAGTTAGCTTAGCTTTGCTTAGAGTTAGCTTTACTATACATGAATATCAGCTGACGTCACTCACTTGTCTTCCGCCATTTTGAGTACCTGAATTGGTCGCAAAAGAACTAGAACCTATGCCTTCAATATGCTGTGAGCATCAAAATCGCTATTTTAACAACACTAAGAAGGCTCAACACAACATGATATTTTGCTCGAAGTATCGCCTGTGTCTCTACATGTGAACTTGAGCATTGAGAACATTGTTTGTGAACACAGAGTTAACTAACAGTTAACAACTGTTTGAACAACTGACTTTGGATGATTTGGCGTCCGCTCGCCGCCTTCTTCCCAGTCAAGATGTATCGATCTCCAATTGCGACGTAAGGAGGGAGGAGAGTAAAGATTGATATATCCTAAAGCATAGTTCCATAAAAATGCACAGATAATTCGTTGTTTTGTCGCAAGTAAAAAAAAAATTGACCTTATAGTTGAAAAAGGAGCCTCATATGAGATTCATTCATTCGCATTCGGAAATCGATTATTTACGACTGGCAAAGATGAAGAGCGGACACCATAACAGCCAAAGTCAGTACAAAACCTTTTTAGTAAACTCTGTGTACACAAACAATGTTCTCAATGCTCACGTTCTCAATGAGATCTAGGTGATACTTCGAGCAAAGTTTCATGTTGTGTCGCGCCTTCTTATGTTGTAAAACAGTGGTAGTTCGGTAGCAGCGGTCAGCGGCTGGAATAACGCATCAGGGATCAAGTAGGCATCACACTCTAACCAAGATATATTTTTTTAAAGTAGCATTTCTTTTCATGACAGTCGAGATGCGACATGTTGTCTTTCGTAGCCCTTTACTGTATCCGTAAGAATCATAGACAGTAAAAGATAAGAAATCCGTAAATCGTAGCAAGGTAGCCAATGCTTGTCAATAGCCTACTGGTACTCAGTAGGTCCTCAAGATGGCGGCATGACGTAAAAGGTCACATGACTGAAATCCATCTATAGCTTTGTCTATTATTACAGAACCTTTGACATATACTAAGTATTTATGTTTTTAACTCATTCCCCGCCAGCCTTTTTTTAAAGTCGCGCGTCAGCATTTTTTGTGATTTTCACAAAATGCCTTCCAGGGAAAAAATTCTATATATATATAAACATACAATATATCAAATGAAAGAACAGACCCTCTGCTTTCAAACAAACAAACAAAACGGGGGAGAAAGTTTCATCCTATCTTCATTTGTTCTCTTTTTATCACCTCTTAAATATGGGTAGCTTTTTTCAAAAATAACAAATTTTGAAATGATTGCATTTTTGTAAAGGAATTTTGTTAGAGATCAGATTCAGAAAATTTATCAAAACATACACGGGGGTTTAAAATGTTGTTACATTCGTTTTTGCTTGAGTTTTTCATAAATTGGGTAAGAGCACCATCTAGTGGATAATAGTGAAAATATAGCTACCAAAATATTACCATAAAAACTCATCAACACTTCCCTTTAGAGACCGTACAAGCGGAGTTGGGTTTGTCTGCTGGCTAACTTTGAGTTGACTTGAATTGATTTGAGGGCAAGTTGAGCGGTAAAAGAAGCTATTAGACTTGTTCAACTTCATGCGGCACCGCAAGATAGCTCCCGCGGAGCTTTGACATCACCCAGCTGTCAATTCTTGAAACGCTGCATGAAGTCGAACAAGCCTAAAGGCTGCATCGATCAGTGGTAAGTGGGTGGAGCTAATGACTCAGTTTTGCGTAGTGCATTCTGGTTAAATGAGTCCATCAAAGACCGTTACGAAAATTCCACTTCAACACACTATCAATCAAATTTATCGAAATTGTGCAAATTTCTTTTTTTCTCACATAAAATGCAAAATAGAAATTAATTACTTGTGATAACAGACTAGAATGTCTAGGGTTCACTTCCGCTTTAACACTAAACTCAATAAACGCTACACATGAGATTAAGTAAGTGTCTTACGAAACGCGAGCGTCTCTTTTATCCTGAACCATTTCGACGCATATGCAGCAGGCATGTATCATGACATGCGATGCACATAGGTTCCCATGACACACCGAACACATACTATAATAAACTTAAATTTGGTTACATTTGGTCATTTTTTTCAAAATAACCTGTAAAATGTTTGATCTTTCATCATATAAGCAAAGTCAACAGTGATTGCTTTTATTTATTTTTCAGTTACGGTTATACGTCTATTAAATTTTCACTGACAGACCAAATTTCACCTTGTTTTGGCCTAGAGGTCTGGGCTGTGTTTTGGACGCATATTAGATGTCTTTTGAACTCAAAATTGCTTGCACATTAGGATTCACTAGACAGACTTTAAGGTAAATGTTCATCACTAATGGGTGAATGTATAATGTATGTGATGATGTCTATAAGCCTACAGGAGCTATTGTAACGGGATCACTAAATGGAAAAAAGTCATTCTTAAGAAAACCAGTGGAGACGTGCTGGTCTGACTTACAAATCTAATGTCTACATATCTCACATCTCCACCCTACCACCTCATTCTCTTACAGACTTGAAACAATGCTCTCTATTGGATACAATGATGTCCCTAAAATCTTTGGAAGGAAAACTTCTTCTTTATGGACCAATAAATCTTTAATCCATCATAGTCATCTGAACTGACTGGGCATTGACTGAATTAGCCTGCATCACCCTTGTTATACAGTACTCAGAATGATGAAGATTAAATATGAACACTAAACTTAACACTTAACAGATGTTATTTCTCCAGCAGGACAGCGCTTGGTCACAAATGGCTCTGCAGTAAAAACAGCAGCAGCAAACACCTCTTCATTAAACACTGTTATCAGCATTAACAGTTCTGACATCTTATCAATGACCATATTAGTGCATATAAATCAAAGTTATGAACTATTATTTCTAAAAGAGCATCAAATATATGCACTGTATATAACATATAAACATTAAAAACTAAGCAACAACTGCGGTTTGCCCTTTCAAGAGCTTAAAGATATTGCAATGCTTGTATGTATTTTTATTCTTCATGCTTTCATACAGCGCTCAGTTTACCATTCATTCACCTTCTGTTTCTCTCTTGCTAATAAAATCTGTCTTGTTTTATTCTGTAAGATCTGCAGTTGGAGAACAGGTGAAATGATGGCGAGCCGATTGAGAGAGAGAAAGAGAGACGCATGTGAGACAGAGACAGATTGCAGCATTTAAGTGCCGCCCCCGGGAGCTGCTGTAGGTGGAGTGAGTGAGCGAGCAAGTGAACAAGAGAGAGAGAGAGAGAAACCTGCAGAAGTTAAAGTTGCCACTGCTGCAGGTAGTGCTTGACTGTTTCCAGCAGCACTGATGTGTGTTTTTATCTCCTTGCCCTTCTGTCGCATTCTCTCGTTCTGTCTGTTTGTCTCTGTTAGAGCTGGAGAGTATATACAGTAAATTATTGTGTATTGTCCTGATTTTAAACGCACTAAGCTTATTTATTTACTGTATACATGTAGAAATGTAAAAACGCAGACAGCGATGTGTCCCAATAGTCACAAAAAAACGTGTTATTTAAGGGTGAGTTTAGTTGCTGAGCAAAGCTGCAGTTTGCGGCATATCGGCATATAGATTCCAAATAATGTTTCACATCAGCTTCAAATACATACGGATACATATGCCAGACATTTTAGCACATTATTTATTCTCATAACTGTTGGTATACAGTGAAACTGACATGCTGTTTGGCTTAATCGGCCAGGTGGACAAAGTTATAAGCCAATGACAATCATCTTAAATGGCCAAATGATTCGCTGATATTTATATGGTATTGGTTTGTATCACCAACAGCCATGAACAACAAATAATGAACATTTTATGTTTTCAAGATTTGAGTAAATATAGTTTTAGAGCTTTATTAATCTCTGTGGGGCAATTAGTTCCAGCTAATGGACCAAGTTTTGTTTCATAAACGAATTGCTTCAGGCACCAAATACATTTATAATGATTTTGTAGTAAGTTAAAGTGATTGTTTGATTTTTGTGTATGGCTCATATGTTGTCACTGATATATTATTATCAGACTTATTGTTGCTCCAAATCAGCATTAAATCAAGTTACCTTGTCGGTGACTATTCAAAACCTATACAGACTGACAAAGTGTCATCTTCAACCTCTTAAGACCTGGTGTGTCCACATACCTGGGGCCTCATTTATAAAATGCTATGTAAAAACCATCCTACATTTGATCTTACAATCATTTAACAAAAATGCGTACGTGTGATTCATAAACCGAACATACGCGCAGAAAACGCGCGTACCCCTTTCAGATCTATAAATCGCAAATGAACTTGAACTTGTGCGCGCAGCCGAGCAGTTTCAGATCTCCGCCTTTAAATTATGCCTAATTAATCTCATAGACATAAAAGAGCGCTTGTCAATGTTTAAACCCAATTTCAAACAACAAGAATGGCTTATATTTCAGAAAACCTGCAGCAATCAGACAAGCAAAAGTGCGTACGTCTGCTCAGACCCTGACGTGGGGCTAAGCACTTTTCCACGTCAAAGACAGTTTTTATAAATATGGACTTTGCCTTGGATTATTGTGTACGCACACTTTACGATCAAATCTGTGCGTACGCACGCTTTATAAATGAGGCCCCTGGACATCATATTTTTTTGTTGTTTGGACCATAATACTTAATTCTGCGTAACTGGAACCTGTTGTACACAAATGTGGATAAAACTGCTTCATATTCTAAGAAAAATATTTGGTTAATATATTTATTGGTTCTTCCTAACCCCAAAATAGCTGCAAGAAATGTGAAAAAAGACCAAAACTCAGGTTTAGGAGGTTAAGGTCAACTGTAATCTAACCAATGCAAAACACGTTAAAGTAAAGCAGAACAACAGAGATGACGTCCATATTTCTCTGTTATTCTGCTCTACGTTAACTTTCGTTTAACATGACATTAATTGTTTTAAAGAAGATATCTGTTATGATATCTGAGAATCTGTTTCTGTCATGACAAAAAAACATTCTAGGTAAAACTACACCTGAGCAATGTCACAAAGACCAGCTCTCGACTTCGAACCAGCTGCCATTTATTCATATTTTTCCACTTAGTAGACTATTTATAACAGTATTGACTCTTAAAAATAACATAATCTAATGTTGTCAAATTGATTCCTACACTCTAAAAATGCTGGGTTATTTTAAACCCAGCATTGGGTCAAAAAAGGGACAAACTTAACACGTTGGGTTGTAATTTAATTTATGCTTGGTTGATGAATGATGGGTCGTTTCAACCCAATGTTGGGTCAGATATATAAAATTAATAAAATATAAAAAATAGTTTGTGAATTTAACACCACGACTGCAGCTTTTTGGCCCAAAATACCCCGGCATTTAACAAAACATTTTACAGCGTAGATATTGGGATTGCCTTTACAGGACACCTTTAAAAAGTAATCCTATGGTGTTTAAGAATTTATATAACATGTAAAGGCGATGAGCCCATTTAAATATTTACTGGCGGGAAGCGCGCGCTGCATGCTGAGGTAACGACGCCCTGTTGCTGTGGAGAAAAAACTGGTAGTGAAGCTACTTAATATGGCAAATAGTCTCGAAATTAACGACGCGGTTACATCACCTAACACTTATATGTAGCCTACAGGATTAGTTAACCGAATATGTTAACGAGAGGATTGTCGTTAAAATTTGCCCGCCGAGTTTTCCTGACTACTGTGGAAAGGCTAAAAGAAGCCTCGCAGATAAGGTAAGGAATACTTAAATGCTTCATTAAATGCGTCCCCTAGCTTACCGTGTTATAAACTTTTTCAGTCAGCTCAACACATTACAGTATTTACAAATAAACATGTTTTAGACTGTTAAAACACAATAATACACCTATATTAATTAAAACAAACTTAAAAACAGACTCTTTTAGTGATTACGAGGCACCTGTGTTCTTTAAGATGAAGACTATCAGTAGGAATAACAAAAATCTCGTTAACGAAGACAAACAGACTTTTGACCAAAGTGATGTGCCGCTGCAAATCTCGTACCGCACCTTAACAAATGCGGTGTATGGGGGGCGGGGAGCCGCAAACGGTTGTAAAGTGTAGGACAGAGCATCTGCACTGTGTGTCAAAAGCAACTTCTGAAAATCCTCCCTTGGTTGAAACATTGGATTGCATAAATATTTTTCCGCCCGCAGTAATCACCTCGAGACAGGCTTACCTGCAGCAAGCCATGCGTCTCCTGCAATAAGCCGCGTTATTCATCCATTCATTCATTCACTCACCTCGCTCATGTTGACAAAAATTCACTTGAGTTTTCTTCTCTTTCTGTCCTCCGTCTCTTTATCTTCCGCTAAGGTCGCGGGTGCGAGTATGAAACGCGGCGCGATGCGCAAAGAACAGAGTGATGTCTGTGATAATCCAGCGCGCGACGCGGCATGTACAGAGGAGAGCAGTGCGGCTGTGCGCGCATTTGTGTGTGTGTGCGCGCGCGCGCATGTGTGTGTGTGTGTGTGTGTGTGTGTGTGCATGTAAAGTGAAGGGGATTTTCAGATAAATTGAATAACACATTAAACCTAAATATTACCAAAAAGCAGTTGGCATATTTTTTTTAGAAAACGTGCATAAAAATCCACAAAAGATCTTATAAGTAAATAATTGTATATGAAGCATAAGCGCATCACCATAAGTGTCACCAAAATGACACTTTTAAAGTGGCCAACCTACCAACATACTTTCATTCAGCAAATCTACTGTAAAAATGTGACAATGTGTAACATCAAAACTTTAAGCTTGTCATGGAGTACTACAGGATTTGTAGTGTCTTATTATGTATGACAGTTTGAGTATGCCTCTATAAAACAGCTGTAATAAACACACAACAATCAGTGAGCGCCCTCTCCTGGCCAAACACATCACAGCTTTTCAAATTACTGCACTCTATTTTAATGGTGGTCATGTACTTCCTCTGGGGGCTTAACTCTCCATCATTATTTAAAATGCACCATTCACTATTATTTAATTAATAGAAACATTATTAATACAATGATAGTGTGTTTGTGAATGGCGAATACATCAGTGAACTGATGCACAGCATCATAAACAAACACACTGCAACAGTTCTTGCATTTAAGGTGTAAGTAAGTAAATATTTCAACACCTATCATAATTCATATTTCACGCATAATTTTGTAATTGAAAGGATAATACAATCGTTTTTCCCATCTTAATTATTCAATTAATTGGCCTAATTTTAATATTAACCTCCATGCGTTCTGTTGGAAATTTAGTCTTAAAAATGCAAACAAACAAGTAAATAAAAATAAATAAATACAGTGGAGTGTATTTATTGCAATACTTGTATCTAACCAGTAGATGGAGCTATATTACTAGCAACATTATTAAGCAAAATGTGGAGAGAAACCTGCTGGACCAGGAATATCAGAGATTAAAACTCTCTACTGTTTATTTTTAAGTATAAAAGAAAAGACCACGTGTGACCTACAGCTAAATAATAAACTGTGAAGGTAAACAATGCTAACCTACTCGAGCAAACACATTTTAGCATAAGTATGCATTACAGTAGTCAAGAAATAAACAACTAAATAAAACAATTTACAGATGGTGAAAATTTATTGGCAAACATCTGGACACAGTGTTGGAGGTAACGCATTACAAGTAACGTGCATTACGTAATAATATTACTTTTCTGAAGTAACCAGTAAAGTAACGCATTACTTTTTAAATTTACACATTAATATTTGAGTTACTTTTTCAAAAAAATAATGCAAGTTACTTTTTTAGTTTAATTAATTTGATTAAAAAAAAGTATGTACTGAATTAAACTAAACGTAGTCACATTATTCACTCTATGCGTACACGCCTGTGTGGGAATATTTTGAGTCGGAAACAGCGATGGCAGACCAGAGCTCGACATTTTTGTGATGAAATATGCAATTCCTAAATGCAAAACTTTTCAGTCATAAAAAACACCTGCAAGGCCTGAAAGAGATCAAGCCCCAGGCAAGAGAAAGTAACGCAAAAGTTACTATAAAAGTAACGTAAGCATTACTTTCCATGAAAAGTAACTAAGTAACGCAATTAGTTACTTCTTTTGGGAGTAACTTAATATTGTAATGCATTACTTTTAAAAGTAACTTTCCCCAACACTGTCTTGACAACACATTCAATTATTAATTGCAAAAATACTGCATTTTTGGATCTATAAGTTGTTAAATATAATAGCTATTTTAAAAAAATCATATACAAAAAAGTTGCACAGTTCAGACTCTAGGAAAGGCGTAGTCATTCAGGTATTTTCACACCTACACATGTGCTGCTATGTACTGTCCAGTTATATATTTGTTATCTTGCCTGTGAAAGCCAGACTCATATCAAATTTTGATATTTAGTAGGGATGGGCATTTTTCAGTAGCATTATATTTGAGCTCAAATATTCAAATATTTGTTTATTTAAACGTCATTAATTAAGACATATTTTGTTGAAGTTTTATGTTTTTTTTTTCATTTTGTCACAATTTCACAGACGGTTTATAATTATAAAATATCCACAACAAGCTAAGCGTATATTCTGTATTTATATAAATTTTTAAGTTGAAAACATTGTAAAAAATATTTTTCAAATTCTTGATTGCCTACAGAAAAATGGTGTTAAAACCCTGCGTGGAGTCAAATCCTTGCCGTTTAAAGTCGTTCGTTAGTACAAATTCAGTATTGTTTAATCTTATACTGTATTATACCCAATGTCCAACCCTGAGCGAAGTTTAAAGTTTGAGGACTTGACATAAAATACACTATTATCATGTTAAAAGACTCCAAACACCAAGTGAGAGCCCGGAGCGAACAAAAAACGTATTCATATGCTAACTGTGCAGTCTGGTATGAACAGTAGCCTATCTTCTTTATTTAGTTGGTTCATTCAGACAACCATATTTAGTCAATCTGCTCCGTTGAAAGCCTGTTCTTCTAACTATAATGCCCAGAGCTCAGATATAAATCAGATATAATTCTCAACCAATCATGACTTAAATTTTGCATTTTGGATCCATAACTTAACTACCTTTGTTTATTTAACTTATTACCTTACATAAACCATAAACTTACGTGCAATTAATTTAAGATTATCATTCAAAATGCTGTGAGGAATACCCATAAGCCCTTGCTCCTGAACATTTTGAATGATTTATCTAAAGGATAGGATATATAAACCAGTTGATAATAAAATGTCTTAGTGGCGGTTTGCCGGACAGGGTTTAGATTTGTGCCTTAGTTGTATTAGAATATTTAATTATTTTTAACAAATAAACCTTACAAAAAACAATAAAGGTGTGCATCTTGACACAAAACAATTTAACTGATATGTGATATGTCAAGGTGTTTTTAAATAAAGTAAGCTCAAACTTGAATTTTAGTCTAGGACTAGGATGAACTCTGTCCGGGAAACCGCCCCATAGAGTTTGTTGAACTTAACATTTTAAGTTTAGTCTATGTGGTCACCAAGTAAAGTGAACTTAAATGAGTTTCTGGGAGACCCATTACTTAATTTAATTGAGGCAACGAGTTTACTCATTAAAATGAGTTCAGTCAACTTATTAGAGTTTTGAGTGCAAATAATGTCAAAATGTTCAACTTTGCATGTATTCACAGAAATTACATACATTTGATTAAAACTTCCTTGTGCTGTGTGTATACACACAAATATAGCTGATGAACAATATTTCAATTCAATTGCAAATGGCAAATAGTTTTTTTAGGTTTCATGAAAAATTCTGTGAACTAAACTAATCTAGTCAAAGCATATCATTTTGACTAAAATAATACTAATGTGGTAACAAACCAAATAAAATCAGTGTAATAACAGAGAATGTGTGAGGGCAATGTCAAACTTATACTGAAATGACAAGTTTTTAACTTGGATCAACTTAAAAAATACTTCAATTGGTAACTTTAGTTTTACATTAGGTGAGTGGAAAAAAACTAAATTTTTCAAGTTGATCCAACTTTTCAGTTTTTACAGTGCTCTGGTATCTCAGGCTTCAATATTTGGTTTAGGTTTAAATGCCCAAGCAATGTCTCTGTTAAAGTTTCTAAAACATTTTTTAAATTATTTTCCATACAACTGCAAAGAGTCATCCCTTCTCCATTTGTTGAGTATTGTTGCTTCTGGTTTGTGCATTTTAAAGAGCACCTATTCTGTTGCTAAAAAACATTATTTCGTGTATTTGGTATAATATAATGTGTTTGATTATTTTCCACATACCGTACATTTTTTTTGCTCCAGGTATCCCTGCGTTCCTCAAATACACAGATTTTAAACAAAGCTCTTCGATCTGAAAAGCGCCGTGTCCCTGATTGACCAGCTAATCTGTACCTTGTGATTGATCTGAATACCTCTGACGTCAGCCCCTCCTTACCATGTTTGAAAGATTCGCTCACAATGCAATACTGACAGGAGTTGACATCGTCTTTACTACCTTATCAATACGAACCGAATCTGATCCAAAAAACGCAGATGACCGAGCTGATCGATCAACTTACTTTACCAGCTTTTTTCCACATCCATAACACATGTATATTTCCCCCTAAAATAGAAAACATGAGTACAGAGACTGATATTTTTCTGATGTCTTGACTCTATCATCACGGCTTTAGAAGAATATAAACGGATGCTTTAATATACTAGTAACAAATGCATTCTCTGAGAATTTTTCTCCACTTAATGTATACAAGTATAAGCTTTATTCAAAAGAAATGCAATTATATAAAGCAGGAATTGTGATGCAGAAAACACACTACAACAAACAATTGTTTTTTGTATTTTATTGATTCTTCTCTACTGAATTTTCTCAATCCACAATTTCATATTAGTCACTACTATGTTAGATTATCTTCCCCTGACATCAATAACAGTCAGCTACTGAAAAGATCAAACCACGACCTTCTCTTCATCTCTCCTCTTTCACTGGACAACACTTAGCACTCGAGGAAAAAAAACAATGCATGTCATACGTGAAGATTTGAGCAGCATGCCACTGTTTGGAAATACTTTTAATGCAAGTGGTACTTAGTTTCACAGTGTCAGTATATTTCTACAAAATATGCTTTTTTAAGACCATCAATGTGCACAGACACACAGACACAAACTATTGCCCTGATACTTCTAGACAGTTAGGCCATCCTAAAAAAAAAACGTCAAATCTACACTGATGCGGATGAAGTGATGGAGAGCAGGCGGGTCGGTTTGATCTCTCATTAAAAACACAACATCTCTATTTCTATCTGTACAACATTCAAGAGACACATTTTGTTCACGTTTTTGTTTGCTTAAAGATTTTTTTCATAAAACAAATACGAATAATAATTGTGAGCAGAAGAGCTTGATTTTATCTCATCGGCAATAAAGTAACATAGAAAATAAGATAACTTCTAAAAAAGGCCTCAGAGCTAAATACTATGTCAGCTTTTTAGTGATTCACATGCTAAGGGAGGGGAAACCGCACACACGACCATAAATGATGCAATGACACGGATTATAATGAAATGAAAACGACCTCCGCATCCGACGTCTCGACAAAACAGAGAATCAGATACAGAGAAGAAACAAGGTCACCAAATCATACGAAGAGATACAGTAGGGGCTAAGTGCTTTTGGTGAGCTTACAAAATACTTGAGGAAGTGCTCAGGACAGAAGGCACAGTGGCTTGACTGTTATCTTAAAGGAACGCCACATCAGGGGCTACCGAAATCATACGTACAAAACAAGAACACAATAATGCACGTTTCACAAATTAAGGCTAGACAAAACACTGCACTACTGCCTACCCGATAAAAATGAGATGACTCGATGACTTCACAGAGTTGGAGATCGTTCTTTGTACGATGTGCTAATTTCACATTAAAATCAAGTCGACAATTATATTAAATAAAATTTGGCGAGCAGGTCAGTCTAACTGACTATGTTGATACCAGGACACGTCTTGGACATGATCCCAGCATTAACATATAAATATATCACTGAAGATCCTCAATGAGGTTTAACATTGATTGTGTAACCAAATGATTGATTTGTTGATTGATTCATTCGTCGATTGGTAAACATACAAAATGTTTAAGGGGTTGCCATTTGAACCTGCAGCAAAACGTTTTTGGAAAGAAAAACTAAAGTTTGGTCTACATTTAATAGCAAAACAAAAGCTAGTTGGGGAAAGTAAACTTTGCACAGTGATCTCAGGACATTCTCATTCTTGTCTTCTTTCATAATTATTATAATACTCTTTTCGATATCCTTTTTTCATTAACATTAAAAAAACAACAACACATTTTTTCCGCTCTTTTGATCTCTTTTCTTTACAAAAGCTACATATTTTGTACTGGGATGTCTGAATCTGTTAGTGTTTTTTTTATCGTTTTTAATATTTAAAGAAAAATTTCTATTTACTATCTAAAAAAAAATGACATACCGTATAGTTTTTTCACCCTCTCTATGATGTTCGAGAGATATAGGAGGAATAGGAATGTTATATTGTCGAGTCTCCATTTCTTTGTTTCAAACCCTGAAATCGGACCCACATGGTCTTATTTTTCATAGTAATGGCAGTCCAAAAATCCTGGTGGTATGTGTAATGTAAACACATATGGCCTTTGTTAAATGGCCGACATGTGGTGCTCTGGGTTCATTTCATTGTTTCATTCACAGCAGACACAGTCACACATACTAGTGTCAACATATCGATACAGAACTCTACGCTCTAGTACAACGACGCATATATACTGTATATATTTACTGTAACTATATTCCTGTGTTCTCTGAATCTGCTAAAAACCATTTACATCAACAGGCACTGAGAGAAATAGCATATAGAAGAGGCAGAAACTCTGTTTTATATAACATCTGAAGACCCGTTGGAGCAGACAGGCAGTGTGGATATCTGGTCATATAATAACGTTACTCTGTCCAGTTTGTAAGAGACGGTTCAGAAGTACCATTCGATCATCACAGCATTCTGTTTAGAGTCGAGCAAGTGCATGGTAAGAAGTGTGGTCACTCCTTTGGTTTACTAAAGACGAACTGCTGCATCAAGTTTACATAAAAGTAGCAAGAACCTTCTTGCCAATATATCTCCATTGAGCATTGGGGCGATTTTCTCTCAGCTTGAATACATTGTCGTAATAAAGAAGTGTGTCTCTCCTGCTCGATGGTCCAAGTTCGTTTTGAGATGAGACTGAGAGATTCACAAAAGCAAGAAATGTTTAAATAGAAATAGAACTTGGCAAATGTGTTCAATGACAAGACAGGAACAGGAATTTGACAGTGATCAAGAAGGCCCAGAGACTCCTTGACAGGCAGGCTGAGACTGGAATACAATACTGGATATCTGTGAGATAACTTTTCTTTGTGTACGTCGAGGTCGCTAAACAAAGGGGGCTGGTGTGTCTGTTATGGGTAATGCCTTTTTTATGATTTTTGAAGGTTTCGTTAAACGATTACATACTTCACAGTATGTTAGCATAGCGACTGGTCTGCCCTTGGCCTAAATGATATGAGTTATTCTCAAGTCCTGCCTTCATCTTCATCAAACTCATCTGTTATTTGTCCTCCTTGAGCAGATCCTCAGCCGTGAGGTCTGATGAAACGGATCGAGCCCTTCTACCCTGATACTGGGGTAAATTTCCAAAGCTGCCATTTGATTCCAGGTCATTCTCCTCCTCATCTTCTTCCTCATCCTCCTCGTCCAGGTCCTGCCTAATTTTAATCTCCTGTTCTGTGGCACCGAAGGTTCCCAAAGGCTCATGAGTAGAATCAAAACTATCCTCTGTTTCCCTGTTTTCTGGACTGACTCCATTCTCGTGGTTTACCTTCGACAAGAGCAAATCCTCAGGGGACGTTGTCCCATCCTCTGCATTAAGGAAGTTCCACAGAGTCAGTGGGTCACGGTCAGGCCCAGGCAGTGTTAGTCTTGGAGAACGGTTTGCAGGGTTGCCCCTCTTACGCCGAGACTTGCTGGTATGATTAACCTGAAGATGCATAGCCATCAGCTCCGCAGAAGAGGTTCGGAAAGGACAGAAGACACACTGATTAAGGATGTTGTTTCCTTCTTTAGAAGCACCAGACTTTCCACCTCCAGAGGCACTCACTGACCAATCATCTGGTAGAGGGCGGCGAGAAAGATCCAGGGGTTCAAAACCTCCTTCGTGAGAACCACCGGACACAATCCCACCCTGTAACCCATTCGCAGACACCATGCGGCTTGTGGTAAGGGGCTTCCGTCTGGACATTTTAGGCATTTTGGGAGGCGGTGCCTCTGCTGTCCAACTTGCTTCTAGACCACCGGGGAACAGTGCACCCATCATCCCTGACAGATACTGACTCTCCAAGTCTCCCTCTTTTTGACGTCCAGACCCAGAGGAACTATCCTTCTTTGAAGTGCCTACAGTCCATGACTGACTGTGCCTGGAGGAAGAAGGTTCTCCAGAAACCCTCCCAAAAGCAGACTGGGACATGGAGGGGTGCCGACGTTGTTTTTTTAACCCCTCACAAGAAGAGCCGGTCAAAGATGGGAGGTTAGATAAAGGGGAGTCTGGTGAATTTGCCATTGCGTTCCTTTGCTCGCGATGATGACGCTGTAGGTGGTACTTGAGGGAGCCTGACTGAGTGCCAGCATAGTCACAGTGAGGACATTTGTATGGTCTCTCCCCTAAAAGAAGGCAAAAAGTGCTATTGTTTAATACACTGATATCAAACTTTTATTTTAATACATGAATGTCATAGACATTGTAGAAATGGAATTTTCATTTTTAACATTAAAATATTAAACTAAAGACAACTTCTAAAACATATAGAGGGGCCCAAAAGAGTCAGTGGCTAACTCAGGACATTTAAAAAGTATCATAAAACCAGTCCATTTGACTTGTCTGCTATATTCTAAGTCTAGCTCTTAAATAACATTTAAGCTTACAAGCAGTAAAACCTCTGTTTCTGATCCACTTACAGAAGAAAGATGAAAGGATTTTGAATAGCCAAAGGGAGTAATTGACTTTTATTTTCTCAATTTCTCAAATACTAATTAATAATCAAACCAATTAAAAATGATTTGGAAGAAAATAAGAACACTTTTAGGCGTGGTTTCCTGGACAGTGATTATCTTAAGCCAGGACTAGGCCTCAGTTTAATTAGAAAATATAACTAGTTTTAACACACAAGCCTTACTAAAAACATTACTTGTGTGCATTTTTAGAGAAAACAAAGGTCACTGATGTATTTTAAGATGTCAGTGCAAGTTGTTTTCAGTTTAGACAAGTCTAACATTCCTTTTAGTCTAGGACTAGTCTAATCCCTGTCTGAGAAACTGCCCCTTAGACTACTGTTTTAAAAAAAATGTTGAACAAAAAAAAACATTGAGTTTTAAATGATACAATGTAAAACAATATGTATGATGTGCATCAGACAAAAATAATAATGAACCCCTTTTAAATGAAGTTCAGAGAAAAGGAACAGGTTTATTGTTTGCAGATGTCATTTATATTTTTATTTAACACATTTACATCGTTATATGGCTTTGGGCTGGTGTTTATGCAAACATTGCAGTGACACACAGTAATAGATAGATGGCAGTGTTTATCATCATATGTATTATCACCAGTTCTCAGTGCATTACAGTTAAATTAGGGCATTCTGTCTCTCATCAACCATGAGAGCACAGCTTTTTGTAGAGGACATTTTGTGAAAAACCCTGATAGGCAGCAAATGGCTTCAATCAAGCTAAATCAAGAAAATGATCATATAGGGATGGCACGAGAGATTTAATGAATGACTGGCCCCCACCTCAACCCTAATTATCTTAATAATCTCTGATATACTGATACAACAAAAATAGCTTCAAACATAAAAACCAGGTGCCTTTATCTGTACGTTTTCTTACCTGTGTGTACACGAAGGTGCACTTTAAGGTGATGGGAAGAGCGGAAAGCTTTACCACAGTAGGGACAATCCTTCATCCCTGTTCCCCGAACACGTTCCCTTGAAGCTGAAGAGCTTGAGGATGATCCCCTCAAACCATTCTGACCTAGAGATGAGTTGAAGTATACTGAATTAAAAGCAATCAGCAAATTTCCAAAGCTGTTTGACATTCTGGCCTTCCCACAATATAATCCAAAACTAGGCAGTAAAATCTTTTTAAAAACGAGTTATTTGTAACTAACAGATCAGAAACACTGATGAAATTGTTTGTTTTTACTGGTTAATTCTGACCAGAGAGATGTGACATGACAGAATGGAAGCTCCCAGCTGTCTCCACCTCTGATGGCAGATGCTTTGTCTCCCTTCTGCCTTCACTGTCGCTAACTCTTTGCCCTCCTCCTGCTCCACTTGGTACTGGAGCTCCACTCACTCTGTTTATAATATCCTCTTCTGTTAATGTGCCTCCCCGGCCACTTTGACCTTTCTGTGGTTTCTGGACATGGACACGAGCATGAGCAACCACCTGCTGAAGGCTTCGGAACAGCTTGCCGCAATCTGGACACTCCCAGGGTGCACCAGAGGCCTCCAGTTCCTCTCTAGAACTCAGTCCACCCAGGTAGGACCTCATTTGTTTGGCTTCCCCAGCAACTGTGCCTCGTGAGGAAGAAAACTGGTGGTGTGATTGGGATCGTTGCTGTTGTTGGTTGTTCTGTGCTGCTGCCAGACTTCGAGCAACCAGCTGCCACATGGCTGCCTGGTCTGCTCCGTCTGTTGCCTCGCCTCCCCTTCCTCCTCCGTTACCCATTTCTGCAACCTGTGCCACTGCTTGAAGGCGCTCCATGCAACTTCCATTGCTGTTGTCTTTGGATAATCCCAGATAGCCAAGCACTGAGGATTTACTTGAGCCTGCACCACTGTCTGACCTCTCCGTGTGACTTCCTGACCCTCCACCGCCTGCCATACTACGAGCCAGAAGCAGGTTGGAATACAGGGCGCCTAGCACTTGTGTGCTAGCAGGACCTTTGGCTTGCTCAGATCCACCGGGTCCCATATTCCCCAGTCCAGCTTTAAGGCCCAACTTATTCAGATGCACCTTCATGTGGTTTTTAAGAAACCATGGTTCCTTGAATCCACGGCCACACACCTGGCACTTGTGGTCCAATGAGTCCTTGTGCTTACGCATATGTCCCTTGAGAAACCATGACTGAGTGAAACGCTGGCCACATGTCTCACAGCGGAAAGCTGGGACAACTGGCAATTGTGGGGAAGAGGTTTCCGGGGATTCTGTTACAGGGCGAGGAGGTGGGAAAACAGCCACAGGATCTTCAGGTGGGTGACTCTCCTGCAGATGGGCAGCCAGTCTTTCCTCCTGACTAGCTGAGAAGGGACACATTGTACATTTGTAGGGGTTGTGGAGGATTCTCACGTGTCGTGCCAGCTCTGAAGCAGTACGGAACTTACCCTTACAGGCGTGGCACCGGAAGGCGGGAGCAGCTGTGGAGGGAGTGCTTTCTTCCAAGTGTCCATGGCCAAGTGGAGAGAAGGAAGTCGAGATTGGTGCTTCCTCTGTTAGAGGTGGAGTAAGAGCTGTAGTTCCTTCAAAGAGGAACTGAGGGCTGCTAGCAGTATGAAGCGGTTCCTCTGGAACCATGTCTTCATCCATATTCTTCTGTAACGAGCCAGTTAGAGGACTCTGTTTCAGGCCAAACTCTCTGTTGTTGAGATTCTGGATTACACTGCCACTCACGTGGTTTGGCTGCAGTTTGCCAGGTGCAGTTCGGTAGATTGCTGAAGCCCGGCGGTCCTTATCCAAACTGTGAGCTCGAGCATGCAAAGACAGAATACTCTGGAAGCGGAACCTCTTTCCACACACGTGGCATGGAAACTTAAGGGCAGGCCCAGGGTTTGTCGCTCCTAGGACAGCTATCCCCTCATTGTTGAAAAGTTGAAGATCCAATTCATCACTGCAGGTGGTACTCTGCCCAGAGGAGAGGACCTGTTCCAGAGCTCCAAAGCCAGAGAAAGATGCTGATGGTGTGGCTGGAGGGCTGCTCTCTGATGAGGGACTGCCAAGTTCCATTTCACCAGGAAATAGCGCCACTGCTGGGGTGGGTGATGGAGGTGCTGACAACTCCTCATCCTCCTCATCTCGGAGGCTGGCACCAGGAAGGGGGCAGGGTGAGACAGGGCCATAGAGTTCAGTATGAGGGCTAGACCGAGGACTCTGGGGTAGGCCTAGGGGACTGTGATCCAAGGAGGGCATGGAAGGAGGAGACAGCGGGGGTTCACAGGAAAGAGCCAGCATGCACTCTGGTGGAGAATCCATATTCTAAGAGAGAAAGGAAACAAAGAGAGACCTGTGATATAATAAACAATTAACATGATTATATTTTTGATGCTTAGAAGTGTGTAATTTATGCAGAGCTAACAGGGACAAACAGAACTGCATGGTGCAATGCAATCAATATTTGTGCATTTCTGTTTCATGCCACTAGTGGTGCAAAAAAGCACACCTTTAAAATCTACTTTAATGCAGCATGTTAAACCCTCAAGAATTTCTTTTTGTAAAAACTGTGTGTGTAGTTGATGACAGTTTGATATGCTCCTTACACTGTGCTTTATGTGTATTAAATCACAGCCTTTAGTTGTTTTAAAATCACATCAGGCTGTACCGTGACTTCAGTTGTATTTTAATTCATTATGCACCCCCAGAAAACTCCTACATTCTTACGGTGACACCTATACATATAAACACTTATAGGTATATGGAGACTTAAACGCTGCACCCATGTGTACTTGTTAAGCTATGAACAATTAAAATGAGTAGTTGTAATCTGCTTTGGTAAAACCTTTTCATAAGACATTGAAACATGACTTTATAAATCTGTTCCCGTCATTAAGGGCAGCCACTGATATTGGATGACTGGGCCTGGCTAGCTGTTAGGGTTCCAATTCACCAACTCACCAAAAATGTTAAATAAAGTTCTTGTTCATGGCTGATTTTGCCCTGGTTTACCTCATTCTAACTGTTGATAGAGATTTGGGGGTTGTTTTTTTATCTTATGCACCTGTTAGAGGGGCTTGTCCACATCCTTTAAGCAAACAGACTCACCAGTGATGTGTCTATGCCATGCTTCACTTTTTTGACTGAGAGGTGCACTCTGATGGTGGCAATCTGCCTGATCACCTCCAACAGTCTCCTGTCAAACACAGCACAAAATAAAAATGAGTGCACACACGTTTGATCCTGTGTATGGGTCGAAGGGCAGAGCAGGACACACACTGTCCCAAACAGGATGGGCGCGAGATGTTTGGACTTCCCCACACACCCTTCCTGCACATACACTTACAGTAGCTGCTTAATTTACCAAAAAAACATATATACCTTATACACACAAACACACACGTTAAATACATAGCTAAACAACTAAAACGTACACAGTAGCACATGTAAACACACAATCCAAGACAATGGTAAAGAATCACATACATATACAGAAGTGTACAAACCTTACACACCTGCTTCTTTCATAAATGAATTTCATTGATGATTATGGCAAGACAATCTGCTGAACATCTGCGAGGTTGTATGCGTGCGTGGATGTGTGTCACTACGCTTATGCTGCTTTTTACTGTATGTGTTTGTGACTGTGTGTATATCTGTGACATAAGACTTGGACGTTATGGTGAAAAACAGAGCCAGTTGACATCAGCAAAGCCTTGAACATCACATTATATTAGTCATACTGCCTCTTTTCTCTTTCTTTCTCCCACCATTTTTACTTTGTCTTTTTTAATGCACCCCCACTCTTTCTCTGTTTTCTCCCTCATTGCTTTCATTCTCTGTTCTTCACTGGTTTTCTTTCAATCTGTCTCTCTTTCTTTCTTTCTGTCTGTCTCTCTGCATCGCTGCCAGTTGGCACAGTGCCGAGGAATGCTGATATCAGCTGGTAGATTGGGGCCTGCCAACATGGCGAAGAGAGACAGACAGGCGAGAGAAAAGGAAGAATGAGGGGAGGGGGAGAAATTATAAATGAATAACACAAATACGCTCTGAATGGAGCATATTTGATGAGTAAATCTGTGGAGGAAAAGGGACACGGCGTTCTGCTCTGAGGATCTGGCGATCTGTTTGGTCTGCTGGCATTATTATCATATGAATATCGTCATGGCAATGCACTGTTCTGCCCTGACAGACACGTTCATGTCCGACCAACCCCGTCACGCCAATAAAGCTTCTCCAAATTTGGATAGATGGAGAGAGCGATAAGGTGCTAGACGGAGGGGGGAAGGGAGAGATGAAGGCAGGGGAGCGATAAAGCAGCATGCACAAATAATGCATACACACACACACACACACACACACACACACACAAACTCAATATGGCACCTAGTCACTGGATGATTCATGCATGCTAAACACCTTTGTCTGAATGGTCACATGCTACGCTCTCTGTACAAGCACACACAAATACCCGCACCTACACACTTCTAGTGTCTTCACAGGACATCTGTCTTCAAACATATATAACTAATTCATGCTTTGCATGTAATGGAACGAATATATAACCTGGTAAAAATAAAAGAATGAGAAATCAGAACCGTATGTATGAGTTGATTTACTTGATGCATTTGATTTCTGTTAGATTTTTGCCAAAATGTCAAAAATTAACACACAAATAAAAAAAAAATCTGTAGACGGCAGAAGAATGTTCACAATGTTTTTGAATGAGCTTGAATGATTCCTCCATTATCTAAATATCACGGATTTGTTTTACTGAACATATTTTACACGAGTACTTCAAATGTGGTCACATTTCCCAGAATTAAAGCACTGTTTACACTACACACCCTTACAAATGCAATGTAACCCACTCTGAGAAACCTTTCATAAAACCTTTATATGACTGAAGAAGCACTTGAGGCATCTTTAACCAAACTGAGCTGGATTTCCCTCGCTGCACATCATATTCTGTAGCCTTGAGCACCTGAAATAACTTCTCGTCTAAGGACACACTGGGCCTCCGACAGTGTAACCGTGAAATGTATCTAAAGACTTCGATACGTAATGAAAGAGTTTGGACACATGGCCTTGAAAATATAACACAAATGGCTTCAACTGAGCCTGTTAGAGATGAACGAGAGAAGCACTAGCTCAGTGTGTGTGTGCAACAAATCCCTACAGACAAAGTTCATTTCCTGGTTCTAACCTTGGCCTGAACCTCATCCCTCATGACACCCACCATACAGCATGAGCATCTCTTTTCCTTGAATGTCAAAATGTCCACTTTATCTCCTAAAAAAATGTACCTGTTCTCCCACTGTGTTTACTTCCCAACAAATCTGAGATACTGTGAGCTTGAAGGTTTGCATTAAAGATGCTAAAAAACATCATACACGCTGTCCTAACCTGGCGGGATGCAATCAGTCTCAGTGACAAGCAACTTGTCTGTCTGCTTCGGATGCAAAATTGACAATAATAAACAAAGAAATTTGATGTTTATTGTAGTGGTGCAGGATTTCAGACCAATGGGATTTCTCTGTGGACGGGCCTACTCCGTTCAGCAACAAATAGGCAGTCGTAATTTAGAAGCTGGGATATCCCTGAAATTAACCTAAGGTTATGAAACCTGCTCCAAAGCAATTTGGTGCTCAATGCATGCAGTGTGAAATGAAGCAGGGTTAGAATGTTCGATCCTTAGCAGCCAATCAGAACTGAAGGGCACGCACTTCATATCACCATCTGTGTACTGAAAACACCCGAACTGGAGTAAAAAGTAAAGAAAGATTTACATTACGACCTGTTTTGTCACAGATGTGAAGGCGCGAACAAGCGATTATTGAAAGCAACAGTGCGCTATTTCAAAACAGTCAGTTTGACATCAGTTTTATCCAATCCTGAATGTTGACCCCGCAAATATGCAAATGAAAACATTAACCCGGGTTTAGGACGGCATAGGGGGTGGCACCATGGGGAGCACTGTTGCCTCACAGCAAGAAGATTCTCGGTTCGAGACCAGGCTAGGTCAGGTGGCCTTTCTGTCTGGAGTTTGCATGTTCTCCCTGTGTCAGTGTGGGTTTACTCCGGGTACTCCGGTTTCCTAGCCTGACGTTGTCATACTCAATTCTAGTCAGAATTTGAGTCTGATACCGCTCCATTGAGCTATAATTATGAGGCGTGTCTCAACCGAAAAATGCCTCTGCACTCAATTGGATAGACCTACGACCAATCAGAGCAACGGAGTGTGTGACGTACGTTACGTCTTTTGCAGCCTGACCGAACTGCTAGTTATTTCGCTACAATGACACTAACATTGTGATTATACTAAGTCTGAGTTAGCAACGTACATCAACACCTACTATGTTTACAACATTTCGTTTATATCACAACATTAAGTATTTACTAAGTCATACAGTCAGACTATCTCTTACCATTTGTACGTTAGGTGAACTTCATCCACGACGAAACCCATTACGTTGGCTTGAAAATATTGGAGCCTAGCATGTCCCTCCACTTATTCAGCAACCACGATTCCGGGCTTCCGAAAATAAGCTGGCAATGACCGCTAATTATATCCATCTCATCATGCACGCCGAGTTGCATCGCCTTGATACAAGTTTCAGTTGCAACCAACTTTTGTCGAATCCCGTAGGAAGGACGGCAAAAACATCAACAAATGCCTTGCTCGCGTTTCTCTGTTCCTCTTTTAAAATCAATGCTCTGTCGATATCTTTTAGAACAGACTCAATGTCAGAATCCACACATCTGAACTCTACAGCAGCAGCCATTTCGTTGTAAACAGATTCAACACACGCGCTCTTTGGTGACGTGGTTCATTACGTTACTGTTGATCATCTGTCCATCATCGTATAAAGCCCGCCCTGACAATTTGATTGGTTTGACCAGCTTTGGGTCTAGCATAGTAGCTCCTCAACGCAGAACCCCAGACCGATCTTCCCGTTCTCAAAATGTTGTGGGTGGGGCTAAGATCGGCTGGCATCCAGGCTACCGGTTTCCTCCCACAGGCCAAAAACATGCAAGTTAGGCAAATTTGAGATGCCAAATTGTCCTTCCCCCAACCTGTGTCTGAATAAACTTGTGTATGAAGAAAGGATGGCACAGTGTGCAACATCAAATTATGAATACCCAGGGTTATCTATTAACCCCTGGTTAAGTATGAACAGATAAACCAGGATTCCATTAACCTAGGGATTAACTATTTCAAGTGTAAAAAAGCCCTAAAGTGATTGACCTAAGCCTGATTTATACTTCTGTGATGGACCTACACCATACCCTCTATGCCGTTGGGTACGCATCAGTTTTCATTTATAATTATGCATTCTTGTCTGCGGTGGCATGCAGACCGCTAGTAGTAACGGCAGTGTTGACGGCATGTTACTAGTGTATACACAGTATCAAGACTAAAGCAGAAGCAGCAGCAGCTTGTGTATGTTGGAACAGCCCAAGTTGTTAAATATCACTCCTCAACTTGGTGGTCTCTTTCTTTTTACCGTTGCAAGAGTAAGAGCATATGATAAAATGCAACGCTATATCGCAGATTTTTTTTTACCTGAGGGAGAGGTTCTGGCAGACCAATCAGAGTGCTTGCAGCCCACGTAGAATTGACACATCGTTAAATTTTTGGGGAGTTGTATGTCAGGTTACAGGGTAAGGTACATGTCTATGCGTAGGCCATGCTATACATTATAAAGTTTTAAATATGGATATTTTTCTTACAGAATCGCATCGATTACCCTCAGAAGGCCTTTATTAACCCCTTGGTGCAATGTGGATTACTATGGTAAAGGATGCATGCACTTCATTGGGCTTTAAAATCAGTAGGACCAGATCTGCACTGGATCCATTCTGGAGCTGCTGACTTCAGCCCAGATTTAGGGCTGTCACGATTATGAAATTTGGCTGACGGTTAATTAACTAATACATTTTGATTATGATAATGAATTGCCAGTTTTTTTACCTTGATGATTATAACGATTAATTCTGTTTATAGCGTTGACATTTAATTCTCATGCATTTTTACCAGAAAAGGCCTTAAATAGTAGCCAATCCTACTAGGGTCATATTAGTACTGGACCACATGTCTGTAGTGGCTGCAAAAAAAATAATTCCTTACAGTTTCTTAAGAATAGCATCCTTCATTCCCTAAATTTGGAATTCCTGTTTTGAAAATGAATGTTTTACCTATAGTGCTTATCAAAGTTTTGCAGCATTTCTGTTTTTCCATTGTATTGAATGGCTTTGCAATGTATCACTTTTTGGGATTGTTCACCCAAAAATCAAAACTCTGTCATCATTTAAGCACTTTCATATTGTAACAAACCCACATAAATTTCTTTGTTTTGATGAACACAAAGGAGGATATTTTGAGAAATGTTTGTGGAACCAATTAACTTCCATAGTAGAAAAAAACTTTCTCCTTTGTGTTCATCAGAACAAAGAAATTTATGCGGGTTTGTTACAATATGAAAGTGCGTAAATGATGACAGAACCCCCATTTTCGGGTGAACAATCCCTTTAAGTAGCACCATCTGATACGGTCTCGTTTATACAGGCTCTGCAGCTCCCCCTTGTTTTTTTTAAGAGATGTGCAATCATTGCGGTGATCTGAAATCATCACGATGAGGTCAAACAATCGCGATTAGACAATTATTTCATCATTGTGACAGCCCTAGATCCAGTGTGGATTATAATGTTTGGAAGAGCCAGGACAGTTTCTAATATAACTCAGATTGTGTTTGCTTAAAAGACGATAGTCATGTACATCGAGGATGGCTTGAGTGTGAGTAAATCATGGGGTAATTATTATTTTTGGCTGAACTATCCCTTTAACATGACAGTTCTTTCCATTATAGCAAGTCATGTAATCAGCTTTAGATAAACAGATCGACTAAAAACCCAGTTCTTCTGGTAAACCACCTGCAGGCTAAAATGTAAAGTTTAAGCTAAAAAGGTTTTGACAAACACATGAATTCTGACTTCGTATTGCTCTCTTTGAGGCCCCTTAGTGCAGAGTTTCTTGGTTTTGTCTAAAAAAAGTGATGTTTATAAAAAAATACCAAGAAATGTTCACATAGAAAGACGCTCTGTTCCCAGTGGTCCCCAACTCCAGTCCTTGCCCCCCTCCCAGAATGTTTTAGATGTCTCCCCATATGAAACACCCGATTCCACTCATCAGGCTCCTTACAGAATGTTTAAAACCCTAACCCTTTTCTTTAATTAACACACCAACAAGATGATAAACTGAATCAGGTGTTTTATATATGGAGACATCCAAAACGTTCTGGGCCCGAGGACTGGAGTTGGGAACCACTAGCTCACATGGTAAAGCATTGTGTTAGCTGTGATAAAGATTATGGGCATGGGTGGGCATTCCTGATCCTGGAGGGCCACTGTCCTGCAAAGTTTAGCTACAAGCCTAATCAAACACACCTGAAAATCCTAATCAAAGGCTGCAGGATTACTTGTAAGTGACATTAAGGTGTTTGAGCCCTCCAGAAATGCCCAGCCCTAACAGATAAAATCTATACCAATGTAATGCAAAGTCAAGATAATCCCTGTGAAGTGTTTGCTGTTGACAACAGGTGCATGAGTGCATTGTTGCTGTAGTAAAACATCTGTCTGAATGTCAAACAGCACAGAGACCATTCATACAATACAACTGGATTACACTTATACATCGAAACTGTATGCAGCGATCAGTCCAGACATTATCGTCTATAAAATACGTTCCAACCTGTTGTTACTTGGATAAAAGCAACACTATTGTTTAAGTCTATGAAATATGAGTTTTTGTGATTTACAGTGGCTGAAAATCTTTTGTTTTGTTTGAAAAAACTTGTTGTTTAAAATAAAATTGCACTTGATGTGATATTTTGTTATATGCAGTGGCACTTACATTTTAAAAGTAGATTAAATGTCTAAATATTTTAAAGACCATTTAAAAGACTATGTAGTGAAATAGTGACAGTAGCTACTATATGACTGTCTGTCACGCCATCAGATGCACCAGTAACTGGAACCAAAAGCGGTTCTGGCATCACTGTGATGTATGCTTGCCTTAACAGTGAGGGTGCTTGTTACTTTTAAAATGAATTTAACTAATTAATTTTAATGCAACTTACATAAAAGTTGAAACGTGTCTGTATCTGCATTCAATTCAATAAAGAATTACCCTGGTATAGATGAATCACTCGTTGGGTAATTGTAACAGCTCGTCTCTATGTGAAGATCTGCTTGTAAAAGTTGTTTAGATGTCTCTGCGCCACTGTGCAGTCACATCCCTGCCCTTTTATCATTCAACCTGTCACTTTACGCGGATGCTGTCATGCACAGAAAATATATGCTAGTGCTGAAATCCAGCAGTTAAAGAATGATTTAAATAATTTCTGTGCGAGTATTTTTAGTAGGGATGTATTTGTATGACACGAGATGACCTGCGTGTCTCTTATCTGAAGTGGAATATCCTCGCACGTGACGTGCGTCAGTAACGCGCAACCATTTTCAGTCGCATTCTCTCTCGCGGCCATCTCAATTAAAAAGCCACATTAATGAAATAAATAAACGCGCACAAACAAATGCGCACCCGTCCGCTCGCGCGCACTGACGTTAGCCGAACGCGCGCTGTTAATCCGACACATACGGCGGCAATTTACAGAGATAACAGCATCGTTTCGAGCCAACAGATGCAAAAATGTAGTTTTTAGGAGCGGATGTTGCGCGCCACCGCATCCCGCTCCATTTTCTTCCTGATTTTCTTTCAACAAAAGATAAAGGGAGGGGGTGCCACTGAAAAGTGCCGTATCATGGGGTTTCATCTTGAATTTCCCTGCCAATCTCGACACTATCATGACAAAGAAAAAGCGCACTTGCGAAACTGTTTGCTAGTGGTTGAGGAGCAGTCGAGGGTTTTGCGCGACAGATTAAATAGCGATTATGAGTTATGTGAACGCGCATCTGTAAGGTGACGTTAGGACATGCACAGCCGCGAACGAGTTTTCTATTAATATGACATATAGATGATGTTATGTGAAAGTTTAAAAGTAGAAGCACACAAGCCCATGCAACAGTTTTTTCTCTGACAAAGTGGATTCTGTGCATTATACATAAATGCCAGATTTAGTTTAAACATTTCCATTGACGTGAAAAGTACAACACACACCTTTAATTAAGTACCAAACTGTGTAAACATATTATGTGTAATATGGCAAAATGTTGCATTAAAAACGAACGGATGATTTGCCCTTACGCGTTTTGCGTAACTAGAAAAGTTCAAATTTCATCCGAGCATCCAGTTACTGTTACTTCAGGATACTTTATAGCACACGACAGAGGCTCTGAAAATATCCAAGGGCCTTTAAAAACGAAAGTTTCATTTTCATGCCCGAGTCTTGCTATCTCTTTTTTAGCAACACACGCACGCGCGCTCTCACTCGCTCTCTCTCTCTCTTACACACACACACACACACACACACACACTAACCGGCAACATACACGGCACGAGACAAAAGTGATGAAGTATGTATGTGCACATGAACATGTATGACGAGACACGCGAGACGAAACTCAATACGTCCTGATGTATGTTTGAGTAACAGCGATGTTATTCCGTATCAATGGCGCTTCATCACCCGGATCAGACCCCCCAAAAAAGTCGTCGTCGGATATTTGTTGTTTATGAAGGCGCTCTCTATATGTATAAACTGCGCACAAAGCACTAAACCTGCGACAAATATACATCTGTATAATCGTTAAAATACGACGAGATGATGTAAATAATTAGAAATTAATCGGATATTAGTGATGAAAGTAAGGCGGAATGTACTTACGGGAGAGGCGGCGAGGAGATTAATGACAACACACGTCATGATTACGTTTCACTTGAATTAAATACATTACGAGTTAGGGGGAAAAATGGAAATCGGGGGCAGTTGTATACAAGCATACGCCGATGCCCCCTCCCTCTGCCCTCTCTCTCTCTCTATCTTCTCCTCCCTCCTTTCCTCACACGTCTCTCTCTCTCTCTCTCTCTCTCTCTCATACACATGCGTTTTTTCTCTAAAGATCCATTTATTGTGCAGCCGTGAGTGAGTGAATGAGAGAGAAAGAGAGAGAGAGAAAGAGAGAGAGAGGCGGGGGCTGTGTTGCAAATGTAATTATAATCTCGCAGGCACCATTTTAAAACGATCTATAGATTTCCAGGATAGACTGTGACACGCAGCGCGCTCGCGCGCCACGGTTAAGTTTCTCGGCTCCTGTCGGTTCAAGTTTAAAGTATGAAAAGTTGTCTTTATTATTAAAAGACTTTGATGTTTGTCTTGATGTAGTTTTGACAGTGTTAAAGTGTGATTGTATCCCGCGCACAAACTCGCGCTCCGCGTTGGAGCTGCGCAGGTGCGCGCGGGTCAATATCCCATCCCAGGCATTCTACTTCTTCTACAAGTGCTTCAATATATGAGCTTCATACAACAGAAGTTGAATCTATCTATCTATCTATCTATCTATCTATCTATCTATCTATCTATCTATCTATCTATCTATCTATCTATCTAAATGATTGACACCTATCACACCTTTGCATGTCAGGATTATTTTAAAGGGATCTGTGGCACAGTGTGAAGCACTCAAGTGTGTGTCTCTCAGCAGTGAATGTGTGTGTGTGTTTGTGTTTTTGTTTTGTGTATAGTGTTTGATACAGTGGTATCATCACCCGCCCCCAATGCTTTGATTGTTTTGTACGCCGCAGCACAAATGCAGCAATTAATATGCAGAGAGTGAGTGAGACGGAGACAAAAAACATGCAGAGGTGAGGGGGAAGAGATGGCATGGAGAAATGAGAAAGGGGAAATGAAATGACAGACAGAGGAGGAAAAAGAGAAAGATGGGACATGAAATCTGATAGATGGTAGAAAGAAAGAATGGATAGAAGAGAATGAGAGCAGGGGGACTGACACCGGATCAATACAGACATATTTAGTCAAAGATGGAAGGATCGATTGGGTGAGGATGGAGAGAGATAGAGAGGGGGGGAATGAGAGAGTAGAGGGGTTAAAGGGGTGGAGTGATGTAGCATTGGCTGCTGTCTCTTTGTCGCAGTGTCAGGGTATTGATACTGTAATATCGCCATGACAATAACACCGAGGCGACGGCCATGACGACGCCCGGCAGCACAATGCAGCTGCGGTAACTGAGGGCAGTGAGGCATTACACAGGGTAGAGCGGCCCAGAGAGAGAGAGAGAGGCGGGGGGGTGGAGAGGACAGGTGCATGTCTGTCGCTTTCATTAATGTATATAAAATGACTACAGAAGATGCACAAGGCCAGACAGACACCAGAATGCACAAAATCTTCAAGTCTGCTGTACTTTAAATAAAGTTGCATTATTTCATCAGATCATAATGATGCATTTTTAAAAATCCTGTCAGAATGTTGTTATGAAGAAACAGAACTTGAGAAGTGCAGATATAAATATAGGCCGTAAGGCAATACAGACAGGCACACGTAAGGAGAGAGAAAGTTTGGAGACACAACGCAGGCCACGTTTCAAAGCCTTTTTTATATTAAGAGAAATGACTTTATTATAACTAAAATGTTTGCGCTCATGTAATGCATGCAAGTCTATTTTTCATCTTCATTGCATGATGTTGAGAAGACAAATGGCCGCTTGTCAACACCTAAGTCAGTGTAAGTGACCGGCGTTTCTCTCATTTCATTTTATGATGTACGCTTCCCCTCGCTCGCCCCCACCCTACTTAAAAATATGTAAAAAGATAATCGCATGCAAATGTCTGTTGTCCCGGTAACACGGCCGAAAAATCCCTTTGATGTTTCACCCAACTCATTCTCTCCACGTTCTCTTTGTTCACCCGAGTCTCGCTGCTTCGCCAACACCCCCCACCCACCCCTAATCCTCACACTATATCTCTCTCTCTCTCCCTCACTTTCTTTTTCTCCTTTAACCCCCCATTCTCTCTCCCTCTCTTCACATTTTTATCAAGACAAAAAACTTCTCTCCCCTCAGCCATACCTTCTCACACTCACTGACTCTCTCTCTCTCTCTCTCTCTGCCCCCTCACTCGTCCGTCTCATTCTTTCGCTCTTGTTCTCTGTATCCCCTCTCTGTGCCTCTCTGTCTGTCCCTCCTTCATTTCCCATCATACCATCTACTGTCTTTGGCCCCCTTCTCTCTCTCTCTCGTTCTGTCCTATGCACTCTTTTCATCTCCGGACGTCTTTTTTCTATCAAAAATGCTTTCTGCCGGTCACTGTGGCTGCCATTTTCAGTGTGTCAGTAATGTTGTCAAGTGTGTATCCCATAATGCTCTCAAATGCACTAAATGTCATCAGGCTCTAAAATGGCTGCAGCAAGAGAGACAAACAGCTTCATTTTCATCACATTTATTATTCACACATAAACAAATAATACATCAGGTACAAAGTTAAACACAATTAAACAAAACATGCAATTTGTACATTAAAATGTAAACATTAAATAGGTGATTCTTCAATAAGGGAGTTTTTCTTTGCGTAATGTGTTTTGTGACATTGACAGTTATCATATTTTACAGGAGATTTGGATCTCTTTTCTCTTTGAATTTATAAAAAATGTGAATATTATTATTGCCTATAGCGCTATTCAGACGGGATTAGTTTTCCAAACGAAGTTTGAGTTTCAACATGTCCCCCATGATGTCTGTGATTTTATGTATACCAATACAGACGGGAATACAATTTTCAGGCCATTCCAGAGATGGGAGTGTCTGTTTTGTGCATTTGGGCGTTGCAGAAGATCACGTGATTAGGATATGCGTGTTTGAAATTTTACTTTAAATTTAAAATGATTTCAGAACATGTCATTTAATTTTAACTAATCAAAATAACTTCTACTGAAGTAGCCTACATGTTTTATACAACTGCTTATAATAAATCCATAGAAATTAAGAAAACTTAAAAATAACAATTTATTTTTAAATAGATTTGGCCAGTGTCGGCTCGTGACTGCTTTTCCGAGGGGCGCAAATTCAAAATATGTGTTTGTTGTGTCATGTTAACCATGTGCATCATTTGTCTTGTCAAAACAAGTGCCCGCTCCACACGCGTCAAAACAGTTTATGATAAAAGAGACAAAATACTTGCAAGACACTCCCTTAACATTAAACTCTGATAACACATGAGATTATGCGAGTATCTGGCAAACGTGAGCGCCTCTTTTATCACAAACCGCTTAGACGCATCTACAGCAGGCACCCACCCCGACAAGACACGTGATGCACATAGGACCTCTCGACGTGCCGAACACATATTTTGAAATTGCGAACCACACACATGACTGGCTACATACATGTTGTGACGAACTTCGCATCAAGCGCACTCGAAAATAGAAGTCACCGAATTTGGCTTGTCAAATTTTTTTTTACGCCGAATGGAAAAAAAACACCCTATCTGAATGAATGGGACGCAGAAAGTACAATATACACGTATATATGACCTTACGGCAGATCACGTTGTCCAAAAAAGGAAAAGAAACACATTTCAAAAGATATAGCTGGTAAACACAGACATTCGCATTCAGATGGAATTAAATTTCTGATTTCGGTGAAAAACAGTATTTTTACGGAGGTCGTGAGAGAAAAGAACAGACATGGCCGATTTGGAAAGGGATTAAAAACACAGAGGACCTCTGGGAAACACGATTTTCTCAGAGGTCCCCCTGTACAACTAATCCTGTCCGAATAGGGCTTTTGTAAACTACTGACTGATTTGAATGACAGCTTATGCACCTCTTAGATCATGATGTAAAAATGAATAGGCTACATGGTATTTAATCTGTCCTGTGTGCTCAATTCAATGATCTTTGTGGAAAACCAATAAATGTTCACAAAAATGCTTGTTATGATCATACTGATGGCAATACAGGGGATAGGAATTTTGTTATAACAACATATCAAACTAATTAAAAATTATTATTTTAATTAAGTCCACTTTATAAATTCTGTTGTGTTTTTAAAGGCATTTAGTGGTGAGATGGTGAATTGCAACCAACGTCTCAGTCCACCGCTCAACCCCTCCCTTTTGAAACGCATAGAGAAGCTACGGTAGCCGCCTGTTTAGGGCTACTCTAGAAACATGACGGAGACTTAGGAGACTCGTGGTGTATGTAAATAAAAACACCTCATTTTAAGGTAATAAACACATAACAGTTCATTATGTAAGGTCTTTATACACCACTGATAATATAGTTGTGTAGATTATATTGCATTTCTGTCAAGAGATCCTCCTAAAAGTAACACAATGTAGGGGAGAAGCCTAAAGTGACATAAGGAATGTGCTGTACTGTCTCAACTTTTACAATTATTTACCATTTTAAAATAAATAAATAAAAGTGCTGAGACACAGTCAGAAAAGTGTAAAGCAATGACAGTGCATCTTTATCATTTAAAATCATCATACCGTCTGTCCTGATTGAAGAATCACCCTGATACACGATGCATTATAACAGAGACTTATAAAGACAGCTTGTTTCTTTGGCACACACTCCTGTTTACAATCACAACTGTGAATCGCGCCAAGGTATTTCTGGTTTAGGGATAGATTTGGATTGTACACACACCCGCTGTGTGTGGAGAGTATTTTTGGCCTGAATGTGGGTTTGTGATGTAGATACAGTACATTCCTCCCACAGTCATACAGGTTTTCAGTTTGTTTCGCAGCTGCTCGTCTTTCTCAAGAACTAAACGGACCAAATTAAAGAGGAAAACATAAAGCTACTAACGCATGCAAATTCCTGTTCGTAGCGACGTGGCAAACTTTTATTGCTCGGAGGGCCGCTCTGCTCTTTTATAGCTTGGGTGAATATCAACTTTCTTTCAGATGTTCCTTCAAACGCTCCTTAGGAGAAATTACAACAAACACTAACAAGTCAAATGTTGATAAACTGTACGGGCTAAAGTTTACGATTATTTGTTCATGAGAGAATTTCTTGAGAAATTTTAAGATCTTTTCTCAAACTCCACACGTCAATAGAGTACTCAAGGATTTTTACTTTATCCAAGTACATTTTTTAAGTATCTGCACTTTTACTACATTCTAAAGCATAATATCATACTTTTTTATTCCACTACACTAAATATCATTTAAAGCCACAATATGCAAGTTTAATTATTCATAATGTAATTATTTAATACAGCTGTGTATTTACATTATCCCAAAAGTTCCAAAGGATTTGTAAATCCAGAGAAATTCCTTTTCCCCGTTGTAAATGTCGTTGTTTTAGTGACTTAAAGGATTAATCCACTTTAATTTACTCACCCCATGTCATCCAAAATGTTTATGTCTTTCTTTGTTCAGTCAAGAAGGAATTACGTTTTTTTGAGGAAAACATTCCAGGATTTTTCTCCATATAGTGGAGCTCAACAGTTTACAGCTTCAATACACCTTAAGGGTCATAAGCCATAAGTGTCTTATCTATCCAAACCACTGTCGTTTTTGCAACAACAAAAAAACAATACTTTTAAACCACAACTTCTCGTCTTGCACTTGCCGTGTGATGCACCAAAGCGACCAACATATTGCGCAATCATGAAAAGGTCACGCATATGTGAAACTTTTACAAGTATGGAGAAAGAGGAGCGTTCAGTCGTTGTTGTAGGTGGAATGATACTAATGAATGTTTTTGTGACAGTTTATTGTTTAAAATGGTCCACAAGTGTGCGTTTCAAATACGTAAGGTTGCGCTGGCACATCACACAACTAGAGCAAGACGAGAAGTTTTGGTTCAAAAGTACAGACCTTTTGGCAAAAAATGAGGATGGTTTGGCTATAAGACCCATATGCCTCGGTTGGGATAATTTTGAAGCTGCATTGAAACTGTGAACTTGAAGGGCAACCCTTTCAGCCGTTACTTATTCACGATACAGCACTTGCCTCGAGTACCTTATTGCTTTTATAAAATGGTTACCACACAATATTAAAGTAAAAAATATATATTAGTGCATCTTTAAATCAATAAAAGCATTCCTTCCTCTACAAAAAAGTAGTCCCTGACTGTGAATAACAGCGTTCCAATGTGTAATAGGCATGAATGCTCAAATAAAAACAACAAACCGTTCTCATACTGATACGTGTGGAGTGCAGTAATAAATAAAACCGTTGGGTGAAGTGGTCATTGCCGTGTTTTATCTTGAATAAAGCACAGCTATTGACCAATCAGAATCAAGGATTGGAACTAACCATTTTATAATGTGTAATAGTGACCTCCAGTGTTAAAAATA
Source organism: Misgurnus anguillicaudatus (assembly GCF_027580225.2). Classification (NCBI taxonomy): domain Eukaryota; kingdom Metazoa; phylum Chordata; class Actinopteri; order Cypriniformes; family Cobitidae; genus Misgurnus; species Misgurnus anguillicaudatus. The sequence continues at coordinate 1,124,229 of NC_073357.2, read as the reverse complement.
CTACATATTGTGGCTTTAACACTTTACTCTTTCCCCACCATTGATGCGTTATCTCATCAATTAAGAGAAAACGCTTTCCCGCCAATGACAAGTTTTTATGGCAATCCATATTTCTGCTATTATCCACTAGGTGGGGCTCTTACACAACTTATAAAACAATAAAGCATCAACTGATCCAAAAACAGTAAAAACTCTGTGTATGTTTGGATCATCTGATCTCGAACTAAAATCCTTGCAATTATTTGGTATTTTTATAGAAACCTAGCCATATTTGAGGTGATGAAAAGAGAACAAATGAAGATAAGATGAAACAGGGTCTGTTTAAATGTTTATATATTTAAAAAAGACAATTTTCTAGAAGGTATTAAACTTTTGTGAAAATTATATAAAATGCAAATGCTGGCTGGCAACTTAAAAAAAAAAACGCTGGCAGTTAAAGAGTTAATGACATTAAAAATGTAGTACCTAAGCTTTTTAATGTACTTGAGTATTAAAGGGACAATAAGTAGGATTTACCCCCATCTAGTGGTGAAATTGTATTTTGCATTCAAAGGAATAGTGCTCTCTAGCGCCTCGCTTTTCCAAATGCGTGTTGCAACTACGGTAGCCGTTATGTAATCACTGATCTCCTTGTCCGTTTCAGCTGGTTCACGTGTTCTGAATGAAAATGCGTTGTGGAAATGCGTTGGTACGCTAGTGCTTTTTGTCCCTCTCTGCTATTATAGTTTATCGATACGGCAGAACGACATAGAAGCCTCCTTGGACTTACCCGTTCAATGTAAGTAAAGAGAAGAAATTCTAAGCTTACAAAGAAAAGTCAGATCACTGGCAGAGGTCAATTGACACCAACAAGGACATATTTATGAATAAAGACATTGATTTTGATTAATAAAACACTTAAAACTCTACTTACTGTCCCTTTAAAGGTAAACTTGTTTTTATGAAATGTAGTGTAGCAAAAGTACTGTGATAAAGTACAAATGTACTTGAGTAAAGTAAAACGACTTGAGTACTTTACTCAAACAGAGTATCACTACATGAAATATTTGTCAACATCTGAAATATGTAGCACAAGAAGGATGACATGAGTGGAAAAAGATAAAAGCTTATAATGGATGATTTTCCAGAGTCAGATCTCTCACTGGTGCTGGTTGAGAAGACTTCCCCTTTCCATATATAAAGCACTCGGAGTGCTGCAGAGAAGCGCTATATAAACTTATGTAACATATTATTATTATAATAAAGTCAGAAATGTAGAGTTGCTGGAGCTCAAGCATGTAATCCTCTGTTTAAGAATCTGACTAATGAAAAAGCCAAAGGTGGAGTTAACCAATTACATAAGTCATAAATTATAAAACACATCCATCCACAGCATATATCTCTCACATCTGAGAGGCAGCAGCTTAGGGTTTGGCCATGGCAATGAAACACAGCTGCTGCTTCTTAACAAAACTCAGCGACTCAGAGAAAAGAGCAGAAATTCTTCTTTCTTCAGAGCTCAGCCCAAATTCCAGATGCGTCCTCAGCCATAAACATACAACAGGCCAAGCTTCATACATAAATCTCTTGAAACCTTTTACTCGGATATCATATCAGAAAATGTGCCACTTAGAAATAGCTGCAATAAAGACTTTCACTTAAGGAAAAACACTTTAAATATCTTGAAAGTTCTGCTCATATTTGCAGTACAAACAAGGAAAAGTTGATGAAGTTCCTGCTGTATGTTGGCTTAGCTCACAATTTAAACCTTTTGTCATTCATGTCAAACTTCATTTTAATGTTCAACAATCATTTTAAGTAACCGGCTTATATGACAAGATTGGCCATCCATTAAAAAAACATGTTATAACAACAAGACTTGATTTTATCCATAAGTAGTTAAAACCCCTTAACTGGTGCTGTACCGTGAGCGGGACACCTGAGTTTACTTTAATATTGTGCATGTACATTTTTATCTTTCATGACAAACTATATATATCGTTGGAAATCTTTTAGCAATAATAATAATGCAGTGACAGTAATTTATTAAGTTGTGACAAGAGTATGCAGCAAACCCCTGACACCTAGTGGCCATTGATGGTAAAACCAATAAAAGTGTAACACAAACCTCATTTTTTGTGGTAATTTAATGTATAAAATATATACTTTATCACTTTATTTTTATTTACGACAATAAATGTAAACTGCTATAAAAAATTATTTAATATTTTCACCTCCAGACACTTCCGTGAAAACTTTAAAGACAGTCCCTCCAGAAAAACGCGATTATTTATTATACATTTATGCGGGGGCTGCATTTTTTTTAATTATAGAAAATATGTCAGAGCCGATGTAGTGGACGGTGCTCCGACATATGGTGCAGACACACTTCTGGCGACCCAACTTCGAATCCCAGCTGAGGTCCTTTGCCGATCCCATACCCATCTCTCCATCCTGTACTTTCCTGTCGTCTCTTAATTACTATCTATCAAATAAAAAAGGCCCAAAAAATAATAATAAAATTATAGAAAATATGCGGGGCTTGCATGATTTCATAATCCCTGCATTTTTGTAGCAAAAAGTCCTATATATCTTAGCAGAAAGTAAAAAAAAGTGTTGCATTAACTTCACACATGCGCAGCCATGTCCCCTGTTGTCATGGGAATGTTAGGAAGTGACATAATTACACGACATGAACATCAATGAAAAGCTGCAAACAGTTCCCACAATTTCGCATAAAATTGCATAAATATCCGGCATATTCCATCGCATTTTTTAAGAAAACGTACCGCAAGATCAAGGATGTTTGCCCACAAACAGCGTTTTTCTGGAAGGACTGTAAAGATCAAGATTAAGCTTCTAGACCAATAAAATGCCAGAGTTATATGAATTTAAAGGTGTACATCACCGTTTCACCCCACACTTAAAAAGGGCTGCGCCAGTTAAGGGATTAAAAACATAAAAACAGAGTCTGTGATCACCTGTGACAGTAACCTGAAGAGCTGTTAGATTACTGGTTACTATTAACCAACAGCCTGCTAACCCAGCTGACATCAGCCAGAAAGAGAAGCGAGATAATGAAAGATTACAAAAACATCTGTAAAGAATTCAACACAGACACATCAGTGGCATTAAGAAAGTTGATCGGGTCAGTTTGAATATGAGTCTAACTGATGTGTGTGAAGGGCTAAAGTCATCACTTTAATTCTGTACCTGAAAATCTATAAACATGAGCTGCAATACACAACAGTTCATCTGCAGATCTTCCAGTCCTAAACTTCTCCAGGTTTTGTGTTTCTGAAGATTAAAGCAGCACCCGTTTTATCTGAAAAAAAGAAAGTAAATTCATTTATTGGTGCTATTGTGAATAACAAACGTTTAAAAACGCATTAAATTAAGAAGCTAGCAAATTAACCTTTTATACTTTATATATATGGTGATAATTTACCAGCCTATGCACAGTGTGATGAGCTGGATGTACGATCAGATAAAAATACTGCTTAAATATTCAGCTGTTCATGAGTCCAACTATTAAAAGTTTCTCAGTATTTAAGGTAAACCTGATACTGTAAACTGATTCAGTCTGTTTTTTATGCTGGATTGTGTAAGTGATGACTGAGTTTGGTTTGGTTAGTAGCACACAAACATTTCACTTTACTGATGTCACTTCACAAATGATTTATTTCAGCACTGAAAGCGTTCAATAACACAAAGGAAAACTGTATTCAGCCGGGTCATGTGATCTTAACACGGTGAACACCATCACATACAGCTGAACTCATGTCAGAGGACACGTGTATTATTATACGTATTATTAGACTTCTTTAAGATGTCAAATACATCTTTGGTGTTCCCAGAGTTCGTATGTGAACTTTAAGCTCAAAATATCATCTAGATAATTTATTATAACATGTTAAAATTTACACTTTGTATGTGGGAGCAAAAATGTGCTGTTTTGTGTGTGTCCTTTAAAATGCAACTGAGCTGATCTCTGCACTAAACTGCAGTGCCGTGGTTGGAAAGTGCAGATGAAGGGGTGGTATTATTATAATAAGATCCCCTTATGACATCACAAGGAGAGCCAAATTTCAATTACCTATTGCTTGCTTTTACACATTTTCTAGGTTGATAGAAGCACCGGGGGCCCAATTATAGCACTTCAACATAGACAAAGTCAAATGTTCATGATATGTCATCTTTTAAGATTATTTACATGACTTACATGTTGAGATGAGATGATTCAAACAGAGGTGGAGGGTGAAGAGCTCTAGAAACACACAGATATACAGATCATGATGTTTATCTTCATTTAGTCTTCATCATCTCTACATTATTCAGTATGTGTAAGACTCACCTGAGCGTGTCCCGTTTGCTCAGTGTTTCTCTTTAAATCTCGTACAGATGCGGGCGAGTCGCCCTCTTTCAAACTCCCCACAGACGATGAGTCTGAACAACTGCTTTGAACTGACAGAGAATAAACATGTCCACAGAAAACTCCAACCAAACATCAAAAATAAACTCTACATTATATATTTGTACTATTAAGATTTATTTTCTCCATGAAAATCACTCACATTTAGTTTTTAAAATCATTTAGTCTTCTCATTATTTTCATTATCATTAGTGGTTTAAATAAAATATTAGAGTTTTTTATTTTACATATTTATGTAAAATACAGTTGTATATTTGTGATTCAGTTGCATATTTGTGTGTTTTATAATATGTGATTTGCATTTAGTGATGAAGGATAAAGTGACATCTGGTGGATGACAGGAGAATTACAATCAAACTTCACCCTGCAGTTAAAGAGTTAAAGAGTGTGTACACAGCTAATCAACTATAGTTTATACACACACACACTTGTACTAAAAACCTGACAAAACCTCGGTCCTTGGCTTCATTTTTTATGTTATGATGATGTTAAGAATTATATAAAAATACAATTTTATTGTAAAAATGCAGAAAGTTTTTAGTTAAAGGATTACTCCACTTGATTGTCAAAAATGACAATCGCTTTGCTAGTTAATACCCAGATACTTCATTTGGTATGGTTTAGAGACCTTTGAAGCTGCGTTGAAACGGCCATTTTAAACTGCATTTAAACTGTAAAGTGTTGGGGTCCAATAAAGTCTATTAAATGAAGAAAAATCCTGGAATGTTTTCCTTTATTTCTTCTCAGCTGAACAAAGGAAGACATAAACATCTTGGATGACATGGGGTTGAGTACATTATCAGGCTTTTTCTTTTAAGAAAGTGGAGTAAACCTTTAAGAGTATGGGTTAGGATAAATGTTAAGGATAAAAGTGTACCGTGTAAAATCAGCATAAATCTGCGTGTGTGTATGTGTGTGTGTGTGTGTGTGTGTGTGTTTGTACCTCTTTCGTTCAGGCTGAAACTGGAGTCCAGTTCTGAGTTTTGAGCACCCGTCACATCCAGTAGCAGCTTACTGGAAACTCCCATACACAAAGACTCCTTCAGACACAACTCTACACACACAAAACACACACATCTTACTTAAAGTATTGTTTAAAAATGTCATTATTTGAATTTGAATTGAATTTGCGGATTGGATTTGACAAAGTGTCATCAGGAGGCTTTCTTCTGTCAGTTTGAGTTTTAAGTGACTTGTGTTGAGGTGATATCAAGATGATTTATGACAGGGTGTCTAAACTCTGTCGTGCTTTAAAACCTCAGGTCTGATGAATGATCTTGATGATGGTGTGCTTCAGATGTGTTTGATTGGTGATTGGATTTAAACTCTGCAGGACTGTGGACCTCCAGGATTGAGATTGGACAGTCCTGACTCTTATGAAGTTTATAAACATGATCTATTATCAATGGACAAAAATGTGCCATTCAGAGCTGAATGTATGTGATCACAGTTTCACATACATTTAGTATGGGGGAAGATTTAGATTTAGGCATTTAGCAGACGCTAAATCCAAAGCGACACAATAGAGCAAAACAAGATCATGATTCAAATTCAGCCATTTGATGAACAAAAAACTAAAAGTAAACTCTAAATATATATATATATATATATATATATATATATATATATATATATATATATATATATATATATATATATATATATATATATATATATATATATATATATATATATATATATATATATTTAAATATATTTAAATATATAACATTTTCCATAAAACTAAACTGCAGCATGTCAGAGAAATTTGTGATGTGATGCCTATTTAACTCTTTCCCCGCCATTGACAAGATAACTCGTCAATTAAGAGAAAACGCTTCCCTGCCAATGAAGAGAATATCCGGCTTTCTGCAATAGATGCTTTTTGTTTAAAAGCAGAGGGTCTGTTCTTTCATTTGATATATTGTTTGTTTATATATTTAAAGAAGAACTTTTTCTGGAAGGTAAAGATGCTCCGATCAATGCCGATCTCCACTAATAATACCTGGCCGGACACTATTCTGAATCGATAGCCGATCTTATTACAGCTATTTCATGTGCTACGGCTTTTGATCGGTAAGTCCTTATCGATCGAAAATCACTGTTAGTTTGAGTCGTTTATAACATGCATTTGAAACAGGAACACTCGTCAACATAATTAATAAACATATTCTTTATTATCATGAAAATACCTAAAAAGGTTTGAAGAACAGCAATATAAATATATTAGGGCTGTCAATAGATTAAAATATTTAATCGCGATTAATCACATGATTTCATCAGTCAACTAGCGATTAATCGCAAATTAATCGCACATTTTTATCTGTTATAAATTGACCTAAATGTAACACTTTTCAAGTTTTTAATGCTCTAATCAGCCTGGATTTGGATAATATATATGCTATATGCAAATGTATGTCTACAACAGCCTGTTTACATTTTTAACAGAACCATCAGCCATAGTTTTATAAATGTTTTTGCCTTTAGAAGACCTTGTTCTTTCTCCATTTCTGTTTGCTGCTGATCATTTGTGACCTGTGCTGGCAAATTTAGTTGAGATGAGCACATTTTCAAAAATGTGTTATTTATATTTTAACATTCTCTATTAAAAAACGTTAAAACAATTGGAACAATTGTTGGAATCTGACAAAGCATGACAGCACTACAACTGTTAACGCAGAGCAAAAACAATATACATATATGTTTTTCTTTTATTGTTTAATTTTGAAATTGAGACAGACCGCTTTAAGATACTGTAGGCTAATGCAAGGGTTTAATATAATGACATAACAGATACTTTTCCTTAACAGTTAACCAAACATTCACTTCAGATATAACAGATTATAGGTCATACCTGCGTGAATTCTTGTCAAAACAGATATTTTTAAACCTGTAATTTTGTGTTAGATGTCTATATATATCAGGGTCACGCACTCGCGCGTTTGTGTGCATGCGCTTCAGACGTCTGCATGAGACATCGCTTTTGAGTCTTGTCACTCTTAATAACTCTTTTAACATCAATCAGATCCCGAACTTTATCTCTCTAAATAATTATTTTAACATCAAGAAAGTCCTGCAGTCTGTTTTCTGTCATTTCTGAATGCTTTAAAAACGAAACTAAAAAGTGAAAAAAGACGCATCTTTGCGTTATATGGATTTGGGACGGTACACCTCTCAGGAAACGTGCAGATAAAGAAAACTGCACGTGCAGAAATTTAGAGCATTGGATTCGCTAGATGAGAGCTTAATGTTCTTATTTTTATGAAAACCTCCGACTCATCTATACAGCGCGGGTCACCTGCTGCGTCTCAATTCATCCAGCTGTGGGTCAAACAGAAATTGCGTGTTGCGTTAATCGCGTGTTAATAAAATTAGTGCCGTTAAAATGAATTTGCGTTATAAACGCGTTTATTTTGACAGCCCTAAAATATATCCTTCAGCCATTTTCTGGAGCTGCGTGTCATCATAGCTGCGTGTGTATTGTTCTTCGTCTACAGCGCATTTTGCGCTTCTGCACGAGAGCGCTCCCTGGCTTTTGGATGTAGCGGCATTTCACCGTAATACATTGAGAAACATAGCAAGCATAATCGGCCGATCGATCGGAGTATCCCTAATGGAAGGCATTAAACTTTTGTGAAAATCATAAAAAATGCTGGCAACTTTTTTTAAAAACCCTGGCGGGAAAGAGTTAAAGGCGGAGTGCACAATGTTTGAAAGCCAATGTTCATATTTGAAATCACCTAAACAAACACGCCCCTACCCAATAGAATCTGGACCTTCTTTTAAAAGACCGACCCCACACATACGCAACCCGGCAAGGATGTCGGTTAGTAGACACGCTCCTTACTGCTGATTGGCTATAAGTGTGTTTTGGTAGTCGGCCCGTCTCCTTTTCCAAAGCGTTTTTCAAACATTGTGCATTCCGCCTTTAAATAAAAGGTTTTAGATAAAACGTGTCTGTGTGTCTTTTTATTGGTGACCATGCCTGTGATTTACTGTTTTCTACAAAAAAATCATCCTACATAATATAAAGAAGTTTCTGTGAAAATTAAAGCTTTAGGAGTCGGTTAAGCCAGGACTAGGCCTAAGTTATATACAGATATTTAAGTAGTTTTTTAAACATACCTTTCAATAAACAATACTGGTGTGCATCTTGAGACAAAACAATGGCAATGTAAAATTAAAATCATCAGATTATGAGACTTCAGACAGGATCACAAATATTGTCATCTAAAATGCTATTACATTTGTTTATTACACGGCGCTTTAAAATACTTAATTCTGATTGGCCAGTCGCAACATTTGCAGGATTGTTATTCCCAAATAACTACCGCTTAAAAACTACCCTGCATGCTGCCAATCATTTTGACTGGTACAGTTTAATATTACACAAAGATTAAATATAAATATGTATTTTAATAACATATATGACATTATATTTACAAATGATTAAACCAAATAGTGTGTCTGTGACATTTAAATGTCTTATTTTATCATAAAACCAAAAGTAAACCGAAGTTGCCAAAGGTCTGCATTAGTTAAAAATGAGCAAATAAAATATTTCAAATCAATATTTAATGTTCCTTACCTGACTTATGAGGTAAATATCAGTGTAATAAGCAGGATAATGTACAGTCAGCAGGATATTTTTGTGAAATAAACCCCTTCAGTGTGATACAAGACACCAAGAGACCTTATTTCTGCAATAACAACCGGCTGCCTGTACATTATCTCTTACTTACTTATTAAACTGATACTTCACCCAAAAATGAGTCTTTATTTTTGTTAAACACAAGTGAAGGTATTTTGATAAATGACAAGCAGACAGTTGATGGTAGCCATTGACTTCAGAATAAAGAAACTCTGAGGAAATGAGAGAATTTTCATTTTTGGGTGAACTACCACTTTAGACATCCAGTAAACACAAGCAAAGCGAATCACTGACAGTAATAAATCATTAGTTAAAAAAACTGCCCCTAGACAACACACGCACACACAGTAGAGGTGTGACAGAAAAGTCTTTCAGTGTTGTTTTAATGATAGATAAATAAGAGAGTAATAGTCTGTGTGTAGTTAAGGGTTCACTCATTAGGGAGGATGGGCTCTAACTTAATTAAGCGGTTTAACTAATGGATTTGAATGAACAGACTTGCGTTTAATAGTGATAAATGTTGTGTCAAAAACTGCAAACAGCAGCTGTTTTAAACCCCAGATAACATCACATGTGTACTATACACTACACAACACAACACGACATAATAATACTGCCTCATCTTAACCCAGCAATCCCAGAATGCACTATGACAAGCTCAGCTTCATGTGCATTATTGACTCAGCTTTCACATCTGTGTTTACAATCACATGACATTATGTTAAGATCAGCTGTGTGTGTGTGTTTTTGATTTATGAGATGCAATCAATAATGAAAAAACGATGAGTTTCTATGAAAATAAATGTTGATATATACAGCTGTCTCTTGCTTTCGAAGACAATAAAATGAAAGGGGATGTAAAAAAGCATTTAGTGTCCCCAGAGTACATATGTGAAGTTTTAGTTCAAAATACCCCACAGATAATTTATTATATAACACTTTAAAAATTGACACTTTATAGGTGTGAACAAAAATGTGCCGTTTTTGGGTGTGTCCTTTAAAATGAAAATGAGCTGATAATGCAAACACTGATCACCATAATGGTGGTTTGTTGAAATTGAAACTCAGTTGTGCTGTCAATTATTTTCTCTCTCTGTAAACTAAATGGCAGTGCTGTGGTTGGATAGTGCAGATTAAGGGCGGTATTATTATAATAAGATCCCTTTATGACATCACAAGGGGAGACAAATTTCACTGAGCTTTTTTCACCTGCTTGCAGAGAATGGTTGACCAAAACTAAGTTACTGGTTTGATCTTTATCACATTTTCTAGGTTAATAGAAGCACTGGAGCCTCAATTATAGGACAAATTCATATTTTCATGATATGTCCCCTTTAAAGGTTGAGTTCTGTTAAAAGTCATTTAATAAAACACTAGTTTACTACATTACTCAGTATGGTATTAGATGTCTATATCAGGTGTTACTTGTCTAGGTGAGAGCTGAAATTCAGACCTGTGTTATGCATTGCATGAGTCCAGAGGAGCTGAGCGATGTCATGAGTCCAAGCTTGTTTCTCCTGTACAGTGGAGGTCTGGAGAGTGAGACAGTCCTTGGTGCGAGACACCTGTCTCACCCACACCTCAAACTTCAGTCCGTCCTCACCCACATTCTGAGTGAGACCCATCTCAGACGACTGTGAAATGAGAGAGATGACCTAAGATCATTTCAAATAAGACTAAACACAGATATTTTGCGGTTGTATATGTATCGTGTGTGTACCTTAATACTGTGTTTAAAGCTGTACTGACTGCATCCAGGGTTTGGTGTTTTGTGTTTGGTGAAGATGATGTAGTTCTGATAGAGGAAGACGTTTCTCACACCCGTCTTCTTCCTCCTGCCTCCACTGCATACACACAACTCACCCTGACGCAACAGATCACCACGCTCAGATACCGCTACCGGACACACACACACACACACACACAGTATAAAACACATATCATTTATTCAAACTGCGTCTCATTGGATTGGATATATTAAAAACACTGTCGCTTAAGTGTAATGTGGGGTGTCCAGTCATGAAATATATCTTAAAAAACTCAAAAAATGAAAGTTTCTCACCGGACACCCTGTGATGAGGTCACTGGCTCGCAGATCCTCTCCGTGCCGCTGGGCGTGTCTTATAATAGAGAGGGCGGAGTCAGAGGTGGGGTTAAGACCACCGAGCTCCTCCAGTGTCTGGCAGTATTGCTCCAGTCTCTGAATGGGAGCGGAGAGACACTGAGGAAATGGAGGGACGGGAACAAGAGAGGAAGACAGCTTTGACTGGATAGAGAGAGAGTGCGAGAGAGTGAGAGAGAAAGGGTTAGTTTATCAAAAACTCCATCCAAACCCATATGAGTTTCTGTAAAACACAAACAGACGAACGATCATCTTCAATTAATAAACAAAATCCAACTGAATGAAATGTCTTTTTTTGTCTTGTTATCTAAAAATCTAAAATTAAGATGCATTTTCTTGATGAACAAAATGACCTAAAAAATAAGTAAAAAAATCTAAGGTGCCAGAGAATGCATATTAATAATCTGTTAAATTTTTCTCTGATATCTACATAGAAGGTTTTGTGGCTTTATAAAGTGGAAAAATGATCCAGAGTCAGTTTTACATGTCCATTTACAACCCTAGGATTTGTCTTTATAATGAAATGTTTTATTATTACCTTATTTGAAAGGGTCATGAATAATAATGTGGAGCTCTGCTCTGATTGGCTGTTTCTCCTTCAGTAGCTCTGTGTGTGTGTGTAAACAGATCTTATGTTTGAGTCTGTATCAGATGAAGAGACAGATTTTGAGGAATAATTAATTATTTGGAGATTGTAAATGGACAGTTCTGAGTGAGTTTGTGTTTTTTCCCGGGAGTTGCTCCTTTGGGGTGCTACTATGCTCGAACAAAAACTACCAGAACAATCAAATTGTCAGGGACATTTGTGGATCGGAAAGATGTTTTTGCCGTGCCTCCTCCGGGTTTTGGCAAAAGTTTAATTTATCAGTTGACTCTGATGGTCGCTAAAAAGATGGAACACAATGAAAATGGGCAACTCGGCGTGCACGACAACGTGGATATAACTAACGTCGTTGCCAGCTCCTTTTCCGAAGCCTGTGTGAAGATGAAGTTCATCTAACTTACGAATGGTAAGAGATAGTCTGACTGTGTCATGACTTACGGTGCATTCACACGGGGCATAAGCGTTAACGCTTTCCATTCATTTTTAATGGGTGACGTCATGCGTTGACGAACTGAATTGTGGATCCGTCGGCGACGCGTCAGTGCCGTTGCTCGCGGCAGAAGTTGAACGTTTCTCAACTTTTCAAGCGGCAAGGCGTGCGTCAGCCAATCAGATCGCCTTATGCAAATTACCTAGACAGAGCCAGCCAATTACGTTTATGGAAGAACGGAGCATGTGTAGCGGCCACTGTGATTGGATCTTGGCCACGCTTCAGACAAGCCTTCCGTTAAGCGTTAACGCTTACGCCCCGTGTGAATGCGCCGTTAGTAAATAACTCACAATGTTGTAATACTGTATGAATGAAATGTTGTAAACTTAGTAGGTGTCAATGTACGTTCGCTAACTTGGACTTAGTTTAATCATAATGTTAAGTGTCATTGTAGCGAAATAACTAGCAGTTCGGTCAGGTGTAAAAGACGCCATTTCAACATACGTTGCACACTCAGTTGCTCTGATTGGTTGTAGGTCTATCCAATTGAGTGAGAGGCATTTTTTGTCCTGGTTCCGTTTAAACTCGCACTATTATCACGGCCCAATGGAGCGGTATCAGACTCAAATTCTGACTAAAATTGAGTATGACAACGTCAGGCTAGTTTTTTTCAGTATGGAACCGCAAAAACGTAACTGTCACGTCAATAGTAGAACTTCAGCCTAAACGCTAGCATATAGCATTAACTAGCATATAGCATTAACTCAACAGACACAACTTTGATTTTAAGCGCAGACTCTGTCAAGCACAAACTTTTATGTGTTACTTTGCAAAAAACTCCCTGTGCTAATAATTTTTTGCTTATACCCTTTATAGGGTTTCCCCAATAAAAGAAAACCATATAGTTTAGCTTAACAACAAAATTAAAATTGAAGGACATTTTGAAGACTTTCCTGGTCCAATACCCTTCAATTCAAGGACTAAATGTGGGGACACATTTCAAGTGAGAGCAAGGTTACATCGTGTTATAGGGCTGCACGATTAATCGCATTTTTATCATGATAACGATATGCGTGCCCCACGATTAATTAATGACAATCGTCGCCATTAATGTGTAAAGACCAAGCACAAAACAGACGGTCTAGAATCAAGCAAAAAAACTGAACTGCTTTAAATGCAATAGTAGTACAGCTGTAAGGAATCTGTGTAAGGAGTTTTTTTGTTATTTCTGTGGATTTCTTTTGTAAAATCTATGCAGAATTTTGCGGAATTATTTAAAATGTTTTAAAAACATCTAAGATAATTTGAGCTGTGAATATTATAAAACAATAAAATATTTTATAATATATGCCTATAAAATGTATATAATATTATATACATGGCTGTAAAGTGTAATAAAAATACTGAAGTAAATAATAAATTATCGTAATTTTTAATCGTGATCAAACGTTTGAGCAAAACAATCGTGATCATAATTTTTCCTGTAACCGTGCAGCCCTATCGTGTTACCTTTAAAGATACATTGTTACAGCTCCCTTTAGAGGGAACTTGTGCTGCTTCACTGCAGTGACACTTTGTGGACGCCTCCAGGGGTAAGTGCGTCTGAATGTGTATATCAAATTCAACCAATGGTGAGGCTTAACAACAAAGACAGGGAGTATATCGCTATCTGAAATATTGCCGTTACAGGGATGCAGGAAGTATGACAAGAGAGACGCAGCGTCTCGTTCCCTTCTCAGGGAACAACAGTTACATACGTAACCCGAGACGCTTTCATGTGTCAAACACAACTATGCAAAAAGCATTTTGGTATGAATCAACATTCACATACAGAAGATATAAGTATTTAAAGCCAACAGTTTAGCACGTGTGCTTAAAAAAGTCTAGAATTTTATGATATTATCCTACACAACACAGGGAACAATATGGATTTTTTCCCCAGAAAACTTCTTGCATAAAATAGATTCAAGCACTTTCAATGACCTGTATCTATGTATGTAGATTTTCAAAAACTTCCCACGGCCTTGAATTATTCCCCAGATTCACATACTTTCAAGGATTTCAAGGACCAGTGGGAACACTGAGTAAAGACAGATTTCCTGTCTTCTTTTTGAGCGACTATATGTACTATAGGTGGTGACATCACAGCTTGCGAGAGTCCTGACAAATCTCCAAATCCCAACAGTTGTGCGCATAACCAGTTAATTGCATTTAAACGCATGAAAACAAGTTTCTATAACAAGCAGATTTTTGATAGTTATCTGCTTATTCTGTGCATGTAAACGCACTCATTAATCATTACTTTATTTCCTCTATAGTTTGTGTTTCACAGTAGAACGAATGAACACAGCAGAATTAATACGCTTTTGGTTTTCTCACCCTGAAGAAGTCGGCAGCCTGAGTGATCAGTACAGCATCCGGCTCCGGTTTCATACGGATGTAGTGGGAATACAGCAGGAACTGATCCCTCTGTGAGGCAGAGTACATCTCTCATGAGTATATTACATGACACCTCGCTATAGGGGTCCTAGTGTTACTTACATATTTAGTGAAGCAGTCAGTCTGCTGTAGTGTCTGGGAGAGAGCGCCCTCCATGGCAGGGAAGAGTAACTGCGAGTGGAATGCAGAAAGGCTTTTCCAGTTAGAGAAAAGTGACTCGGTTTTGCCCCTCAGACCAGACGGGGCGTCTGAAGACTCCAAGAGGGGCAGATAATTTTCCTCCACGCCTTTAAGTACAGATACATACAGACGCTCGGTGCTGACCAGCCGACACCACTGTAAATACAGTTTACTGAGAGAGAGAAAAAGAGAGAGACATTCACATACTTGCCCTTGTGTATTTTCTTTTCACAGATGTTTTCAATGTAAAGCAATTTTACCACAATAGTGTGAAAACTATCAGTTATCAATTTCTGTACTGAAATGAAAAGTCAAACAAGTTCTCAAGCAGACCTCTGTGCGGTCACCCCAGCTCTCTCCAGACCCGTCTCTCTTTCGGTTCGGTTGAGCAGCACGTGCTGACGAGTGAAGCCCGTGTGATCGGCCACCTCTTTACTGCTGACCTCCACTCCTCTGATGAGCACCCCCCCACCTCCGGCCGAATCCTTCCATCCAGGTGCCGCTGCAGTCACCCCCGCCGTGAGGATGGAGTCCGTCAGCCCCCGTTGGCTCAGCCAGGACAGCGGAGAGGACTGACCCGACCCAGGCTCCGCAGGTTTGGACACGGCGGCCGAACGGCGCGGAGCCAGCAGAGCCTGAAGATCAAAACTGGGATGACGTCTGCGGGGAGGTTTTGGAGGGCGGGGGGCGTCTGTGGGCTACAAGATGAACGTAAACAATTAAAATAAAATATAGGCGTAGATATCAGCACACACTATAAACAGCAGCAATGAAAAGATTTCCTTAATAAACACTTGATAATCAAATGCAAGGAAATCTAAATAAAACTGGCAAGTAAATAAAGTTCACACTTTGAAAGTTTAATTCATCTAAATGAATGAATAAAATAAATAAATAAAAAAAATACAGAAATAAGCAAAGTATTGTGCACTAAAATCATTGTAATTCACGCATCATATTAGCAGCACAAAGGGTTGTGGGTTTGATCACATACTGATGAAATGTATACCTTGTAATGTACTGCAAGTCGCTTTGGATAAAAGCGTCTGCCAAATGCATAAATGTAAATCTGAATCTTAAATGTGTCTCCTGTCATCACCTGTGTTCAGATTTGTTGGGGAGCTGTTTAGGAAATACATCAGTCTTATATTCACTGAATATGATTTAACTGAACCTCTTGCTTTGAAAAATGATCCATTGAATGAGAGTTGCCTGCACATTGACGACACCTGCTGGTCAAACATCTGTAACTGCAGTCAAATACAGCTATACTAGTGGTGTTTCCATCTAAATGTTAAAAATTTGCAAAAAAGAAAAACAAAGAAATGCAAAGGATATTTGTTTCCATCCAGTTGTTCAAGCGAATGACGGTGGTATGGGTAAACAAGGCACGCTTAAAAAAAATGGAGACAGGACTGCATTTAGTTACGATTGGGCAAGTTTTTATTTTTTATCAGTGCAGTTTGTAATTGCCAAACTGAAAGCTGGGCACAAAAGATGGAAAGCAGATGTTTTAATGCAGGCACTAACAGCAGGGATATTATGACGACGTCAAGCCCCATATACAGTGGGGCAAAAAAGTATTTAGTCAGCTACCAATTGTTCAAGTTCTCACACTTAAAAAGATGAGAGAGGCCTGTAATTTTTGTCAAAGGTACACGTCAACTATGAGAGACAAAATGAGAAAAAAAATCCAGAAAATCACATTGTCTGATTTTTTTAAGAATTTATTTGTAAATTATGGTGAAAAATAAGTATTTGGTCAATAACAAAAGTTTATGTCAATACTTTGTTATATACCCTTTGTTGGCAATGACAGAGATCAAACGTTTTCTGTAAGTCTCCACAAGGTTTTTACACACTGTTGCTGGTAGTTTGGCCCATTCCTCCATGCAGATCTCCTCTAGAGCAGTGATGTTTTAGGGCTGTCGCTGGGCAACTCAGATTTTCAACTCCCTCCAAAGATTTTCTATGGGGTTGAGATCTGGAGACTGGCTAGGCCACTCCAGGACCTTGAAATTATTCTTACGAAACCACTCCTTCTTTGCCCGGGCGGTATGTTTGGGATCACTGCCATACTGAAAGACCAAGCCACGTTTCATCTTCAATGCCCTTGCTGACGAAAGGAGGTTTTGAGTCAAAATCTCATGATACATGGACCCATTCATCCTTTCCTTAACTCGGATCAGTCGTCCTGGTCCCTTTGCAGAAAAACAGCCCCAAATCATGAGGTTTCCACCCCCATGCTTCACAGTAGGTATGGTGTTCTTTGGATGCAACTCAGCATCTTTCTCCTCCAAACACAAGAAGTTGAGTTTCTACCTAAAAGTTATGTTTTGGTTTCATCTGACCATATGACATTCTCCCACTCTTCTTCTGGATCATCCAAATGCTCTCTAGCAAACTTCAGACGGGTCCGGACATGTACTGGCTTAAGCAGGTGGACACATCTGGCACTGCAGGAATTGAGTCCCTGGCTGCATAGTGTGTTACTAATGGTAGCCTTTGTTACTTTGGTCCCAGCTCTCTGCAGGTCATTCACTAGGTCCCCCCATGTGGTTCTGGGATTTTTGCTCACCATTCTGGTGATAATTTTTACCCTATGGGATGAGATCTTGCGTGGAGCCCCAGATCGAGGGAGATTATCAGTGTTCTTCTATGTCTTACATTTTCTAATAATTGCTCTCACAATTGATTTCTTCACACCAAGCTGCTTACCTATTGCAGATTCAGTCTTCCCAGCCTGGTGCAGATCTACAATTTTGTTTCTGGTGTCCTTTGACAGCTCTTTGGTCTTGGCCATAGTTGAGTTTGCATTCTGACTGTTTTAGGTTGTGGACAGGTGTCTTTTATACTGCTAACAAGTTCAAACAGGTGCCATTAATACAGGTAACAAGTGGAGGACAGAGGATCCTCTTAAAGAAAAAGTTACAGGTCTGTGAGAGAAAGAAATCTTGCTTTTTTGTTATTGACCAAATATTTATTTTCCACCATAAATTGCAAATAAATTCTTAAAAAATCAGACAATGTGATTTTCTGGATTTTTTTCCTCATTTTGTCTCTCATAGTTGAAGTGTACCTATGATGAAAATTACAGGCCTCTCTCATCTTTTTAAGTGGGAGAACTTGCACAATTGGTGGTTGACTAAATACTTTTTTGCCCCACTGTATGATAAAGACAACATCAGATGATACAGTTAGACGATCAGTCACGTGGGTTAATGTTCACTACGTCAGAATTTATTCAGCAAATTCATTTCCATCTTCCATTATTCGAATGTACTTTTTTGCAAAAAAAAAAAAAAAACAGCTCAAGAGAGTGTAAAAACTTTTTTTTTGCAAATTAAGGGTTTTTTATTGAAAATTTGGCATTTCCATCACTCGTTTCTTCAAAATGCACATAAAATCGAGATCATGGAACCTGAATAAATAATTTTTATTTAAAAGCATTTTACACTATACTGAAAAACAGATCTGTCTAAACCTTTACGGATAAGTGAGTAGAGTAGAGTATAGTTGAGTACTGTCTTACGTTTTAAAACGAATGGTTCACTGATCAAGTGTTTGTATTCTTTTCACACTTGTCAATCAGACTTTTTCCATGTTTAAGTGCTACGATTGGGTCCCCAGTGCTACTATCAACCAGTGCTGGGCAAGCTACTTGGAAAATGTAGTGAGCTAAGCTACTAGTTACTTCACATTAAATGAAGCTTCACTACACTGAAGCTAACCCCCTGGGAAATGTAGCAAGCTAAGCTACATCAATAGTAGCTTGCTACATCCAAGCTACTTTTTTATTTTTAACCAGTTTTATTATGTAATTATTTATTCAGTTTAAATTGATCATTTTGGTAATTATAGGCAATACACGCATAATGTAGGCCTAGGTACTTCACATTTTGGGGCTGTTTGCTGGACTTATCCTACTCCCAGAATAAAATGCATGTTTGAGCTGTCTTTATTTAAAAACACCTGGCCCTGACATATCTTAACACAAGTGTCTCTAACGTGGGCCCGCAGGCAGCAGGTAGCCTGCACAGAGTCTGTAAGGTGCCCGCCAAAGCACATTCTATTAATAATTTCAATTGTAATATTTATTACATGTTTTTATATTAGCTTGGCTTGATGACATAACCCAATCAGAGGTAGCACGAGTCTTCACAGAATGCGAGTGGTAATGTTTTGTGTGAATGAAAGCTGCACAACTCGAAAATACGGAACAAACGACATCCTGTGTCGATTCAAATGACGCGCTTATTCTCAAATTCAGGACCACTTCAGAAATGTTTGGAAAATTGTAGCTTGTGTGGAAGCTACCTCACTACTTGGTCAGAAAAAGAGCTTAGCTACTGAAAAGCTATTTGATTTAGAAAGCAGCTAAGCTTCCACCAAGCTACTGAAAAATGTAGTTAAACTACTAGCTTCGCTACTTGTAGTGAAGCTACTGCCCAGCACTGCTATCAACCCAGAAAATATGAAAAAGATCAACCAAGTAACTTAGTTTTGGTAAACCATTCTCTACAAGCACATGAAAAATAGGTCGTTGAAATTGGCTCTCCTTATGATGTCATAAGGAGCTCTTTTTATAATAATACCGCCCCTAAATCTGCACTATCCAATCACAGCACTGCCATTTAGTGCAGAGAAAAAGAAAGAGAGAAAAAAATTCACAGCACAATTGAGTTTTAATTGCAACCAACTACCATCATTGCGATCAGTGTTTGCATTATCAGCTCATTTGCATTTTAAAGGACACACCCAAAACGGCACATTTTTGCACACACCTACAAAGTGGCAATTTTAACATGTTATAATAAATTATTTATATGGTATTTTGGGCTTAAACTTCACATATGTGCTCTGGGGACACCAAAGATTTATTTGACATCTTAAAGTCTTGTGCCATGGCCCCTTTACATATAATATAAATTATACATAAATATACAAATTTTTATACACATGTAAACATTTCTTAAATAGATACATGCATGTGTGTGCATTTATCTATACAAAGTTATTATGCACAGTTCAAACAGATATGATGTAAACAGAAACCTTTATTTTGCTATAGATTAATCGTGATTAGTTGTTATGCATCCCTATATAATCCCAACCAAACATCTGCGCAAGTGACAAGCCAGGGTTGCCAGATTCGTGTATCAAAACCATCCCAATTATTATTCACACCCCAAATACCAATAACTAATGAAGGAAATCATTTCATCTTTAACTGCAGAAAAAAATCCAAATCTGAACTCCGCCAAAAAGCAGAGGACTTGGCAACGCAGCTTACAGCATGTCTCCTCGAATTCACACTTTATTCTCTGGATAAATGTACAAAGTCAAAGTTTAGTTGGACAAGGTTGCTCTTAAGAAGTTAAGACATACAACAATTCACGTGTTTACATGCATACTTTTCTCCTGATGATCGGACTACACCACCCCTTTCAATACGGTCAAAATTTGCATCCGATCGACCTCAATCGTATTGATTAAAGTGTTTACATGTCGTATTTTCAATCCGATTGAGCCATTAATATGATTACAAAGAGATGATTTGGTTACATACTAGGACTAGGTAAAAGTATCTAGTATGATTCAGTTTGTCCACTGTACTGGGATGGGTCTGTGTGGGACGGATCCATGCGTGTCACGCTTCATACTCGAGTAGGCACTTCACTTATGTGTGTGGTATTTCATAAGTGTGTGTAAGTGAACTCTGATCTGTTTACTGCACAGATCCTAACAGGAAGTTCAAATGTTAATATAAATGAAGACTCTTGTCATCCTGTGATGAATGGGACTGTAAGTGTGGCATTAAATACAAACACACTAAACTAAATAGCATCATTCCCAAAGGAACCGACTGAACCTCTAAGATAAAATGTAAACACACTTGATTTTTAAAATGTGCAATACTTGTGCATTTCAGAATGAATCTGACTAAACAAGCTTTACTTTAAATGGCATCCCTCATTCAGATCCTTTAAAAAGAAAGACAGCAGCAGTATGAATCAAGTGAACGTGGTGAAGAGGAAGGTCATAAAAACAGCACGTGTCCGGTCTCATGCATCTAACTTTCATCTGAAACAACATTTGGTTCTACTTCCGTTTGCATGCACAATCATCCTTTAACACAAAAGTATACTTTCCCCGAAACAAACAATACTTACATTCTTCTTGCCGGCGTGCAGCAGGTTCTGCAGGAACTTCCCTCCTCCTGCATTGACTCCTTCTTTCTTCTTCTCTTCCCCGATCTTCAGCGTCGAGCAGTTCTGTGGGCGGAAGAGAGACGCCAGCGAACCCCAGGACTGCAGGCCACCTTCTCCCCCCGCGCCAGGGCACCAATCCGGCTCGATCTCCGTCTCCGATTCACCCAGACTGGATGTGCTCGAAGCAGGAGTTCTCCCCCGTCCGCTGGAGTCGGGCTCCTGACCCTGGGCCGCTGTGTGGACCCTGTCCGTCTGCAGGATTCTGTTCTTAAACTGAGCCAAAGTTTTCTGGTAGCGCTCCAGAGTCTGAGACCAGAGGTCCAGCAAAGCTCCCCCGCCCAGATCCATCGCCAGGGCCCGAGCGTCCTGGAAACGTGATGGAGGGATGGGTGGGAGGGAGGAGAGAGGAGAGGAGGAGGGAGATGAAGATGACACCACATCACACCACTGAGAGGCCTGTGGAGGGGAAAAGAAACGAGTGAGAAACAAGAGTAAGTCTGTGTGTGTTTGTGTGTGTGTGTTTACGTGTGTGTGTGTTTTACTTCAGTAAGTGTAGACAGAAGTCTCTGTGTGTTGTCCAGTTGCGTCCAGCAGTCTGACAGACAGTGAGACACGTCTCGCACTTTTTCCCTAATGGGAGGGAGTCTGTCCAGTACTGTCTTGAAGCCGTCCCAGTCCAGATCAGACCAGCTCTCCACTTCTCCCAGTAACACCAGAGTCTCACTGTGAAGCTCCTATAAACACACACACACATTTATCTAGCTAACTATTGTAATAGTGGGCGTATAAACTTCTTATGCTTTTATATAAAGCTAATAATAAATATATAACTATAAGAAATAGAAAAATCTGTTTCACAGATTCAAATTATCTTCACATATGATTTTCCAATTCAGGATATCCATAAAGGAATGATTTCTGGAGCAAATGTGTCCCCAATATTTTTAATATATATACCTGTAAAGTCATCTAAGATAAGACTAAATATTGACTAAATATTTAAGTTAATAGACATGGACACTGAACTCATGCCATTCAAACAATAAAGGTGCGATGATTCGACTGTTTTTATGTTTTATACTGTTGTCTTAGGTCTACTTAGGATGTTTGCATGGTTTTTACATTCAAAAATATCAAAAGCAATAAGTTATAGGCTATTTCACACCAGCCACGGTGGAGGCATGAAGCGCGAGTGATTTCAATATTAAGTTAATGTGAAGACGAGTTGACACTCGTCTGGAGGTCTCGCGGCACGAATGAGGCGTTTAGCGAGGCATGGTTGACGCGATTCCGCCTCGCTTACGTGCAAATGGCGTGAATTGAGCATCGCCGTAGGAAACGCGCGAGTTGTAAAATTTGAACTTTGGTGGAAATACGCGCTGCGTTAACCAATTAGGAGCTTGCTCTAGTAGTGACGTGATTACAGGAAGCGAGCGGAGTTGCAAGAGCCCCTCCCATGACGTGAATTTCCGTGTAAATGTCTCTATGGCCAGAATTTCACGCACGGCTTTCAAGTGAATTTGACGCCTCAAACATGGCTGGTGTGAACACACAGTGAAAGCTCAGTGTGAGAAATGTTTGTAGACGACAATGCCACTGGGTTTCTATAGAAATGTGAAGCAAATATTTTCAAAATTTGCAAAAAATAAATAAAAACAAACAAATGTGAATTAGATTTTAGTTACAATCTGCAAGTTATAAATTTACCTTAAAATTGAGTCTTTGATGCAGGCACCAGCAGCAAGGGCATTGTGACAACGTCAAGCTCCATATATGTTAAATACAATGATAGCGGAAACAGCTAGACGATCAAGTGGGTTCTTATTCGCAACGTCAGAATTTATTCAGCAAATGCGTTTCCATTAGGGCTGTAACGATTAATCGTGCCAATGCGCGTTTTCTCAATGAATGAATTTTAATGAATTTCGGTAAAATCCTGGCACATCCCTTTGTGCCACAGAAGAAGTACCATTACAAATGCTATTCCAGGAAATGTCTACAGGAATATTTATATCGCTGTTCTTCAAATTGTTTCAGGTATTTTCATGATAATAAAGAATATTTTGAATGATTTTTATTTGTGTTGCTTTTTTAAATGCACGTTATAAAGGACTCTGACTCATAATGATTTTAGATGGATAAGGACTTCCTACAGACCAAATGCCGTAGTACACGCACAAGCTGTGCATGAAACACATAATCGCAGCCTTGCGATTCAGAATCGGTTTCAGACCGATTTTTAATGGGACTTAATGTAGCGATTTAATCGTTACATCCCTAGTTTCCATCTGCCATTATTCACATTTACTCTTTATTGCATAAGTCAAAAACCACCTAAAGTGAGCGAAAAAAACTATTTTGCGAATTAAGTGTTTTTTTCCCCGAAAGTTGCCGTTTCCATCACTATTTTCTTATGAGATACTTCAAAATGCACATGAAATAAGTGTGGTGGAAACCCAGCTACTAACTGTAGGCATCCATAGTTTATATTATAGCTTTTTTTTTCGAGTTACAGTGATGTTTATGTAGACTGCCGCCCATGTTTTGATTCGTGCTTTCTCAATGCATAACACACAAAAATACAAACACTCACCATAGCAGATTCTCTGAAGCTCTTAAACTTGTGCTGTTTGAGAGACAAGCTGCTTAGAGACAGGGGAGGAAGTTTGTAGTCCTCTAACTGTTCCTGGACCTGCTGAATCTCTCGCTCACACTGGACCAAACACACACAGAGAGAGAGAGAGAAAGAGAGAGAGAGAGAGAGATTTCACATAACAGTTTCACTGTTCGTCCAGATTTATTCAGTGAGACAAGACACTTTATTGTGATTGTTTTCTTCTTATTTGTGCAGTTTAATCTTTGAAATTATCCATCTATCCAGAATCACACCTGAATACTATCTGATGGACATAATCCCTCACACTCACACTTATCCAGTTTATCTACAAGTGCAGCCAATCGTCCCAATGCGTCCAGATCACGACCCCTCTGATTGGACAAACGCACCAGACGGTGAAGCGCATCGTCCACACCATCATAGAGGTTAGAGGTCACTGCCAAAGCAGCCCTATACAAAAATAATTAGCACTTAGCATTTATTCAATTTCTTAAAGTTTGATTGATAGGTGAGTATTATCGATTAGTCTCTATTCATACTTGCAATCTGGTGATTTCTGTGCCAACCCTGACATCCCATTGGCCAGACTTGCGAGCCAAGCCCCGCCCCTCTGCTGCAGCTCCGTCAACCGTTGATCAGTGAGGATGCTCGTCATTAACTGCGCGTGTTTGCCAACGCTAAGAGGAACGTTCTAGAGATGAACACAGAAATGTACTATTATTATGAACTAGTTTTGAGAGATAAATTAAATATTTTGATCATTTATCTCGTTTGTAAAGAGTCAAAGTCTGCTGTTGTACCTTGATGCAGTCAGGTAGTGGCTGTGTGTCCATCGACTGCAGTGCATCTCCCAGCAGGGTGAGGGCGCTCTCACAGCGCTCAGTCAACTCTTCCAGACTCTAAAGCATGAGCGTGTGAACATGTTAATGTGATGCAGCTGTAGGCTGGGGCTTGTGGTCATTTATAAAACGTTTATATTGAAGTTTACTGCTGCTCTTTATGACTATAACTTATTTTAGAGTCTAAATGTTAAATATGGTTTGTTGTGGGAGATCTTCTTAATCTATTTAACCAAAGTGTTAAGTTTACACACACGCACACCACTCTCCGACTATTTTTTGTTTCCCCTCTTTAACCACTGAACACTGAAGTTGAAATCACTCAGACTTGAGCATCTGTAAGTCGGATATGCTTTTATTATATTAACCATGCTAAAAATCACTGCTATATGTTGATTTTGAACAGTATTTGTTACTTTTAGAAACAGTACTGTTGTCGTTTATACCACAGAGGTCATGTTCCCATTAAAGCACTATGCTTAAAACCCTTAAGAGAATAAGACTTCATTAATAAGTGAATGGCCACATTTACATGCACCCTTATATTGCGATTATACTTAACCTCATGTAAACACAATACTGCGATTAAAATAATGCGATTAAGCTCATAATCACAAGAAGTATAATCGTATTAAAGCAGGTGGCGTACAGCATTTTTAATTGCAGTATGCGGAGATATAAACACTTTAATCACATTTATACCACAATAACTATAGTGCGTGTGTGTTTTTGTCACACACCGTAAGCGCAAATTTGTTTTAAACTTGAAGGATGCATCAGTCTGCCTTCATCCATAAACAGCTCAAATAACAGCAGTGTATTAAACTATTACAGGTTTGTCATTTAACTCAAGTAAATTAAAACAATGGACAGAATATGTGAGTTCATCATCTGTGGCTATGTGTAAATAATAAACATAATCATTAGCAAATAATCAGAAAATAAAAACTGCATGTAAACAGGAGTGAAGAGGTTAAAGGTCCAGCCGTGTAAACATTTACTGCGATTAAGTCCTTACTCTAATTATTGGAAATAATCACATAATTGGTGTGCATGTAAACATAGTCACTGTTTGCACTGTAGACTGACTGATCATCAACATTTTCGTCCAATTTTCCAGTTTTCTACCTAACTAGTCAGCAGATAAACGGTGCTTTTGGCAAACTGCAAACCGGTAAACTTATTTAATGGATGTTTTCTTTTAAGTTATATTTTTGGGTCTTTTTATTCCCATACGGACTACCGGCACATTCGGGAACTTGACTGTAAATTTCGTCACCGCTCCTTTTTTGGGGAAAATAAACCAGACTAATTTAAACGATCATTGAATATGGAGAATTGCATAAGTTGACGTCCCTACATCTAAATATACAGAGTTTGTTCCAAAACGAGATAACTGTTTTTAAAAATTTTGGCAAAACATGTTTATTGTTATGCTATCATGTTTTTATTGTGCTACTAGCTGTATTTTTTTAGTTCTAAAGGCTTAAATCAAACAAAACAACTGCAGTTTGATTGATATTAATTGGAATGCACAATAAAAAAAAAACGTTTTTTGAAAAATTTTACAAATCTTGTTTCGGAACAAAACTCTTATATATGGCATTCCTTCAGTTAGTGCTGCACGATATATCGGCCGCCGATATAATATCGGCCGATATGGTCATTTTTTTTAAACACATCGGCATCGTTCCGATGTCAAAATAGGGCCGATGTGAACAGGCCGATAATCATTCCTGTGTATTTGACGTGTGTGTAGGAGACGTGAGTGTGGGGGCGAGTATGTTTGTTTTTGCACGAGCGCATAAGTTACACATGTGCTGAAGCCTGGTCGTTCTTCAAAGTGTCTGAAGAAGATCCTCGCTATGCTGTATGACAGGGGTGTCCAATACGTCGATCGCGATTGCAAAGGCAATGCCGGTAGATCGCACATAAGTTAACTGTGTATCCTCATGCTGCTCCATGCCTCCAAGAGTAATTGTGACACAGTGTGACAAGTCTGGACACCCCTGCGGCTGTATGCAATGAGAGTGTGGGCCGGGTGATGCGACGTGGAGTTCGGGCCAAATTGTTCAACGCAACCAATTTGATCACCCACTTAAAAAATAAGCATCCCGAAGCTTACAAAGAATATGGGAAATCAGCTAATTGATGACATTTTGCACATGGGTAAAGGTGCCCAATCAGTCATTTCTGGAAATAAATTACAAAAGTAAAAAAAAGTGTTTTGGAAAATAGCTCTTTATTTGATTATCATTAAAATGTGTTTTCTATACAGAGATATCGGCATCTGCAAATATCGGTACTGGCCATAACAGACAAGGGTCATATCGGTTATTGGTATCGGCCAAAATCGGTGCATCGCTACCTTCAGTCAATGGTACACTAGTGAGATGTGACAGAAATGCATTCTTCAAAACAAAGATGCATTTGTTTTGGGGGGTTTTCAAACAAAGCTCTAAAATTAAAAACAGGTCATAATAATAATTACACAGTCAGACAAAACACAACCAAATAAACAAAATATTTTCTTGTCTTGGCATTTTCAGATAGCTGAAAATTAATTTTCATTGACAGTGGCAGGAGGAACAGATTGTTTCTTTTCCGTTCATTCTGTTCTGTTTCATCTAATTTCCATTGGGTTGTTTAACTTTGTGTGCTTCCCTAATTTTATAGTCTTGTGCACCACGGTATATACTAAAAAATTTGAACTGCCAATGGATGGCTGGAAAACTACTAGTAAAACTGTATCTAGCACTGCAAACAAAGTCATTATTTACCAGTCTGAATGTCAGCCAGTCAGCGTGTGAGTGGTTAAAATCTCCACCCATTTCTCTGGGCAGCTGCTGCTTGTCCACAAACTGCTGTAGGATGCCGGTACCTCGCACTGTGTGCACCTGACAGAGAAAGAGAGAAAGAGTTAAACATCTGTTAATGTAGCTAATGAGTGTGATCATCTAGTAAAATGCTTGAGCACCAGTCAATGCATTCGTTTACTCCCACAGGAACGAAGACTGAAAACTCTCTGGGGAAAAGCCAGCAGAAAGACATTCATCTCTGCAGTGACTCCAGACTGTCTAAACCGTACAAATACAACTCATTCTCATATCCAAAGGCCTATTACACTTTTGATGTCACAAAACTTACACTTGAATATTTATACCAGTGCGAATCTGGGTAAAGTAAGGCTGATGTACTTTTTTTGCTTGTAATGAAGTGTATTGACATGCACCTCTATGCCATCCAGACAGGGTTGGATTGATTCATCTTGTTCCTCAGTTAGTATAAGAACTGAGTCAAGCCCTGCTGCCTCTTGTCCCTGTTACACACAAGCAGACCCAAACACACACAGACAACTGAGTTAAATTCAACACAAAACACCATTTGCACCAAGAACACAATCATAGCACTGTGTTACCTTAAAGGCCTTCAGTGCAGAGAAACAGAGTTCAGATGAAGAGGACTTTCTGCTGTCTACGATGATAGTAAGGCCTTTTTCTTTGGCCATAGGTCTGTTTTTCCAGAAAAAGAACAGCACAGAACACACATTAGCCAAGAACAGGAAAAGGTCATGAGATAGTGCCCTCCGGTTTGTAATTCAACTAAACACTCTGGGGTTTACCCACAAGAAACCCCAGATGACTACTAACTCCCTCTCTCTCGGTTAAAATCAATCTATTATTTCAGAAAAACAAATGCATGTAATAGTACATGTTTAAGTGTTGTGAAGGTCTCTGTCACATGGGCTGAATAACAGACCTGGTGATGGTGTAATAACACATCAACACTTTGATCATTTCCTCTTCGTTCCAGCCATCTTCTGGGATGTGACTTTCTGTGACAACCAATGCTCGCCCTAATCGGTCCATAGTACCTAAATTAGACACGAACGAATGTTTAATAAGAAAGTGAACTTTTGTTTTGGTAACTATAAAGACATGCACGTTTACCTGTTAACATGAGCTTTCCTGATTGCAGTAGATTGAAATCTAGTTCCCTAAGGCGGGGAGTGGGGGCTGATTTAAACTTTAACTGAGCAGCAGATTCAATCAATCCTGTTTCCGTTTGAGAGTGATCTGGAATAGATGTGGTAGACTGGCCCTCTGTATTACATGATAAGTCTGAAACTAAATATAATTCAATATGAGGTAAGCATTGATTGCTTAACTTGTTGAGGACAATTGATCAGTGTCAATTTTACTGATCAACTTACCTTCATTTTTGGCATCTGTCTTTGCTGGCGTTTCTGTGTTAGTGACTGTTGTACAGCCGTTACAAACTTTTGAAAGCTGAGGAGTCTTCTCTGATTGGCCAGTAAGGCTCTTTGGTGATTTTGTTAAGTCACTTGGTTGTGTTGCTTTGGTCTGATTCTTAGAGGCGATGTGATCACCTTTGGTTTTTTGTTGGACACGGCCATTTGATTTGACCTTGCCTTTTCCTCCTTTGCCCTTCCTTTTCCTCCTGTAGAAAGACAACATTACCTCATCTATATAATTGTTTCAACAGACTCTTCAAACATTTAAAATGTATTCAATACTATGGTGAAACTCCGCACGACCATACCTTGGTGCTCTGAATCCTCCAGTTTTTACTTCCTTTCCTCTGGGACATACACAGATCTCTGAGTTCCCATCATGCTTGTCTCTTGTGGGACTCACAGAACCTGATGGTGACAGAACTGTGTCTGTCTTCTGGTCTTTGATGTTATCTGAGTGTTGGGTTCTTCTTTGAGCACAACTTGATGATTCTGGTTCATTGTTTAGGAGAGAATCTGAGAGGGACGTTCTCCTAGATCCACCATCCAGTTGCTTGATTCTGTTTTCTGTTTCTCCATGCATAGTGTATGGGAGGGCTTCATTACCATCACCTTTGGAGGGTTTTGCTGATGGTGCAATTTCATTTCCACTGTGAAAAGTGCTGGTCAATGTTGTATCATCACTAAGACTCTGTGATCGCTTAGTGTAGTCCCTCTGTCCCTCTCCAAGTTTATCTGCTTTGTTCCTCACGTCATCAACAGCATCTGTGGAAGACTTCCTTCTCTGGCTCTCCTCCCAGGGAAGTGTACACCCAATCCCATCTCTCTCTTTTCCTACCCCTGGTCTCCTTTCTTTGGCTGGACTGTCTATACCAAGAGTTCTATCTTCCAGACCTACTGGGTCTCTAGCATCTTCATTATAGTCCTTGAACAAACGGGGGCACAATCTCCTTTCACGACCCAAATCAATGACACGAGGCAGGGGCCGTGAGCTAGCTAGATCCCTGCAGGAAACTACACCATCCCTGCCATTGTTGTTGCTGTCCCTTCGTACCAGACTTCCAGCCTTTCCACCTGGTTCGGTCCGTGCATACCCTCTAGCCTTCCCCTTCCGCAGTCGGAATGCTTTACCTCTCCGGCACAGAGGCAATGTTTTGGTCTTACAAATCCCATGCATCTCCAAATATTGCGGTTTAGGATCAGCTCCACCATCTGGGCCTCCTCGAGGTTCTAGCAGCTCCACATAATCTCCAGCACCATCGCCTGCAAGGTGGGAACCACTGCTTCTTCGCAGCTGTTCTAACGCAGTCTCAATATCTGCCTCATCCTTATCTGGAGGCAAGTCATCTTCTTCATCCCAGGACCAGGAATCATGGTCTCCTGCGGAGGAGCCCCAGCCAAGGTCCAGACTCCCTGAAGTGTGGGACAGGCCAATTGGGTCAATATTGTCTTTGAGTGGGTCAGAGGGATTGTGCAGGAGTTTAGGATATACCACCTCTTCCCATGGAATACGGACCACTCCGTCTGATGTACTCACCAGACAGGTGTCCAAACATCCTCCACCTAAACAGCAAGAATGTTCATGAAGAACTCAAGGAGAGAGGATCTTCTATGTGTAACACATCAATCAGCCATTTTGTTACAGGCTAAAGGCAGTGGTTTACAAATTTAAAGGAACAGCAAATTAAGGAAAGTCTTCCAAAATATGCTAAACCAGAGTATCTAACCAGTAGCATTAAGCAGGGCCTATTGTCCACAATCCACCATACCAAATGGTCTCTTTACTTCTCATATATTTTTTGCCTTACCTTCTCTGTTGCAGCCACGCTCCTTGTTGATGCAATGTAGCCACTCAGCAGTGAACACGAGTGAGTGCTGAGACTCTGGCACTAAGACCTCCTGTACATTGCGCCCACCTGGTGCGAGGCACTTAAGAGCAAGGCGGGGGCAGCGTGTTGAGAAGGGTACCACCTGCAGGTAGAAGTCGGTACTGCGCAGGAGTCTCCAATCCAAAGTAGATAGTTGTACTACTACCTTCTCTTCCAAACACAGAGGCCAACCAGAATGCAAGAAGAGACAGCCCAGATACTGAGACTAAAAAAGAAACATGTCTTAAAAAGTCTGTCTTGCACAAAAAACGGGCTTTTTAAAGAACATATATGTCTTACAGCAACTAACACTGTGCATTACACACTGTTTAAAGCAGTGGTTCTAAAACTGGGTCCGTAAGATGGTGACAATACTATGGATGTGACACTTGAGTAAATTGGACTTAACAATGAAAAATAATCAACAAAAGGCTTTGAGCATGAGATACTTTGCATGAGTATTTGAACCAAATCTGGGGCTGTTTACTTTTCATGATATGGTTGACATTTGCATGGAATTGCCCAAGTGTTTACCCAAATCATAATTGTAAATGTAATGGTGTACACTAATTCATACGACACTTCTGATTTATATACAGAAGAGAAAGCCTATATTGTGCTGGTACAGTGCACTAATCTAATCACTTATTCAAAATAAGAAATACTGAAAATTTGATCTTAAATTCCAGCAAAAGCCATTCAAATTCTGTGTCTTAGCTTGTGCAACACTGTTCAGCAGTTAAATTGTGTCAGTGCCTTGACATATTGAATTATTATACAAATTACACATGTAACTCCCGCATTTAGTGCGCATATATTCAGTTCCTCCATGGGAAAAGGTTGACTTACCTCCCAACTGAAACTCTAAAAGTAGATTCAGATGCTCACTTTTCAGTGTATAGGCCCAATTATCCCATGACATGTATCCCCCTTATCCATACCCACTCGCAGGGCCAAGATCAAATTATGTTGAGGAATTCTTGCCCCTCTACCCCAACATCACCTCCCCTTTTTCTAAAACTCCACCCTTTAGTCATTTTTAAAGATACAGGAATATCTTTAACTAAAAGTGATCCCTTCTTCTAGTTACCACCCCTTAGTTTTCCAACTCCAACGTTTCCCTTCTACCTTTTTCTCAATGTGTTCCAGTGTTCTGTTTGTTCCTGCCCCTTTTCTAACCAAAACCTTCCCCCAACGTTTCTCAGGCTCTAGTCCCCCCTCCTCTCTCTCTCATACACACACATATGGTATGAATTAAAATCATGACTCAGACTCTAGTCCCTGGCAGCTTCTCATAGCGACAATGAAAACACAGTCGGCTGGGAATGTGTGTGTGTGTTGTGTGTTTATATAAGTGTGAGAGAGTTAAGTCTCAGCGTGAATGAGAAACAGTTTACTTGTTTGTATGTGTATGCATATAAATGCTTACTGTGTTTGTGCATTTAGGGTACAGACTCTTAATTGAAATGTCAAAGTGATGTGCAGTATTGCATCAGTAACTACACTTTTATTTTTGAGAACTTATTTTAAGAACTATCAGCGGTGTTCGCCATGCAACACTCGCCACCATTATGCTAGGGCAGTGTTCTTCATTGCGCGGCTCGCGAGCCGCATGGGGCTCTGCAAGCTTTAATTTGTGGCTCGCATGGCAGTAAATAATACAGTGATATGATCATGCAGAAATGCGCTTTTACTGTGTTTTCTGCTCCGGACGCTAACTTTGTTAGAAAACATACCTATTAGATCAAGATGCACGTCGATAAGAGTGTTCAATCGCATGCAGCGCTTGCACAGAGCGATCGTCATATGACATCAAAGTACCGTGAGATCAGACTGCTTGCTATGCTTTCGAATTGCTCTCGCGGCACAAATGTCACTCGCCAACCGTTCTGTGCAGGGCAGCATGAAATTACGAGAAAGGTGGCCCCCTGGTGGTTTGGGGAGCACTGCATAAGCATATTATAAGAATGCTTAGCATTAAAATCCTGTTTTTGTCATTAAGGGAAATCATCTTGTCTCAGTTACAAATTTGACTGGTAAATGATAAAGAATGATTTGCCCTTGTATTTATTGCATTGCAAAAGATTGACAGATTGATAAGCAGACATGCACAAACATTTTGATACTTTGCGGTAAAGGCGGCTCTTCTATTGACCCTGACCTATTAGTGTGGCTCTCATGAAAAAAATAGTGAAGACCACTGTGCTAGGGTGTTCTGGGTGCTTTGTAGAAAGTCACTGCATGAAGTTATAAGAGTCTCTGTGTTGTTCTGGTCTCTAAATATGGCTCAGGTTCCTCCTTCCAATAAAGTCTATGCAGGCTTTCACAAGCCTGATGAGCACACTTCTCAACAAACCACATCATTTGAGCCATCAACTCTCTAAAGGGTCATGAGTTACAGTTTAATGTTTAAGATGAATGGTTAGTTTAGATGTAAAGTTGACTTGACTTACTGTAGCAAACACCACTAGTAAATGAGCACTTACACATGCATGCTGCTGTAATCTGTGCAGAAGATGTTTGGCAGGAATGAAGAAATCCAAGAGATACCTCAAGCTGTCGTGCTGATACGTGGACTCGAGTACAGAGAACACCTACCATATAAAACAAAGTACACATACACTTTCATTTTGCAATGCGAAAAACTAGTGGATCTCAAACTTTATCGGCGTACAGCCCCCTTTGGGTACCTTCGTGGCCCCCCAACAAAAATTGATGACATACAACTTAAAAATTTAAGAAGATGAAGTAGAGACTGATGGTCTCACCTGAGAGAGCAGAGGAGGAGCTGTGCTTTCAAACGGAGGGTAGAGGGATGAGAGCGCTCCCTGCACGCAGTCCTCTACTGCCTCTGTACCCTAAAATACACAGGTCACATTCAGAAAATTTGTTTTTTATACGAATAACAACCTTCATGCATGCATCAGGGCTGATTATTCATACCCCAGTAATGCAAGTGAAATGAATCAATAATGTAGCTCTCAGCAATAACTCCACAGAAATGTGTCAAAGTTGGACTGTGATTTTCGCTGACTCATCAAACAGTCTTGCTTTAACATTGCTCAACACATGGTTAAACTTGCTGAAATAGCTTGACGCAATGCGATGGCCAAAAATATTCATTTATAAAATACTGTCAATATCAATATCCTTATATAGCTGAGGCTGACATCCTTTCTATCATATGCATTATTGAAAAGCCTGATCATTATACTGAATACGTTGTGCTTTAAAACATACTGATGCCATGCACGTCACAGAACATTTAATATTCTTGAGGTGTTGTGGGGTAGAAACATGTTGTTTGCAAACACATGGTGTTTGTGCTTTTAGGAGCTTTACCATGTTGAGACCCCAGAAGATGACACAACAACATTTTAAAGGTGCATTGTGTAACTATAAAAAGGATCTCTTGAGAGGAATACAAAATAATCAGTGATGCCACAGTTGCTTTGAAAAAGTACTCTGATTACTGATTACTGATTACTCCTTTAAAAAGTAACTAAGTTACTTTACAGATTACTTAATTTTAAAAGTAACTAAGTTAGATTACAAGTTACTTTGTTAGTTACATTCCAGTAGCTGCCAACACCCCCACTGCCTCAACATTAAAAATGACAACCGGTTCTGCCAACACTCACGTTATTGGAAGTGCATTTTTAACAGTAACGTCAACAATGTATCTCCTGACATTTTAAGTTTAACTGTTGTGTTTTAAAAAACTAAAATATATATATATATATGAGTCTTTCTTGACTTCACTTAACATAAATAGGGGTGAGCAGGGGCCATTTTCAGAAAAACTTAATTTTAAAATGTTTTAGACAGAGATATATTTTTGTTGTGGTCAACAACTCACAAGTGTGGTCTATCAAAACCAGCTGGAATTTTGAACAAATGTAAAACGACTTCTGTATAATTTCACTTTAAACAAGAGTAGTGAATTGTTACTTTTGACCTTGACAGCAGGGACGAAAGTAACACACAGGTGGGTCAAAAGTAACACAACAAAACATGATAGATTTTTGTGTTACACTTGTTTTTATTAAATATATATTACTGTGACCTCTTTAATATGTAACTGCAAACTTATTTTGTCATTTATCTTTGTAAAAAATAATTAAATTACATTTTTATTTTAAATTTCAGTTTTATCAAATGTTTCAAAAGCAACCAACAGTACAAACTTAAATTGCTGAGACTAAAAAAAATTCAATAGTTTGAACACTATGAAAATAAAATTAAATCAAATTAGAATAATATCATTTTTTACCATATTATACACAGTATTAGCAGCGGGACAAAACTAACAAGTGTTACTTTTGACCCGACAGGATCTACTTACTCTATAAACTCGACTTACTTTTATTTTGAAAAACTGAGAAGTCTTCAGGATGTTATATACCTTGTAGATTTATCAGTATTGTAACACATGAAACGAGAAACACAACGCGTTGTAAGAAAAAAAGACCGCTTTTGGAATGTACTTATCATGGTTGAAAACACAGTTCTGGATCTACACGTGGAAATCGGTGAGTAAATAACGCGATATTTGTCAACTCTTTCAGAGGTTATGTGCTAATATGCTGTCATAGTGAGATTTAGATGTTATCAGGGCTCGGAGAAAATCGCTTTGTTACTTTCGTTCTTCAACTCTCCGACACTTACTGGTTTTGCACTGAAGTCCAGCTTTTGTTGTTTGGGTAGCGGGTGACCTCCTGCTCACTGCTTCGCACCACCAGGTGGGACTTGCTCTTAGTTTGACTGTCTGCGCCGTGCCGCGACTCCAAATGTTTTTTTTTATTTTTTATTTGAAGTAGTGTTTTTGTATCTGCATCTCTCTTCTCTCTCCATTGTACGTTGTTTACGTTTGTGTCGCTTACACGTGACCTGAATTGTCCTCGTGCTGAAAACGTGACTTGTCGCACACCTGACTTCACTTCCCGAGACGCAAGAAGAAATATACAAGAAAATATATATTTTACTAAGGAAAATTTCAAAAATAGTAACGCACAGTGACTTGGATAAGTAACTTTAATCTGATTACTGGTTTGGAAATATTAACGCGTTAGATTACTCGTTACTAAAAAAAGTGGTAAAATTAGAGTAACGCGTTACTAAGTAACGCGTTACCGGCATCACTGAAAATAATATATAATAGGGCTGAACGATACATAAAATTTTCATCGTCATCATGAACTCACGCGATGAACACATCGCAACAGACAGCCTTGACACGATGAATGAAGGGAAAACGGTAAAAGCGCATGTAATAAACGTTTGACCTATCACGTTTAGTCCTGAAGACATGGTTTGCACGTTCATGCTATTAGGCCAATCAGGGGAACCCCAAAGTCAGCTACGCACAGATTGATTTGTGAGGTGTCAGTTGCGACGCTGTGCCTGTTAGAAAAAATGATGGCGGAGGAAGGAGAGAAGAGTGAGGAAAAAGTGTTGTCAGGCGAAGACCTTGTGGTAAAAAGGAACAGCACTTCAGCTATATCATGGAATTATTTTGGATTGAGGAGAGATGACGCTGCAAACACAGGTACTGTTGAAGCGGTGATTCACATATTGCGTCTATTGCGCGCTCAAGTTCATTATTTCAAATGTAGGCTCGCAGTATGTGCGCTCTGGAAGCGCCGCGGTCGCGACTCGCACGTGGTGCGATGTGCTCGTTTTTTCCAGGCTGTTCAAAAACATTTTAACTTTTCAGAATGACACAAGCGCAGCGTGCAGGTCATGTGACAATAACCTACGTGTCTAGCGTTTTCCAAGCGTTTTTAGGTGCGACATGTGAATGGCCCCTAAAACATGAAAAAAATATTAAATATTTATCGCAACTAGTGCTGCACAATTAATCGCATCGCAATCGCGATGTCAGCCTGTGCAATTATATGACAGCAAAACGTTGCAATTATATTAAATAAATAAATGTGTGGACTTGTTAACACAAACTTTCTGATAACAGTTTGATGATTTTCCTTGGTGTTGCTACATCACGTGGCAATACGAAAACATTTCTAGTTTTCCAAATACACATTTTAGCATTATCACTAAACTGTGTGTGGATTTTCCTAAAAACCCATCAAGTTGACTCATGATACCATTTATTATAACCGCAATTGCACATCGCAATATTAGCATGAATAACCGCAATGGGAAAAATTACCCAAATCGTGCAGACCTAATCGCAACTCACATCGTCATCCCAACATTAAACAATGTCACCGCACATCGCAACTTTTTCTCACATCGTGCAGCCCTAAACTATATTATTAGTGGTGTATAAACCTTACAAAATGAACTGTATTGTTTTTATTAACTTACTGTGCCCTGAATAAAGCGAAAAAACTGCGATATTCGCACGTAGTTAGATGCTTGAACATTTTGAGTTAACGAGAATAAGCTTAATTTGCCGACTTTAAGTATTTATATAATTTTTTATACCTCTAATACAACATTATGCCCAAAGCAATACGCGTGCACCTGTGATGTGCAGGTTGATCCAAAATGAGCAGGTGCCTGCGGTCACCCGTGGGTACGAGTCATCCAAATCTATTTTGAAATAAGATGGCAATTAACTATTTTAAACAATTACTACCTTAAAAAAATGCGGGCCAGGAAGCGAGTCAGGTACAATATATACATATAATAATTTTTTTCTTTGCGGTACGGGATGTGGGCGGGATAGTTGAAAACGTCGGTCGGGTGCAGGTTGTTTATACATTGACCCACGCATCACTGGCGTCCACATCACCTTCTTTATCTTCTGTTGATTTTAACTCAATTCGCGTCACTCTTGTATCACGTCTTTGCATAGACTTGACTTGTAAATCACACTTAACGCTTCATTCGTGTCTGGTGTGAATGGACCATTAGAATGAGTGTGTTTTTTATCTTCATACACCACGGGTCTGTATACATGGAAGTCATCGCCATGTTTCTACGGTAACCCTACACGGAAAACTGCTCTATAGAGCACATTTTGTCATTACGTTGGCTCAGACGATGATGTGTTTGTCCTGTGGTGGCTACCGTAGCTTCTCTATGCCGCTGGTTGCAATTCACAACCTCACCGTTGAGGTTTAATATAAAATTCATTGTTTGTGTTCATCAGCATCATTAAGTCCAGGTGCTCTAAAATTTCCTGCGTGCCAAAGAGTAGGAACAACAAACTAGCTGGTTTTAACCCTCTGCGTGCCTTACAACCTCTCTAAGTGCAAGGAAATGTCAGAGCCGTGCGTATTACAAGTTCAGGTCCAAGCAAGAATCCAAGAGGTGCGCATTGAGTCCACATGCGTGCAAAAAGAAATCTCGCCAAAGTAAAGCCTACAAACCTTCTCATGCAAGAGAAAGCATGCAATGTGCATGTTAATGTGAAACTAAGATCGGCAATAGTTAGTAGCGATATGTTCGACGATCATTGATACACGATACTATCATCTATCGTCACAACCCAGGTGAACTACTCCTCACAATCCTGGAGCTTCGTAAGGTATTGTTTTAATGTAGCTTATTCAACAAAACTAAAATGAACAGAGTGCATGTGTGTAAACTGTTTATAAGTCCATAATCTATCAATTTAAATGCATATCAATGAATTAAATTTGACAATTACATAAGAGTGGTTTGGTTTTATAAACTATTGTTTACACATAAAAACGTTCCGCTTGCGTTATGTGACGCCTATTAAATTTAACACTGAAACTGAAGAGGAAACATCCTGAGAAACCCGACTTGACCAATAAACACACTGATGTTTATTTTACTGCTGTTCTGTCGTCATGGTAACCCAGAACATTTTCCTCTCGTCTAGGTTTTTTCACTCTCTGTTTCTCCATCTCTCTCTTTCCCCGTTTACACACCTCCTCTGAAGAACTACTTCTAAATATCATCTGACAACAATTACGCCACAGCGTCTTCACAAAACACACATTATGCTTTCAGAAGTTTCCCACCCATCGAGCAGCAGGAGAATAAACAGAAGATGAGGGAGAGAAGAGACAGAGGGTAGTCTAAGGAAAGTCAGCCAGGAAGGCCAGAAAGTTCGGCCGGGTGGGGAGGGTAAGGAAAGAAAAACAAACGCGGAAAGAAAATGGCAGGAAAGAAAGTCAAATGAAAAGAATGCAAGAGAAACAGACTAAAAGACAAAATGAGGAAGAAATGCATACAGATGATCATTAAAATCAGCGGTGCTGGGATGTCGACAACAAACAATACACTAAAACCGATCTACATTCTGTCCATCTAAAAACTGATTTAAAAAATAGTTTGAGAGTTGTGAAGGAGGAGAATTCAACTTTTTTGCAGCATTGTGTTCCAATTTTAATAAGACAAAAAAGTCTAGCACAATTCCCATATAAAAATATGATGCATTGCTATGTATTAACATGTGTTTTAAATATATTTCAATATCTATTTCTCTCTGTGTTGCATCAAAGCATCAAAAGCAAATATGCAAATTAACTAATCTGACAAAGTAAAACCTTGGACTACAGCAAAACTAGACTTCATTACCATAAAGACATGTGAAGTGATCACAATTCATTTAGTTTTTAATAGATCAAAAAGATCACAGTTTGGTTTTCAATATCCAGATGTTTTGTGATTGGACTGCTTAACAGTATGTTAAAATATTGTACATTTATGTTGACGTGTTTTTGAATATTGAATATTGTTTGCACAGATTGTGGGAAAGTCATGAATAGTAACAGAATAATAAAGTAAAGGCTATAACCCAACATTTCTGCAGATTTATGTCTGTCTGTGTGTGTGCGTCTAGTACAATCAGCCAGTGGTATGTCATTCTTCAGCTTAACTTCCTCTCGATCTCAATGAGAGAGAAAGAAAGAGAAAGAGAGAGAGAGAGAGAGAGAGAGAGAGAGAGAGAGAGAGAGAGAGAGAGAGAGAGAGAGAGAGAGAGAGAGAGAACGATAGAATCCAGATGCAGGCATGTGGGCAGATGAATAGGAGAGATAGAGAGAGAGAGGCCGGACTTCTTCCCTTTTTTAAAAAGGAACTTGACAGAATAGAAACATCTGATCTATTTGTTTCCACACAGTCTAAATCATGATCTAAGTGATGTCTGCAACAAGTTTCTATTTGTAGACATCAAGACCTTTACAGTTATAGTTCTTTTCAGCTCTACAGTTACAACTTCTGTAATATATTTTAGGGGAAAAACTGAAGCGTACTTTGTGTAATCCAAATGCTTGACTAATGCTGAATGCTGTCAAACGAGTGAGACAGTTATCTAATGTTCATTGAGCTGGACGTGTTATTATACAGATAGTAAAACATTTGGGGGGATCTAATTTTCACTAAACATTCTTTACATAATGTAGAAAACAGTAAATCTTGAGCAGATTTTTTCACAGGCAGGTTCATATATGAAAGTTGCATTACTGAAGCCCACTGATGTGAAACTTACATGAGTTCAGTGAAAGCCACCTCAGGCTGCATACAAATAATCACAACTAATCGTAAAAACGTTTTATGTGTGTATAATAATTATGCATATATATAATTTGTTGTGTTTAACTCAACCAGAAAATCATGTTAACACATGAGGTAAAGTAATCAAGTTTTATAAATGTTGCGTTTGATGGCACAGTTATTTTATTATGTAAGATTTCATGTAATGTTCAAAACGAAATTGTTAGTCATAGATAGACACAATTCGTTGGTGTGTCAAAAAACTTACCATAAACAAGGTGTATGTATTCTTATACAATGTTATCATCAAGACTTTTTTGCAATTTCATGAGGTTTGTCCTCCCTTGGTTGTGGTGGACGCTATTGCGCGTGTTGTGTTACGTCAACTGGTAGAGCAAAAAGACGTTAAGATGACAGCGCCCTCTAATTTTAAGGCCAAACAAAAACGTAAATGTTTAACATCTTGAAAAGCAGACATTTAATGGGGAAAAACATGACAAAAGAAATTATGCAGTGTTTTGCAGTTTGCCATCAGTTTCAAGGTAAAGCAGAGAAGTTGGGAGCCTTTTTTGTTGGAACAAGCAAATAAGGTAAACAAAACATAGCGTGCATGGTGTCTAAAGGGTTGTGGATAACCTTTCATCTAGTCCACTGAAGATAATTTTAAGCACATCATGAGGCATATCAACACAGCATATTAATAACAACACAGTTTTATTAATATTGGTTCATTTATCTTCCATAATTAGAGGGCGCTTTCGTCTTAACATCTTTTTGCTCTACCAGTTGCCATAACAGTTAAATCCTGATATACTGATATAAAATTGATCCTGATAAGATTATTGTGAAATTTCAGAATTAAAGTTTACATTTAAAACTGCCAGTTGTCTTAACAAATGATGAATAAAATGCATATGTATACAATTATATTTGACTTTTGAAATATTATTTTAAATATGTGACAATGAAATCTTTTTTTGGTGGGGCCAGTGAAAAAACAAACCACTGGCCCGATCGGACCAGTAAAAACAATTATTTGCGTTGAGCCCTGTACACTAACACATAAATTTATCCACGACACTGTTGTCATGTGGTTTCTACGTCAGTAGAGGCGGTAACAAAGGGTAACATATCTGGGGCTGCACGGTGGGTCGCGTGCGGTGTCATGCACATATCGTCAGTGGTGCCGGTTCCTTGATTACTAGTAAATCGCCAATCTGGGCCATATCGCATACATATCGCAGGTGAAACGTCCGCGATAATTAATGCGAAATTGCCCCGATTGTCCGTGAACTACGGCTCTGTGTAGTAAATGCCGCTCCATCTGAAAACAGCTGATGGCGATTTACTATTAATCACGGAACCGGCATTACTGACGAGATGCGCATGCACAAACACATGCGATTTATTGTGCAGCCCTAATATTAAAGGTCATGTTCTTCCTGATACCATTTTTGAAACCCTAGTTAGTGTGTAATGTTGCTATAATAGCATAAATAATACCTGTTAAATGATAAAGCTCAAAGTTCACTGCCAGGCGATATATTTTCTTCAATAGAATTCCTCTTTAAAAGCCTACAACGAACGGCCGGTTTGGACTACAGCCCTCTATTTCCTGCTTTAATGACATCAGTAAAACAGTTCGTTGACTTAACTCCGCCCACATGAATACGTCAGTCACCAGCTTTGGCTCAAACGGCTCTGCTAAGCTAAGCTGCTATCGAATTACAGCACACTAAACAAACTACACAATCACAGCACACTAAACAAACTACACAATCAGAACTCGATACGTATTTCTGAAGGAGGGACTTCACATAACAAGGAAGACAGCCTGTTTTGAGGACAGTGAAAACAGCGCTATACAGATAAGTAAATTGTGTGAAAAATACAGTGTGTTTTTTTTTTACACGTGAAACATGAACACATGTTATATTGCACACTGTAAACACAATCAAAGCTTCAAAAACACAGAAAGAACGGGAGCTTTAAAGGAACACGCCCACATTTTGGGAATTTAGCTTATTCACCGTATCCCCCAGAGTTAGATAAGTCCATACATACCTCTCTCATCTCCGTGCGTGCTGTAACTCTGTCTGACGCAGCCCCCGCTAGCTTAGCTTAGCACAAAGACTGGAAATGCATGGCTCCAGCTAGTATACTGCTCCCAATAAGTGACAAAATAACGCGATCATTTTCCTATTTATGTGTTGTGATTTGTATAGTCAAACCGTGTACAAATAACAAGGTGATATGAGACACAGCGATCTTTTAACAGTATACATACTGAGAACTATATTCTCTGAAGACGAAGCACTGCCGCATGGGCGGAGTGATTTGCACAACTCTGACCGAACTCTCTGCTCCTCACCAGGGGCTTCTCGTGTGCTGCGAGCAGATCACTCCGCCCATGCGGCAGTGCTTCGTCTTCAGAGAATATAGTTCTCAGTATGTATACTGTTAAAAGATCGCTGTGTCTCATATCACCTTGTTATTTGTACACGGTTTGACTATACAAATCACAACACATAAATAGGAAAATGATCGCGTTATTTTGTCACTTATTGGGAGCAGTATACTAGCTGGAGCCATGCATTTCCAGTCTTTGTGCTAAGCTAAGCTAGCGGGGGCTGCGTCAGACAGAGTTACAGCACGCACGGAGATGAGAGAGGTATGTATGGACTTATCTAACTCTGGGGGATACGGTGAATAAGCTAAATTCCCAAAATGTGGGCGTGTTCCTTTAACGTTATTGACAGGCGACTGCACTGCCACATTTCAATGTTTAGAATGACAATTTTCTCATAATTTACAAGTAGTTGAAAACATTAGAGATATTGTTAGTAATCAGCTGGACAAAATATATAACACTGGACTAGTGGTTTTTGGATATTTTACTGCAAATATCTTACAAATTGTATCTTTAAACCCTTCGACCCAAAACAAACACATTTAATATGGGGTCTGCATTCCCATACTGAAGAAAGTGTGTTTCGGTCATAAAGATCCTCCCAATTACATTTGTGTGTGTGTGTGTGTGTGTGTACACATGAAATGCATTGCATAAAATTTCAAAGAAAATGGTATTTGCAAACAAATGATGCAAAAGTTTTAA
Source organism: Misgurnus anguillicaudatus (assembly GCF_027580225.2). Taxonomy (NCBI): domain Eukaryota; kingdom Metazoa; phylum Chordata; class Actinopteri; order Cypriniformes; family Cobitidae; genus Misgurnus; species Misgurnus anguillicaudatus. Next base: position 1,081,048 of record NC_073357.2, on the reverse strand, counting down.
TCAGATTGAAATGAATAAAATGTTAATAACTTAAAAACTTAGTTTGTTATTGCAAAGACCAACTTGTGAGGATATTTTAGGTGATCTTCAATAGGATAATCCATTGGTCATTGGTCACTATATGTTTTACTATTCTAATAATATCTGAAGGTTTGTCAGGGATAAAGAATAGAAACTAAATAAATAAATGTCCATGAGATATTCTGACTAATAAAGTGAAACAAACCTGTATGTTTGTGTTTTTCCATTCACACTCATGTCTCCCAACAGAAACTGAATCATCTCTCTCTCTATTTGAGGATCAATGTGGAAAATTCAACCTCACGCAAACCACCATCACTTCTATTCATTTCTCTCAAATAAAAATCTCTCTCTCTCTCTCTTTGTCTCTCTCTCTCTCTCTCTCTCTCTTTGTCTCTCTCTCTCTGTACCTTCGCCAGACAGCTCCACCCTGATCTACAGATGAAATCTGTCTGCATCTTCACACACATCAACAATCCTGACATCACTGCAAACACTGAAGAAATTGTGTTAAGGTCACATGGCTCGTATCATTAAAAGTTAAAACACATTTATTAGACGTCCAAGTGCAGCGTGTGTGTGTGTGTGTGTGTGTGTGTTTTAACATAAATTTTTTAATTTTATGTTCGGTGTTGATTTTACTTAATTTCTATTAGTTTATTAGTTTAAATTAATTTCTACTGCATAACAGAAATCCAGAAACACTATGAGTCTTTTTTATAACCCTCTTTTGGCTTCACATCATCAGTGTCCAGCAGTTTTCCTCATGATTCCTGATGGGATGAGGGGAATTCCCACTTCTGGATTCCCTCTTCTGGATTCCCTCACTCACATTTACCATGATAGTAACCCATGTGTTTCCCAAAACACTCACCGCAGGTAACTACTTTTGTAAAACTATGAGAAGTTAATATGATGTCGCTTTTTAAAGCATTATTATCATGTTTTGCCAGTTTATTTAATTTTGTTTGACGTCATGCAGTAACGGACAAAAGCAAGTAAACACCATTTCTAAATTCAAGTACTCCAGATACATGAGAAGTTACACTGATTTTTACCATACTGACGTTAGTTCATACTGTACTTTTACGCTAACCGTGCAGCTTTATGACAACGCTGCAGTTATTTTCACCTGAAGACGTCGCTTTTCTCATGTGTACGTCTCTTTTCTTCAAACGCGAACTGTAAATCAAATGTGTACATATGGAAAAGAAAAACCGAGCAGGACTCACCATGACTTTACTACATCTCTCCTGGTCGCGTCCAACATCCACAAGAACCCGAAAGTATCACAATCGCCTCAAGTGTTTCACAAACTGAAGTTTCATCAACGAGTGAAAGGCGTGATGGTGGGAAGAGAGAGAGAGAGAAAGAAGCAGAGGGAGGAGTGTGTTCAACTTCATGCGAAGCTGCGCAGACAAGTCGGTATGTGACGTCAAGATACCGCGAGAGCAATTCGAGATCTATGCCTTTGAGTTGCTCTCGCGGTACTTCATGCGCAACGCCGCGTGAACAGACAGGCTGAGATGTCCCCTCTCCTGATCTAAAGCTACCGTGAGTCTCTTTCAGTTTTTCCAGTGTGTTTCTTTACAGTTATGAGGAATTAATCATACGTTTTATACTGGAACAGTACCCATGTACACATTAAGATCATGATTATTGTTGTAAATTGTAATTATGAATTCAACACAGTTGTCAATGGTTAAATCTCACCGGACCAATGTTTATCATGTGATATTGTGACAGTATGATGGTGTTTTAGCTGATTTTGTTATTTCTCACATACGCTGTACACGAGACCGTTACTTCATACAGATATGTGTTAAATGTCTCCATCTGCTGGTCCACAAACGAAAGAAAAGGACAGTGTCAGACAAATGTAAATATTCTTTCATAGTTTACTTGACTTGAACACAAACAAAAACTCGGTTAAAATACATTTACACCACTGGATAATCTTTCTAATGAACTAAAAGCAACATCCATTAGAAATGTCTGCCCCCTTAGCTGTGGTAAATGCACAGTAACACACACAGTGGTTTGTTGTTTTAAGAAAACAGTTCTAACAGCAATATGATCAAAGACAGTAATGCTTAAGATCTATTAATAATAATAATAATAATAATCTAAAAAAATCATAAAAGATAATTCCACCAAATATTATAGTTCATGAACTGAAAGTTGGTTATGTTTATCAGGTGTACATTATTTTTTACATTTTATTTTATTTTATTTTATTTTATTTTATTTTATTTTATTTTATTTTATTTTATTTTAGCTCTATGACATGCTGGAGAAGATCAAAGATGTAACTGCAGGGCAGAGGTCCAATCCAATTCATCATTGCTTTAGTCACAAACCAATTACAATTCATCAACTACAAATCATTTAAAATGACCAGGAAGAGAATTAAAGAAAAATTAACCATTCACCAATAACTAAAATAAACTAACAAATATAACATTGTACTAAACTAAGCCTTTATCATCAAATGTGTTTATTTAGGATTATTCAGGTTCTTAAACACATGGACCTGTGAATAAAACAATAAGACAAAAACAAATCATAAATACACTTTTCTTTCATGTACTGAGGATATTAAAAAGGTTTATTTTTGTTGTGTTGTGTAAACATATTTACCATCATCATCATCCAGTTTAATCTCTGGTTTGACTTTCTGAGGGAGTTTTGTCCAGGTCAGTGTGAAATTTGAGAGTCCTTTAGAAGTCAAAGCGGTCTTCAGCTAAAATAAAAACAATGTTGTTCAAATATAAAGATGCTAAATGAGTCCAAACAAACTATTATGTGTTTTTCAGTGCTTTCATGTTATTATACATTTAATAGCTCGTAACTGTTAAGTTTATTGGACAGTCTGAACCGGATGAGGTGGAGGGTATGTGGTGGAGTGGAGTGTGCCAAGCCAAAGACTATATATATTAACAAGGGTTCATACTAAAGATATTATAATTATATATTAGGTTTCTTTTAATATCTAAATGTTTATTTGTTTCTTACCCGATTTAGAATCATGTTACTGACAGCTGGATCAGTCATATTGACACTGGACAGAAATGTCATCATCACAAAGGTTTTTTTCCAGTCTGAAAACACAAATCACACAAACATCAAGTCAAATGAGCACATTAAAATACATTAAAAAAATCAACAAAATGAAGAAAGAATCAGAATGTAGTTTCTAAAGGAGCTTTCCCACTGTTTGTTACAAAAAGCAAGAGACTCTGTGTTGTGTTTGACTGATGTATTGATAAACAAATAAAAGCTATGTGTTAGATTGTGTTTTATCATCTTTGTTTATTAGCAAAACTTAAGCCTTTAATGTACATAAGAAATTTCAAAACTAATTTAATTTAAGCTTTAAGTTGACCAGACTTTACACTGATGGTTCAAGACTAAGAATGACCGTACCCGGCAGATACACTTCCACTTCACAGATAGTGAGAATTTTGTTACGTCCAGGTATAATGACGTTCACATATCGTCCCTTCATATTGTCACAGGACACAGACACAGACTGACCCGCTGCAACACCATACAACACAGCACACCTAAGACAAAAGCAACTTTTTTTAATTCTGATATTTTCTTCTCACGTGTTTCTTGGACGTATAAACTTTATCAAATGATTTCACAGCACCAATCACTTAACCTGGAATTATTGTTGCCATTGTTTTCCAAAGAGTTTCCAATATGAATTTCTGCTCCGTCAAGTCGTTCTGGACAGCAGTCTCTTCTGTTAGTGATGATGACTCGAGAGATGTAGTAAGAATCCAGAAGATCTAGTCTCCACCAGGGGTTAGATGTGTACACTTCTGTGCAGGAGCAGGTTGAAGGTGACGTGTCAATGGCCCTTGCTGCTACCCAATTAGAATACAAGGATGACTGTACAGCCTGTCCTCTTAATGCCAAATTCTCTAAAAAAGATGGGGGGAAAATATAAAAAATAAATTAAATATATTTTTCTAACTTCAAAAATATACTTAAATATATTTAGGCAAAGAATACATTTTTGCCATTTAGGATGTAAAATTACAACTGTATTTGCTTGCCCTTGAAATACGTTTTGAAATATATGTTAAGATATGAAGGTTAAAACTAAATATATTTCCAAATTAAAAAATATATTTAGATTAAGCTTTACTTGCTACAAAATGTATTAAGCATATATTTTTGCCCAAAGAAATGTATTTCTTTGCCGACTGGGATATCTAAAGACGAATGTGAAATAGTAAATGACACCTTTACACTTGATTAATTTTATTTAAACTAAAAATAGGAAAGTTCGTAGTTGTTACCTGAAGAGGACGGGTTTGTTTGGAAAGAAAAGTCCATTCCTAAAGTAGACAAACAGTAACTGAAGACCTTTAGTCAATTAATCTGATCCACAGATGTTTTTGAACAAGTATCACTTACAATATTATCTGCACTTCTGTATAGTCATTAAGTTATAATTATTAATTCTCTTATTAAGCCTATAAAGGAGAAAAACTGAAATAACAGCAGATCATTCTAACATTACAGATGAAGTGAAAATAATTATTTAGTCACCCATATGAAAAAATATAATTTTAAATGTATTTTGGAATAGGTTTACAAAATTTTCACCGATATATATACACTGCCACCAGACATTCACAGTCATGGACTGTAGTTCATGATCCTTCAAACACTTTAATATTTTATATTTGCTTTCTACTCCTAAAATACATTAATAGAAACAAATACATTAATAGAAACAAATACATTAATAGAAACACAATACACATTTTCATGACTATAAAATCTCAACATGTAATACTTATATTAACCTGTAGAGGCCGCCATTGTGTTCACGAGTCGATGACGTTTCATTACTTCATTATTTAATTATTTAATGTAAAACAAAGTAAATGTCATAATGTCTATAAACTGTAAAAAATAATTTCATGCTGAGATTGACATTTCCATTCCAGTCACAATCCATGATGTCACATTTTACATCAGCCTGCCATTGAAATATAAGAAGAACATCTTCTGTCAACAGTTTTTTGATCCATTAAAATATACCAGCTTATAATAACAACATAAAACTTTTTACAATGTGATACTTTTAGACATGATAACAATAACCACTTTTGTATACTTTATAGACCACTTTATACATTATGATATGTATACACTGGATTACATTTCATAAAAAGATAACTTGTATTAAATTTTGGTTGATTCTTCTCTATTCTTCATCTTTTATGTGTGAACACGAGTATAGTTTCTGACCAAAGAAATGAAGGAAAATACACTAAATAGAGTCTTTGCATTGTTATTACAAGTCCTTGTATTTACAGAAGAATTAATAGGGAAATTTCTGTATTAATATCATTTTATATTTCGGTTCAGTTTACCTGTGAGTGAACCCATTGAACCTCTTTACTGATTGATTATATTATATTAATTGATTATATTGTAATGCTGGCATTGACCTATCCACACGTAAACACATGAAAATCAAATAATTTTCAGGAATCACATCTGTGTTTAGTTATATTAGTACGATTTAAGTTTATTGTCATTGTTATTGTATTGTAAATTCATAGACATCCCTTAAATTCATAAGACACATAAAACATATTCTTCTATTAATAAAACAAGAGCTGTGAATGGACAATTGGTTTGGTTTTTCACCCCTTTATAATCCTCATATCACTACATAAAATAATAAACAGATTTGGCCTATAAATGAACAAAATGAAAACAGATCAGATTTTGACTCACTTACCTAAAAGTACAAAGAGAAGTCCAGACATCCACATCTTTACTGTTGAAAAATTATGTCCTATAACATATGAGATATAAATGAACAAAACATAGACACTTGTATGACTTTAACACTTAAACCTCATTCAGACAGCCCTTTGGTCCCAGAACATTTCCATAAAATTTTCAGAGAGGTTTCTGTGACTTTTAAAGGTTTTAATCCAAAAAAATAATAATTTCAATACAAATAAAAACAATACAATTATTTTACATTTATCTTAAACTGGTAGTCTTCTTCCTCCGCTTAGTTTTTCAGTTTACAAAGTCCGTCATCTAAATAGGGATTAGACATGGCGCCAGGCGCAACTTGCTTTTAAAAGGAATGAGAGATAAGACTCTCATTGGTTTATTGCACATTAAGCCCCCCAAAAAACTATTACTTATTATGAGAATAGCAACAACCCTTTCAGACCATGCGCTTGGCACATAAACCATTTTTCCCATCATTAAATTAGCAAAAGTGGATTCGGACACGGCCATTTAGACCGTGCGCTGTGTGCTTTAGACAATGCGCTTAGATCGTTAAAATAGGGCCCTAAGTAGTGTGTATGTAGATTTATTCAGTATTACAAGGGTAAAAATGTCAATCCATGTAGTGACAGCAATTTGCACCAAAACGTATTTGTTTTTTATTTGGGCTACTTAAAATATATATTTTTACGTTTTTTCTTTCTTTTATTTTACAATTAACATTAACTGAATTTAAAGATGATCTACACTTATCTGAAACGTTCAGAAGCATAATTCTTTGCACCTGTAAGTAAAAACTAATGTTAAACTAATGTTCAGGGGTTGTAAGTCTTTAAAATAAAAAAGTTCTTGAGAATTGTGATCTTTATTGTAAGCAAAAGAATCGTGATTCCCGTTTTATACAGAATCGTGCAGCTCGGCAGTACTGTAAGGGGCGTGCTGTAGTAAGGACGCGTGTGTCCACGCAACATAAAGTTATGGTTTAGCTTTTTAAAATGAGGGATTAACATGGACTTTAAAATGAGGGATTAACCAGGATTAGGCCTTTGATTAATTAGGAAATATAACTAGTTTTAACAAACATGCCTTACTAAAAACATTACCTGTGTGCATTTTGAGGCAAAACAAAGGGCACTGATGTATTTTAAGATATGTAAGTGAAAGTTGTTTTCAGTTTGGAGAGCTCTTAAAAGTGTTTAAGTCTAGGACTAGTCTAATCCCTGTCCGGAAAATCACCCCAAAAATGATAAAGTTAATTTTTGGGTTGCTAAAGTTATTGATGATAATCTTATAAAAGACATCAGACTGCAGGTGTTTATATATCAACTATTAAAACAGAATAACTCAATAGTGATATGGAACTGAATTAAATTATTTGAATAAATCACATTATGACATTTTACTAAATTTAAAGCTTATACTTAAGAGTCAAACATACCTTGATTATTTGTATATTTGCTGTTTTCTTCTTCACTTTTCTCAACTGTTTTGTGTTCGTCATCTGCGACCAGAGGTAAATATATCCTCTTGTTTATCCCATTATAATGTCATGTAAAACAGAACTAATGATGCTTATTTGTCAAGCAAATGTGCCAGTAATTGCTCTCTCTCTCTCTCTCTCTCTCTCTCTCTCTCTCTGTATTGTTTTAGCATCACAAGGTCATGACTTTAGGTTCCAGGAAAGTCCTGTACTGTAGGTATTACAACACAGAAGTGCAAATCAAAAATTGATCTTTCACCATACACAGTTTCAATGTTTCATCCAATGTTTCACACACATTTCACATTAAATAAAATAATGAACCCAAGGTTGATAAGATATTGCAAAGTCACAATCTAGAACTTTTTTATCACCATTGGGTTTAAATGATGAAGCATTATTTTATGTAAAGTTAAATGGTCCTTTATTTGAATCCATGCATTTGATGACGTAATATGTCATGACTGGCTAATTTGTAATTGGATTTAAGAACATTGTGTTTTTACAAGTCTGTAAGCCTGATGAAGTTGTGTAGTGAGATATTGAGGGTATTTGCATATTTTCCTCATATAAATCAATTGTTTGACCTCAGAACACTGGGAATATTTGTACTAAAAAAATGGTGATAGTTGTATCCTGTGTTTTATAATAAATAAACGTGTATTTGCTCAAAATTTGTAATAAAACACAATTAATCCTTGAAGTTTAAATTAAAAATCATATCCCAATACACGTCATATAATTTCATACCCCTACACCATATTAACTAATCCACTGCCAGCCTTTTTTTTTTGAACTTGCCCACCAGCATTTTTTTGTGATTTTCACAAAAGTTTTACAACAATGCCTTCCAGGTAAATATTCTTCTATAAATATATAAGCATACAAATGTATCAAATGAAAAAAACAGATCCTCTGCTTCCAAACAAACAAAACGGGGGGAAAACATTTTATGTCATGAAATGAGAGAGGAAGCAAATGCAAGTAAAGATGTTTATTGAAAACAGAATGGTTTGATAAATGATGACAGCTGAGCGGGTGACACAGGCATGAGAGGTGGCCAGCGTGAAGACAGATGAATCCGGTCGGTGATAATCCAAATACAAATCCAACACGAACACGAACACGAGAGCAGGAAATACAGCAGACTGGAACACACGACACGAGACCTCACTGACATCCACGAACGATCTGACAAAGAACATGAGAACTGGGTGAGTATAAATAGGTGAGTCAAATGAGCTGCAGCTGGAGCGAGTGATGATCATCAGGTGCGCTGGAGGTAAGTGCCAAACACACCCACACACACCACTACACCAGAAGGAAACAATGTATTCATAAACCGTGACAGTACCCCTCCTCCTAGGAACGCCGCCTGGCGTTCCCAGACTCCTTTACCTGTCGATTGAATTCCTCGATAAGAGAGTGATCCAATATGTCCCGAGCAGGAACCCAACTTCTCTCCTCCGGACCGTAACCTTCCCAATCCACCAAGTACTGAAAACCGCGTCCCCTCCGCCTAGAGTCCAGAATACGATTTACCGAATACGTGGTCACCCCATCTACGAGACGAGGCGGGGGGGGGGGAACTGGGGCAGGCGGATTAAGGCGTGACAAAAACACAGGTTTAATTTTGGAAATATGAAAGGCGGGATGAACTCTCCTGTACGCAGGAGGAAGACTAAGGCGGACAGTCACTGGATTAATGATTTTAGTGACCTTGAACGGGCCAATGAATTTGGGGGCTAACTTATTAGATACGGATCGGAGAGGAATATTCTTGGTAGAAAGCCACACTCTTTGACCAACGACGTATCTCGGAGGCCTAGACCGGTGGCGATCGACTTTGGCCTTGGTGCGCTCCCGCACCTGGAGTAAAACCTCCCGGGTTCTAGTCCAGGTGCGACGACACCTCTGAACAAATGCGTGAGCAGAGGGGACCGTGACTTCGGATTCCAGACTGGGAAAAACAGGTGGTTGGTAACCTATACTACACTGAAACGGCGATAGGCCCGTAGATGATACCGGTAAAGAATTGTGGGCGTACTCCACCATAGAGAGCTGTTGACTCCAGGATGAAGGAGTCTTGGAAACCAGACATCGCAACATTCTCTCCAAATCTTGGTTGGCTCTCTCGGTTTGACCATTGGTCTGGGGATGAAACCCTGAGGAAAGACTAACAGTCGCCCCTAGTAATTTGCAAAACTCACGCCAAAATTTGGACACGAACTGGGGACCCCTGTCGGAAACCACGTCTGTCGGGAGGCCATGTAAGCGAAAGACGTGGTTTCAACAATCACCGCTGTCTCCTTGGCTGACGGTAATTTGGGCAAGGGAATGAAATGAGTCGCCTTCGAGAATCGGTCAACCACGGTCAAAACAACCGTGTTGCCCTGGGAGGGCGGGAGGGCGGTAACAAAATCTAGAGCGATATGGGACCAGGGTCTCGAAGGGACAGGCAGCGGTTGAAGTAACCCATCAGGAGGACGATTGGAAGTCTTACCACTGGCACAAACCGAACAAGCCAAAACAAAACTGTGAATGTCTCGAGCCATACGTGGCCACCAGAATCGTTGCTTGACCAAAAATCTGGTTCGACTTACTCCGGGATGACAAGCAATATTGGAACAATGACCCCACTGAATAACATTGGACCTTAACCTCTCCGGCACAAATAAACGGTTCGGTGGACACCCGACCGGAGGCGTTACCCCTTCTAGAGCCGCTTTGACCCTCGATTCGACCTCCCATACGAGTGCAGAGATAACTATCTTCTCTGGTAAAATACACTCGGGAGTAGACAGGCGTTCGGAACGATCAAAAATGCGTGACAAAGAATCGGGTTTGATGTTTTTGGAACCCGGACGATACGAGAAAGAAAAATCAAAACGACCGAAAAAAAGTGCCCACCGAGCCTGCCTGGAATTCAGTCTTTTAGCAGTTCTAATATATTCCAAGTTCTTATGATCGGTCCAAACAATAAAAGGTACCCCGGAACCCTCTAACCAGTGGCGCCATTCCTCCAATGCTAACTTGACTGCCAGCAACTCTTTATTACCAATATCGTAATTACGTTCCGCAGGGGACAATCGATGTGAAAAAAACGCGCAAGGGTGCATCTTGTCATCTGAGGAAGAGCGTTGGGATAACACTGCTCCTACCCCCACCTCTGATGCATCGACCTCGACCACGAACTGACGTGAAGGATCAGGGGAAATGAGAATAGGGGCTGAAACGAAGCAACCTTTCAGTTTGGCAAACGCAGCTTCAGCTACGTCTGACCACCTGAACGTAGTTCGTGGAGAGGTCAAGGCAGTCAGAGGCGCGGCTAGTTGGCTGAAATTGCGAATAAAACGCCGGTAAAAATTGGCGAACCCCAGAAACCTTTGCAGGGCCTTACGGGAATCTGGACTTGGCCAATTTACCACAGCCTTAACCCTTTCAGGATCCATACGCACTCCCTCAGTAGAGATGATGTACCCCAAAAATGGTACGGACTGTGCATGAAACTCGCATTTCTACGCCTTGACAAAAAGCCCATTCTCTAGCAACCTCTGAAGCACTCGTCTGACGTGTTGCACATGTTCCTGGAGAGATGAAGAAAAGATCAATATGTCATCCAGGTAGACATATATGAACTGGTCAACCATATCTCGCAACACATCATTGACGAGTGCTTGGAAAACTGCCGGAGAGTTAGATAATCCAAAAGGCATCACTAAATATTCAAAATGGCCACGAGGGGTGTTAAAAGCAGTTTTCCATTCATCCCCCTCCCTAATGCGGACCAAATGATAAGCGTTACGTAAATCCAATTTTGTGAAAATGGATGCTCTCTGCAACCTCTCAAAAGCTGAAGACATCAACGGTAAAGGATAAGTATTCTTAACCGTGATGTTGTTCAGCCCTCGGTAATCAATACAAGGTCGCAGAGAACCATCCTTCTTCCCCACAAAAAAGAACCCCGCCCCTGCTGGAGAAGAGGAAGGGCGGATGAACCCGTTTGCTAGAGAATCAGAAATGTATTTCTCCATAGCCTCACTTTCGGGAATCGAAAGCGAATATAACTTGCCTTTAGGCGGAGACTTACCTGACATTAATTCTATAGCACAGTCATAGGGACGATGCGGAGGAAGAGAAGCAGCCCGCGACTTACTGAACACTTCCTTCAGGTCATGGTACTCTGCGGGCATGTTAGATAAATCCACTGCCTCCTCCTGAAACACAGACAAAGGCACAGACGAACAAGCAGAAACAAAACAAGACTCATGACACTTTACACTCCAAGCACACACTGAATTGGTTTGCCAGTCCACTTTGGGGTTGTGTAATGTTAACCAAGGATGTCCAAGTACAACAGATGCCAGGGGTGAATCCAGAATGTAGAAAGATATGATTTCAGTGTGATTGCCAGACGTGACGAGTGTAATGTCTTCCGTGACAGAAACAATGGTGGGAAGATCTTGACCGTTGAGTGCGTGAACAGAAATCTGGTGCGAAAGTGGTTTGAGAGGGATCTTGTGTCTGACAGCAAACGAATGGTCCATAAAATTACCTTCTGCACCCGAATCCACCAACGCCTGACAATCGTGATGATGTGCTGACCACCTCAGTCTCACCGGGAGGAACGTAGATGTAGATGAGGACTTCTCGGCTGAGACCCCGCCCGATAGTAGCCTCAAACTTACTACCGGGCTGGGCCTTTTACTGGACAGTTATATGCAAAGTGACCAGTACCGCCGCAATACAAACAAAGGCCCTGGGATCTCCGCCGCTCCTTTTCCTCCCGGGAGAGTCGGGCTCGACCCACCTGCATGGGCTCGGGATCGTTGACTGGACTGACCGTGTCACCGCCAGCGAGCCGAAACCCCTCCGCTCCGCTGACGCCGGGTCTGGGCATGACTCTTCGGTTCACTCGAGACAACCGGGAATCGACTCGTAGCGCCAGTTCAATGAGCCCGTTGAGTGTAGTGGGTAACTCCATGGTGTAGATCTCCTGATGGACGCGGTCAGCCAACCCATGCAGGAACATATCCCACTGCGCCTCCTCATTCCATTGACACTCCGCGGCTAATGTCCTGAACTCGATTGAATAATCAGAAACCGATCTCTCCCCTTGCTTTAACTCTGCCAGTAAACGAGCCGCTTCTCTACCAGAGAGCGCTCGGTCGAAGACTCGCTTCATTTCGGCCGAGAGTGTCTGGAATGAGGCGCAGCATGGATCTTGATTCTCCCACACCGCCGTTCCCCAGAGCGCCACCTTCCCCGTCAGGAGAGTCAACACAAATGCCACCTTGGTCTGTTCATTGTTGAAGGTTCTGGGTTGCAAAGAGAAATGCATAGAGCAACGTGTTAGAAACGCTCTACAAAAATTCGGCTCACCAGCATATGATTCAGGAACGGGTAGGCGGGGCTCCGAGTGTGAGTTGTTCTCTGGTGGTATGGGTTGAGCGGGCGGTGTGGGCGGCGCAGCGGGAACTCGCAGTTGTAGAAATTGTTGGGTGAGCTCCGACACCTGTGCCACCAACGCCTGAACAGCGCGACCCGTCTCGCAGAGATTACGTTCCTGGGATTCGAGACGCCGGTTGCTGCTGCTGAAAAACTCCATGGATGTAATGGTGGAACTTGCTGCTTCCATGCTTTGGTCAGATCGTTCTGTCATGAAATGAGAGAGGAAGCAAATGCAAGTAAAGATGTTTATTGAAAACAGAATGGTTTGATAAATGATGACAGCTGAGCGGGTGACACAGGCATGAGAGGTGGCCAGCGTGAAGACAGATGAATCCTGTCGGTGATAATCCAAATACAAATCCAACACGAACACGAGAGCAGGAAATACAGCAGACTGGAACACACGACACGAGACCTCACTGACATCCACGAACGATCTGACAAAGAACATGAGAACTGGGTGAGTATAAATAGGTGAGTCAAATGAGCTGCAGCTGGAGCGAGTGATGATCATCAGGTGCGCTGGAGGTAAGTGCCAAACACACCCACACACACACACACACCACTACACAACACAGCCATGTGAACCAGAAGGAAACAATGTATTCATAAACCGTGACATTTTATCCTATCTTCATTTGTTCTCTTTTTATAACTTCTTAAAATATGGGTAAGTTTCTTCAAAAATACAAATTTTTGTTTAATTATTTTATTTTATTAATTGAATTTTTTTAGAGATCAGATTCAGAACGATTATCAAAACATACACAGAGTTTAAAATGAATTAGGGCCCAAGCACTGAGGAGCAGGCCACAATGTCCTGCACCGTGGGTGCAAAGCACTATTGTTTAGCTCAGTTTCTTCTTCTTCTTCTCCAAAATGATTAATTTTTGAGGGCCTAAACATGCTTGAAAACTCATGCAACTTTGCACACACATCAGAAGTGATGAACATGTACATGTGATATAGGCGTCAGAAGTGGGCGTGTAGAAATGACTCGATAACGCCACCTGGAAAATTTCAAAAGAATAACCCTCTCGCTACAAAACACTTACTGATAAGAAATTTGGTAGGGTCATCTATCACCTCAAGATCTACAAAAAAGTCTCTTGGAGCTAAGATCTAAACCCCAAAGGAAGTCAGCCATTTTGAATTTTCACTTTGCAGATTTTGGCATTTCCAGGCTTTGTACTTTAACAAACTCCTCCTTCAGATTTAATCAGATCATCATCATATTTGGTCAGTCTCATCTTAAGGCCTTTGCCATGTTAAATTGCAGAGCTTTTGACTTTTCGTTGGAGGGTGTGTCCGTGGCGGCCTGACAAATTCCACTGTTTTCACTATGAAACAGTAGGTTGTTATATCTAAGGCATACAGTACAATGTCCAATCTGATCCACGCTTCACATGATTGATAAGAGTCTTGGCCTGAACACATTTCAATGCCAATATTCAGCTTCAGTCATAGCGCCACCTAGAGGTAGCAGGATATGCCATGTTTTACACCATGATTTACTGCTCTTAGAAATCTAACCATATTAACATCATATTTCATCAGTCTAATCTCAAGACCTTTTGTGATGATAAATAGTGACGACCTTGACTTTTCGTTAAATGGCATGTCCGAGGCGGCCTCACAAAGTATCGTTAAATAAATCACATTTTGGACAGCCTAAACAAGCTCAAAAATCATGAAAAGTTGCACACATGTTAAATGTGGTGGACATTTTTTATTTGAAATAGGCTTTAGAGAGCAGCCCCCCACTACAGTAAGCATAATAATACGAAATGCAGTAGGATTATGTATCACCCCAACATCTACAAAAAGTTTCTTGGAGCCAAGCTCTAAACCCCACAGGAAGTCGGCCATTTTGAATTTTCTCTGTAGCTTGAGTGCAAATTTAGCCATTTCTGGGCTTCGTACTTTAACAAACTCCTCCTACAGATTTCATTAGATTAAAACCATATTTGGTCTGTGTCATGTGAAGGCCTTTGCTGTGCTAAATTACGAAGATCTTGACTTTTCGTCGGAGGGTGTGTCCGTAGCGGCCTGACAAATTTCTGCTTTTCGCCATAAAACAGGAAGTTGTTCTAACTCAGGCTTACACTGTCTAATCTGACCCATGCTTCACATGTTTGATTTATTCACATCAGTCATAGCACCACCTAGAGGCAGCAGGAAATGTCAGGTTTAACAATGTGATTTACTGCTCATAGAAATTTTATTAGGTCATCATCTTATTTAGTCAGACAGATCTTAAGGACTCTGCGGTGATAAATTGCAAAGATCTTGACTTTCCGTTGAAGGGCGTGTCCGTGGCAGCCTGGCAAAGTTTGATGTTTCACCATGAAACTGGAAGTTGTTGTAATTCAGGCATACATTGTCCGACCTGCCCCATACTTTACATGATTAATAAGGGTCCCGGCCTGAAAACATCAACATAGCAAAGTACAGATACAGTCATAGGGCCACCTAGAGGCAGCAGGAAACACTGTGATTCACTGCTTTAAGAGATTTAACAACATCATATTTGGTCAGTCTAATTAGAATATCCACATATATTTACACACTAAAATTCATATCCTCACGGTTCACTGTTTTTCCTAAGCCCAACGGGACACTTCCATTATTTTTTACTTTAAAAACATCACCCTGCTGTACACTTGTGAACCTCTTAGTAAAGAACATACAGACTGTTTTGTTAATGTTAAGATGCAGTTCCGACATTTTTAGCCAGGTAGAGACATGCACCAGTGCTTCGGTTAATTCAGTTGCAGCCTGTTGTTTGTTCTTGGTATGCAAATAAATAACTGTATCATCTGCATACATTTCTATATTAACAGATTGACAAACTTTCGGCAAGTCATTGATATACAGGCTAAACAAGATAGGGCCCAATACTGACCCCTGGAGTACACCGGTATTACAGTCAAGGTATGAAGAATAAGTATCCTTTGTTCTTTATTCCTACCAGTTAATTTATTAAGATTTCTCCAAATAAGTTTTCTATTTCCGTGAGCTTCATTAATAGTTCTGATAAAAAATTCTGCATTAGACTTTTTTAAATTCCTTAATACCTTATTTCGGAGAGTTGTGAAGATAAGCCGGTCGCTACTATGTCCTGATTTTAAAGCCCTCTTTAAAGCAGAGTCTCTCTCTTTCATTTGTTCCCACATCCTATCATTTAGCCATGGTAAGGTGGTTTTTTTACCATGATTACATTTCACCTTTCTTGTGAAGGCTGCTCTTATCTCAGTGATAGTAGAAATAAAAGTGCTACAGCTAACCTCAGTATCTCCGCTGGTTAGGAGGTCAGACCAATCAATTTGATTTATAGCTTTGTCTAAAGTTGATTTTTTCATTTTTAGGATTTTTTCATAAAACTGTTTTCTTGGGGTTGTATATACGAATTGTTTTATGTTTAATTTACTTACTATTAGTGTGATATTATGATCGGACAGACCAGTCAGCAGAAAATGTGGTTTAATTACTCTCTCAGGTCTGTTTGTAAGTATCAGATCAGTTTGTGTCTGGGAGGAGTTGGTTATTCTTGTTGGACCTTGTATCACTTGGGAATGTACATATACTAACAGCCCCCCTCCTTTGCCCTTATTTCTATCTAAACACATTATACCCAGGAATGTCAAAGGCAGCGTCAGGTGAGTGCTTGTTAAGTCATGTTTCAGAAAGACCAAGAAAGTCCATATTAGAGTGAAACAATAAATGTTCTAGTTGGTTACTTTTAGAGACAATACTTTCCATATTTAAGTGTCCGCCGAGTAATCCTTTGGGTTTGGATTGCCGATCCCAGATCAGTTTTGCATGATTAAGAGTTTTAAAAAAGTTAATTGTTCCATTTTTCCGAATCGCTGGGTTTAATCCCCATTGTTGCCTGTTGAGAAGGGCTGTTTAGCAGGATTGGACCCATTTTCTTATGAGGGCAGAACAAATTTTGAGGCTCACCGCTACCTGGCATTCGTGGACATGAGCACTCTCCACGCCACATCCGAGGCAAATTCACAACAACTGTGTCCGCAGCATCCAAAGTACGAACAGTACACCATATGCCAGCACCAGATGAGAGCACCGCTCCCTACCAAGGACGAAAGAGCCAGGCCACTCCATTCGCCGCCACTTTCCCCATGCCCCAACAGGCACACTCCGTGCAAACCTCCACTCGCTGACGGAGGCATCACCATAGCAGGGAGAAAATCCAGAGCACCCAAAGAAGGCAAGAAATCGCCAACGGAGGCCAGGCCCGGCCCAGGGTTTAGTTGGAAATTGGCAGCCAGCAGGAGGATTGCCATCAAGTAGATTATCTTTCTGTGTTGTTGTTTCAAGTTCTCAGTTCCTCTGGTATTTGTCCAGGTTGGTGGTTGGGTTGCACGGCCATTGTTTAGAATCTTGGCAAAGACTACATATTGGCTCCATGGGTTAAGATTGAAGCCATGATCTTTTTCTATTGTGTGATGCTTGTGTGTTTTTTTCTTTGTAGTTTCACACTTTTCAAGATTAAACTTCATAAACTGCATTTTTCTGGAGATTATTTTGGAAGTGTTTAGGGGCTGGATAACTGGATTAATTAAAACTGTGTCAAAGCATAAACGCTCCCCATACATTTATTTAGAAAAACAGCTATATGTTCAAAAATGTATATCATGTATCATATAATTATAATAAAGCAGGCATAGTGTATGGGTGATTTGGCAAGGCAGTCAATAATATTAAATAGCCATTGGTTTACCGAAATGAAGCAAAATCCTTGTACCTTGTATCATGTGTGTTAATTAGTCTTCCATGTTTAATGCCATTATGTCGACTGCAAACTTAAATTTGCCATGTTGTTGTTGTTCTGATCCGTAAAACATCAAGTCTTTGCTTGAAATATGTGCGTATGTCCATTTTTGAAACCAACGGTCATTACCCCGTTTTTTTTAAGCGCCTCCCAGATATGTGTCATACAATATGAATTTAGTTTTAATATAAATAAATTTGACTCTTAATCACTAAGTCCGTGGTCAGGGGAAGGCTAAGGCACACTCCGCCCATTGCCCCAACAGTGAAACTTTGAACTTGAAACACTCTTTTTCTTTATATAATGAGTTCAGTTCAGATGCAGAAACTGTATATAAATAAATAAAAACCAATTAAACTAAAAGCTCTCAGCGTATTTTGGCAAGAAAGTTTACCGAAACTAAAATAACAAACTAACATACAAATATAACTTTACCGAAACTAAAATAACAAACTAACAAACAAATATAACTTTACCGAAACTAAAATAACAAACTAACAAACAAATATAGCTTTACCGAAACTAAAATAACAAACTAACAGACAAATATAGCTTTACCGAAACTAAGATAACAAACTAAAAAACAAATATAACTTTACCGAAACGAAAATATCAAATTAACAAACAAACAAATATAACTTTACCGAAACTAAAATAAACAAACTAACAAACAAATATAGCTTTACCGAAACTAAAATAAACTAAAAAACAAATATAACTTTACCGAAACTAAAATAACAAACTAAAAAACAAATATAACTTTACCGAAACGAAAATATCAAATTAACAAACAAACAAATATAACTTTATTGAACTAAAATAACAAACTAACAAACACATAACTTTACTGAAACTAAAATAACAATCAAATATAACTTTACCGAAACTAAAATAACAAACTAACAGATAAATATAACTTTACCGAAACTAAAATAACAAACTAACAGACAAATATAACTTTACCGAAACTAAAATAACAAACAAATATAACTTTACCGAAACTAAAATAACAAACTATCAGACAAATATAACTTTACCGAAACTAAAATAACAAACAAATATAACTTTACCGAAGCTAAAATAACAAACTAACAGACAAATATAACTTTACCGAAACTAAAATAACAAACTAACAGACAAATATAACTTTACCGAAACTAAAATAACAAACTAACAGACAAATATAGCTTTACCTAAACTAAAATAACAAACAAATATAACTTTACCGAAACTAAAATAACAAACTAACAGATAAATATAACTTTACCGAAACTAAAATAACAAACTAACAGACAAATATAACTTTACCGAAACTAAAATAACAAACTATCAGACAAATATAACTTTACCGAAACTAAAATAAACAAACTAACAAACAAATATAGCTTTACCGAAACTAAAATAAACTAAAAAAACAAATATAACTTTACCGAAACTAAAATAACAAACTAAAAAAACAAATATAACTTTACCGAAAAGAAAATATCAAATTAACAAACAAACAAATATAACTTTATTGAACTAAAATAACAAACTAACAAACACATAACTTTACCGAAACTAAAATAACAAACAAATATAACTTTACAGAAACTAAAATAACAAACTAACAGACAAATATAACTTTACCGAAACTAAAATAACAAACTAAAAAACAAATATAACTTTACAGAAACTAAAATAACAAACTATCAGACAAATATAACTTTACAGAAACTAAAATAACAAACTAAAAAACAAATATAACTTTACCGAAAAGAAAATATCAAATTAACAAGCAAACAAATATAACTTTATTGAACTAAAATAACAAACTAACAGATAAATATAACTTTACCGAAACTAAAATAACAAACTAACAGACAAATATAACTTTACCGAAACTAAAATAACAAACAAATATAACTTTACCGAAACTAAAATAACAAACTATCAGACAAATATAACTTTACCGAAACTAAAATAACAAACAAATATAACTTTACCGAAACTAAAATAACAAACTAACAAACAAATATAACTTTACCGAAACTAAAATAACAAACTAACAAACAAATATAACTTTACTGAAACTAAAATAACAAACTAACAGATAAATATAACTTTACCGAAACTAAAATAACAAACTAACAGACAAATATAACTTTACCGAAACTAAAATAACAAACAAATATAACTTTACCGAAACTAAAATAACAAACTATCAGACAAATATAACTTTACCGAAACTAAAATAACAAACTAACAGACAAATATAACTTTACCGAAACTAAAATAACAAACAAATATAACTTTACCGAAACTAAAATAACAAACTATCAGACAAATATAACTTTACCGAAACTAAAATAACAAACAAATATAACTTTACCGAAACTAAAATAACAAACTATCAGACAAATATAACTTTACCGAAACTAAAATAACAAACTAACAGACAAATATAACTTTACCGAAACTAAAATAACAAACTAACAGACAAATATAGCTTTACCTAAACTAAAATAACAAACAAATATAACTTTACCTAAACTAAATTAACAGACAAAAATAACTTTACCTAAACTAAAATAACAAACTAACAAACAAATATAACTTTACCTAAACTAAAATAACAAACAAATATAACTTTACCTAAACTAAATTAACAGACAAAAATAACTTTACCTAAACTAAAATAACAAACTAACAAACAAAAATAACTTTATCTAAACTAAAATAACAAACTAACAAACACATATAACTAAGTCTTTTTCATTAAAGAGTGTTTGTTTATTTAGGATTATTCAGGTTCTTAAACACATGGACCTGTGACCAAAAACAATAAGACAAAAAATAATCATAAATAGACTTTTATTTCATGTACTGAGGATATTAAAAAAGTGTATTATTGTTGTTGTGTTGTGTAAACATTTTTACCATCATCATCATCATCCAGTTTAATCTCTGGTTCAACTTTCTGAGGGAGTTTTGTCCAGGTCAGTGTGAAATTTGAAAGTCCTTTAGAAGTGTTGTGGATTTTTTAGTGATTATGAAAAATAATTTTCAGCAGAGGGTTCCATTGCCAAAAGATGACTTTATTGCATACAACAATAAGGCCGAGTTGGTGGCCAAGCAACTAACGAGTCTTTTTCAGAATGCAACCTAATATACAGTTCTCTAAAAGTTGAAACCCCTCCCATGTAGTTGTTTTTAGCATGTTTTTATGTTTGACAGGTGTGGTGACTTCATTCCTTCCAAATGTCAGCCTATGCATTTTTAGCTCTGCTCTCAGTTACCATATTTTAAACCCTGCATACATTGCAGTCTTTAAGACTGCTAGTCTTCAGCTTACAAACATGAGACATACATACTTGCAAAACACATTTGAATCTGAATACCATGTTCACCAAAGATACAGATCTGAATTAAAAAATCTTCTTCATTCCACCCTTTGAGACTTTCACAAGTCTCACCCAAAGTGCAACTTCATAATCCAGTTCAATTGAGTTAAGCTAATTAATGGCCCAACTAAGCCATATTTCCCTTACCAATGACTAAATCATGCTGCCGCACTTTGGTGGAGTGTGGAACAAACATCTTATCTTGGAGAAGTAAAAGAACCTGCTCCCTAAATTAACAAACCTTTATGATCATGGAATATACTTCATTATGTCATTGTTGCTGTAAAATCAGAACTCATAAAAATATTCATCATAAGAGTGTAAATTAGACAAATACCTTTTCAATTCTTATTATTTTCATTATCTTTTTCTGATGTAGTATTACCATTTTCTAACTTTTGTAAAACCCATTTTTGATGCTCTTTGTAATTTCTTATATGAAGTAACTTTTCATCTTGATATTTCAACATTAACATTTGTTTCAAAATAGTAAGTACACAGTCAAATAACAATCCATCCAATTAAAATCCTTAACCTCTGATAATTTGCATCATTTACCTTATACCTTTGATAATATTCATCCTTTAACCTATACCTTTAATCATTTGCATCATTTAACCTATAAATCATTTGACATACCAAAATATATCTTTGATAATTTGACAAACCAATCACCCAATTTCCCTAATTTTAAATCACACCAATTCCACCTTAAGATTCTTTCTTCCAGTATTAGTTGCAGTTCCTATCCTAAACTCTTATTTGATAGCTTCAATGAATACCTATTTTGATGTTGTATTGTTAGCATAACATTAATCTCCATACAATAAAACTATACCCCTTTGTAGTATCTCATTGTTTGTCTAAGATTGTTAAAACATCATTAGTTAAAGTTAATAAACCTTTGTTGATTATAGTAGATATAACTTATTAATTCTAAATTAAATCAATATTTATTCTAACCATGATTTTATCTCATCTCTTGCTTAAATTGGAACATATAAATAGGAATATATACCAAACCAATTTAGAGATAAACTATTTTAGTTTTATCATTTGTTTTCTCTGTATTTTGTTCAATATACTTCAATATAATAATGATGATTTCTTAAATTAACCTTAGTCTTGTACATATATATTTCTTCTCTAATTGCAGAACCACCATAAGTTATCATTTCCCATCAAATCAAAATTAAACCAAAAGAATTCTGCTAACATTACTGTTTACAATCTTCATATGTCCAGTGCTATGATCTGATTCCCACATTCTTTTTACTGTATACTAGCATTGTCCACCCTTTTCATACCTAAAGCCAAAATTATTAAGGATTTATAATAGCTTTTGGAATTTTATATTTGATTTGTTCAAGTTCTATGTTATAGAATATTCCCTTTAAATATCCCTCATCTTTAGTTCCATCAGGTTTACTGTAGCATTCATAATCTTTAGTATTTTTTTTTTTTTTTTTTTCATTTTAATGCTTTTATTAACTTTCCAAAATTGAGACTATTTACCAAAATATGCCCTATAAAATGGATATTTAAACCAGAATTTGTCAATTTTTTAAATTGAACACCCCTATAATATCATGTTGACATTTGATTATTATTACCTTTCATAATTCAGTGCATAATAAGCAATTGTTCATACCAATTTCTCTTAGCTTTGAAAATTACCCATTTGTACTATTCATTATATATATTTTTTTTTTCCCATAAAATGTCCAAAAAAAATTTTTTTTCCTTCCGTTGACGTCCTTTTCTTCTTTTGATGTCCTTGTCTACTTGTTGTTTTGGTTTCTTTAGTATTCAATCTAGATTTTGTTCCTCCTGAGATTATTGTAGAATAAATTCTCACTGGTGTCCTCGCTGAAGTGTGACTGATCCTTGCTGATAGGTGAAAAGTTAATTGAAGAGAAGTTTGATTATTGACTGCAGTCGTGTGAATTTACAATATGTTGCTGATAATTGTCAAACTGCTTATTAGCTTTATTTTTCAATTTCCATGACTAATTCCTTGAAGTTTTCCTTGTGTGTCCTTTACACATTACCAGCAACTTTGTCCAGATGTATTGCTTGTGAACTCCACTGCTTTGCACTCATTGCTTGTTGCTCCTGAAAGTCTCTCCTCCTTTACATCTTTTTCTTAACTTTGTTGCCGTTGCTTGATCTGCCCCGAGTGGTCATTGCTTAGTTCTTTATCTGTTTGTAGACTTGAATTGCTTGTCATTTTTCTGTTGTTGTCTTCTGTATCACGTCTTTTATTATTTTCTTTTCCTCAGTTCTCCTCTTCATTATTGTGTTTAAGTTCTCCTCTGCTCCCCAGGTCTCCTCTTCTGTATCGTGTTTTTTGGTTCTCCTTTTCTCCTCAGCTCTCTTCTTCAGTATCGTGTTTTTGTTGTCCTCTTCTCCGACTGGTATATTAGGAATGCTGTGCAATGGCTCAGATGACATCAGATGTGCTCCTTCCCCCTGGCCTGCTGTTAGGGCTGCTCTCCCTGGTCCTTGTTTTATGTCACTCTCTCCTGAAGACCCTCAGATACACTAGATCCCATGGCATAATATGGCATTTTATCTCCATCTCCTCATCAGGCTCCTTTTCTTTTTTCCTGCACACAAATAGCTTATGCATACAGTTAGTTTTATCACATAAGATCTCATCTTTATTTGTAATTGTTCCAAAAGCTCCATCTGCAGTCGTTCCAGAGGAAGTCCTTTTTTGGGGATGAATTTTTGTTATCACATATAGTATAGCGCAGACATTGGTATTGGCATTGGTATTGGCATTGGTATTGGCATTGGTCGACCAATAAGCATTCCATGCAGTGTTAGTTGAAGTCTTTCACTCGTTATTGCAAGAGACAAAGCATCCAGTCAGTTCAGTTTCATGCTTTCCCATGTTTTGCTGAGTTTAACCTTGAAGGGATGGTATCCTTTTTATGATTAAGGATGGTAAACACTATGGTAATTTTAGTTTTTCCTTTATTCTTTACTGTTGCAGTATTCGCTTTGTAGTTTTTAATGAATGCTGATCCATTATCTAAAATTATTCCTAATAGTGTTTTAAATTTAGGGATTACTTCTTCTATCATTTTTATCTTTATTTTTTGGCACTAGCTTTACCTGTCGAACAGAAATTTAACCAGTATTGAATTCAGATATGGAGACCATTTCTCAAATATGGAGAACAATACCCATTTTTTTTTTTTTTTTAATATTTAATATTAATTTGTTATTTTATATCTCTGTTTTTAATTTGAAATTAAAACCACCCAATTGGAAAGGTAACATTTTACTGTATTATAGAATGATTTATCCCCAATGTGTACATTAGATGTCTTGAATGTCTTTCTTTGTCCCCCTTTGGGTACCACAAAATGTTCATAACATCCTGCTTGTTGTTCTTCTCTTCTATCTTCTAATTAAGGCTTTTATATTAACACTAAGCAAAACTTCTGTGTGGCTTTCTGAGGCTTCTTTAGCCTCCCAATCTGCTGTGTTGTTTCCTGTGATAAAATATCATTATTTTTTATATAAGTTTAATATTTTATGATTGCCATTTACTTTGATAATGTTTAATGCAGAAATTAAACCCCACTTATTCAGTACATTGATTATGTATACCCTCATTCTTTTGAAAGCCTCTTTGTTCCCATACCGAATTGGATATTGTTTAGTTTCCCAAAAAACAAACAAATATTTTTTCTGTTTGAAAACTCAAATATATAAAGCAAATATCAATTACAGTATTTGTCATCTGGGAAAACATTTGTTAGCAATGTGGATGTGGATATAAACTGTTTAGTCTTACAATATCATTAATTGGATACTTCAATTAGTACTTTGTTCTCTACATCTTTTAACAATTAATACATCTTCTTAATCTTGCATGTTGTTATCATCTGCATTTATTGTTTTTTATGAAAACTATTTCCTGACAAATGATTGACTATAACATATAATTCTAATGTAATTCTTAAACATTATGGAGATCCACTGGCTTTATATAGTTTTTTTTTCCCATCATATCCCATAAATCCTTTTCTTCACAATCTTTTCCAGTATACAAGAGACCTGTGGAAATAAGTCAGTTACATTAAGTCATTATTCTATTAACTGATTTTCAACCATACTCTTTACTAATTCTTGTTTACCTTCCTCTGATGTTATATCAATTTCTTGTCATATAATTTATTTTGCCACTTTTTAAGTTGAATATCTTTCTCATGATCATATTATAATACAATGAAATTCCCACTTTGATAACTTTGCATTAGAAATTTGTGCTTCAATACATTTTCCAATTTATTCATTGTTTGTTGTACATCACTATTTATTATACATTTGCTTTGATTCAGTTAATATCACTTTAATATCATGTCTTACTTACTTTATATCTATATTCCCTATACCCTTCTGGAAAACACAAATTCCAATGGCTTAAGCCAAATTATGCATATTTTGTTTAACAAGTAAACAGTAAACAGGAGTGTGATTTTGATATGAGAATAGATATGGTCATGGTTTTGTTTATTGTGTATAGACATACATTGAATTACCACTACTTGTCCAGAGAATCATATTATTAACAACTCTTCTGGACCTTAAAATGGACTTTGAAAAGGCTGCTGTCACCCTCCCCCCTTCACTCACAGAGCTGGTACATGGATATAGCGAAAGTCTCTCTTGGTGTGGCCAGGCTTTTTGTTGTCCTCAGCATGTTTTCTTTGTCTCTCCCAGTTCAAGTTGTTTTCTTTCTGGGATGGTGATGCTGCAAAGTCATTTATGATGGGTACAGGATTCTGGCTTTTTGGAGGAATTGCTGAAAGTAGCTGAACACAAGAGTCATCACTGTTATTCACTTTGCATTTCAAAACAGTGTTGTCATTCCAGGGTCTCCTTCTGGATTTCCCTCAGTCTCTTTTTTATTGTCTCTGAACAAAACTGGATTCTCTGTGTCTCCCAGTTTTCTCTTTGTGCTTTTAGAGTCCAAGCAGTGGCTGCCACACTGCTATGATAATGTTCAAAAATAGTCCCTCCTCATGTAACGTTAGTCCACCGGTCAGAGGTTTGGAGGATTTCTTTCATTTCTCCATTGCCACAACTTAGTCCTTTTCCCAGTCCCATGAATGCCTGAGGGTAAGTGATCAGCCTCACAAGGTCCTTAATACCTTTATTAAATTAAGAAATTGTAAGGCCAATGGCCTAAGCCATCCTTTTTTTTCCCATATCCACATTTCTCCATCAGATGAAACCTCCTCTTTACTCTCCCTCTCTACTCTCTCCTTATTTTGCTTCATTAATTCTTTTTAATGTTTTAATTTTTATTTCTTATTTTATTTATATCTTCCTACCTCATCTTCTTTTTCACCTCTTTGTGTAAACAATGCCTCTTGGCTTTTTACTCTACACTCTTCACACTTATACTTTTTCTGATAATAATTAAATTTCTTTCATTTAGGATATTTCCTCATTTGTAAGATTCACTCCCAAACCTGTTTAATTTTCCTATTCTATAACTACTGATCATTTCATTTACATTTTACCTATAATTTCCACAGTGCCCTTGAGTACTGGAAATCAACCTTCTACAGTATGCATGATAAATATAGATTAACATTTAACACACTTTCTTTTTGTTCCATTATCAACTTCCTTTAACATTCTATCATATATATCTCCTTTATTCATTAATAATGCCAATGTTTTTTTCTTCAAATCCATCCTTCTTTTCTTTCTTTTGATTTAATATAGGTTTATTTACAATATCCATTTCTTTACACATTGCAACATCAAATGTTCCCTTCATGACAATTTCTTAGACACATTCTTTATCAGATTTCTGCCCAATAGATATTTCCACAAGAATAACCACTATGACTTTTCACTACACCTGTTACTTCTCCATTCAATCTTTTCTATCATATTTAGCAATTTTTTTTTTTTACTTTTTAACATTAGAAAATTAACAAATAAAAACACTTTTTTTCCAGTTAACTTTCAATCTAAGTAAACATCAAGCTTACCATTTGCTCTCCAATATTACTTTTTCTACACTGCAAATATTTTTCAAGCAGTTCCTTAATTAATGTTTCTCTTTCAATTCAATTTGTTCTATTTGTCAAGGAATACTATTTTTTCCCTTTTCAATAGTATTAAACACAAACATTTTTTCATTGGATTAAGATATAAATATAGATGCAAAAACCTCCTTTCAACCTTTATATACCATTTACCTATAATTTTAATCTCTTATTACTTTATTATATAAATAATATATTATTATTTTACTTATATTAACCGGTATTTCACTTCACTGCTAGCTCTTTCATCCACAGCACTCAGTCAGGCCTGCACTCACTCTATTTATAACATACACCCAGTCATTCACACTTTAAACATGACACCACTTGTTTTTCACTGTTGAGGATCCTTTCCACTTTTACTCACAAGTCAAACTTTTTATCATGCATTAGGGCGGTATCTACAGAATAATATTTTATCCGTTCAGACCTCTATTATATAAATATATATATAAAGAGCTGTTTTCATAAAAATAAATTCTGCCCTTGCAGACCCCTATCCACTTTATAACACTTTTGTTTCATGCTCTGTTTATTTATTTTTTATCCATACACTGTAAAATATGCAGCATTTATGTTAAATCAACATATACATTTTTTGTTACCCTAACTTAACAAAGTAACACATTAATGGCTTGAAAAACCAAAGTACTTTTCCTTTTGCTATCATTATTTTACAGTGTATCCGCTTATTTCATAAGCATTTTTAATAGTCTGTTCCAGTCTACCTGTATCCGTCAAGGCCCTCTTACAGAATAAACACAGATTATTTAATTTTATCCTTTTTTTTCCATAAGCATTTTTAATAGTCTGTTCCAGTCTATCTGTATCCGTCAAGGCCCTCTTACAGAATAAACACAGATTATTTAATTTTATCTTATTTTTTTTTCCATACACTGTAAATAAAAATGCAGTATTGGTGTCAAATCAACATCTGCTTAGATACTTAACCTAACAAATTGAAACATGGATTTGCTTCCAAAAACAAGTTACTTTTTCTTTATACAATTATTTACAGTGTATCCGCCTATTACATCTAATCAATAGCCCTCTTGCAATAAGCATTTTTTTTTTTTTTTATAATCTGTTACAGTCTATTTGTATCCGTCAAGGCCCTCTTACAAATAAACACAGATTATTTTATTTTTATCCTTTTTTTTTCATACACTGTAAATGATACATTGTATTGATGTCGAATCAACATCTACTTAGTTACTTAAACTAACAAAGTGAAACATGTATTAGCTTCCAAAACCAAATCACTTTCATTTTTATACAATATGCATTTACAGTGTATCCGCTTATTACATCTGTCAAAGCCCTCTTGCAATAAGCATTTTTATAATCTGTTACAGTTCATTTGTATCCATCAAGGCCCTTTTACAAATAAACACAGATTAATTTTATTTCTGTTTAATGCTATCTTCGAAGCCCACTTAGCTATTAAACTATTATCTGTTCCAGGTTAATGCTGTCCAATCAAAGGCCCTCTCAGCAAAACCACAGATTATCCACCTGAGCTCAGGAATTTTTTCCTCTTTATCATTTCAAACAAATCACACCATGCATCAAAATCCTTGGAAATGGAACCCTTTTTACCTTATATTAATCTTAGTTCTTATATTGGAAGAGCATTGTGAAAGTTTTTCCACCATAAACCAACCCAGATGAGCAACACAACAGGACACCAGTAAATAAGCAAAAACTGCTCACCTGGTCCTGTGTATGCCGCTCATCCAAACTCAGCCCACAGTGGTCATCCACCTCCATGCTCTTTTCCAATCCCATCCTCGTCGCCAAATGTTGTGGATTTTTTAGTGATTATGAAAAATAATTTTCAGCAGAGGGTTCGATTGCCAAAAGATGACTTTATTGCATACAACAATAAGGCCGAGTTGGTGGCCAAGCAACTAACGAGTCTTTTTCAGAATGCAACCTAATATACAGTTCTCTAAAAGTTGAAACCCCTCCCATGTAGTTGTTTTTAGCATGTTTTTATGTTTGACAGGTGTGGTGACTTCATTCCTTCCAAATGTCAGCCTATGCATTTTTAGCTCTGCTCTCAGTTACCATATTTTAAACCCTGCATACATTGCAGTCTTTAAGACTGCTAGTCTTCAGCTTACAAACATGAGACATACATACTTGCAAAACACATTTGAATCTGAATACCATGTTCACCAAAGATACAGATCTGAATTAAAAATCTTCTTCAGAAGTCAAAGCGGTCTTCATCTAAAATAAAAACATTGCTGTTTAAATATAGAGAAGCTTAATGTGTCCAAAGAAACTATTATGTACTTTTCAATGTCTTAATTGTAAATTGAATAACAGTTTGAACCGGGTGGGGTGGAGGGGATTGGTGTGGTAAGCCAAATACTATAGATATTAACAATGGTTCATATTAAATATAATATTAATATAATTATATATTAGGTTTCTTTTAATATCTAAAAGTTTATTTGTTTCTAACCTGATCAAGAATTGTGTTATTGACAGCTGGATCACTCATATTGACACTGGACAGAAATGTCATCATCACAAAGGTTTTTTTCAAGACTGAAAACACAAATTACACAAACATAAAGTCAAACAAGCAAAGACTCATTAAAATATAAAAAACCCAAATAAAAATCAACAAATGAAAACAGAATCAGAATGTAGTTTCTAAAGGAGCTTTCCCATTGTTTGTTACAAAAAGCAAGAGACTCTGGGTTGTGTTTGACAGATGTATTGATAAATAAATAAAAGCTATATGTTGTGTTTTATCGTCTTTGTTTATTAGCAAAGCTTTTTCTGTAAATAAGAGATTTCAAAACTAATTTGGAAATTCAATTTTTCTCTCATCTAATTGAATAAGCTTTAAGTTGACCAGACTTTACACTGATGGTTCATCAAGACTAAGAATGGCTGTACCTGGCAGATAAACCTCCACTTCACAGATAGTGAGAATTTTGTAACGTCCAGGTATGAAGACATTCACATATCGCCCATTCATATTGTCACAGGACACAGACACAGACTGACCCGCTGCCACACCATAAAGCACAGCACATCTAAGAAGAAAATTAATTTATAACTCTGTAATTCTGACATTTTCTTCTCATGTTTTCTTAGACGAACAGAAACTTGCATTAAATGAATTCACAGCATCAATCACTTAACCTGGAATTATTGTTGCCATTGTTTTCCAAAGAGTTTCCAATATGTATTTCTGCTCCATTGAGTCGTTCTGGACAGCAGTCTCCTCTGTTAGTGATGACGACTCGAGAGATGTAGTAAGAATCCAGAAGGTCCAGTCTCCACCACGGGTTACTAGTTGTGGTTGTGGAGGAGCAGGTTGAACGTGAAGTGTCAATAGCCCTTGCTGCTTTCCAATATGAGGATGACTGTACAGCCTGTCCTCTTAATGCAAAATTATCTAAAAAAGATCAAATGAGAATCAGGCCAACACCTAAATGACACCAATGATAGATTCCATGAGAAAATGTGCAGGCTTAGTTGTTATACATACAGAGGAGTTAAAATAAAGACGGGGCATAAGGGATGTTAAACATTTAGTAAACAGTTTGTGTGGAATAAGGGCTCATCCCATACAGCAATATATATATATAGACAAA
This sequence comes from Misgurnus anguillicaudatus, assembly GCF_027580225.2. Lineage (NCBI taxonomy): Eukaryota > Metazoa > Chordata > Actinopteri > Cypriniformes > Cobitidae > Misgurnus > Misgurnus anguillicaudatus. The sequence continues at coordinate 1,050,434 of NC_073357.2, read as the reverse complement.
TGTGAAATAGTAAATGACACCTTTACACTTGATTAATTGTATGTAAACTAAAAATAGGAAAGTTTGTAGTTGTTACCTGAAGAGGACGGGTTTGTTTGGAAAGAAAAGTCCATTCCTAAAGTAGACAAACAGTAACTGAAGACCTTTAGTCAATTAATCTGATTCATTCACAGATGTATTTGAACAAGTATCACTTGAACTCCTGTATAGTCACTAAGTTATGAATTATTAATTCTCTTATTAAGTCTATAAAGGACTGAAATAACAGCAGATCATTCTAACATTACAGATAAAATTAAGATAATCATTCGGTCAGTAAGGACTGCCGACAGATTAAAGAGCACATATCCTCTGATTCATGTTTTTACATTTCCTTTGGTGTGTAAGTTTGTATAAGTCCATGTTAACGATATGCAAAAGGTACAAACCCCAAAGCAGAGTCCTGCACGGGTCCATTTTTGGAGACCCGCTCCCGCCTGTACCCGCAAAGTTCAGCACCAGATCCGACCCGTCACCCGTGATAATATCAAAATTAAATCCGCACCCGCCCAGACATGTTAATATTTGGCCCATTACCCGACCCGTACACGCAGAAATCACACAAGATAAAATCATTCCAATTAAAGTGCTTTATTTTTTTATCATGTACCTCTCTCAACATCATAACAGCGTCATGAATGTGCTAATGAAACAGGCTATAGTTTGTTTTGTTTTGTGCCATTTATGTAGCCTACCACCGGCACCTAAATAGGCTATGGAACCTGATAACTATAAACAAATATACCCATTAATGAAAAAAGAACAAGGAAAAAATACAACCTACCTACACAACCCGTGCTGTGCTCCTACAAGTCTTGTCTCGAAATGCTTTCTAAGAAGCTAATCACATCAAACGCGATTTAAACGCTTGGAAACGCAAGACGCGACGCACTGCCTTTTTTTAAAAAAAAGGCACGCATAAACGGCGCGCAAACGCTCCCTGCCCATAGCATATCATTAAAAAAAGCGCCTGCAACTGCCATAAATGCTTTTGGTGTGATCAGTTCCTAAGAGAAGACTTTTCCAGCTTCTGGCTATCAACGGCAAAACTTTATGCAACTCCTGCAAAGCTCGCTCCAACTAGGCTACAAGAGGCATCAACGAAGGTCGCACTGTCACAGTGGTGGTGACGTGATGAGTCAAATGTCATATGTTGCCCGTGTAATGGTAATTTAGACATACAAATATTGCACATATTTTCATTCGTGCTACTACTCGCCCGTACGGAGTTTATTATCTGCCCGCATCCCCGCCCACGAATTTGAGGAATGTCACAATCCACCCGTTTTAGACACTTTTATGCGGGTATCTGCGGGTACCCGACCCGTTGCAGGACTCTGCCCCAAAGTAAATGATGACGCGAGATATCTTCTCCAACGTAAATCTCTTTTCTTGGACTACAACACACACACGGGTTGTCAACAGTTTACTTTCTGGGATTGGTGATGTAGTAAAGACCGACATTATCATAATTCCTCCCACTTTGACTCACAGCCTGTAAGTTAACTGCTGTAGCATTGCATTCACTGTAAAAAATACTTTGCTGCCTTAAATTTTTTTTCATGTCAACAAAGATGAGTTGTCACAACTCACAAAATATAGTTGAAAAAAAGTCAACCTAATTTTATAAGTTATAATAACTCACCTGTAGTTATAACAACTCACCTCTAGTCAAGATAAATAATAGTAAGTTGAAATGACTTATAAATCCTAGTTGATTCAACAAAAAATTTTAAGGCAGCAAAGTATTTTTTACAGTGTTGTTACCGAATCTTTCAAACATGATAACGAACGTCACATTTCTGGCTGACGTATTCAGGCCAATCACAATGTACAGATTAGCTGGCCAATCAAGGACACAGAGCTTTTTAAATCGATGAGTTTTATACAAATTATGTGCGTTTCAGGAAGACAGGGACAGGCATGAAAACGGGTCAGGGGTGAAAAAGGTGAGAAGGGTGCTCGAGGGGCGATGTGGCCTCTGTTAACATTTGACTAGTAACCGAAACCATGTTTAATTAAATGGGCTGTAACAAGTAAAATTCCCTTACTATTTTACATCTGCAATAATTTTATTTTGCCATAATCTTACCATCAGTCGCAAGGCCATACAATTTTAAGTTGGCCTTGGAATAGGGTGGACCTGAAGACATCTAATTTAAAATGACTTAATTTTACAATATAGTACTGGTTCAATGAATTACATTATGGTTTTTGAGTCATGGGTTGAATAATTTTCAGATAAGCAAAATAGATAATGTGATGTGGGAAAATAAAATAAAATAAGAACAAATCAAGACATTACAAGCATATAAAATTTAAAAGAACAAAGTAGCAGTATTGATTAGGTAGAGAAACAGTATCAAGTTAATATAACACTGTTTTTTATTATATAAATCAATATAATTGATCTTATTAAATCTATAAAAGTGATTTTCCTTTTGTCTTCTGTAGTTTGATTAACATAATGACTCAAACATAAGCATTTCTTATAAGACGAACTGTCCCTTTAACAACGGAGAAGCGATCTATACACTGACACATGATCAACTTCTCACTTATAATAAACGACTGTTTTTATGAGAATACTTTCAGAGACTGTGGTATTACAATATAGTTTGTATATCTCCTGTCAAGCCCAAAGAAATTATGTGTTAGCGTGATTTTTGAAACGCGTTTCAGTGCGTGGGCGTTGTAGTTTGTGCGCGTATGCGCACCGAAAACAGTTCACTTTAGCATCTTTGTCGCTCAAATAGTCTAAAATCGCTTAAATGTTACTGTAAACGGCATTTCATGCAACATTTTGCAGTTTAAGTACTTACAGCCGTAGACTAGTAGACCAATGTGACTTAGCGAGGAGTATGTCCATCATTCGTTCCAATCTATTCAAACAAAAAATCTTTTAGGTCACTTTGCAGTGTCAGTCTGTTTATATATGTTGTTTTAATTGATTGGCGCATTAGAATTCTACAGTTATAGTTTTACAGCATTTTGTGTTGACTTTACGTCCCGAAGGCAGTCGCTCTACGCATCTTCAACAAGCATGTATGACGAAAAACACAGAAAGACGGATGACATCACAGTAGCGCGAGAGCCGTTCGAAAGCGGACTTCCCGATTCACTCTCTTGATACTTTGATGTCACCTGCCTGCCTGTTAGTTTTTTGCAGCGCAGAATGAGCTCAAACAAACCTAAATTCTGGGATACATGTTGGATGAAGGCGACGCGCGGATACCCCCTCTCCCCCCAGAAATTTTTTTCTCATCGAATCTACACGATTCACGTGGGTCACCTTTTTTGGCTTAAAAACTGCAAATTTCGCTGAAAGGTGAGGGATTTTCATGCCTGCAGGGACATCTGGCGCTCCAAAAATGTACGGTATGTGGAAAAAAATTTGTGTCTTTTTAACCATAAGCCACACAAACACATTGTATTATACCAAACACACAAAAGAATGCTGTTTTTAGCAATGAAATAGGTGCCCTTTACAACACATTCACACTTATGGGGCTCTATCTTACACCCGGCGCAATGCAGCGCAATGCGCGACGCAAGTGTCTTTCGCTAGTTTCCACCCTGCGCAATTATAATTTTCACATTTAGCGCCACGTTGTTTAAATAGCAAATGCAATTGCGCCCCCTTTTGTGCCCATGGGCGTTCTGGTCTGAAAACGAGGTGTGTTTAGGCGCATTGTTGGCGCGTTGCTTTTTTGAGGCAACTAAAATAGACTACGCCATTGACCAACAAAAACCTGGTCTAAAGTCTAAAGTCAATGGCGCAATGTGTTTTTTGTTATTTAAAGAGGGCATTAGTAATATGTGCCTACAAACGGGAGGACAACGCGGGTTTGCTTATCACATAGTACATGAATGCGCAGCAGCACAAAAACGTTTTTAAATATGAAAGATTAAAGGATTGAATGTAAGAGATTATTATTAAGTCTCTTGGACATAAATGAGGACTAATTATGAGACGTTAGAAGGCGCAAAGAGCTGCTTTCAGCTGTAAGTAAATAAATGCTTTGCTTAAACAAATGCATCGGTTTTTAAATGTTTTTTTTAAATGCTACCTCATGGATTTATTGTATATTATATGGTGATATGGTGGATATGGTGAGATGAGAAACATTTTTAAGTAATGCTTAAAAAATCTTGTGACGCTGTCCAAGTGCTGAAAGGAGAGCCGTTTGTGAATTCTTTATCTCCTGTTTGTTACAAATAAAGTATTTTTAGAGTACAAACTTATCTTAAATACTTGTAAATTATTTTTTGATGATATTGGATATTAGCCATACATTTAAAGCAACTAAAAGCCTGTTATTTTACTTCCATGACTAAAAGAAAACGATTTTTAAAGGTTTTAATAAAAAAAAAAACAATTTCAAGTGAAAAACAACACAATTATTTAACATTAATCTTAAACTGGGGATCTTCTTTCTCCGCTTAGTTTTTCAGTTTACAAAGTCCGTCATCTAAATAGGGATTACACATAGTGCCAGCGCAACAGGCTTTTAAAGGGGATGAGAGCTGAGACTCTCATTGGTTTATTGCACGTTACGCCCAAAATACTCCCATTACAATAGGACCAACCCTTTTCGACCATGCGTTCGGCGCACAAACCATTTTTCCCGTCGTTAAATTAGCAAAAGTGGATTCGGACACGCCCATTTAGACGTTGCGCTGTGCGCTTTAGACAATGCGTTTAGATCGTTAAAATATGGAGTTCCTGGAGTTCCTGATCAAGTTCATTCAACACTGAAATTTCATCAGTAAGCTTTAATATTTTATATTTGCCTTCTACTACAGAAATCCAATAATAGAAACCAGTGGTGGCTGGTTAATAGGGGGCGCTGGGGCACCGCCCCCTTAAAGTTGGCCAGAGAGAAACATGTTATCAAAAAGTATATATAGTCTATATAAAGACTACTGTATATATATATATAAAGTCTACCAAAAAATCGATAGACAACATAAGTAGCAAAATACAGCGGTTGAGATTAAACTGAACAAGCGAGTGTAGTAATATGTAACATATAGAATAGGGTGCTATGTTAAGCCAAAGTAGGCTGACTCCCAGGTGTGAAAAATAGATTGATTGCCACAGAGCGATTGTCATACGACATCAAAGTACAGTGAGATCAGACTGCTGTTATGCCTTCAAATTGCTCCCGCGGAAAAGTAATGTCACTCTCCAACCGTTCTGTGCAGCGCCGCATGAAATTAAGAGAAAGGTGGCCCCCTAGTGGTTCGGGGGAAATCATCTTGTCCCAGTTACAAATTTGACTGGTAAATAATAAAGAATGATTTGCCCTCATATTTATTGCATCTCAACAGATTGATAAGCAGACATGCTACTTATGACTGGATGTAACTTTTGATACTTTTCTTTAAAGGTGGCTCTCCTATAGACGGGTTGCAGGTTTACAAACATTACAGGGTGCGCGTGCATCCAGGAGGCAGAAAGCCTGATTGGTGAGCTGATCCGCTACTGCAACAACCTTAATTATTGAAGCGTTCTTTATTGTTCGTATATAAATTAAAGTTGATTTTAGTTGGATCTGTTTTTCTGTCTTTATTTTTGCAGTGTTACTGTGATACATGTATGAATTATAATGTAAGGCTAGTAACGTAATAGTCACATCTACTGGTATGTTTAACATCAGGCACCCAGCACTGACTCTGTTGGTACTATTATCCACGCAACAACTCCTTGGCATTTTGATTTACAGACTCCACTACTAGCCTACAACACAATGCACATCTCTTCATTCTGCCTCTAGGTTGCGTGCGCAAGCAGTGATGACGTTGCCGAGCAACCCATCTATTGACTCTGACCTATCAGTGTGGCTTTCATGAAAAAAATAATGAAGACCAATGGTGTAAAGGATACAATTATTTATCATCTCATTACAGTATGCAATCTGGATATAACTTGTTGTATATGCATGTATCTTATGCCTAGAATTATTTAAGGGGATTGTATAATTAAGGGGATTGTAGAGTTAAGTCTATTTAGTTTTTCAGTAATGCAGTTATTTTGGAAAAATGTGAATAATTAAGTTTAGCGCCACATCGTTTAAATAGTAAATGCATTTGCGCCCAATTTTGCCCCATGGGTGTTCTGGTCTGAAAATAAGGTGTGTTCAGGCGCAATGTTGGCGCGTTGCTATTTTGAGGCAACTAAAATAGACTACACCATTGACCAACAAAAACCTGCTCTAAAGTCAATGGTGCAATATTGTTTTTGTTATTTAATGAGCGTGTTAGTAGCCTAATATGCACGTATAAACGGGACTACAACGTTTATTACGCGTTTGCTTATCACATGGATGCGCAGCATAGAGGGCTGCATTGGGATTGGACTCCCGCGGGACCCAACGCAAATCTCGCGGGGGCGGGCGGGTTCACCTTTGCTGCGGGTGGGAGTGGGCGGTCAGAATTTTTTTGCGGGAGACCCGTGGGTTCCGGTGGGATTTTGCAGCTAAACATTATGTGGGACATGACGTGGCAACTTCGGGGAGCACATGCCCAATGCTGTTATAGACTATGTGCCTCGCGTCTGGAAGAACTGGTGAGCACTAGTGACAAATCAGGTTGTTAACAGTTAAACTGTATGTTTGTTAGTTTAATTAATCATTTGGTGCGTGTGTATCATGCAGTATACAATTGAAAACTGGGGTTTTGTTTTAACGGTTAATGTTACAAAACACTGCTTAAAAATTATGTAATTTTAACTGCGTAAAACCCCACGTGGAGCGAAGGCTGAATCAAATCCTTGGTTTCAATGCGGTCGTCAGTACGAATTCAGTACTGTTTGATCTTACAGAAATTATAGTTTAGCAAATATACTCTAACCCCAAACGCAAGCAAAGTTTAAAGTTTGAGGACATGACAAAGTACGCTATCAAACAGACTCGAAACACCAAGTAAGAGCCCGGAGCGAACGAATAAACATATACATAACAGACTGCACGGTCGGCATATGAATATCTTCTTTATTTGGTTTGACATGTTTTTATGAAGAAAGACAACCATATTTTGCCTACGTGCTCCGTGAAAGCCTGTTCTTAATGCCAGCGGAGAAAACTCTCCTTAAACAGGCATTTGCAGTTATCCGCTTCATTTTTCATATAGAGCACCGCATATAATAAATGTTCTCCGTTTCGTTTTCCATGTCTGTCTCGTTTAGCTGTAATAACAAAATAAAATAAGTCATAACAAGAAGCTAACAAATCTCTCATGATGCGCGCTGATGCGGCGGAGAAGCACGTCTAAATTAAACATGAGCTGGTGGACAAAAACAAACAACCCCGGTGTTAAAACTCTAAATACTTCAATTAGTCTGCGATTTGAATTGCCAAAACAATCAGACATACAAACAAATACATTTTCATGTATATGTAATTTATATTTGATGTATATTTACATTAAAGACTGTAAAAGACAATACATGAAGTGAAAACATTAAATGAATAGTAGCATTTACCTTGCGGTGGCGCATTAAAAACAAACAAACTAATATTCCAATAGCATCTTTTCCATTAGAATTATTATTGCAGATCAAATATTCGACCATTCGTGCACATCCCTAATTTTAAACACAATAGTGTTGAAAGTCTGTTTTTCTGAACCAATGTTTTGTATGAGCATGCATTTGTGTACAGTTTTCACAAGCTCTGAGAAAATCCGCGGGAGCGGGCAGGAGTGGACACAAATATTGCGGGCGCGGGCGGGAGTGGGCGGGACTGGTCATAAATTTAGCGGGTGCGGGCGGGCGTGGGTTTAAAAAAACAGTCTAGCGCAGGGCTCTAGCGCAGCAGCACATAAACACTTTAAAATATGAAAGAATAAAGAATTCAAATGTAAAATATTATTATTGAGTTGGACATAAATGAGGATCGGTTATGAGACGTTAGAAGGCGTAAAGACATTGTTAATGACAGAGGCTAAGGGATTAATTATAATGGGAGGGGATTTTAATTTGGTGATGAATCAAAAGCTAGATACTATAAGTAGAGTAAAACATAAATCAGAACCAACAGCAAAATTACTAAGGGAAGCAAAATTAGAACTGGGATTGTTTGATGTCTGGCGTTATCTTCACCCAAAGGATAGAACTTTTACTTTTTATTCTGAGGCACACAAAGTATCCTCAAGACTGGATTATTTTTTTTTGTTAAAGCATGATCTCCATAGAGTGATTACATGTGAGATTGTCCCTTTCTTATTGGCAGACCATTCTGCAGTCGTTATTGAATTAAACTTTCAAAGGGCATTAAAAATAAGTGTTTGGAGATTTAATAATTCATTACTTATGGAACAAAAGTTTAAAGAAAAAATGACAGAGGCTATTAAAATATATCTGGATACAAATGATAACAGCGAAACAAATCCTGTACTACTATGGGAAACAGCCAAAGTAGTCCTAAGAGGAGAGATAATAGCATATTCATCTTGGAAGAAAAAACTAAGAGAGAATAAACAAAGGTTAATAGAAGATAAAATACAAAAGTTGCAAGAAATACAATTGAGGGATACAATATTAGAAAAAGAATTGAATGATGCAAAAAAAGAATTAGAAAATATTGATTCGGAGAATATGGTAAAGGATTTTACTTTTGCTAAACAATTATTCTATGATAATAGTCCCAAAGCTCAACGAATTTTGGCCTCCAAAATAAAAAAGAATAAAGAAAAAGTAGCAATTAATACAATTATGGATGATATAACGCAAAGGAGAGGGGTACAAGAAATTTTAGCTTGTTTTAGGAACTACTATGAAAATTTGTATAACTCAGAGGTAAAGGATTCGGTCATGCAGTCAATTGAAAGTTATCTGGATGAGTTAAGATTACCATCTGTTACTAAAACTCAGAATGAAAGCTTGGTAGAAAATATAACCTTATTGGAAATAATAAAAACTATTGAAAAGGGGAAATTGGGGAAATGCCCTGGAGAAGATGGTTATACTTATGAGTTTTATAAAGATTATAAATACCTTATTGCACCAGTTTTACATAGAGTGTTTAATGAGGTATTACAAACAGGAAAATGGCCAGATACTTGGAAAAATGCAATTATAACAGTAATAGCTAAAGAAGGGAAAGACCCAAAACAATGTTCTTCGTATAGGCCAATTTCACTTTTGAACGTTGATCAGAAAATATTTACATCTATTATGGCAAATAGGCTTTTGAATATATTACCTTGTATTATAAATTTGGACCAAACAGGTTTTGTTAAAAATAGATTTCTTGGTGATAATGTACGCCGAACCCTTGATGTGATTGACTATGCTAGAAAAACAAAACAACAAATGATAGTGCTTACACTGGATGCAGAAAAAGCATTCGATCAAGTGTCTTGGCCTTTTCTTTTTGCAGTTTTGAATAAATTTGGTTTTCACATGAAATTTATTAATTTAATGAAGGGGATGTACAATGAAGCATCAGCTAGAGTGAAAGCTATGGGTTCACTATCGAAACCCTTTCAGATAAAAAGAGGGGTAAAACAGGGTGATCCGCTTTCCCCACAGATTTTCGCCATGTGCATTGAGCCACTGGCGGAATATATACGAATAAGTATGGGTATAAAGGGTGTTAGGATACAAGATGAAGAACACAAACTCGCGTTATATGCGGATGACGTTATAATATTCCTAACTGATATATATAAATCATTACCAGCGCTTTTGGAAGAAATTGGGAAATACGGGTCCTTATCTGGCTATAAATTAAATTCAGCTAAAACTGAAATTATGGAAATAGGATGTAACCTTCAAACAGCATTTAAGAAAAGGTTTAAGTTGAAATGGAATCAGAACAAGATAAAATATTTAGGCATTACAATTCCCAGAGAAATTGATGAATTGTACTTCTGTAACTATAAAACTTTGGAAAATTCCCTAAGGCAGGATTTTAGACGCTGGAAGATCCTGCCCCTTACAATTTTTGAAAAAATAAGAATAATAAAAATGAATGTATTGCCACGTTTTTTATTTTTCTTCCAGAACCTACCTTTGTATTTAACAAGTTCACGCTTTAAGGAATGGGAAAGAATGCTAGGAAAGTTTATTTGGGATGAAAAAAAACCGAGGGTAAAACTTAAATATTTACAACAAAATAACGAACAAGGTGAGTTGGGTCTACCAAATTTGAGTCATTATTATTATGCAGCCCAAGTTAAAAGTATTTTAGTCTTGATGAATAATAAAATGAATCCTAAATGGAAATCTATTGAGATCAAAATGATAAACTCACCCACCTCCCTAATCTTCTCAGGACAAACGGCAGAAAGAGCTAAGTATATAAATCACTCTATTTACCATACATGGAAGAGCTGGAAAGGATTAGGTAAAACTATGAAAATAAAACCAATGGATACGGTTTGTCTGAGGGAAATTGATCAGGACCCAGATTTCACTCCAAATCGTACAAATGTGATTTTCAGGATATGGGAAACCAAAGGCCTTACAAGATTTCATAAAATGATTCAAGACCATATGGTAGATACATTTGAAAATTTGTCGAAGGACTATAATCTTTCAAGTAATAATTTTTTTGGTTACCTCCAAGCAAGGAGTTATATAATAACAAATATACAGTCCTTCCAAGATCCTAAACCTATTGTGGAATATATTCTGAAAGTCTATGAAAAGTTGAGTTTTAAAAATGTAATCGGTCAAATTTATAATATCTTAAATAATAACAAAGATGACCAGCCTAATAAAATGATAAATTCTTGGGAGGAAGACATCGGAATGAATGTGACTGAAGAGGAGTGGAGTCAGGCATGTAAAAATGTTTTTGGTTATGTTAAGTCTCCTTATTGGCAGGAATATGCATGGAAGATATTGGTTAGATTTTTTATAACACCTTTGAAAATTAGTAAATATACAAACCAAAAACAATACTGCTGGAGAGAGTGTGGGGAATGTAATGTGGATTTGACTCATATCCTTTATACATGTTCAAAAATCCAGTCATACTGGGTTAAGGTGTTGGAACTAATACATTTAATTTGTGGTAAAAATATTAATTTTGGTCAACTACATGTTATGCTTGGTATACAGCCAAAAGGGTTAAACAAAGAGCATTACTATATCTTCTGGGTGTTGAGAATTACCGCTATTAAACAAGTAACTCGAGGATGGAAAAAAGCTGAATCTCCCAGGTTGGATAAATGGATTGAAGCCGTAGAAAATTTGTATGAAAATGAAATGATAACACATAAAATGAAAGGTAAAATGAGTTTATTTAAGATGAGATGGTCTGCATATGTTAATCAAATCTTGAGTAATAAACCTAGGTATGGATTGGGACCTGTGTAATTAGATGAAGCATGGACGTATTTTGAGTGATATATGATGTAACTACATGGAAATTTGGATGATATGTAGGTATTGAATGGTTCTTCCTGTCTTTTTCTGTTTTTTTTTTTTTTTTTTTGCTTTGTGTTGCCTTGTTTTGTTTTGTTTTGCTTTGTCATTCAAGGTGTGGTAAGGAAGGAGAAAAGGGGAAAAAAAAATGTGTATGTATTGTGTCAATTTCGTTGTGTTGATTGTAGGATAGCAATGTGAACAATGGCACAATAAAAAGTATAAAAAAAAAAATAGAAGGCGTAAAGAGCTGCTTCACCTCCTGTAGCCTGGTAAGTAATTAAAAGTTTTGTTTTGAGCAAATGCAAATATTGCATATATATATATTGTGCATTCCAATTGACATCAATTCAACTGCAAAATACAAAATGATAACATGATAACATAATAATAAACATGTAAAAAAATTATCTCGTCATATATATATATATTTTTTTTTAATTATTATTATTTTTTAATGCTATCACACAGATTTAGCCTATTGTATATGATGACTTTGTACCTGTGGATATTATGAGAACCTTTTTTTATGTAATGCTTTTCAAAGCACTCACGGTGCTGTCCGAGTGCTGAAGGCGCATAAACTATTTTCCCGTTGTTAAATACGCAAAAGTGGAATCGGACACGGCCGTTTAGACCGTGCGCTTTAGACAATGCACTTAGATCATTAAAATAGTCTCTGTTTATCTGTTCTCTTCACAAATAAATAAAGACATTTTAACTTGAATGCTCATCTTGTAAGTTCATGATTAGAAATGAACATGTGAACGAAAACAATTATTATCATTAAAACATAAAAAGACGGATTATAATTGACTATGACTGGATTTTTACAACGCTGTTAATCAAAAAAAAAAAAAAAAAAAAAAAAAAATGACAGAGATTGAAAAAGTCTATTGCAACCTCTGGTGTGTGTGTGTGAATGATTACTTGATTATACTGTTAACTATACTTAGATTTACAGATTCATAGTACATTAATTCCATGCTTTAAAAGTTCAACAGTAACATTTTCAGCATTTTAGCTAAGCAGTAATGATATTAATCACCTGATAAATGCCTATTTACAGTCCTGGTTTACTACAGTAAAAGTTTGATTTTGAGTTTGTTTGCACCCCCAATTTTTTTTAACACCAGCCACCACTGATATAAACACAATAAACATTTTCATTACTGTAAAAAATTCCAACATATAATCCTCGTAACCTGTGGAGGCAGCCATTATGTTAAGTCGATGACATGTAATAATTTTATTACTGTAGTAACAAACAAGATATGTAAAAAGTGTTAGTATTGAAAGACAAATTATTAGTCAATTAGCAGATGACACGGTTTTGTTTTTGGAAGATTGTCTTCAAATACCGGTCGGATTCCACTCAGATTTTGACTCACTTACCTAACAGTACAAAGAAAAGTCCAGACATCCACATCTTACTGTTGAACAGATTAACAGATGATGTCCTTAACACTTCAGAACGTTCAACTGTTTGATTTTATTACTTCATTAAACAAAAATCTATCAAAAATACTGAGGTTTATGCTAATATTTGCCAGAACAAAAAAATACATTCAAAAAATATTCTTATTTACATTTATGTATTTGGCAGACATTTTTATCTCAAGCGATTTATAGACATCATTTAAACTAAAGATTTTGTCTGTATGTGAAAATATTACTAAGTATTACAATCCTAAAGTTTATAATGTTAAAGTTTTTTAAAATTTGGTTGCGGAAGTTAATAAAGAAAATCTTATAAAAGACTTCAGACTGCAGGTGTTTATGGGGCAGTTTCCCAGACAGGGATTAGCTTAAATCAGGACTAGGCCTTAGTTTAATTAGGAAATATAACTAGTTTTAACAAACATGTCTTACTAAAAACATTACTTGTGTGCGTTTTGAGGAAAAACAAAGGGCACTGATGTATTTTAAGCGCAAGTTGTTTTCAGTTTGGACAGCTCTTACATTAATTTTAGTCTAGGACTAGTCTAATCCCTGTCCGGGAAACCACCCCTATATGTCAACTATTAAAACAGAAGAACTCAATTGTGATATGAACTGAATGAAATTATTTTAATAAAATCACATTATGATATTTTACTGAATTTAAAGATCTACTAGCTGAATCGAAATCAAACTTACCTTGATTATTTGTGTATTTGCTGTTTTCTTCTTTCTGAACTGTTCTGTGTTCTTCATCTGTGACCAGAGGTAAATATCTCCTCTTTATAATGTCATGTAAAGCAGAACTAATGATGCTCATTTGTCAAGCAAATCTGCCAGTAATTGCTCTCTCTATCTCTCTATCTCTTGTATTAGCATCACAAAGGTCATGACTTTGCGTTCCAGGAAAGTGCTGTACAGTAAGTTCTACAACACATAATCACCAGCTTCACTACAAGATTAAATCTCACAATTGAGATTTTTAGCAAATCAAAAATGAATCTTTTACCCAACACAGTTTGAATGTTTTAAGAAACCCATAAAAGGATGAGATCCCGAACACTACTACAATTACACTGAAAAAAAATGATTCATTCAATTTAATCTTTTTTTTAAGGTAAGTGGTTGTGAACAATTTATTTAAATGTATTTATTTATTTTCCTTTTCTTTCATGCCAATAATCGTTACATTAACATTAAATTTACATTTAGTTATTTAGCAGATGCTTTTATTCAAAGTGACTTACAAATGAGGTAACAATAGAAGCAATATGATATTGTAGTTGTTGTTGTTATTGTTATTATTATTAATATTACTGTTATTATTATTGACATTACTACTATTATTATTATATTATCATCAAATATAGCATTATTTTTAGCATTGTAATTATTACTGTTATTATATTATAATTATTATTTTTATTACTGTTGCTGTCATTACAAAATATTCATCTAATCATAACCAACTTTAAAATTATTGTTGTTGTTACAACCGGCTCATGGTTGCAACATTAACAAGAGGCAACACAGGGGGGTAAATAGAAAAATTAGTTATTTTATTTAACAAAATGAACTTAACTAAAGATAAACGAACAATCAGTAGTCAGTGTGTGAACGTCAGTAGAGAAGAATGCATGAAAGAGGACTGTAAGCTGAAGGTCTGCATGAATGTAAACACAAATCCTAACAGAAACACAAAAGAAAGCTGCAGTTTTCATCCATCGTTGCGTGCCATCCCAAATCCACTGCGCTGAAGTTCTTATAAGCCCAGTGATGAGCCACACCCCCCTAACACCCCCAATAACGACATACCTAAAACTTAACAAAAAACAAACAAACACAGGCCCAGCACTAACTGGGACCTAACATTGTTTTTATACGTAATGTATGTAAAGGGGTGCTGATCCAGTGGGATATTAAGTACATATTTCACAATTAATCGATTGTGTGGTGCATCCTGATGTGGGCTTGGATGATTCTGCAGAGTTGAACTCTGAGGAAGTTTTTTTAGATTTTCTTTAATTTGTATCTCGGCCAAATGTTGTCCTGCTAACAAACCATACATCAATGGAAAGCTTATTTATTTCCATATTTTAGAAAATTGACCCTTATGACTGGTTTTGTGGTCCAGGGTCACATATTAAAACAGAAGAAGAACTCAATACTGATGTAAAACTGAATGAAATTATTTAAATAAATCACATTGTCATTTTACTGAATTTAAAGATCTACTAGCTAAATCAAAAGCAAACATACCTTCATTATTTGTATATTTGCTGCTTCACTCTTCTTCTTTCTGAACCGTTGTGTGTTCTTCATCTCTGACCAGAGGTAAATATATCTCTCCTCTTGTCTATCCTATTATAATTTCATGCAAAATGGAGCTATTGACACTCATTTGTAAAGCAAAACGTGCCAGTAATTACCAGCTCACAAACTCTTTCCTTTGCTTCTAGACAACGTTAATGATGATGTTGCTAACCAAATCAAACAGAATGGGTAATTGTCTGAAATGTACATGTTCCCTACTGTAGGTCAGTTAATTGATCATTAAGTTAGCAACACAAAGGTCATGACTTTGATTTCCAGGAAAGTCCTACAGTAAATTGAGTAAGATGTCATATAGAGGCGCATAGATGCAGGCTAATATAAGAAGTAGCTTCACTACAAGTTTAAATCTCACGATTGACTTTAGCACTATTCGGACGGGATTAGTTTTCCAAACGACGTTTGAGTTTCAGCGTGTCCCCCAGGACGTCTGTGATTTTATGTACCGATTAGGACGGGATTAAAATGATGCAGGCTATTCCAGAGATGGGAGTGTCTGTTTCATGCATTTGGGCGTTGCAGTAGCACGTGCTCTGGATACGCGTGTTTGTAATGTTAAATATTTTGCTTTAAATGTAAAATCATGACAGAACAGGTAATTTATTAACAAATCAAAATAAAATATACAAATCCTACTAAAGTAACGTTAGCCTACGGGTTTTATATAACTGTCTGCTTATAATAAGCACAAAGAAATGAAGAAATAATGATTAATACAATTTAATATCTTTATTAATTAACATTACCATTCCGGAGTTGAACAACTTTGAACGGAGTTTCTTATAATGTTAATGATATTACAGTGTTTAGTCTTAACAGTGTATGATATTAAGCTCGTCTTGATTTAATTACTTTATTTTGCCGAATGCGAAAAAACATTCATATCTGAATGAATGGGACTCAGGAAATACAATATACGCGCATTAGTAAGACCTTACGGCAGATCACGTTGGCCAAAACACGAAATGAACCGCGTTTTCATAAGATATTGCGGGCAAACACAGACATTTGCATTCGGACGGGATTACATTTCTCAGAGGACCTCTGAGTTCGGCGAAAAACAGTAGGTACATTGCTCTGGATTTCTTACGGAGGTCGTCAGAGATAAACACAGACGTGGCCGATTCGGACGGGATTAAAAAGACAGAGGACCTCTGAGAAGCACGATTTTCTCAGAGGTCCCCCTGTAAAACTAATCCCGTCCGAATAGGGCTTAAGGCTATGTTTACATGAATGCGTTTATCCTTTAAAACGCGTTACTTTTGCTACATTTACGCCTTTCAATTACACTAAACCACTGTTTTTGATCCTCATAAACGGATTTGTTCGCAACAGCTGCAGACCCTGTTTTAGTTTGAGAACTCAGACGTTGCGCTGCAGTGTAAATGAAAGTAGGAGGAGTCGTATGTAAACGAAGATGTGGGTTCCCACATTCACTCTCCGATTGGCTCATCTGGGTCATTGCGTGCCCGTCCCTGATTTGCCAAGTACCTAGACTATGATCTTTATGCCACCGGAAGGTAACCACACTTCCTCTGCGTTCGTGTAAACAGAAACATGAAGATGGAACTGCAGGCTTTGATGACTTTGCTTGTTTTTGTTTCATCCTTTGTGCGATTAAAAGCTGCATGTTATAGTACTGCAATAGCGAACATGCACAAGAGGCAAGTTATTATTAAAGCGATAGCGAAGACGTCTCATTTCAAGAGGCGTAAGCCCTACATGGAACGGAGATTTTGGGTTAGACCAGGAAGAACCAGTGCCTGGTGGGACATGTTTGTAAATGGAATTGTTGCGCCTGACGAATGGCGAGCGGATTTTCGGATGTCCAGATTGGCCATGGTCCAACTAACCGAAATACTTCATCCGTTTGTGGAAGGACAGACTACAAGACTGAGGGCACCCATGAATGTACTAACAAAGGTAGCATGCACCTTGTACCACCTGAGTGATGAGGGAAGGCTCAGAAAACAGCAAATGCTTTTGGATTGTCCAGATCTGTAATTTCGGTCATCATACGACAGGTGTGTAAGGCCATTACCATCGTTCTGGGTCCAGATTATATCAAGACGCCGAAAACAGAGACGGAAGTAAACAAACTTGTCGCTAGATTCTATCAGACACACAGTAGGCCGCAGTGCTTGGGTGCAATAGACTGCACACACATCGAGGTCAAAAGATCTTTGTGTAATTCCACTGATTTTACAGGAAGGGAAAACATTCTTTGAACGTACAAGCATTGTGTGACCACAAGTACTGTTTCATGGATGTTGTGGTGAGGTGGCCGGGCAGTGTACATGATGCACACATATTTGCTAATTTACAGCTAAGTGATGATCTTAAAGATGGAGCTATTCCATCATGCCCTAAACAGCTGTTGGAGGATGAGGACCCTGTCCCTGTTTTTATCATCGGTGATCCAGCTTATCCTCTTATGCCATATCTAATGAAAGAATACCCCACTTGCGGCATTACCCCACAATAGCAGTACTACGGGCTATCACTTTGCAGGGCGCGTATGGTTACAAACAATAATAATAATAATAATAAATTGCATTTTTATAGCGCTTTTCTCGAACTCAAAGTCGCTTTACAAGGCAGATAGGAGGAGAAAAAAAAGGGGGGGGGGGGCTATGGATAGGCAGAGGCGAAGAGATGGGTCTTGAGGCGAGACTGGAAGATGGTAAGGGACTGTTATGTCTTGGGTTTGTATTTTGGTTTTTGTTCTAATTTGTGATTTGTTTCAGTTAAGTGGTGGCTCATTGACAATCAACTGGCTGATTGGCATCACCTGAGAGAAGCCAATTTAAACCCTGGTCAGCTTTCCACACACTCTCTCTCTGGCAACCAGCACTGGAGCAGCAATGATGTTTAGCATTCTCTGATTTTAACTTGTTTGTAATTCAATAAATGTTATTTTGTTTGGCTATTCTAGTTTTGTGTCCTTTGTGTTGCCTCCCTAGAGCCTGGGTTGTAACATAATGGGGGCTCGTCCAATTTTGTTTAGTAGAATGTTTCTCATTGATACTTCAGTGCTGGATTTTTGGTTCCCATTTGTTTGACCTTATTCTGGTGAGTATGGTTGTTAATTTTTTTTGCATGAGTTTCCCTGGTTAGATAGGGAGTGTTCCAGCTGGGTTGATTTTCAATCCTTCCATCGGTTCACTCATTTGTTATTTTTCCTTTTTTATTTTTGAGGTTATCCTGGGTGGGGACTTGTTTCCCTGTCGGGGGTAAGCATTTCGCAACTGTTTTACAGTTGTTGAGGTTTTGCTTTTAAAGTCGCCTCGAGCCCGGTACACCTCAGAAGATAGATAGGAATTAGAAAACGTTAGGCAGGTATCCAGGGAGTTCTCATGTTTTTTTTGTATTATACTGATTTTGGCAACCATTCTCATCTTTATGGGTAAGGGGAATATCTTAAGTTGGGTGAGTTAAAATTAGTGGCATGTGTGTGTGCTTGTGGGTATGAGATCCTAACTTTAGAGTGTTAGCAGCTTTTGTGTAGGGTTCATTTATTGGAACTTAGTGTAGAATAATGCCTAATGTGTTAAATTGAGAAAGTGATTACTGACAAGTACTTTAACAAACTATAGTGTTTGTCTTTGTATAGTAATCTTTTGTATTGGTATTTTTTCTACTTTTGGGTATTGAGTTTTGTAAGAGCATTTTTGCTGCGTGTGGTTGTATGAAATTATACACTCTAGTATAAGAAATCGTGAAACAGAAATTAAATTTAGGCCTGTATTTTGTCAGTGAAGTGGCTTTAATTGGTGAAAATGGCTTCTTTAGAAGATTTTGTAAAAGAGCCTTCAGAGGAGTTACTTGAGCTTTTTACAAAGGATCAGCTTTTGCAGTTAGCCTCTCATTATGATATTACAATCACTAGTAAAGAGAAGCAACTGAAGGATAGTGTGAAGGAAATCATTAGGAATGTCCTCAGTGATAAGGGAGTTTTAAAGGTTCAGAAGGTTTCTCCAAAACCTGTGATTACTCCTTTGTCTGAGGCTGCATTTGAATTACGGCTAAGAGAGATAGCCTTACAGGAGAGACAGCTGGAGGATAAGGAAAGAGAGAGACAAATTAAAGAGAAGCAGATGAACTATGAACACGAGAGGTTTCTTAGGGAGATGGATTGGAAGATGGCTTCAGGAACATCAACTCCTAGATCTGATGTTTCTTCATTTGATGTAGGATATCATATTCGGTTAGTGCCTCCTTTTTCTGAGAAGGATGTTGAGAGATACTTTTCTCATTTTGAGCGAGTGGCAATCACTTCAAAGTGGCCAAAAGCAGTGTGGACCTTACTTCTGCAGAGTGTTTTGGTTGGTAGAGCTCAGGAAGCTTACTCTGCCTTAAGCCTTGAAAAAAGTGCTGATTATGATGAGGTTAAAGCAGCTATATTAAAGGCATACGAGTTGGTTCCTGAGGCTTACCGCCAACGTTTTCGTAGTTGTACCAAAATGGCTCAGCACACTTATGTTGAATTTGCAAAGCAGAAGGAAAATCTGTTTGATAGGTGGTGTACTTCTCAGGGTGTCACAAGTCAAGAAGAACTGAGGCAACTCATTTTGCTTGAAGAGTTTAAGAATTGTTTGCCTGAGGTTGTGTCTGTTTATTTAAATGAGCAGAAGCCAAAAACTCTAGAGCAAGCTGCAATTTTAGCAGATGAGTTTGTTTTAACCCATAAGGTAAACTTTGGTGATAGACAAGCTGAGTTTCAGAGCAAAGGTCAGCACAAATCCAGATTTGTAAAATCTGTGTTTCCTGTTTTACCATCTGTGAAGAAAAGCACTAACGATAACTTAAATTCAGAAAGAGCTTGTTTTTACTGTAAGAAGGTCGGCCATCTTATTGCAGATTGTCCTGTTTTAAGTAAAAAACAGAAGTCCTCCAAGACTGTAGCCTGTGTAAGTCCTGTGAATAATATTGATTCTGTGTCTCTAGTACCATCAATTGTTGAAACTCAACCAAGGAAAGACCATTTGGCTGGTTCTTCAGTATTCTTAATGGATGGTGTTGTTTGTTTGTCTTCAGACCCTGAATTTAAACAACCTATAAAGATTTGGAGAGACACAGGAGCTTTTCAGTCTGTAATTTTGCAGGATATCTTGCCATTTGCAGAAAGATCAGCCCTTGGTTCTGAGGTACTAGTTAAAGGCTTTGGTGCTGATTATTTATCAATGCCTTTACACAATATTCATCTTCAATCAGATTTGATTACCGGGGATGTTGTGGTGGCACTTTGTTCCCAAATCCCTATAGATGGAGTGTCTTTTATTTTGGGGAATGATTTAGCTGGGGGTAAAGTGCTACCTGCTCCTGAAGTTACGGTTACTCCTTATAAATCAGATGGACCAGATCAGCTTGAATTGGTATATCCAGAAACATTTCCCGTTTGTGTAACTACTCGTGCCATGTCTGCTAAAAGGCATAAGTGTAAACCTTCCAATAATCAATCTGAAGTTTCACTTTATGATACTTTTATAGCCAAAGATGAGATGAGTTTGACAGGATTTGGAGAGATGTTTCCATCTCGTGAGAAATTAATTCATGAGCAGAAACAGGATCCTACTTTAGCATCTTTATTTGAGGATGTTGTGTTGGAAGAACCACTGTTGGATGTAGCTTCTGGCTATTTTGTTAGTGATGGTGTTCTGATGAGAAAGTGGACAGATCCAAAAATGTCAAGTCAGGATGACTGGAGTAGTGTATTTCAAGTTGTTGTTCCAGCAGTTTATCGATCTGACATCTTGTATCTTGCTCATGATCACTGTCTTTCTGGTCACTTGGGTGTTAAGAAAACTTTGGATCGGGTGTTAAGGCATTTTTTCTGGCCTGGAGTGAAAACCGATGTGGCTCAGCATTGCAGGTCATGTCATGTTTGTCAGGTTGTCGGAAAACCTAACCAGCTGATACCGACTGCTCCATTGTATCCAATTCCAGCCATTGGAGAACCATTTGAACACGTTTTGATCGACTGTGTTGGACCTCTTCCACGTACTAAGTCTGGTAATCAATTCCTGCTTACAATTATGTGTGCAGCAACTCGATTTCCTGAAGCTGTACCTTTGCGTAGGATTACAGCACCTGCCATTTCCAAAGCCCTTATTAAGTTTTTTACACTGTTTGGACTTCCTAAAGTAGTCCAGTCTGATCAGGGGTCTAATTTTGTGTCCCGCCTCTTTTCTCAGGTGTTAAAGCAATTGTCAATTCAGCATAACATCTCTTCTGCATACCATCCAGAGTCTCAAGGAGCACTTGAGAGGTTCCATCAAACTTTAAAGACAATGTTGAAGACTTATTGCAAGGAATTTGAAAGGGACTGGGATGAGGGTATTCCATTACTCCTCTTTGCTGTTAGAGAAGTGGCCCAAGAGTCCCTTGGTTTCAGCCCAGCTGAACTTGTGTTTGGCCATACAGTGAGAGGGCCCTTGAAGCTGTTAAAGGAGAGATGGTTAGCTGTTGAGCATTCTGCTCCAATGAACCTCTTGGATTATGTGTCTAATTTTAATTCCAGACTTAGTAGAGCATGTGAACTGGCAAAGGAAAACTTGAAGACAGCTCAAACGAAGATGAAGTTGTGGTATGATCGAAAGGCTAAAGAACGTGTGTTTAGCTCAGGAGACCAAGTCCTTGTACTTTTACCAATAGTTGGTTCTGCGTTGGAGGCCAAATACAGTGGACCATATGTTATTGATCGTAAAGTGGGAGAGTTTAACTATTTGGTTCAGACACCTGATCGTAAACGAAAAACCAGATTGTGCCATGTTAATCTATTGAAGCCTTATGTTGACCGTAGTCAAACAGGGTTTACAAATGTCAAGACTTTAGCAATGTTGCATGCTCCATCTACAGAGTCAGAAGTTGCTGCTGTTTCTGAGACTGTTCAAAGTAGGTTGCCAAATTCAAAAATTCTGGCTGATGTGGACTCTTATTTGTCCTATCTTAATCCCTCTGAGCGTTCTGATATTATTCAGTTAGTTCAGCAACATTTGTCCCTGTTCTCTGATGTTCCCTCTTGTACAAATGTCTTAGAGCATGACATTGATGTGGGCCAAGCAATCCCTATTAAGCAACATCCATATAGGGTGAATCCTGTTAAGCGTCAGCTTTTGTGTAAGGAGGTAAAGTATATGTTACAGTATGGCATAGCTGAACCCTCTTCTAGTGCATGGAGTTCTCCATGTTTGTTGGTTGAGAAACCTGATGGGACACATCGTTTTTGTACAGATTTTCGCAAGGTAAATGCCATCACTAAGCCAGACTCCTATCCTCTTCCACGTTTAGATGATTGCATTGACCGAGTTGGTTCTGCAACTTTTGTCACCAAGTTGGACCTTCTGAAAGGTTATTGGCAGGTTCCTCTTAGCCAGAGGGCTCGTGAAATTTCTGCTTTTGTGACTCCAGACCACTTCTGCCATTATAACGTTATGGCTTTTGGAATGAGAAATGCACCTGCCACATTTCAAAGGTTGGTAAATAAAGTGTTGGAGGGAGTTGTTGGATGTGAGGCTTACCTTGATGATTTGGTTATTTTTAGTTCTACCTGGTCTCAGCACCTGGTCCAGCTTGAGGTCGTCTTCAAACGGCTAATGGCTGCAAATTTAACCTTAAATCTTTCAAAATGTGAGTTGGACAAGCCACAGTAACTTATCTAGGTAAAGTTGTTGGTCATGGACATGTGTCTCCAATAGGAGCAAAGGTTGAAGCCATTGTGAATTTTCCTGTACCATCATCTAGGAGAGAATTGAAAAGGTTCTTAGGCATGGCAGGGTATTATAGGGCTTTTTGCAAGAACTTTGCCACTGTTGCTGAACCTTTAACTAACCTGCTTAGTCCAAAGGTTTCATTTACCTGGACTGAGTCATGTCAGGTGGCCTTTGACAACCTAAAGGCATTGTTGAGCAATTCTCCTGTTCTTGCTGCCCCTGATTTTAATAGACCTTTTAAGCTAGCTACAGATGCTAGTGATGTTGGGGTGGGTGCAGTTC
The DNA here is from genome assembly GCF_027580225.2 of Misgurnus anguillicaudatus. Taxonomy (NCBI): domain Eukaryota; kingdom Metazoa; phylum Chordata; class Actinopteri; order Cypriniformes; family Cobitidae; genus Misgurnus; species Misgurnus anguillicaudatus. The sequence continues at coordinate 1,027,253 of NC_073357.2, read as the reverse complement.
TGCTTCAGGATGATTTAGAGGGTATTGAGCATCCAGTCTGCTATTTTTCTAGGAAATTTGATGTCCATCAAAAACACTACTCTACCATTGAGAAAGAGGCTTTGGCCCTGATTTTGTCACTAAATCATTTTGATGTGTATGTGTCATCCAGTGTTCCACTTATTGTGTACACTGATCATAATCCTCTGGTTTTTCTCCATAACATGAGAAATACAAATCAACGTTTGATGCGATGGAGTTTATTTTTACAGGGGTATGATCTCAAGATCTGTCACATTCGTGGAAAGGATAATGTGTTGGCAGAAGCACTTTCAAGGTCATAAGTTGTTTATTTTGTTTTGATATATTTTGATGATTAATGTCCTGTAAACAATGTTGCTTTTGGTTGCCCAATAGCAACACTTTATGGGTGGGGGTGTTATGTCTTGGGTTTGTATTTTGGTTTTTGTTCTAATTTGTGATTTGTTTTAGTTAAGTGGTGGCTCATTGACAATCAACTGGCTGATTGACATCACCTGAGAGAAGCCAATTTAAACCCTGGTCAGCTTTCCACACTCTCTCTCTCTCTGGCAACCAGCACTGGAGCAGCAATGATGTTTAACATTTTCTGGATTTAACTTGTTGGTAATTCAATAAATGTTATTTTGTTTGGCTATTCTAGTTTTTGTGTCCTTTGTGTTGCTTCCCAAGAGCCTGGGTTGTAACAGGGACTCAGAGGTGCGGATCACAAGGGGAAGGGAAGGGAGTTCCAGAGCAAACATGTGTAATCACCGGAAGATGAACGTGGCATGCTTTTTGGGGTACACGCTGGTGAATTGTATTCCCCAAGTACTCTTCTTGTGGGTGTGTGTGCATGGGAATACTGGATTTGGTAAGTGGTGTACAGTGGAGGCACATGGTGGAGGCACATAGCCACGGTTGCCTGAATTCATAAAATGATGCACAAGCATTTCAAAATTTGAGCTCATCTGGTCCAAAGTGGACGACCACCGGCCCATTGTCTCAACAAACTCATTGTCCGATGTTTCAAGCTGTTGCAAAAGGTGTCTTTTTATGTCAAGGTCCTCCTTAGCAATAGAATCAGTGCAGAGTTTTCTCTTTAACTTCTCTCTTCTGTAATTAGTCAGGGTACTATCGAGTCGGTGGCGTCGATTTTCTTTCTCTGCTGACGCAGACTCCACCTCGAGCGTTTGTTCACCAGAAATGTACAACCCTGCACTTGTTTGTTCAGAGACCACTGAAGGTACGTTGGTGGTTTCTATGCCCTTGGACAATGAGTCTGTGGCCGGAGATCCTCCCCAGATTGATTTGCACAGTTCAAAACTACAGCAAAACTACACACCCATGTCCACTTTTACAACCAGAGTCAACCACTTGACGATAACGGAGTCTTATGGCCTTCAGTTTGGTGGCAATGTGAGCTGTGAACAAAATAAATGTAGCCCATGCACCTTGCATCTCATTGCATCCCACACTGTATATGGTGGTTTGATCAATAAAACGTGACAAATATTTGGCCTTGTGCATTTATTATGATTTAGGCAATATACCTGAATATATGACATTCATGATATTTTAAAGTTATGGTAAAACAAATATGATGCAAATTTTGTCAATATCTCTTCATCCATATATACCAAATATGACAGCTGGCTGTCAAAATCCATTGCTATTTGGGAATGTATGTTGTGTAGGTGTACGTTTAAACTGATTCATGGTACATGTAACTAGATTCAAATATAACTTATTATACGGATGTTCAGCTATGTAAAGTTTAAAAACAAGATTGAACAGATGGCATAACAAGGCTGTTTAGCTCTAATGCTTACAGATATCCCAGTGCTATTTGCAACAAAACAAATTTATACGGTTAATAATTATACATTAAACACACCCATTAGAGGGTTAGTTTTCGACGACATTGCCAAAACAAAATGTTGATTAGTTTGTATCGGTTATGTAGGCTGAAGACTGCGCTGAGTTCACGCTACTGAATATAAATAATACTAATATAAATGAACAGAAATAAGATATTACCCATTTAAAATTTTTTTAGATCAAAACATTGTGGCAATGATAACACCTACCTTTGGTAATCTCTTTCTTATTAGGTGGATAGTCCTTTCCCGTCGCCATGGCTTCCTCTGGTCGTGGATAGTGCTCCTTCAGTCTATCAAGTACGTGATTATATTTGTTTTGACATGACTCCCAATCGACATTTTCAACGGTCATGGCCACCTTGTAATCGTTTGTTATTTTAAGTAACAATTCTACCTCATCGTCTGTCCAAACAAATGCTTCCTTGCTTCTCCTCACTGCCATAGTAACTGTCATCGGACAACTTCTTCTTCTTCTTCTTATTGCCGGCTCGCATGCCCTAACGTTGCATTAGCGCCCCCCACCGCAGCAAAGTGAATTACACTTTTATGTATGCGCATGCCCAGTGTTCATTAAAGCACGATGACAACCGTGACAAGCGCTGTCTAGTGTGGACGCTAATTCTTTTCGAGACGACTGAAAAACATGAGTATAGACGCGGGTCGTTTTTGCTCTAAAGGGCCGTTTTAAAACGCAAATGCTTGAATGTAAACATGGTCTAAGAATAGCAACAAAAGTGGATTTTTCAATTACTGTAACAGTTAAAATCTTTCATTTAAGAAACACAACATTTTCTGTCTAATATGTAAAGTGCAATGTTTAAAGTGAAGTACAATACAAGCAGGATTTAAGAACATATCCATCCTCAAAAGTAAAATTGAATGGTTAAATCTTTTCTTTAAATGTATGTTCAGTAACCTGGCCCTCCAACCACTAGGCTACAACTGCCTTAATACTATGACGAACAAAGGATAATCCACATAACATTAACAATACCAGACCAAGAACATACATGGGAGAACACAGATATATATACTGATAGGACAATGAAGAAGTATTTAACGATGATGAAAACTAATAAACACAATGAGGGAGATAGGCAAACGAGAACAGATAGAAACTTAGAAACAATAACTGTAACAAGAACTGAACGTATCTGTAATATTTTGTGATAGCACAGGTAACAAGTAGTATTTAAAGATTAAGGAAATGTTAATTTATAATAGGGTGACCAGGCGTCCCAAAAAATTCAGGACAGTTCCGAAATCTAAGCTGCTGCCCCGAATCCCAAATCCCACTCTAATTATACTGAAGCAAAATCTTATAGTTATTGTCTGATAAAACATGAGCGAGGAGGTTGATTCATCCTGCAGCCAGCCCCCGCTGTTGCAATACCTTGAGAAATGGTTCAACTATTCAGAAGCTGGACACCTGTTCAACATCCAGTGTTTCAATCTGAAGGAAAAGCAAGAAATCAGCTACAGGGAATTAACGGCTGCTGTATCTGCTCTTCAGATGGATGATAAGCTCTACAACGAGAGTGTTCTATTGCCTCATCTTGAAATACACAGTCACCCTGTAGGTGCGCTTTGGGCCCAAGTACTCAGGAACAGATCTGCGTTCCCACAGTATGCAAAGCTAATGTCTTTCATTTTGAGCATCCCCGTGAGCAATGCTTACTCGGAACGAGTGTTTTCAATAATGAAAGGTGCCTGGACCGATGTGAGAAATAGGTGCTCATTTAACCTGGTCCGCAGTGAAATCAAAGTAAAAATGAATTTGGTGATGACTTGTGCAGAGTTCCATAAATACTTCACATGTGCACACTGAAACTGTTCCTCAGGCACTTGAGAGTGACAGCTGTCATTGCCGAATTCAGAAGGTATGCATCTATCCACTTAGAATGTGCCTCAATTAAGATTAGAAACATTTTACCCATAAAGGGACCTGCATAATCCATATGCACACGTCTCCAGGGCTTCCTTGGCCACTCCCACGGATGAATTGGTGCACACTGTCGTGACTTTGGTTTTTGATACTGCTGTATTTTTGTTTCTCTGTTCATGTTTCTGTGTTGACTGTTTTCACACATGCGCGGCTCTGTCACGGGTGTCATTAGTGTCATTTCTTTCACCTGCGTCTCTCACCTGATATTCATTTGATGCCCAATCGGTTAAGTATTTAATCCCTGTGTGTGTGTTTGCTCCTTGCAAGTTCGTCTGTGTATGTTCTCGCCATTACTAGCTTTGCTAGTTTCCAGTCTTGTCTTGTGTCGATTTCTTGTTTGGATTTATTCATTTCATTTGTGCTATCTGCTGTCCAGGATTTATCGCTGGGATTCTGTTTATACCCTCGGCTCTCTGGACTGTTTCTCTGCTGCCTGTTACAGACTGTCTTCAACCTCAGTTGGATTTACAGACTGGTCTATTACTTAACTGCAGAGGCTCATCGCGGCATTGCCGCTGTCCACCGGAGAGGTCCTTCATCACTGGAGCTGTCCAGCTGCTCTCATCTGTTTCTCTAACGCTCTCTCTCTCTCCCTCTGCCCGCCGCAGGATTTACCCCCTGTCCCAGTGGCTTCCGTGACGCGGCGCTCACGGGAGTGGTCTACGCACCCTACCCCGTATCGGGGTCTTCATACTCTCTCCCACCGTTCGTCTGTCTGGCCGGAGCCCGAACGTGTGTGGTTCATCGGTCCGGTGCCAGTTTGTGATCTCCACCCCAGCCGTCTGCCTTGGTGTGGCTTTGAGCCCAGACGTGCTTTTGACATTTTCCTCTCATTATCATTTAAATAGTCTTCTGTTATCCACACTGGGATCTTCTGTTTTCATTGTCTGACACACACACAGCTTTTCCATGTTTTGACTTTCGACTCTATGTCTGCATCCAGATTAGGCCACCATCAGTACGTTTTTAATGACTATTCAGCTGTTTCAATTAGTTCAAACATCAAGTTGTACATATTTTAACTAATAAATAAAAAAGAAAATCACTTCAGCATTTGAAATAGTTGTTTTAATGAACTTTGAGCAGGTCATTCTCTTAAGTTTTAGGATTTCTGTCCAACTCAAATTACACACATGCTTTCTAAGCATTGTTTAAATATTCTGTTCTCAGCATTACAGACAAAATAAACAAACACTAAACAGCATTACAGACAAAATATTTTTTAACACAAACATCTCTTGTCAGCCATTTTAAGACTTGATCAGGCTTTATTCTATGAAAAATAAATCATCAGATTATTGTAATTATATTGGTAACACTTTATAATAAGGGTCCATGAATCATGAACTGATCTAAATGAATTCTTACTTAATTATGAAGTAATGCTGAGTTATAACATGTACTAATCATAAACTAATGAAGAGTCATCATTAACTATAACATGACTCAACACATGAATTCATTGTTTATTAATACATTAACTAACAACTAAAAGACATGTCATGTTGTACTTAATAATGACTCTTCATTAGTTTATGTTGTAACTTGCATGCATTAACTCAGCATTAGTTCAGGCTGAAGTACAAATACGTTCATTATGATTAATGAACCCTTATTATAAAGTGTAACCATTATATTATTACTGTTAATATTTTTACTAGTTGTAGTACTGTACTGCATTCTCATTTATGTAATAAAGATTTACCGCTAGTTAACGTAAATTAGCTCCAGCTTGAGAACACTTAAGTTACCTCTCACCGGCTCCTCTTGAGCCCGGATATTTCCTCTTTAAATGTTGTGCTCCCATGAAAGGCAAGTTCTGTCTTTTATCTACTAAACATGACAGCTTTCTTGGTTTGAAGTTTTATGAAATGCTCGTGCTGGCTTTGCCATAATCCGCACTATGTTTTCATCTATCTACTTCTAAAGCAAATTTGTGAGGGCAGCATTACACTGATGAAGTAAATTAAACATACCTTGATTATTTGTATATTTTGCTGTTTTCTTCTTCACTTTTCTCAACTGTTTTGTGTTCGTCATCTGTGACCAGAGGTAAATATCTCCTCTTGTTTATCCCATTATAATGTCAAAAACAGAACTAATGATGCTTATTTGTCAAGCAAATGTGCCAGTAATTGCCATCTCTCTCCCTCTCTCTCTCTCTCTCTCTCTCTCTCTCTCTCTCTCACAAAAGTTTCACAAAATGCCTTCCAGGTAAATTTTCTTCTATAAATATATAAGCATACAAATTTATCAAATGAAAGAACAGACCCTCTGCTTTCAAACAAACAAACAAAACAGGGGGAAAACATTTCATCCTGTCTTCATTTGTTCTCTTTTTATTACGTCTTAAAATGTGGGTACATTTCTTCAAAAATACCAATTTTTATTTAATCATTTTATTTTAATCATTGCATTTTTGTAAATGAATTTTTTTAGCGATCAGATTCAGAACGTTTATCAAAACAAGCACAGAGTTTAAAATTAATTACATTTGTTTTTGCTTCAGTTTTTTATAAATTGGGTTCGAGTGGATAATAATGAAATTACCGATTACCATAAAAACTCATCAGGAAAGCGTAATCGGCAGGTAAATGTTTTCTCTTCATTGATGAGATAACTCGTCAGTGTCTGGGAAAAAGTTACCTGCTGCCAGTAGAGGCTCTAAATTGGTAAACGCATCTTTGTGTCGTATTTGAGGGAATGGACAGGGGTGGACTTAGTGATTTGGGGGGACTAAGTGATTCCATATATCGGAGCCACAACCATAGGTGAAGGGTGAATCAACTCCAGGGTCAGGCTAAGAAGCGATTCACACAGAACATGTTTTTTGAGTTTCACTTCACATTAATTTCATAGTTTTTCTTCATAAACACAAGCCAGATTTGCATAATTGCCACACGTCTTTTCCAGCACCACGCTTTAAAACGTGGTGTCAAGCTCGATAATGTCAGATCTAGTACAATGGACCAATTATAATGGCCCGGAGGCGGAGCATGCGTTGCAAGTTTTCTTTCAGGCATACTTCCATTTTTTGCCGCGCTTTTAAAACAATTCACAAGTGCTCTCACATTTAATCCCCCATTCAGACAGCCAGCGACAAGCAGAGCGACGTGATCTCATTCATTTCAATAGAAGCTTGGCAACTTCCGGCGACATGAGCGAAAGTGACCATTGGCAACCGTATGGACAAGTCTCGTCTCGTCTCGTCTGACAAAATTAACACTAATTGGACGGTACTCATTTTTTATGACAACCAGATTTAGAAATGCCTCATTGAAAGAGACGGGCGACACACAACAAGAAAGTCAATGGTGGTCTGAACAAGGCTTAAGACGTAAACACACGGTCTGTCCCTACAAAATCAAACTTAAAATGCAAAACCAAATTTAAATATTTTTTTCCCAAAACCTCCAAGGTGCCATGTAGCAACAACCTACACCTCCAAGCATGTGCTGGACTTTAAACTTTGGTTTAAAGTAGGACTTTTATTTTGATATATGTTTGACTTTTTCATAGTTTCCTATTGTTTCCTGTGTTAAGAGGAAGTAGGCCATATTACTTTAGTTATACAAGGTTCTCCGCGTGGTTGCAGATATAGATATTCATAATAAAGGCTAGATTTCTTACGGCGGAGTCTCTAACGTTATCACAGGCGGCCATCTTGTCACAGACAAGCTTTCCAGCAGGCTCTGTGGTACCTGATGTAAGGTGAGTGATCTGCACGAACACAAATACTCTTATCCCGCTGAAATCTTGACGGATTTATAAATGGTTTGGTTTCTTACAAACGTTATTAATGTGGCTATAATTCTGGATGCTTAAACAGGTTTCATGAAAATTATTCATAAGTATGTCGTGTAATAAGTACATCTCAGTTTATAACAAACCAAACAGTTTGAAAATCGGTAGAAAATGTATGGTTATTTAAAAAGTGCATGCACCATTAAAACAATGTTGAGTGAGCGAGCTGCCCGTGACAAGATGGCCGCCAGGTGCGGACGTCGACCTCCGTTGGCCAGCAGCGCGGACGAGACTTCTAGCCCTTGTTATGAATATCTATGGTTGCAGTCATCCAGCTTCATCGTGCCATTTAAAGCCCTTTGTAACCAACGGTCATTACCCCACGTTTTTTTAAGCGCCTCCTGGGTATGTGTAATACAACATGAATTCAACAAGTTTTAATATAAATAAATGTTTTATTAACCTAATCATAATTGTAATGTATTAATTTATAGCCTTTGTCTATGAAAAAAAGATTACAAATAATGACGACTTTTTTTGCGCATTTACAGCAATTCGAATCTTAATCACTAAGTCCGTGGCCAAGGGACGCTGCATAAACAGTCACTTCAGATAAAAAGGAGGTTATTTAACCATGATTTTTCTAGCAAAAATAAAAATGTATTATTATTTTTAGTGTAACTGTAGTCCAGAGGTCTAATCCAATTCATCATTGCTTTAATTTCAAACGACCATTGATCAACTACAAATCATTTAATATGATAAGGAAGTGAATTAAATAAATCATCACACCAATCAGTTACCAATAACTAAAATAAACAAACAAATATAACTTTACCTTAATCTAAATAACAATCTAACACACAAGGATAACTTTACCGAAACTAAAATAACGAACTAACACACAAGTTTAACTTTACCGAAATTAAAATAACAGACTAACAAACAAATATAACTTTACTGAAACTAAAATAACAAACTAACAAATAAATATAACTTCACCTAAACTAAACTAACAAACAAATATAACTTTACCTAAACTAAAACATGAAACTAACAAAGAAATATAACTTTACCTAAACTAAAACATGAAAACTAACAAAGAAATATAACTTCACCTGAACTAAAATAACAATCTAACAAACAACTATATAACTAAACTAAGTCTTTTTCATTAAAGAGTGTCTGTTTATTCAGGATTATTAAGGTTCGCACATGGACCTGTGAATAAAACAATAAGAATCATGAATACACTTTTATTTCATGTAATGACTAAAAAATTGTATTATTGTTGTGTTGTGTAAACATACTTCTCATCATCGTCCATTTTAATCTCTGGTTCAACTTGTTTGAGTTTTGTCCAGGTCAGTGTGACATTTGAGACTCCTTTAGAAGTCAAAGCGGTCTTCAGCTAAAATAAAAACATTGCTGTTCAAATATAGGGACGCTAAATGTGTCCAAAGATACTATTATGTATTTCTCAATGTTTTCATGTAATTTGTAAATTTAATAACTCATAACTTTTTACTTTACATGATGAAAAATGCTGAGCTATGCCAAAGACTACAGATATTAACAAGTTTATATCAAAGATATTACAATTATACATTACGTTTCTTTTAATATCTAAAAGTGTCTTTGAAAGCCAGCAGAGAAAGCCATGGTGGTGATCATATCAAAGGCTTTACCTACACATTCACTGATTAAAGCCACACCTGCCACTCGTTATCTTCACTATTTAAACCTTGCTCTTACTGTGAAGTCTTGTTTAGTATTAACACTGCAGTTCCGAGCATTGATACCTGTATTCTCTAGGTTTGATATCTGCCTATTCTGGATTATTCTGTACCTGTTTGTCTATAGCCCTATTCGGACAGGATTAGTTTTACAGAGGGAAATCTGAGAAAATCGTGCTTCTCAGAGGTCCTCTGTGTTTTTAATCCCGTCCAAATCGGCCAGGTCTGTGTTTTTCTCTGACGACCTCTGTAAGAATTCCAGAGCAATTTACCTACTGTTTTTCGCCGAACTCAGAGGTCCTCTGAGAAATGTAATCCCGTCCGAATGCAAATGTCTGTGTTTGCCCGCAATATCTTTAGAAAACGCGGTTCATTTCGTGTTTTGGCCACATGATCTGCCGTAATGCGTATATTGTATTTCCTGAGTCCCATTCATTCAGATATTATTGTTTTGTCGCATTCAGCAAAATAAAATAATTAAATTAAATCAAAACGAGCTGAATATAATACAATATCATTAACGTTATAAGAAACTCCATTCAAACTTGTTCAACTCCGGAATGGTAATGTTAATTAATAAAGATAATACATTTTTATGAATCATTATTTCTTCATTTCTTTGTGTTGATTATAAGCAGACAGTTATATACAACACGTAGGCTAACGTTACTTTAGTAGGATTTGTATGTTTTATTTTGTTAAAATTAAATTAATAAATTACATGTTCTGTCATAATTTTACATTTAAAGCAATATATTAAACATTACAAACACGCGTATACAGAGCACGTGCTCTTCTGCAACGCCCAAATGCATGAAACAGACACTCCCATCTCTGGAATAGCCTGCATCATTTTAGGCTATGTCCACACGAAGCCGGTGCATTCCCTATCCGATCATTTTTTTTCCTTGCTCTAAAAAAATAATCCGTAAACACGAAACCACTGAAACCGACTGAAAGCGGTGTAGTATATATGCCGGACCAGTATGGGGCGCTGTAATTCTGCCACAGATATACACTATACACGGAGAAGAAGACTTTGAGCATGCGCATAACCAACGTATGGTGTTGTCCATTATCGCTTGTTGCTCACCACAATTGCATAGAAGCAATAGATTTTGCTGTAATGAAGCTAGTAGGCTTTAGTAGCTTCTGTAGCACAAACACAATCACGTAGTCCGCCGTTATTGTTGTTGCTGTTACGTGTGACGCTTCCGACACGTGATGTGATGACGTTTTCGCTTCACAAAATATACGGATTGTCTGTACAGACAAAACCGCAAGGGTGTCGGTTTCAGATTTTTCCACTTTAGGACCTGGTTTAAAAAAATAGCGGATTCAGTCTCCCAAAACGCCGAATCCGTGTGGATGAAACGCCAATACGATAACAAATTTATACGTATGCAGTGATACGCGTCTCCGTGTGGACAGCCCCTTAATCCCGTCCGAATCGGTACATCAAATCACAGACGTCCTGGGGGACACGTTGAAACCCAAACGTTGTTTGGAAAACTAATCCCGTCCGAATAGTGCTTATGTTTGGATTGCTCTCCTATGTCCTTTTGCCTGTTCTATTGGATTTATGTTTGTGAATTGTCCCTTAAATAAACACACATGGATCTTAAACCTTTTAAACCTCAGAGCAGACTGTTACACTTTGTTTCTTACCTGATCAAGAATCGTGTCATTGACAGCTGGATCAGTCATATTGACACTGGACAGAAATGTCATCATCACAAAGGTTTTTTTCAAGACTGAAAACACAAATTACACAAACATCAAGTCAAACGAGCACAGACTCATTAAAAATGCATTTAAAAAAAACAAAATAAAAATCAACAAATGACAACGGACTCAGAATGTAGTTTCTTTAGGAACTTTCCCACAAAAGTAACAAACGTTAAAGTTAAACCCTTTCTGTCCATAAGGAATTTTTTGGAATTTGACCTTTATCTTTGCATCTATTTTTAAAGTGGACCAGACTTTATTCTTATGGTTCATAAAGACTATGTGCCCGTACCTTTCGTATACACCTCCACTTTACAGACAGAGAGGACTTTTGAACTTCCAGGTATAATGAGATTCACATATCGTCCCTCCATATTGTGACAGGACACAGACAGAGACTGACCCAGTGGAATATCATTCAGCACAGCACATCTAAGAGCAAAACAACTTTATATTCCTCTGTAAAATTGAGAGTTTTCTCTTGCGTGTTTTCTCGCAACAGAAAATTATTTTACAGCATCAAAAACTTAACCTGGAATTATTGTTGCCATTTTTTTCCAGAGAGTTTCCGATATGAATTTCTGCTCCTTTGAGTCGACCCACACAGCAGTCTTTTCTGTTAGTGATGACGACTCGAGAGATGTTGTAAGAAGCCCAAAGATCCACTCTCCACCAGGGGTTATTATATGTGCCCGAATGGGTGCAGGTTTGGATTGAAGTATCAATGGCATTTGCTGCTACCCAACCATATCCTGTGGATGACTGTACAGCCCGTCCTCTTAATGCCAAATTCACTAAAAAAAGTAAAATGAGAATTTATGAGCACACAGACAAAGGCTAACACTTAACGGACACTGTTGATAAATTACATGAGGAGATGTGCAGGGTTAGTTGGTATATGGAGAAGTTGAAATTAAGATGGGGTATAAGGGATGTGTTAAACATTTACTGGAATGAGGGCTGATATCTAAAAACAAAATGTCAAATGGTAAATGACAACTTTATACACACTTGATTTAACTGAAAGTTAACTATGTAATAGAAAAGGTAGTAGTTGTTACCTTGAGAGGATGGATTTGTTTGGGAATAAACGTCCATTCCTAAAGTAAACAAACAGTAATTGCACATCTCTGTTGATGTTAAATGAAATATGTGACAATTAAGCTTGATCAATCCACACCACACAGTATCTTACTTAATGTCGACAGTGCTGCCTATAGTTACTAAATGATGAGTTATACAAGTCAGCTCTTATTGTCATTTCAACCATTTACAGCTAGAAAACTACACAGTGAAACGAAACAGCGTGACCATACAACAACAGAGAACTGCAAAAACATTTAACATACAAAAATATTTAACCCAGGGCTGGGTAACCATAGGACACATTTCTGCCATTATTTGGGTCATTTTAACCCAGAAATGTGTTCTGTCCTATAGTTATCCAGCCCTAGGTTAAAAAAAACCCAGTTGAAAAAAATGAAATAGCAGGCGATAATTCTTGTATCCTAATTTCAGATGAAGTGAATATAATCATTCTGTCAGTAAGGTATACGGTCAATAGGCTAAAACACAGTTTAAACACATTTACAGTGACGGACTGTAGAATGTTCTTTACATTGTGTTTTTTACATCAACTCATCCAACATACTGTAAAAATGCAGTATGGAGTTAAAACAACTTGGTTTCACAATGTCAATTCTAGCTTCTTTTGTTAAGTCTTGACTTTTGATTAGATGACATAAAAATAAAAAGTACCATAAAATATATGTTGAATATATATCAACTTCTGACTTACCACTGGTACATTACCCACAGCTTTTAAAGAGGTCCGTATAACTCCGTTGCTGAAGAAACCCTGACTTAATTCTGCAATAGAGAACTACAGACTGGTATCTCTCCTTCCCTTTATTACCAAGGCTCTCGAGCGTGTGGTTGTTTGACCAGCTCTCCTCTTTCAAATAGAATAACCCCCTGGACAGCAATCAAAACTGCACTGCTTCTAGTCATTAAAGCCCTAAGGCAGGCAAGGGCAGCCTCCAAATCATCATGTACGGATTTATCTGCCGCCTTTGACATTGTCAAACACACCCCATCCTCCTGTCGACCCTCAAGTCTATGGGTGTCTCTGGAACGGCACTACTATGGTTCAAGTCATACCTCTCAGGCAGGTTATTTAGAGCATCATTGAGGAGTGATGTCTCTAAACCCCAATGTCTAGAATCTGGGGTACCTCAAGGCTCCGTGCTTGGACCACTGCTCTTTTCTATATACATGACATCCCTGGGTTCTGTAATTTGGAAACGTGGCTTTTTCTACCACCGCTATGCTGATTATACACAACTCCACTTGTAATTTTAGCCTGATGATACAACAGTTTCTGCCCGCATCTCAGCATACCTGAGTGACATCTCACTCTGGATGAAGGATCATCATCTCCAGCTGAACCTCGCAAAGATGGAACTGCTTGTCATATCATCTGACCCTAAGATTCATCACAATATTTTCATTCAACTAGGATCCTCGACCATTACACCTTTCACACTGCAAAAAAATACTTTCCTGGTATTTTTGTCTTGTCTTCAGCACAAACATCAAAAAATTCCCAAATCAAGATTTTAATCTTGATGAGCAAAATGCCCTAAGAAAATTGTAGTTTGTAGACAAAAACTATACAATTTAAGTGAATTTGTGACCAAAACAAGCAAAAATATCTGCAAATGGGGCGAGAAAATTTTGCTAATTTCAAGATTTGTTTTCTTACCCCACTGGCAGATATTCTTGCTTGTTTTTGGCACAAATTCACTTAAATTGTATATTTTTCTTTAAAAACTAGACTTATTTTCTGCCATTAATTTTCTGCATCTTAATTTAAGAATTTTTAGATAATAATACTGGAAACAAGACAAAATACAAGGTAAGAAAGTCATTTTTTTGCAGTGCAGAAAAAACAGAAACCTGGGAGTGGTCATTAATGATCAGCATAGCTTCCCGGATCATGTTGCCAGCACCACCCACTCTTGTAGATTCTTCCAAAGAAAATGAGACTTTTCCTATCGGAGCATGCTACACAAATCCTAGTCCAGGCTCTTGACCTGTCCAGACTGTACTATTGCAATGCATTACTGGCCAGACTCAAAGCCAGCACAACCAAACCCACACAACTGATTCAGAATGCTACGGCAAGTGTTCTTCAATGAGCCAAAGAGGGCACACATCCCTCCTCTCGTTGTCAGGTGTCCTATAGCAGCTCGCATCAAATTCAAAGCTCTGCTCCTGGCCTTTAAAACCACCACTGGGTCAGTACCCCATTTCCTTCACTTGTCGAAACAGTTTACTCGCAAGACACTCACTTAACATTAAACTTTGATTATGTGAGTATTTGGCAAATGCGAGTGTCTCTTTTATCATAAACCCTTTAGATGCATCTGCAGCAGGCATTTATTTTGACAAGACACGTGATGCACATAGATTCACTCAACATGCAGAACACATATTTTGAAATGCCGAACCACACACACGAAGGGCTACATGTTGTGACGAGAACTCACCAGCCGCCACTGTTAACCCATTGCCAGTAATGGCTACCTCCGTAGAGTAAAATGAGTTTTACATGTAGAGGTTTTCTAAAGTGATCAACATATTTAATGTGTTTCTAATGACAGATTTAGGAGAATCTAGGAGAAAGCAATGACAACATATAAAGGCATACAAATTCTCATTGTCTGAGTACCTCTCCAACAAATGCAGAGATTTGTGTACTTAAATGTCCAGGTAAACATGTATGTTCAGGAAACTCATAAATATTCATGTATGACTCACTGGAGCAAAATATATCTGGGCTGCGTTCAGCCTTGACAAAACATTTTTTAAACAGAAACAGTGATGCGAGTCTGATGAAATCGTTTTAAATCTGTGTTTAAAACTGTAAAATACTGTCACTACCCTAACTGTCCAGAATGAAAGACTACATTAAAACTTGGACCCATTGTGCGAGTTGTCTCTTAAGTACAGTTGCAGCTGATGGACTGCAGTTCTGACACCGCCAAACAAAAGAAAATGTATCTCAAACTGCGTTTCACACTGGTGCACACCGTTTCCAGGAAACATGACGTTCTACCCAGAAACCATAACGTTGCGCACCAGTTCAAACCTCAATGTGCCCGTGAGAATATTGTAATGCTGCTGGCATTGTGTAACACGGTTAAACACATATCAATCATTTACATGTACCTGTATCAGATTTTTACTCACTTACCTAAAAGTACAAAGAGAAGTCCAGACATCCACATCTTACTGTTGAAGAGATGAACAATGTCCTAATACACATTTGAGATATAAATGATTATACCACAGGGCTGTTAAATGCTTTATTTTGATGGTTTATGCTTAAATTATGATGATCATATTTGATGATCATATAGCTCATTTACAGTTATACATTTGGCAGAAGCTTATAATCAAAGCAAAATACAGTTCAAAAATATACATTTTGTTTGTATGTGAAATGAGTCAAAATAGATGTGAACTCTTTCAATAGTGTTGAGCCGTGAGAGAAACTTCTTGATCCAATGATAAAAAGAATATTTAAATTTGAGACAAATCCTATATACACTAAAGGTCATAAAATATAATAAATCAAACCTATGTTATATAAGTTGTATAATATAATAGCCATAGTTACATTTGTGTCATTTTAAAAGATACACAATTGTCACTGGGGTGGTACCTTAAGGTTCTGTTTTGTACCTGTACATGTTTACTAAACATAATACAATGTTGTACCTTTGGGTACCTTACTGCAACTTAAGGATTTACTGTGTACCTTTTTAAGTTGTTTTGTAAATTTAACTGGTAAAAAGAGTTCCTTAAGGTACAAAATAGGTCCTCAGGGTATAATAGGTCCCGTACACACTGCTTATTAATTCGGTTGTCAGTTCACCTTTTAATGCTTAATCCTGTTCTGTACACACACAATTCAGTAATTTACAGGACTGACAACTGCATTCTACAACCAAATTAACTCCCGCAAAATGCAGGTAGTGACAACCGCATTTACAGAAACTCCGCATAGTGTATACATAACTAGTAGTTAATGAAGTGTTTAAATATGCATCATGGACATGACAGGAATCTCTTCTGAAAAAATAAATACCTAGAAGGGAAAAAAGTCTTCTGTATTCACGTTGCAGAAAATGACAGAGGCACAAGTGTTTGTTGACTAGTGTTGCCAGATCTTGCCAGAGAAAAACAGCGAACAAGACAAATCCAAAAATAAACCAAAATAAATCCCAATGCTTTACCTCAAAGATCAAAATATCGGGTCCGGCGCCTTTACACTTTATTAACACCGAAATCTGGATTTCTTTAAATGCGATTGTCACTACCAAAAGTTTGTAGTGTGTATGAGGTCATATACTTTCCCAAAAGGTACACACATAAAGGAACTGAACCTTTGAGGGTCCCACCCTCTTTATTACGGTAAAGTGAATTCTTGGGTTGCTGAAATTATTGATGATAATCTTATAAAGGACATCAGACTGCAGGTGTTTATATATCAACTATTAAAACAGAAGAACTCAATAGTGATATGAATCATTTAAATAAATCACATTATGACATTTTACTGAATTTACAGCTCTATTAGCTAAATCAAACATACCTTGATTATTTGTATATTTCCTGTTTTCTTCTTTACTCTTCTTGTTGTGTTGTTCATCTGTGACCAGAGGTAAATATCTCTCTCCTTTTATCTATCCCATTTTAAATTCATGTAAAACAGAACTAATGATACTCATTTGTAAAGCAAAACCTGACAGTGATTACCAGCTTACAAACTCTTTCCTTTGCTTCTATAGACAAAGAGTAATGATGGTGTTGTTATAACCAAATCAATCAGAATGGTTCACTGTCTGAAGGTTAAATTCCTTCTTCCTGTACTGTACCTCAGTTAATAGATAGATCATTGAGCAGCAGAAAGGTCATGGGGTTAATTTCCAGTAAGTTTTATAGTTCAATAAGATGTAACACAGAGGCTTATGCAAAGATACAACACAAGCAGAAGCTTCACTACTATTTTAAATCTCGTGATTGCCTTAGAATGGCAAATAAAAAATTGATGTCACCAAACACAATTTCAATATTACATTATTTTACTTATAAACACAGCATATCTGTATTAATGGTGTAAATTGCAAGGTTAAAAGTGAAGTATGATACAAATAAGATAAACATACTGTACATCCAAAAGCATTAGTAGAATCTTCATTAAAAATAAAGGGCTAAATCTTTGCTTCCCGTGTGTAACACACTGCTTAGAGACACGATGGGTTGAAGATCCAAAGGCAGTTTTATTTAAAGGATAATCTGCAATCATAAAACCAGTAGAAAAGGCAAGAGGTCATCCACAGTAAAGTTGTCCAAAAACAAAGCCACAGAACACTCCAAACATACGGACATGTATCTTAAAAGGGACATCAAACACCCGCTGATAATCGCAGCATTATCAACAACACGACTTTGCAATCAATGACTAAAAACAAATGGTATAAACAGGCTGACTGATGAGGCTTAACAAGAAACAGGTGAATGTAATCTAAGCTAATGACTCCAGCAATGGATTGTGGGATTTGTAGTGCCCAATGCTCCAGGAGTGTCCTCTGGTGGAATAACAGGGCACTCCAGCTGGCAGATGTAACAACATATAGTTTAGTAATGTGCTACAGCTTAGTAATATCTCTCAATATACACTCACCGGCCACTTTATTAGGTGCACCTGTCCAACTGCGCGTTAATGCAAATTTCTAATCAGCCAATCACATGGCAGCAACTCAATGCATTTAGGCATGGAGACATGGTCAAGACGATCTGCTGCAGTTCAAACCGAGCATCAGAATGGGGAAGAAAGGTGACTTTGAGCGTGGCATGGTTGTTGGTGCCAGACGAACTGGTCTGAGTATTTCAGAAACTGCTGATCTACTGGCATTTTCACGCACAACGTCTCTAGGGTTTACAGAGAATGGTCCAAAAAAAGAGAAAATATCCAGTGAGTGGCAGTTCTGTGGGCGCAAATGCCTTGTTGATGCCAGAGGTCAGAGAAGAATGGCCAGCCTTGTTCGAGCTGATAGAAAGGCAACAGTAACTCAAATCATATTTTAATGTATGTTTTTTTAAATATTGTATGTATATATTTATATCAATTTTATTACTGTGAATGTTGTGAATTGTTAACTGTTATGTGATTGTATGGCAAGACCAAAGATCAATTTTCAGCTTTGGCTGAACAATAAAGTACTACTACTACTACTACTAACCACTCGTTACAACCGAGATATACAGAAGAAGATCTCTGAAAACACAACACGTCGAACCTTGAGGCGGATGGGCTACAGCAGCAGAAGACCACACCGGGTGCCACTACTGACAGCAAAGAATAGGAAACTGAGGCGACAATTCGCACAAGCTCAACAAAATTGGACAATTGAAGATTGGAAAAATGTTGCCGGTCTGAAGAGACTTGATTTCTGCTGCAACATTCAGATGGTAGAGTCAGAATTTGGCGTTAACAACATGAAAGAATGGATCCATTCTGCCTTGTATCAATGGTTCAAGCTGCTGGTGGTGGTGTAATGGTGTGGGGGATATTTTATTGGCACACTTTGGGTCCATTAGTACCAATTGAGCATTGTGTATTGTTTCTGACCATGTTCATCCCTTTATGACCACAGTGTACTCATCCTCTGATGGCTACTTCCAGGAGGATAACGCGCCATGTCATAAAGCGCAAATCATCTCAGACTGGTTTCTTGAACATGACAATGGGTTCACTGAAGTAAAATGGCCTCCACAATCACCAGATCTCAACCCAATAGCATCTTTTGGATGTGGTGGACCGGGAGCTTCGTGCCCTGGATGTGCAGCCGACAAATCTGCAGCAACTGCGTGATGTTATCATTTCAATATAGACCAAAATCTCTGAGGAATGTTTCCAGTACCTTGTTGAATCTGTGCCATGATTAAGGCAGTTCTGAAGGCAAAAGGGGGTCCAACCCAGTACTAGTAAGGTGTACCTAATAAAGTGGCCGGTGAGTGTATCTCTCAGAGACATAGCAAAACTGAAAGTATCCATAACTGTGTTAACAAGAATGACACTTTATAAAAACTTCCAGTATGTACTGAAATATAAACAAATATTTCACTGTGAAATAACAGAAGTACTGTAATTTGTATTTAAAGATTTAGAAAATTTGACTGACCAAACTACCTGCTGTTTTTTTACAAAGCTAGTCAACATTAATGGGCCAGTTGTTCACAAAGGTAAGCTGATCAGACTTTGGTGATCGGATTGGATCAAATCTTGAAAATGGGTTGTTCAAAAGTGAAAGAAGGAATCTGAAATCAGAATCCAATCCTAGTTTTAATCTGGATCAAACCTTCAGTTTGTGTTGTTCAAAACTTGTCAGTAGGATTTGGATAACTTTGATTAAAAAAAAATGGATTATCCTGATCCCAACAGGGGTCAGGGATTAGGATTTAAATGTGGATTCCAGGAGGGAAATGTAGAAAAACTTTAAAATTGGTCAAAAAATACATCTGTTTAATTTAGTAAATATATTTTTATTTATATTTTGCACTTGACTTGTGAAACCGTTGTAACAATGATAAAGTAGATATGATAGACATAGGCTACCAATTAAGCTATTCAGTAAAGTAAAAATAATGAAATCTGAAGAAATAATCCCCTAAACAGATTTCAATAACAAACAAAAAAATATATATTCAATTAATCATCGTATATTAATTTCAAAGAAACAATCATCAGAGATGAGCCTGTCAAAAACAATGTCTAACAATTGCATCCCTTACTATACGTCCACTCAGTCCCTCATTCTGATAGAATGGCAGAGGTTGGTCTGGTTCTTCAAACGGCTCAGGTGCATCATAAACATCATCACAGAGAGGGACATTGCGCCTGGTAGCGATGTTGTGCAGGACGATACACCCTAGTATTATGTTGCATGCTCCCTGTGGTTCCACTCGCAAGTAGTTAAGGCATGCAAAGCGTCTCTTCAGAAATCCATTTAAACGCTCAATTGCACATCTTGTTTTGCAATGAGCAGTGTTGAAGCGTGCCTGCGCTGGTGTGGTTGCTGCAAGAAAAGGAGTCATCAGCCATGGTAGGAGTGGATAGGCACTGTCTCCTAATATTATGCCATCCGTTCGGTTGGTTTCGAGCTCTCTGTGTAAAGTACTCTCTCTCTCTCAGGATACGTGCATCATGAACAGATCCAGGCCATTTCACGACACAGTTTGTGATGATGAGGTCAGCATCGGCCACAAGTTGGATGTTGATGCTGCGCCTGCCCTTTCGGTTGATGTACTCCCAATCCCTCTCATGAGGTGCTTGGTTATGCACATGAGTGCAGTCAATAACCCCAAAAGTATTGGGCATGTTCCCCAGAGTAAAAACTTGTGCTTGGTCTGGTGCAATCTGGACATCCTTTGGAAGTGATACAAACTGATTGACCAGGCTGGCCAAAGCAATTGACACAGCTTTCACTACATCACTCACAGTTGATTTGTCCACTCCTATATTGTCACCAACTACTTGGTAGAAAGTCCCAGATGCATAAAAGCGCAGACCAATGAGGACCTGTTGTTCCACAGACAGACTGTGACTTCTTTGGGTTCTCCGTTGAAGTTTTGGCCTGACAAGGTCTGCAATGTACTTAATATCAGCATTCCCAAAGCGAAAGTGAGCATATAGTTCTTCAGTGGTGTACTGCTCCAGTGGTTGTGCACGCTCAACATACACCCTTTGACGTTATCCTCTTCCACCAAAACGGTGGTAGCGATGGACAATTCCTGCCATGTCAGTGCCTCTCTCTAAGTCCTCTGAGAAAGTCCTCTGGGGTCTGGCCAGAAGAGGACCTTGGAGCATGTGAAATTTAGATGGAAGAAGGGCCAGAACAACAAAGGACCTTGCTGAAGCCAAAAACCCCCAAACAGGCAACAAACCCTTTAAGAAAGGTAAATACACCGATGTGGTTCTGGACATTACTGGAGGTGAGAACTCTAAAGCTCTGCGCAGGATTCAAGGTGTTGTAGGGGATGGTGGGCCTACGATTGTAGAGGAAAGTGAGCCAGTTCCTCCTAATGCAGAGGAAACATTCATTCTGGATCTCAGCCCTATTTTGGAAATACAACCTGAACCCTTACTTATAGAGCCAGCAGTCACAGGAGCTCAGAAAAGACCCTTGAACCGTCCTTTGCCAAAAAATAATGATGATGCCTATGAATTAGTTCTAAAACGAGAGACTGAAAGAGCAGAAGCACAGATACTCCTGGCAGAGGAACAAATCAAGCTGACCAAACTGCAGCAAACCAAAGCAAAACTGCAGATCCGCCTCCTTAAAGCAGAGCTTGGAAATGTCAATGTCAATGTCAATGTCAATGTCAATTTATTTATATAGCACTACTAAACACAACACCAGTTGACCAGTGTGCTTTACATAGATACAACAATAAAAAATACATTAAAACACAATACCTACAATACATTACATCCCTTAGGCGTATGCCAAATCAAAAAGATAGGTTTTTAACCTAGATTTAAAAACCGACAAGGATGGAGCAGATCTAATAGTAAAAGGTAACGCATTCCACAATCTTGGCCCCGCATTTGAAAACGCGCGATCACCCCTACTTTTCAACTTCGATTTCGGTGTAAATAATAATTTCTGGTTAGAAGACCGTAGAGACATGGGTGGAGAGTGTTCTTTCAATAGATCCGAAAGATAAGTAGTGGCAAACCCATTTAAAGATTTAAAAACCAAAAGAAGAATTTTAAAATCTACACGATATCGTACAGGCAGCCAGTGTAACTGACGTAACACTGGAGTAATATGGTCCCGTTTTCTAGTACCTGTTAGGAGTCTTGCTGCCGCATTTTGAACAATTTGTAGCCGGGATAAAGCTGATTGGCTGATCCCGTAGTACAGTGAGTTGCAATAGTCGAGCCTTGTTGTCAAAAATGCATGTATTAATCTTTCGAAATTTTTAAAAGATAAAATTGGTTTTACTCTGGCTAAAAGACGAAGCTGAAAAAAGCAGGATTTGACCACTGAACTTATCTGCTTGTCGAATTTCAGGCCATCGTCAAAAACAACACCCAAATTCTTAACCCAAGTCTTCGCAGGTAGGGTTAAATTACCTAGGGTTATTTGAGTTGGTGAATTTGATGAGCCAAAAACTATAATTTCGGTTTTATTTTCATTAAAATTAAGAAAATTTAGAGCTAACCAAGCTTTCACATCAGATATACACGCCTTAATTTTTTCCAGTCCATTACAGTTTGGTTTTAGGGGTAAATAAACTTGAGTGTCGTCTGCATAGCAGTGAAACGACAACCCGTGTTTCCTGAGAATAGACCCTAATGGAAGCATGTATAATGTAAAAAGAATTGGAGCTAAAATGGATCCTTGCGGAACACCACAGGACAGAGAAGCAGCCTTCGATAAATGTTCCCCAATGTTAACACTAAACGTCCTGTTTGACAAATAAGACCTAAACCATTCTAAGGCAGGACCTTTAATACCTACCCAATGCTCCAAACGGGCAAGAAGAATAGAATGATCTACTGTATCGAAGGCTGCACTCAGATCTAATAATAATAATACAGTAGGAACCCCAGAATCGGCAGCTATTAACACATCGTTTAAAACTTTCAGAAGTGCAGTCTCTGTCGAGTGATATTTTTTAAAACCAGATTGAAAACACTCAAATATCTTATTGTCATCTAAAAAACTCTGCAATTGTTTCAAAACTATCTTCTCTAAAATCTTCGAGATAAAAGGCAAATTTGAAACAGGTCTAAAATTGTCCATATCATTTAAATCTAGGTTGGGTTTCTTTAACAGCGGCCTAACTACAGCATGTTTCAATGCGTCTGGTACCACACAGGTATCCAGACATCGATTTATAATAATTAACAAGTAAGGCCCTAAAGTCTCCATTGCTTTTTTCAACAACAGGGGCGGGATGGCATCCATAGAGGAGCCCGACGGCTTTAATTGGCTCACTATATTCTGCAGATGAGAAAGAGAGACTGGTTCAAATTTCTTCAGCTCCGCCGAACAAGCAACCAAGGTCGATGGATCAAAAGACGGACAACAGATCCCCATTCTAATGTCATTAATCTTATTCACAAAGAATATCAGAAAGTCATCACACAGGGTCCTTGATACATTAGAATACTCATAAACAGGTGGATTAATAACAGAATTAAAAACAGTAAAAAGTGTTCTTGGTCTGTGGTAATTGTTTGTAATAAGTTTTGTAAAGTAGTCAGATCTTGCTGCTCTCAAGGCCTTTTGGTAGTTTAACAACGAATCACTTAACATTTCAAAAGAAACATGAAGCTTATCCTTCTTCCATCTGCGCTCCGCTTTCCTGCAAGACTGTCTCAAGGAACGTATATTAGCGTCAACCCACGGGTCGACTCTCGGTTTAGATTTTAAGGTCTTCACTGGAGCTACTGCATTTAAAACATCCACACATTTAGAATTAAACTCATACAGAAGCTTCTCTGCACTTAATGCATACTGGTTTGAATTCATAGTGTGCATAGTATCACAGAAGGCAGATGAAAAAATTGTACAAGTATCTGAATTAATTAATCGCGATTTACGTACTTGTCTTTTGGGTTTCAAGGCACTTGAAGTTGTGGGAATTGAAAATAAAACACATTTATGATCTGAAAACCCATTTTCCACTATCTCCAGAGCAGACAAAGAGATACCATATGATAACACAAGATCTAGTGTATGACCACCCTGATGGGTAGGAACATTAACATGCTGATCTAAGTCAAAAACATTTATCAAGGTAATAAACTCTTTAGCTAAGGAGTCTGTTGGACAACACACATGCACATTAAAATCTCCTAAAAGTAACAATTTATCGTATTTTGGTACAAATTGACCCAAAAAATCTGCAAATTCATTTAAAAAATCTGCATTGTGTTTAGGAGGGCGATATATCAGAGCAATCAACAATGGACTACTCAGTTCAAATTCAAATAATTGCAACTCAAAACTTCTATAGTCATTTTGTACTATTTGGTGATATGAGAAAATATCTTTAAAAATAGAGAGCAATCCGCCACCCCTGCCAATCATCCGAGGCGAATTTAAAAACAAACAGTTTGAAGGCAAAAGTTCCGACAGAGGGCTTAAATCCCCAACGGTAAGCCAGGTTTCCGTAATAAATAAGCAGTCCAGTTCACGCGAAGTAAAATAGTCATTTATGCTGGTCTCTCCTCAAATAAAAAACTCCCTGAACATTCTTTATTTTGTTAACTATTGGACATTTAGCCATTTTATTTGTCTAAGACGTTTTTAAAATATCCACAATGTATTTGTTAATGTATACTTGTTTTTTTATTTTTTGTGACTATGAGGGAGTAAGATTTGGGAGTATAAGTTAATTTGTAGTGGCTAATATGTGTCCATCTAGGCAATTTATGTCCGCTCTCTGGAGGCATTTTATACGCATCCTGAACCTGATTTTGCGCTCTTCGTACTTCTTAAGTCAAACCAATACAATATTCCAAAGGGAATCTGACATTAAATGTACATCTGTTTCTGCAAGGTCTGGAGTTCCTGGCAGTGACATTGGTTAACCTGTGATCATTTCAAAAGGACTAAGCCCAGTTTCTTTGTTAGCTGATGAACGGATATTACAAAGAACTAATGCCTCCACCCATGTTAGCCCTGTTGGTTCCATTCTTTGCCAGTCTGGATTTTAAAGTTTGATTGTTTGGTGGTACAAAATAAAACGTAGCGCTTTTCTAAGCGGATTTAAAAGAGGAACTATATTTTATGGCGTAATAGTACTTTTTGGAGTACTTCGACTCGTCTGAAAAGTCCGGTCCCCTTCTCCCTCTCATAATGGGAGAGGGAGGGTGTTCCTGCGCCGAGTCGAAGTACTCCCAAAAGTGCTATTACGCCATAAAATATAGTTCCTCTTTTAAATCCGCTTAGAAAAGCGCTACGTTTTATTTTGTACCACCAAACTTGCTTGTATAACTACTCGTCTTAAATAGGAAAAACGTTGATGTGTTTGGTCACTTTATCTCTAAATGGTACCATTGAATGAATGGGGCTAAGCTAAATGCTGTCGAGGCGTCGCGGCGCGCTCCGTCGCTTGCGTGCGCGCGCGCAGATGATGGAGGGATGTATCAACAATTCTTAGTTAGGGTAATAACATATTTTAATATTGAAAATGAGTAGACTATTCCTTTAAAAGTACAAATTACAAATCTGACATCATTAAACAAAGTAGAAAAATTTATTATAAAACATGAGACATTACATTGAAATATTACCTAAACAGGCATTAGGCCAACAAAAACAGTGACAATAGTTCTTTGCAACAAAAAAGGCACACCTGGTCAAAGAAAATCAATTAAAATACTACCTTAATGAAGACAAAACAGCATTAAGATTTCTTGATCTTCTGGATATTGTTCACAGATGCCTGATATCAAGGAAAACAACATAACACAGGCACACTGTACAAAATTACTGTGCATGAATCAGCAAGTCATTCTTTAGAGCCAGCACCCTTGACTTAAGTTTGCCATCATCAAGACCTAAAATATTTTTCTGAATAAACTCAAATGTGTTGTTGGCCATCTCTTTTGGATATGAAAGATCCAACACATAGATTAAGCCAAACATCAAAAGGAAAGTATCAGAGTCTCTGCAGGTTTGTTATGACAACTTCTTTCTCAAGGATTATCGAAATCTTTTCTGGATTGTACTGAAGAGCAATGTCTGGGAGTTCTCGGACAACTGCCAAAAGGGCAACTGATGAATCAACATCTGGCTCTTCTGAATCATCTTCAATCTGGATGTAAAAAGTGTTGAAACACAAATGCTATCTTGTGATCAAATGTTGAAATTTAATCCTATATGCATAATAAGTGACTTACCGTGCATGTTTTAAAGAATTTTGAGGTGTCTTCTCTCAGATACACAGGAAGTGCACAGAGCACTGTTGTTCGGCGTGTGTACACGTCATGTTGATCTTTAAAGTTCACATTAAAAACAATGTTAAAAGTGGAACATACATGTTTTGGCCAGCACTAAACCAGACAATGCTAACTTGACACGGAATGAATGCCAAAAAGTTGATCAAGGCATTCACAAAACAAGTGACCACAATAAGAGCACTGGCTCTTAAAGGGATACATCACTCAAAATTAAAAATTGTCATAATTTACTCACCTTTAAGTTGTTCCAAATCTGTATAATTGTCTTTGTTCTGAAGAACACAAAGAGGCTGTTTACATTTGGTATTAAGATGTGTTTTCGTCAATCGGATCACAAGTGGAAGACGCTAAAGACAGGCGTAAACGGTGTTCAAAACTTTTTGAGCTCGTCCACTTTCGATCACTTTCAGAGTTGCAAAACCCCTTTCGATCAGACTGCTTTTGTAGTGTAAACACACATGTGGTTGAATGTGTCCAAACAGCCACACGAGACCGCCTTCTATCTGCCCATTTATGTAAGCATAAATTGCCCAAGGTTTTTCATTTGAATTGCACAACAATAACAATATTCAGTATATAGAATTAAGTTAGATATATATAAACCAATTTTTTTATTTTACACTGTTTAAAATAACACTAAATTGTTACAGTTTGGTATGACAAAAATTCTTGGCTTAAAAAAAAAATTCTACTATTTGTGCGCGTTGAGCAGAGGTGCGCTTTCCCGTAGAGTTTTGCTCATGAAGTAGCCTATATGTGCCCTCGCGAGGATGCGCGCATATATTATTCTGCGTACATACTCGCACATCTCACGCTTGCGCATGCTTAATCCGTACCTTAGATTTGCTTCTGAATAAACGTAACATACTTTCCCACACCTTGTGGCCAGTAGGGGGCTCCCCAAGCCCGCGAGGCCCCATGCAATTGCGTGGTTTGCGTGGTGGGTAAACACGCCACTGAGTCCCAGTCAAGTCTCAAGTATTTTATTTTTGGTCAAGTCAAGTCACAAGTCACAAAAATAGCGACTCAAGTCGACTCAAGTCCAAGTCACCAAGTCACAAGTCCCCATGTCTGCTGCATATACACGGCATAATTGAATATCCTTTCACAACAAAAGATAACTTTTTTTTAAAAAATTGTGAATTTTAACAGGCAGTGGCAATGCTAAAAATATATAGGTCTAATTCAAATGAAATAACATTTAACTTCAAATTTATAAAACTTACATCAGTGAGGCAAGTTTCATTAACAATTTTTTAATGTTAATCTAATGAGATTATATTTACAAGAACGTTATTGTCTTACCTTAGAAACTAGAACTGCAGGAAAAATGTGGACTCGACAGGCCTGTTAGGTTCCGACGGCTTTTATACACCGAAACATCGAAGAAAACTACACATTTTTCTAAAAGAAAACAGATCGAACATGCATTTTCATCAAATAATCTTCAGCTTACTTTACATAGGGCATATAGAAAAATACACGACTAAAAAAACAAAGGCCTAACAATAACATACAGCATACATGTGCAGTGCAACACTTAATATCCTTCTAATATTCCAAAAAGTTGCATAAGATATCATTATCACTCTTTTAAAAAATATGATTTTCAACAAGCAGTGACAATCCTAAAAACATATAATGCAGATGAAATAACCTTTAACTTGATTTACGTAAATATTTAGGGTCAATGGGGCAATTTTCATTTAAACAATGTTACCGACTCTTTTTTTCACGTTCCCTAAACTCTTTAACTTCAGTGTAGTTGTAAATACTCAAAAGAATATGTACTGTTAACTTAAATCTATGATAGATGTTGAATAAACTCAAAAATAATAGTTAGCTAAACTTTTTGGCACATTTTGAGTAACAGGTAATTTCCATTTTAAGTTAGTTATACTGTTTGGGTTTACAGTGCAGTACAGTGGGTACCCTGATCAGAATCAATAGTGTGTGGCATTCCCCATCTGAGAATGATGTCTCGAACCACCACCCTAGCCGTAAAGGCAGCAGTGCCTTTCTTTGTGGGGAAAGCTTCCACCCAATGAGAAAATGTATCAGTTATAACTAAAACATCTTATGAAGTAATACTGCAATTCACAAAATGGCCCTGATGGTGCGGGTGTTTGCTTACAAATCATGGAATTGGGGGTGCCGGATTGTGTTTTTGACAAGTTACGCATCCGCGAACAATTTCTTCTGCATGTTTCCTAAAACCTCTCGACCCCCAAATTGCATTAAAATGCAAACACATTTGAAAAATGCCTAAGTGTCTGATGCTGCATATCTGTGTGGCCAATAAGGAATTAAGGCTTTTGGAGCTACGAATCGGTGTTGAAATCTCCAAATATTGTCATCTGCCAATTTGCAACCATTTTTAATCCATTCCCATTTCTCGGGAGCATTGATTTTGCATTGCAGCTATGTCTGTGAGCTGTGGGTCACCCATAGATGACATGTTTGAGTAGTAGGAGTTTCTGCCGTTTTTGCGACGGCAACCGTAGCTGCCTGGTCAGCGAGGGTATTCCCTTTAACCTCACTAGAATCTCCCTTCAGGTGGGCTATTTCCTTTAGCACCGCAACCTGCAGAAGCCCTGAGAAAACCTCTCTGCTGCCAACCTGGTCGAAAATCGTGCACAGCACCACTGGCACAACGAGAGTCAGAGTAAATTATAGCATTTTTTGTGTTACTAGCCAATCACAAGCTTTATGAACATAATTAATTCAGCTTGCTGAGCTGACGTTCCCGGTGATAGGGCCCCAAAAGCTCAAACTTCTGTGTCTGTAGTTTTTGTCCTACCTGCCTTGTGTTCCCCTTTGTCCACAAAAGCTGAACCATCAGTGTATAAAATCAAATCGGGATTTTGAAGTTGCAAATTGTCTAAGTGTTCATCAAAACTTAATGTTTGTACTATCTCTACACAGTCATGGCCGTTTGGAATTGCTTCAGACGGAGCAAGTAATGTAGCTGGATTTGATGGAGTGGCTTCTTCAATGTAATTCGAGCAGCTTTCCCTAGAGATAATAAAGCATAAACAGAGTGTGGGCAGCAAATGGTTATCTTTTGGCTAAGCACTATGGGTGATATGCATTGCAAGGCCAAATACACTTCCTGAACTGCTCGAAAACACGGCCCCCAGCTTTGTGAAACAATGTCAAGTTGCTGTGAATAATACCCTACAGGTTTATTTTGACCTCCCCCAAACATGTCATGTAACCCTTTTGTTTGTTTACATGCAATGTAAAAGACTTTCTGTAATCAATCATGCCAAGTGCAAGAGCTTTGCATAAGGCATGTAAGAATTCCTCAAAAACCATTTTAGCTTCAGGAGTCCAGTTAATTGGGTTAATTTGGGCTTTTGGATTAACTTTTAACAAATTGTTTAAGGGTTGTGATTTTTCTACATACCCTTCAATCCAATAACGACTGTAATTACATAAACCCAAAAAAGATCTCCGCTCTTTTAGTTTGAGGAATTGGATGTCTGTTAACTGCCTCTCAGCGACTAGGTGTTATTCGCGTTTTACCCTGCAATACACTCTGACCCAAATAGACTACTTCTGCCTGGCAGAGTTGAGCTTGTTTTAGGTTTGTTCCTTGACCTTTACTGTACAGGAAATCAAACAGCTGCCTGACATATCCCTCATGTTCAGTTTTTTCTTCTGAACAAATCAAAATATCATCAATATACTGAATGATAACTGATGTTAAATCAAAATCTTTCAAATGTCTTTTCAAAGATTGCTGATAGATAGTAGAAGAGTTGTAAAGAACTTGAATTGTAAATGAAAACCATGATTGAATTTATTTTGCAATTGGTACAGACCAAAATCCATTAGCCATATCAATCACTGTAAACCATTTGTGTTCTGGTTTGATCAAGCTGAAAATTGTTGATGGGCCAGCCACAAGAGGGCTTATCTTATCAATGTAGGCAAGGCAAGGCAAGGCAAGTTTATTTGTAAAGCACATTTCATACACAGAGGTCATTCAAAGTGCTTTACATAGAAATGAGGAAACAATATATAAAAGAGAAAAAAGAAAATGTAAAAATAAGAGATACACGATAAAATCACAATAAAAACAATGATACATGCAAATTTAGAATAACAATTAAAGAAAGTAAATGTGATTTTAATAAAAACTGTTTAAAATGTTAAAAAGAATAAAACAGGAGTTAAAGTGACTTGAGTTAAAAGTGCAGTCAGTGTGAAGCAGCACAGTGCTCATTCATTAAATGCAGAGTTAAACAGATGTGTTTTTAATCTAGATTTAAAAGTGTTTACTGTTGAAGCACATCTGATCTCTTCTGGAAGCTGATTCCAGCTAGAGGTGGCATAATAACTAAATGCTGACGCACCATGTTTTGAGTAAACCCTTGATATTTCTAACTGACCTGATTCTAATGATCTGAGTAATCTGTTCAGTTAGCATATCTGTCATGTATTTGGGTCCTAAGCCTTGAAGTGATTTATAAACGAGTAACAATACCTTAAAATCTATTCTAAATGTAACAGGAAGCCAGTGTAAGGACCTGAGGATTGGAGTAATGTGCTCAGATTTTTTGGTTCTTGTCAGAATTCTGGCAGCAGTGTTTTGTATGAGCTGCAGCTGTCTAATGTTTTTTTGGGGCATCCCAGTAAGAAGTCCATTGCGGTAATCCACCCTGCTGGTGATGAAAGCATGAACAAGTTCTCTAAGTCCTGTCTTGAGACAAAACAGCTAATTCTGGCAATATTTCTGAGATAGTAGTAAGCTGATTTGCTTATCGCTTTTACGTGACTACTGAAATTAAGGTCAGACCCCAAAACCACACCAAGACTCCTGACTCTATTCTGTGTCTTTAGACCCCCAGAGTCAAGGCACGCGTTAACCCCGAGAGCCCCATCCCTATTTCCAAATACAATGA
This sequence comes from Misgurnus anguillicaudatus, assembly GCF_027580225.2. Classification (NCBI taxonomy): domain Eukaryota; kingdom Metazoa; phylum Chordata; class Actinopteri; order Cypriniformes; family Cobitidae; genus Misgurnus; species Misgurnus anguillicaudatus. Next base: position 996,255 of record NC_073357.2, on the reverse strand, counting down.
CTTCAGTTTTGTCTTTGTTTAACTGGAGGAAGTTTTGACGCATCCAACAGTTAATTTCATCAATGCATTTACATAGAGAGTCAATGGGGCTGTAGTCATTGGGTATATCTGGGTGTCATCTGCATAGCTGTGGTAAGCAATTTGGTTCTTTTTCATTATTTGACCAAGTGGGAGCATATACAAATTAAACAGAAGCGGTGCAAGAATTGAACCCTGTGGGACTCCACATGTCATGGATGTCCACTCAGATTTATGGTTACCTATGTTCACATAGTAACCTCTCCCTTTTAGGTATGATTTAAAGCATTTGAGGACCATCCCAGACAGCCCTACCCAGTTTTCCAGTCTATGTAAGAGTATGGTGTGATCTACTGTGTCAAAGGCAGCACTAAGATCTAGTAGCACCAGCACTGATATTTTACCTGAATCAGAGTTTAAGCGAATATCATTTATTATCTTTATGAGCACTGTCTCTGTGCTGTGATGCTGACGGAAACCAGATTGAAAATTGTCCAGATATCCATTTGAGTTTAAGAATTTGTTCAGCTGATTAAAAACAACCTTTTCAATGATCTTGCCTATAAACGGAAGATTTGAGATTAGTTCTGTAGTTGCTAAGTATGGTTTTGTCTAGGTTACTCTTTTTTAGGAGAGGCTTAACAACTGCTGTTTTTAATGACTCTGGAAAGGTGCCTGTGATCAGAGAGGTATTTACTATTTTTAAGAGGTCAGTTACTAAGCAGTTAAGTACCATTTTGAGAAAAGATGTGGGGAGCGTGTCAAGGCTGCAAGTTGATGCTTTAAGATGTTGTACTGTTTCTTCCAAGGTTTTTATATCAATTATGTCAAATTCTGAGAGAATGACTAATTTCTGAGGTTGTTGCAATGATATCTGACTGACCACAGTACAATATGAGGCCGTATTGATTGTCATTCTGATATTATTGATCTTCTCAGAGAAAAAGGTTGCAAACTCATTGCATTTGTTGTCAGAGAGCATTTCACTAGGAACTTGATTTGGGGGGTTTGTTAGTCTCTCTACAGTAGCAAAAAGAGTGTGAGTGTTGTTTATGTTGTTGTTTATAATGTTGGAGAAGAAGGTCTGTCTAGCTGTGCCTAGTTCTACATTAAAAGCACGAAGACTGTCCTTATAGATGCTATAATATACTTCAAGTTTTGTTTTCCGCCACATACGTTCAGCTTTTCTGCATGTTCTTTTCATGCGCTGTACTGCTGTTGTGTTTCTCCTTGGTGCTTTACGTCTGCCAGTAATCACCCTGACCTTTACTGGAGCTATACCATCAATGGCATCTTTAACTTTTATGTTAAAGTTTTCAAGGAGAACATCAACAGAGTCTGCCGATATGTTTGGCAACATTGATATAGCATTCATAAATACCTCACTGGTGTTCTCATTTATGAACCTTTTTTTTTACATAGACAGATCTAGCATCAGTGGCAGGACAGATCAATAAATCAAAGTAAACACAGAAATGGTCAGATAGCGCTTCATCCTTGATTACAGTGGATGAAATGTTTAGACCCTTGCTAATGAGCAGATCAAGAGTGTGTCCCCTATTGTGTGTAGGACCTTGCACGTGCTGGGTCAGATCAAAAGTGTTTTTAACATTTAACCGTTCAATTGCAGTATTGTTTTCTGCATTGTCTATATGAATATTAAAATCTCCAGCAATAACAAAATAATCAAATTCAGAGGAAATTGTTGATAAAAGTTCTGTGAATTCATCAACAAATGCTGAGGTGTATTTGGGAGGTCTATAAATAATTGTAAACAGAATGCATGGTGTACCTTTTAGAGCAATACACATATATTCAAAAGACTTGCTTGCATTGAAAGACATCTTTGAATAAAGCAGCTATTCCTCCACCTCTTCTATCAGCTCTACAAACACTTATAAAAGTAAAGTTGGGTGGGGCTGATTCATTGAGGACTGTAGCGCTGCAGCTGTCATCTAACCAGGTTTCATTTAGAAACATAAAGTCCAGGTTGTTAGTGGTGATAAGATCATTAACTAAAAAGGATTAGGAAAAGGAAAAGTCTGTGAACAGTAGTTGTTGTGACTGCAGAGTTTTATCCCTATCATCTGAATGTCCATCCAGGTGCTGGTGTAAAATCCTGTGGTCATTTCCGCTGTTCAGTAGTGGACTGGCACACTCAGCTGATGGATGATGCATGAAGAAAAAGATAGTCTTTAAGCAACCTAGGACCTAGTTTGTTTGGGTGGATACCATCTGTGTTAAAAAGTTGCCTTTGACTCCAGAAGATATTGAAATTGTAAATGTTATTCAGTCCTCTCATGGTGCAGGTTTTTTGCAGCCATGAATTTAAACTTAGTAGAAAACATATTTGTTCCTCGGACTGGGAGAGGTCCACTGATGAAAGATTGAACTTTCAGTCTTGCAAGTGTTTCAAAAAGTTTATTGAAATCCCCCTTAAGGAGCTCAGACTGCTCTTTACGAATATAATTTTTTCCCACATGTACAGTATTGTTCAAAATAATAGCAGCACAATGCGACCAACCAGAACAATCAAGGTTTTCAGCACACTTTCCATTGCTACGTGGCAAACAAGCCACCAGCAGGTTCAGCAGACCCCCAGAAAACAAACAAGACCCAGCACCCATGACACGCACGCTCCCAAGGCTGTGCAATTGGGCAATTAGTTGAAAGGGGTGTGTTCAAAAAAATAGCAGTGTCTACCTTTGACTGTACAAACTCAAAACTATTTTGTACAAACTTTTTTTTTCTGGGATTTAGCAATCCTGTGAATCACTAAACTAATATTTAGTTGTATGACCACAGTTTTTTAAAACTGCTTGACATCTGTGTGGCATGGAGTCAACCAACTTGTGGCACCTCTCAGCTGTTATTCCACTCCATGATTCTTTAACAACATTCCACAATTCATTCACATTTCTTGGTTTTGCTTCAGAAACAGCATTTTTGATATCACCCCACAAGTTCTCAATTGGATTAAGGTCTGGAGATTGGGCTGGCCACTCCATAACATTAATTTTGTTGGTTTGGAACCAAGACTTTGCCCGTTTACTAGTGTGTTTTGGGTCATTGTCTTGTTGAAACAACCATTTCAAGGGCATGTCCTCTTCAGCATAGGGCAACATGACCTCTTCAAGTATTTTAACATATGCAAACTGATCCATGATCCCTGGTATGCGATAAATAGGCCCAACACCATAGTAGGAGAAACATGCCCATATCATGATGCTTGCACCTCCATGCTTCACTGTCTTCACTGTGTACTGTGGCTTGAATTCAGAGTTTGGGGGTCGTCTCACAAACTGCCTGTGGCCCTTGGACCCAAAAAGAACAATTTTACTCTCATCAGTCCACAAAATGTTCCTACATTTCTCTTTAGGCCAGTTGATGTGTTCTTTGGCAAATTGTAACCTCTTCTGCACATGCCTTTTTTTAACAGAGGGACTTTGCGGGGGATTCTTGAAAATAGATTAGCTTCACACAGACGTCTTCTAACTGTCACAGTACTTACAGGTAACTCCAGACTGTCTTTGATCATCCTGGAGGTGATCATTGGCTGAGCCTTTGCCATTCTGGTTATTCTTCTATCCATTTTTATGGTTGTCTTCCGTTTTCTTCCACGTCTCTCTGGTTTTGCTCTCCATTTTAAGGCATTGGAGATCATTTTAGCTGAACAGCTTATCATTTTTTGCACCTCTTTATAGGTTTTCCCCTCTCCAATCAACTTTTTAATCAAAGTAAGCTGTTCTTCTGAACAATGTCTTGAACGACCCATTTTTCTCAGCTTTCAAATGCATGTTCAACAAGTGTTGGCTTCATCCTTAAATAGGGGCCACCTGATTCACACCTGTTTCTTCACAAAATTGATTGAATGCCAGTGATTGAATGCCACACTGCTATTTTTTTGAACACACCCCTTTCAACTAATTCAACTAATTGCCCAATTGCACAGCCTTAAGAGTGTGCATATCATGAATGCTGGTTCTCATTTGTTTTCTGAGAATCTACTGAACCTACTGGTAACTTGTTTGCCACATAGCAATAAAAAAATATACTAAAAACCTTGATTATTCTGGTTAGTCACATTGTACTGCTATTATTTTGAACAATACTGTATGACAATCCGACTGACAGACTTATGTTTCATCAGAATGTTGCAAAGTTCCTTGTTAACATCAGAAACCGTTGCCCGAGGAAAACAATATGTATGGGTAGCCTTGCTTTCAAAGTTTCCGATAATAGAGTCACCCACTATCAGCGTGCTTGGCTCGGCTGCTGTCTTAGCGGAGTGCCGATGCCTGTATGATATTGAGCGTCTGTTAGCTCTGTAAGCTACTGGCTGATGTGATCTGTGTCTATTAACATTTGGGGATTCTTCACCAAACTCATTAGTGCTTCAAATCTATTTTCAAGCCGTACAGGGGGTGGTAGAATACCAATGTTGGCTACTCGAGTTGTACCCATATCTGACTGGGGTAGATGATACTAATGCAGCAATTTGTGACACTCATGACAGTCTAATGTCTTGAGCACTTTTGGGTCTCGCACCCTTTTTATGCCGGTTATTATCGGTTTGTGTCCTCAATTTCTTTAGGTTTCTCTGAGCTCACTATGGCCTGTTTAAAAGCATTAGGTTCATAGGACTCACCAGCTTTATGTTGAGAAGGACCACGATGAAGCTCAGCTGTATGTTCTGGCAGGGTCGGCAGCACCACAAGTAACTTTGTTTCGAGAACTGCATTTACTTCTGTAAAGTCTGTGGGACTTTGAGCAGCAGGTGGATTGAGATCCAAAAGAAGGCATTTTTCTTCTTTACTTCTGTTTGAGTGTGGGCAGCTGTGTTGTCCTGTTTTAGGATTGTCAGCTGCCGCCAATAGCAGACTGGTAGACCTCTATGACAAAAACCCCAAGTTGTTGAATATTCCAAATATCAATATAGTTCCAGGAATTTGTAGTTTTAGTGTGAGTCCCAATTGTTTAGTTTGAGCACTGTGCTGAACTGCTGGTAGTTAAATCAAAAGATAAAAGCGAAAAAGCAAAAGGGCAAAGCACAGAGCGCAAGTAAAAGCGTCCGAACAGTAGCGAAGCAGGAAGCAGGAAAATGTATTGGTTTTCTACTCTATATTCAACTGTGAGTCTCCATGATCCATCTGGTTTTCATACAGGCCATACAGTTCTGTTTCTGGGACTGTTGGTTTTAGCAACACCTCCCTCCTCTAACTTTTCAACTACTTCCATAATACCCTCCACTGCAAATGGATTGTAGGGGGGTATTGTTTCATACGAGGAGGAGGAGTGCCTGTAAATTTGACGTATAAATTTGTCTAGAAACCCACAATCAGTTTTGTTGTTTGCCCAAATTGGGTGTGATTGCACATCAGTGCTAACTAATGTTCTTAACTGCCATGTTACTTGGTGAGTTATGTCACCTACCCACACTGCAACAGTGACTACATGTGGGCCAAACAGAAGAGTGAGAGGCTGTGTTTTTGTGAGAAATGTCCCTTTCCCCCATCGCTCCCGTAACAAGAATAATTTCTGATGTTAATGAAACTTCTGTAAGAAAATCAGATGGAAAGACTGTTATCTCTGCTTCTGTATCAAAGAGAAGATCCAGATCTAATGGTGTATTCAAGACATGGACCCTAACATACAGATAAATGAGCTATGCAATATATGCACGTCTTCTCTAGAAAGATCCTCTCCAGCAAAAATGACTCCCTTGCTAGCTCTAAGAGATTATTTTCTTTTGTGATTAAACGCTCATACACTCACTTCATGCCCTCAGTTCTGAGAAAAACAGCATCATGTCTGGTTTCCAAGTTTTGTGGGGACATTCTATAGACGTAATGCATTTTATACCATACAATCTGTATATTCTATTCCCTTCCCCTAACCCAATCCCTAACTCCAACCATCACAGAAAACTTTCTCCTACTTTACATTTTTAATAAACATCATTCTGTTTGATTTATAAGCTTGTTTCCTCATGGGGACCTCAAAATGTCTCCACAAGGTCACAAAAACACTGGTATTCCTATCTGTGTGGGGACAATTGGTCCCCACAACGTGATAATTACCAGGTACACACACACACACACACACACACACACACCAGTGTTGTAGTCGAGTCACCAACTGTCGAGTCCGAGTCGAGTCTCGAGTCCCAGTGTTCGAGTCCAAGTCCGAGTCACCAAAGAAGAGTCCGAGTCGAGTCCAAGTCGAGTCACCATTACCAGAGTTCGAGTCCGAGTCGAGTCTCAAGTCCCCAGTGTTCGAGTCCGAGTCGAGCCTTGAGTCCTGTATTCGAGTCTGAGAGTGCCTACATGTCTCCACTCTGGGACCTTCAAAAACTGATAAAATGTATTAAAGAGGTTCTACATTAAACAAAAATGACACCACTGTCACGATTGCAAAGGGAGTTTATTTACTGATTTGACATATACACTTTGCAACACACTTTGTAACTTTACGAAGCCATCAAAAGCATGTGTGTACTTCCATTGCTGTAAACTTGTGATTGAGAACTAGCGTAGAAAATTTACAAATTTAATGTATAATCATGCTGCATTTTGTTTTTTGAGGAAATAAGAACAAACAACTGAGTTGGCATTGAAGTCTATTAAGAAAACATCCTGAAATGATTTTCTTTAAAAAAACAACTTATTTTCCATAGTAGGAGTCATTTTTTGGACCCAACATCAAATAGGAAAATTCAACTGCAGTAGCCACCGTTCAACCTGAAGAGGGCAGCACTCAGACGTTTTTACACTATATATTGCAGTATTGAAACACTTTATATCCAAATGTCAAAAAACGTACATCAAAATCAATGAACAGCACTAATAAACCATCATTCTTACAGATCAGTAACTAAAAAAACTTGGAATAGGGTTTAGTTACTCTTTTGAAGTTATCAACAGACAAAAAATGCTGTAATCTGAACCAGACATACATTAACCCTAGCTTCTTCTGTTTGTTATATATGCATTAGTCAGTAATATTTTTTTGAAAAAAGCTAACGTTAGGCAATGGATTTACTTACTTTTCTGGGTGCATCCATGACAGGTGTCTGTTAAAGTTTGAGGTTGTCCCAGTCTTTTCCTACACACACAACATTTAGCGCTGCTCTTTACAGCATTAGAAGCAAAATTCGCGTAGGCGAACTTCACGATCCGGGGCACGTCTTTCTGCATTTTACAAATGTGAACATTTAGCCTGCGAATCATGCATGCATTGCACGAGCGTAAAAGTGAGTGACGTCAGTGAGTGTGTTGTCAAGCAAAGAGAGCGAGAGGTAGCAGTGTCTGTGAAGGGAGATCGCGACCGGTCTTGGGCACGAAACAGGAAAAGTGTAACACCTTATATAATTTTTACATATTTAGTCAAAAACAAAGTGATGAATGCTCAAGTCCGATTGTATATATCCTCGAGTCCGAGTCCAAGTACGAGTCATCAATCCGCGAGTCCAAGTCGAGTCACAAGTCCAGAGAATGGATTCTCGAGTCGGACTCGAGTCCAAAGAATAGTGACTCGAGTCGGACTCGAGTCCGAGTCCAAGGACTCGAGTACTCCATCACTGACACACACACACACACACACACACTCTGGTTTCCATGTTTTGTGGGGACATTTCATAGACGTAATGGTTTTTATACTGTAAAAACTGTATATTCTATTCCCTTCCCCAAACCCCAACCATCACAGAAAACTTTCTTGTACCTTAGATTTTCAATAAACATCATTGTTTAATTTATAAGCTTGTTCCTCATAGGGACCACAAAGTTATAATCCTGTCCCTCAACTGTTATGTTTATACATGGCGATTAGCGAAAAGCAGCATCCTTAAACATTGTACAATCAAATGGCATATAGCATGCTTTACTAACTGGTATTTGCAAAAGCAGATCTTTATTGCTAAGCACAGCGTAGAAATAGTAAAACCAAAATACTCATCAGAACCCGCTGGGGACGCTAGCTACCCCTTTACGATCATCACTGTCTGTGTCAAAATCTGAATCTGTGGTCGTATCAATGTACCTACCAGTGTCACATGCATTCGAATCTGGTAAAATCGGCATAATTGGCTCTTGATCAACAACTCTTTGTGTAACTTGAACATTAGCCGTTTTATGTTTTTGTTCATGCTCAAGCTGAGCTTTTAACTTTTGACATCTGTCTTGTAACTCCTTCAGCATTCTCTTTATAACTTCATTATCTCTGTTGTGTTATCCCTGTCTAATTCCATTTTCATTCCAATTACATTTTAAGACATTTAGAGAAAGTGGCAAAAATCCAAGGGATCCGTCGCCATTCTCTGGTTTTCAAATATTTTTGATCTTAAAGTGCTCTTTCAGCTGTTCTGTTAGTATTTCAGTTACATCATCTAGCTCAGGGGTTCTCAAATCTGTCCTGGAGGCCCACCAGCACTGCACACCCTGCATGTCCCCCTTTTGTGACGCACTTCATTCAGTTACCTTACACACCCAGTTCAGGTCTTGCAGTCTCTACTGATGAGCTGAAGATCTAAACCAGGTGTGTCTAATGAGGGAGACATGCAAACTGCGCAGCACCAGCGGTCCTCCAGGACAGGTGTGAAAACCCCTGATCTAGCTTAATTTCTGACTGCTCTATAACTGAAGAAATAATATAATCTGACCCAGTGGTCAAACTACTTCCACAGTACGTACTGAATTTTTTATGAAATGTCAGAACAGAACACACTCACTCTTGCTAAAGTGATTGCGTCAGGAGAGAACACCTGCTGGAGTTAACCCTGTCTCATTCGTTGCTCGGAGTCAGAAGCCAAGTGGTCTGAACATGCCACCATCTGGTCGTGCGAGAAATAATCCCAACTTCGTTCTTAAAATGGAGATAACTTCAGTGTTATTCCATCCTGTCGACAACGCAAAAACCGTAAGATCAGGGGCCTCATTTATAAAACTTTGCGTAGGATTTGCGTCAGAAGTGGCGTACGGATGAAACATAGGACGTGCGTACGCACAGATATATTCGGATTTATAAAACCGTGCGCACGCACATCCTACGCATTTTTCCCTTAATAAATCACAATCAATTCTAAATGTAGCGCAGCTTTTGCGGCTTCATGACACGCCCATAGTTGCCCATAAATAGTCCGTGAAACGCCCACAAGTTAATATGCATTGATTGCGAAATCATGGCAAACACATAGAGGAAAAAAAAAAACGTAAATTCACTCAATGTGAAGTAGAAGTTATCGTTGGCGAGGTGGAAAAGAGGAGAAAAAAATGTTGTTTGGAGGGCACCGTGTGGGCATTACGCATTGTGATGGGGCATTTTATTTCCATTCATTTAATTGCATCTGACAAGCTACAGATGTCGGTAATAATCGACGTGGAAATGGGACATTGTTCAGCGCAAATGTAATTTCTTGTTGCTTCCTGAATGGTTGAGACATACGCTATACATTGTTTTATCAAAAATAAACACACTAAAGGCATATGCATGAATACCATAATTCCGTAGATTATGAAGATATGGTTTACTATGAAAACAACTTTCCCCAGTGGACAATTAATACATCTATCTATTTATTTATTTATCTATCTATCTAACTATATATCTCCTTAATTATCTATCTATCTGTCTATGTAATTGCATCTATATATGCTCCGCCAGACGGACACATTGACAAGAATATCAGTTTTGTACATTATTTCGTTCTGTTAACTATATTCTTTATGAGGATGAATTGCACAACATGCCAATATTATTGCAGAACATATTTCACTTTTCTTTTAGCAAATATGTGTTCATTTGAATTTCTGTTGTAATTTTCGATTTCTTTATTTTTTTGTTTCACTGCTGATCGATCAAACGGGTGTTCGTGTAGGCTGTTAATTGTAAGACTTGCTTTGTGAAGTGTTGTGTCGAACTCCGTTCCCCCTATGTTTCCCTTTAGTGTAGTGCTTTTATAGCGTTTTCATCACGTTACATTTAGAAAGATTAAAGATTTGAATTGGTTATACTAAAAGGCATAATATCATGTATTTTATAATACAATTTATTAAATATTTCATACATTTGACATTTTTCTATTAGGGTATTTCTTTTAAAATATAGCCTGTCTTTTTCTTTTTTTTCCCTTTACTGGTCGTTTTAAAAATGTAATGTTTGCATACATAGTTAAATAAATATTATACATATAATATGATTCATACTGTAAAAATAATTGACTTACCATTAAGAACAATACAGATACATTACAGAAATGCACACATATACATCTCAGTAGCCATTAAAACTTTAAATATATAAATAATAAAACCTATAACGTGATAAAACCGCCATAAAAACACTACACTGAAGGGAAAAATAGGGGGAACATAGTGGCAACAGACTTCGACACAACAGAAGTCTTCATGTTATTTATGAGAGGTAGTGTTGTCATTTTTACTTTCACTTTCACGTGTTCCTTCCATCTGCCGTCGGTGTCGCCATTTCTCATTTCACCCGTTTTTGTGCGTACGCCTGGGTCAGAGCTTGCGTGACGGACCGCACATTTTCCCGTCAAGTTTGCTTTTTATAAATAACAACTATTGCGTAGAGAGTGGCGTACGCCGCCTTTTGTGCGTACGCAACGTTTATAAATGAGGCCCCAGGTCTCTACGCCAGTCAGAATATTTAGGATCCAGCACGGACGCCAGATCCCATCAGAAAATATCAGCTACTCAGCAGAGCTGTTAATACCAAAATTAGCGTTTAACGTCTTCTGTCAGTTAAAAGGTTGATTGATTAAAACTAAAGAAGAGCACAAGCCAAGCAGGAGACAAAGTTATATGATGGTAAATAGGAACAGAGTTTTATTGAATAATCTCAGTTGCATAAGTCTACATGTTGAAACTTCATCTGCCGAGTATAAATTCAACATGAATTGTTCAACCAAAATGGCTTAACAGTATCATCCCATAAACCTTGGGCTTCCATAAACATTCTCTTTATCTATCTCTGTTTACACAGACAGGACAGCTCATGAAACATGAGATTGAACAATAATGAAATCAATAACACATATAAATAATCTAATGAATGAGTTAATAAATGAATAAACAATAATATAAATGATAAAAGTGATAATAATGAAATTGATAATAATAATATTAGTATTGAAACATCATATGGACAAAAGTCATATGGATAACTAATGATTATAAAATGATTATGTAAATAAATGATTAGAAATAAACTAAAAAACACAAAAATAAAAACATTCCGCATGTGAGGATCTAAGGTAGGATCCATCACAATACTAAACAAACAAATGGTGTTTGTTTGTTTGGTGGTGCTTTAACATGGGTTCATATTAAAGATATTAGAATTATATGGAAGCCCAGCCAGTAGCGCATTGCAGTAGTCCAGCCTGGACAGTACAAGAGCTTTGACTAGGACCTGCGTAGCATGCTCATTTAGGAAAGGTCTAATTTTCCTAATATTGTAGAGGATGAATCTACAAGAGCGAGCAGTGCTGGCAACATGCTCAGTGAAGCTAAGCTGATCATTAATGACCACTCCCAGGTTTTTGGCCGTCCTGGAAGGCAAGATGGTGGAAGAACCTAGCTGAATGAAAAGGTTGTGCTGAATCTTTGGTTCAGATGATATGACAAACAGTTCTGTCTTCGCTAGGTTAAGCTGGAGATGGTGATCCTTCATTCAGAGTGAGATGTCCCTCAGGCATGCCGAGATGCAGGCAGAAACCGTGGGATCATCAGGGTGGAACGACAAGTGGAGTTGAGTGTCGTCCGCATAGCAGTGGTATGAAGCGCGTTTGGTGTGATTAGCCCCTAAGAACGCCTGTTCCTGCCTGATACACCTCCACTTTAGCAAGAGAAAGAATTTTTGAACTTCCAGGTATGATGACGTTCACATATCGTCCGTTTATATTGTGACATTTCACAGACACAGACTGACCCGCTGCAACACCATTCAGCACAGCACATCTAAGAGAAAAACAACAACTTTATAATTCTCTGTAAAATTGAGAGTTTTCTCTCACATGTTTTCACAGCATTAATTACTTCACCTGTTATTATTGTTGCCGTTGTTTTCCAAAGAGTTCCCTATACGAATTTCTGCTCCGTTGAGTCGCTCCGCACAGCAGTCTCCTCTGTTTGTGATGACGACTGTAGAGATGTAGTAAGAATCCAGAAGATCCAGTCTCCACCAGGGGTTATCAGATGTGTCAGTATGGGTGCAGGTTAAGGGTGAATTGTCAATGGCATTTGATGCTTCCCAACCATATCCTGTGGATGACTGTACAGCCCGTCCTCTTAATGCCAAATCCTCTAGAAAAGATGAAATGAGAATTAGACCAACACCATTAATAGATCTCATGTGAGGATGTGGAGGCTTAGGAGTTAAGATAAAGATGGGGTATAAGATCTATGTCTGTGTTGTGTTTGACAGTAGTGTTGATAAACAAATAAAAGCTGTGTTAGACTGTGTTTTTATTATTCGTGGTGCTTGCATTTATGCAAACCATCACTATTATTATTCCTCAGGGATATTTTTCTTCTTACATGGACACTTTTTTGGCGCGTAACTCGCTCGCTTTGTCGTAGACTCATGAAAGACAGCTCAAATCGACCGGCTTATTGATGAGAGGTGTGCTATGTGTGCTATGACTTCTATTAGCGATCGTGTGCAGGATTTCCAAATGGGGGAGGGTCAACCACCCGAAAAATCCCATTGACTTAACATTGCACCAATGTCATAGCTCTGGTCGAGGATTTTGTAGAAACATGTGGGTTACAACATTTAAAGAGTGTGGTAGGTTCTGTTAGAACATACATCACAATGGGGTGTACATTGTACCCCTAGGGTGTAAGAGGCACCCGAAAGTGCCCTAATGAAAACCAACAGGGCGAAAATCCCATAGACTTAACATTGCGGAAAATTGAATGGGTCATTGGTCGGAGCGAGGATTTTACTCAGGCATCCAATCAGTTTCTTAGGATCCTTACAGAGGTAATAAGCCACGCCCCTACCAACATAAAATTCAAACAGTTATATCTTAAAATCTGAATGTCATGGCATCATCGGGATTGGGTTATATCAATGATGCTGGCAAGTAGCTGATGGAGCATCATCATCGGCCACTACCAAGCCCTACCACGCCCCAGCAACCGAAGACAGTACCCAAGCAAACGATCCCATAGACTGCTATTATAAAATGCCCAGAAGCATATCTTCGCACCACAGTGTCATAGAGACGGGGGTGGGCTCATTTTACTCAGGCATCCAATCAATTTCTCAAGATCCTTACAGATGTATTAAACCACACCCCTAGCAACCAAATAGGAGCACCCTAGCAACTGAATTAACAAAGACCTATATCTCCGCATCCGAATATCATAGAGACACAGGGTTTGTACAGTTTTACTCTAGACTAGGAGTATAATCACTTGTGGATGGCAATTTTCGCCCTAGCAACCAAATACCGTACCCTAGCAACCGAATAAACAAAGCATTATATCTCTGCATCAAAATATCGTAGAGACACAGGGGTTGGACCATTTTACTTGTGACTCGGAGTATGATCATTCTTGGATGATATTGTTCCCCAAAATTTGCCACGGCAAGCACCACTTCACCTTTTCTTCAGGAATCTAGTCTTTGTTTATTAGCTAAACGTACCTTTCTGTACATAAAAGATTTCAAAACTGTTTCGGAATTTGGCTTTTTCCCTCTAATCAATTTGACACGCCATAAAATCAGTATATATAATAATAATAATAATAATAATAATAATAATATATGTATATAAAAATATAATAAAAATTTTGCAATGCTCATAAAGAATATAACTCTAAAAGAAATTATGGCAGCATATGCATATTAAAATAATACACATAATATTTAGCAGTTGAAGACAAAATTATTGCACTTATTATATAGTTTCTAATGTCCACATCTAGCCCACATAAGACTTACTAAAAAAGAATTTGGGCACTGGTATTATAATAGCAGTCTTTAAACATGATGGAACAACAGCCTGATCCAATGAAGTGTTAAAAATGTCTGTGAGGACAGGAGCCAGCTGATCAGCACATTCTTTCAACACCCGTCCTGGGATATTATCAGGTCCTGCTGCCTTCTGAGCATTTACTTTTTAAGGGTCCTCCGAACGTCAGTTATGTTGAGACTAAGTACCTCCTCATCTGAATGAGGAACACTTTTCCTTGCAGAAGTGTTATTCAGTGCTTCAAAATGTCCAAAGTATGTATTAAGTTCATTAAGAAAATATATGTTGTCCACACAGGGTAGAGGAGCAGCCTTGTAGTCTGTCACAGTCTTTATGCCCTGCCCTAATGGCCGATTCAAGTTGGCTCTTGCTGTTCTGAGCACCACCATATCACCAGCATTTCGTGTATTTAGCATTGCAGATACCTTGCCAGTCATCCAGGGCTTCTGATTGGCTCGGATAATGATATTTTTGGTTAAACCTACATCCTTCCGTGCACTTCTGAATATATGCAGACACAGACGCAGCATAATCTTCCACATAAATATGTTGATTAATAGTTGGAGCCTCCTTGAACAAATCCTAGTTCGTATGGTCAAAGCAATCCTGCAATGCTGACATAGCGCCCTCAGGCCGCACTCTTACCTTCCTTACAGATGCTTTTTTCCTATTAAGCATAGGCCTGTATGCAAAAAGTAACATCCACAGAGAGATGGTCAGAAGAGCCAATGTGAGGGCGAGAGACTGCCTTAAAAGCCTTTTTGATGTCAGTATAGGCTAAATCCAGTCTGTTTATACCCCTAGTGGCAAAGTCCACATACTGATGGAAATGAGGGAGAACTGTCCCCATGTTAGCCTGGTTAAAATCTACTGCGCTACAATAAAAACACCCTCCCAATGTGAGTCTTGCAAATCACTGATGGAACGGTGGAGCACATTCAGGGCCTTTTTGGTATTTGCACTAGGTGGGATATACACTGGTGTAATAATGATAGTTGTATATTCTCTAGGCAGGTAGGAAGGTCTGCATTTAATAGACAGAAACTCTACATCCAGAGAACAATGACTTGAGACCACTGTGGCACTATTACACCAGCTGTTGTTTGTGATTTTCCACTGAGAACACAGCTCCTATCTGACCTGAACATTGTTAGCCATTGTCACCCGAAACAGAAGGGTTTAGCCATGTTTCTGTCAGAACTATAACACAACAGTTTCCCATCTCCCATTTAGTAGAAAGGTTCAGCTCCAGTTTCCTATCGCCCCGCCTATCGCACCGCCTCCGTCTTCTCCGGAAGTGGCTGGTGCCTATGGGAGACTCCGCTGTTTCATAGGCTGCTGGGTCTAGCTGTCGTAGCAGTCTGATGCTATTCAGAGTCTCCCCAGTGATTGTGTCAATGATCCCTGAACTGCATACTTTATGTAGTTCTAACAAAAAATGACGATCATATATTAGTTAAGCTCTGCTATGCTGCATATAAACTGCTGAACTCACTTGTCTAAGTGGCTTATTTCCTATTAAATGTCTGATATTATTGGGAGCCACTGTGGCCGCAGCCGGGCAGAGTGCCGCCATTTTGTTCTGTAGTAAGGTTTAAAGTTGACCAGACTTTAAGCTAATGGTTCAGCAAGACTAAGAACCACCGTACCTGCTTTATAGACCTCCACTTGAGCAAGAGAAAGAATTTTTGAACTTCCAGGTATGATGACGTTCACATATCGTCCGTTCATATTGTCACAGGACACAGACACAGACTGACCCGCTGCCACACCATCCAGCATAGCACATCTAAGAGAAAAACATCACCTTTATAATCCTCTGTAAAATTGAGAGTTTTCTCTCACATGTTTTTACAGCATCAATAACTTCACCTGGGATTATTGTTGCCGTTGTTTTCCAAAGAGTTTCCAATACGAATTTCTGCTCCGTCGAGTCGATCCGCACAGCAGTCTTTTCTGTTAGTGATGACGACTGTAGAGATGTAGTAAGAATCCAGAAGATCCAGTCTCCACCAGGGGTTATCAGATGTGTCAGTATGGGTGCAGGTTAAGGGTGAATTGTCAATGGCATTTGATGCTTCCCAACCATATCCTGTGGATGACTGTACAGCCCGTCCTCTTAATGCCAAATTCTCTAGAAAAGATGAAATGAGAATTAGACCAACACCATTAAAGAGCCAGTAAGATGCCAATTTTAAGTGTCCTATCACTGTTTATAAGTCCTGGACAACAGGTTTAAAGGCTCTCTAAGCGAATCTGCAAACGATAGTTATTGTTGACGTTTGAAACTGTTTTCAAACAGACGGAGCGTAGCTAACTCCTCCCCCTCCCTTCCGTGCCTTCAAAACGCGCCCAACCCCCACCCCCAAATACTTTTTGTCGTTTATTGGCTGGAATACTTTGTTTTGTTATGTGATGATCACGTTTTTTTACAGTTTGATCAGCGGACAGGCAACAAGGAGATAGTGAGGAGATGTTTCCGGTATGTGGGTGATTCTCACGAAACCATTGGAACACCACGGCACTAATGATTTTAGCTATAAAATGTGTAATATAGTAATATTAAAAAGCATCAGAATTAACACAATACTGTGTTCTACCTTGCACAATGTGTGATTTTAACATAAGAATTTACAATTTGTCAATTTTATCTAATTTTCTGCTTAAATTCTCATTACCGCAATGCGTCCGGCTATGTTTGAACATGCGTTATGTTGTAATTTAAACAAATGAACACAAAAATATTTAGAAAAAAAATAAATTGATGTTTTGCTAGACTACTTTAGATAACAGAAAAATAATTTACTGAATATTCATGTATAATAATAATGAAGAAAAATTAGGGAAATGTTGTGTCCATGCCTGATGTTCTCATCCTCCGCAACACTTTTTGAGAACAGTTTAAGCACACATACAGAATTTTAATAAAGTTTGATTTTGAGTGACCAAGCACATGGACCAGTTACTTCAAGATGGCTACCAGGTAAGATCATCTTTTTATATCTTTCCAGTTAAATTTGAAATATTCTCTTGTCAGAATGCTTACACAACATTTTGATTATCATTACCGAAACAGGTTGTTTTCTACATTTCGGAAATGTTTTGATTTACAATTTTTTTATGAAAATGTTCTTTATTAAAGTCTTATTATATGCACTGAATAAAAAATGAGCAAAGCCTTCATGGCTTCTCTATTTTTAGCAAAACATACTGGGGTACCTCATCCTCCGCAACACCATTCTCATATACCGCAATTATTTAATAGCAGTTGCGGTGAAGAGAACTTCTGTTTCGGAAATGAGAATTTAAGCATATTGTTTATTACTTTTAAATATCTCTTATGAATTTAATACAAATTTAAAATGTAATAACTGTTGATATTTTGCTTTATGATGCTTCATTGTAGACAATCAGCAAGTGAGAAAAAAGCTTAAGCAAAGGCCAGGTTGACAAAGTTCAGGGAGAAACTTTACAACATCCCAGAATGGCTCGAGGAGCACAGAAGGAAGGAGAGAAAGAGGTTAGGTTTGGAGATATTACTAGCAGGTGTATTTAGCAAAAAACACACTACAGTGTTAGGAAATGTACATGACACACACAACACAACGCAACAAGTCTATAATATATTATGATGTGTACATACATTTTTTTCTTCCAATGTTGTGAGACATGCTAATTTAATGTAATGCTTTCTTTCCACTTTCAGGTATCAAAGACAACCTAGCGATGGCACGCCACGCGTCTAGGCGCTGCAACAGCAGTTGCTTCACAAGATCCACAAAGTTGGATCCCATGTGTGCCAGCATCTCAGCTCCCTGCGACCGCACAATGCGCGGTGTCTGGAGCGTCAGATTGCTGCCTGGGGGCGAGGGACAAAGGGAGACTACCTCCTTTCTACGCAGTGCATGAGTCACAGACACCAGAGAGGATGGCCTATAAGCGCCCAGCGCTGTGACAGAAAGGGGGTTGCCGCACAATTCATTAGGACTGTGCATTAACCCTTTCCGCCACTGCTGTCTTTGCAGCATGTGGGTTGTGTTCGACAGTGGGGGAGGGGGGGGGCGTGTTGTAGACACTTATGTGAGGACGGGCCCTGGGTCGAGCAACACAAAACCAACTGAAGAGAAAAATGCTCTGTTTTTGACAAAATAACAATCTTTATTACATTTAACACACAAACATTTCAACATAAAGTCCCTGCGTCGCCCGCAACAGCCAGGGGGACATCCAACGAGACTCTCATTCTTTTCCGCCGCTCAGCGTTCTGTCCTTCACAGCACTCTCGTCAGGAACGCAGCTTCGTTCCGGACAGCAGTCCCCCAGGACCCGGTTTCTTGCATCATATACTGGAGGATTTGTGCCAGGGACTCTTGCGATGCACCACCGGTTCTGGTCCATGAGACACAGGGTGGTGAGGTAGGAAGTGGCTCATAGCCTTAGAGCTTTTCACCGCTTCCGATAAATGCTCCGTGATTGTGCCCACCGTGTCCCCACACAGGCCGGATAGAGAAACAGGCGTGACTGTGCATGAGCACCATGAGTGGTCTTCGTGGCCCTTATCGCCATAGTGTGCAATGCAGACAGAGCCTCTTCCGGCGTGGGTATGCCTTTTCGGACAGGTGTGCTGTCATGAGGCTTCACTACCCTCAAAGCTGTGCCACACCATCCAAGGACAAGGACAAGGGGCAGAGGTGAGCAGCCACAGCGTCCTTGATGGGGGGAATACACAGGTAGCCTACCTAAGAAAAAAAAATGGGGGGAGGGGTAGCCCACGCTTTGGTGACTTTCCTCCGAGCAGCAGCGGGGCGGCCCGAGTGAAGAAAACAAAAGTCAAGCTTGCTTCTCTGGGAATCTTGTGGGGTGCTCCACTCAATCTCGAGTCCTGCATGGCTTTAAAGAGAATGCGCACCAGTTCCTTGTAGAAGGAGGTCTGTGTGGCTGATGCACCACGTGGAGCCTGGTCCCAGTGTCCGTCCAACGCTGTCGTGGCAGCTCCCGGTTCAGGACACAGGCTCTCGGCAACAAACTGAAGTGGTGAGAGAGGGGAGGACGACCACCTGCGGCTCTTTGCCAGCAGTGGGACACTGCAGTAAGAAACATCCAAGGGCGATGTTGAGCCGGGTCCTGAGCACCTTCATCGGGAGATCCTCACAATAAGGGACACCCTGAGCCAACAATCGCCGCCTTTGGTGGTGAATTCGTGTGAATTGGGTGGGTCCATCAGACCTCCGCACCACAAGCAGATTTGCGACATCCCGGAACATAGAGAGGGCTGCTTACATTTTAACCTAAATACAATTTTGCTGCCTATGAAGTCTGTCCTAAAGCATTTCTCATTGTCATTGTCTCATAAGGCAGCGAGTCAACAAGTCAGCTGTCTAAGCTTTCGGACACAGCCTCTCTCTCTCGCGCATTAACAGATACAGAATGATAAAAGGTCAAAAGACCAAATCATATCCAGCAAGGAAATATTTTTCATCTTATTTACACAAATGTTTTGTGATATCCAGCTGACATTAGCTGGCCATTTCTCAATCCGATGGTTGCAGCCTTCAGAGCTCGCATTTGTAAGCAGCATATGTCATCAAGACCATCTTATTTCAGTATGTTAAATGCAAAATGGGGACTTAAATATGACACAAAGGTATATTAATATAGGCCTTCCTGTTCTCATGTTTTTTCTATAATATTTTTTTCAAAGACTACACAATAAAACAGTTTTGAACTTGAACGCATGATGCTGTAAATATTATCATTTTTTTCTACTTTATAATTTGATTTTAACAAAATCTCAGGCTAGTATATGTATTCTCATTACCGAAATAATTAACCTCATTTCCGAAACCTATGTATCATTACCGCAACAGATACTTATTAAATGTTAATTTCATTAATAGAAGCATAATACTTTTAATTTAAATGCATGTGCAGAATCTCCAAATTATGTTCTTTCAGGTTTGTCATGTCATTTTGAAAATGTGTCAGGTTTCTTAAAAATATTTTAAAAAAATAGTTGCAAATTGTGGAAGGTGTTGCGGTATATGAGCTAAATAAAACAAAATAAAAAAACGGTTAAATTTAAAATAAATATTATTTCAGAATTTCAATTTACTGTGCATGACTATTAATAATCCATGTTTAAAAATGTGAAATTATATTAGCTTTTCTAACAGTGTTGATGTTTTCTGACAGTTGCGGTAATGAGATTTTTTAGGACTTGCTTTTGAAATTATGTTACAAAAAGTGTTAAATGATAAGTAAACTTTTTTAAATTAATGTTCCCATATAGTCCAGACTCTGTTTCTAATGTCTGGTGGGAAAAAAAGTACATTTAAGCAATTTTTACATTTTCATGCTTGACATTTTTCAAACCAAGTTTTCGTGAGAATCACCCATATAACAAAAAATGTTTTATGGTCTAAACCGCTTCAATTCGCTTAGAGCGCCTTTAAATGCATGCAAGATCAAAAAACAATGTAATTTTCTCAAAATATAAATTTAAAATTACCCAATTTCTCAGAGATCCTCAAATTATTTGTGTGAAGCCCACCTTTCAGTAGCCTACTTTGCTCTGATTGGTCAACTGACCCAGTCTCTGCACAGACCACAGATCAGTGGCACAGACCAACAATAGTGCAACATGTATTAAAAAGGGCTTATATCATTTACTGAGAAGACATTATCAAGATCAATACACAACATTCACAATTAATCCAAGCGATAAAAACGACGACAGAAAATAAAGTTTTTAAACTCATTTAAGCATTTATGTAAGCTAACCGGGTCATAGCAAAACCCTAAGTGCAACATGTGTTAGCCGCTTGCTAACGTAATTCCCTGACCGTATATTAAGAGTTTAAACACCGACATCAATGCACATCATTCATCATTAATCCAAGCAATAAAAATGACGACAGACGCTAACATTTTACACTCATTTATGCAAGTATGTAAGCTAACCAGACCACAGCAAAAATGTAAACACAAGTGCACATGCATTAGTCGCTTGCTAACGTGATTACCTGACAGTATATTAATAGTTTAAACACCAACATCAATACACATCATTCATCATAAGTTCAAGTTATAAAAACAACGACAGACATTAACATTTTTACACTCATTTAAGCAAGTGTAAATTAAAAGAGCGGTGGATCAAACAATCAATTTTAACTTGATCATTTGTTATATAAGAGGTCATCATACTTAAATGAACATCCTGCAAGTTTCAAAACTGAAAACGTTCTCTTTACTGAAATATAACAGTTTTTGGCACCAAGCCAGGAAAACGGCAGGTTCAGGAATGTGCAGAAATATGATGTCAAAGTAGAATTGAAACACCTCTCCAAACCCAAATACAATGACCACTTTTGTAGCCCCGCCCACAGCTTCACTTGACACACTTGTGGGCCAGGGGCAAAGCAAACCATGCAGTGTCTCAACAATCAGTAAACATGTCTTTAAAGATTACCAAATGTAACCAATATGACTTTTAAATGACTTTTATTTTGATGCGGTGATCTGTTATGAGTAACCATGGAAACTGAGTCTTTGGTTGTGGAAGAACCGTCTGGGAACAACACAGACGCTGTATACCTTAACTCGAAGGCTCATAACATAACACTAGGAATGCGTGGTTAAAGTTTGTTTTTAAAAAAGTACCAGCTCACGTGGGGAGTGTTTGTTTACTTTGTGTACCGCGGATTCATTTATAAAGAAGCCGATGCTGGATTTAAAAGCACCACTTATATTGGATCTGACAAAAATGACACAGCAATATACACAGTATGTAAAACATTTTACTTTATTTAAGACAACATAACTGCGTTTCACTATTGCTTTGTAAGATATGTCCTTTTGTAACATCCATGTCTAAACACGTGTTTGACTGTTTTCATTTACTAAAAACATTAAACGGTTAATAAAGGTGCAACACTTAACAATTCGACTGTAATATAACAATAGATATATTCAAAGTTATTGATAAGGACTTATCAGGTTTAGATTTTGATGCGCGCTTACTGTGTTGTATACGGTAATTTAGTCATATCGAGTTTAAAGTTTTGTTTCTAATTTACTATACGTGTTGTCATTTATGTGTATCATCTTTAGCACCCAGGATCTTTTGTGGCTCAAACATATATGTGTCCGGCTGCTATTTTTACACATGAATGTTTTTAAAACATTTCCCTACATGCAATGACAGGAAATAATGCTGTCCAATCATAGCAGTGGACGTTTACGTCCAGGTCTTCAATGCAGCCCGCCCCTTCAAACGAACCATTTCTCCAGAGAGC
Organism: Misgurnus anguillicaudatus; assembly: GCF_027580225.2. NCBI lineage: Eukaryota > Metazoa > Chordata > Actinopteri > Cypriniformes > Cobitidae > Misgurnus > Misgurnus anguillicaudatus. The sequence continues at coordinate 973,938 of NC_073357.2, read as the reverse complement.
CACTAATCCATGTCACAAAATACATGGATACATCATAAGTAGACAACAGTATAAAACAACAAAATCGACAAATTCATGGCCCCTTTAAGCTAACCGTGCCACAGTTTAACTGCAACATGCGTTGCTAACGCAGCTTACTGATAAGACATTACAGTAAACTAGACATTTTAGAACACTTGGGGGAAATAATCACAATGTAATAATCATACTTACAGGTTGTTTAGGAGACGTATGTTGTTCCAAATAAAGTGGGTACTGAACCATCTTTCATTGCCAAACACTTAGTAAATCCCTCCTTGAAAAAGTAACTTTAACCACGGATTCTTCACAGCCAAATGTTTTGTAAATACCTCCTTGAAAATGTAATTTTAACCACTGATTCTTCATATATTTATCCTTTGGTAGTGAAAACAACACAAACTGAAAACGCAACGTGATATGATGTTTACACACTAACTAGCTAAAGTGTCTGTGGGCAGGTCAGAGTTTTCGTTTCTCCCAGGCAAGGCTGTAGGCGGAGACTTATTATGCAAAGTGTTCGTATTACGTGGATAAAGTCAGGCAGGAGATTCAATCCATATGATGACTCGTTTCAGCGATTCAGAGTCGACTCCCTACTTTAGAAGCCAATAACTTTATTAATCGTACACTTTTTGGTTAAACTACTTTGCACATTGTTTACATTGATGGACAGGTACATGACACACTGCAATGTGGGTAATTTTCGATTTTGGATCTGTGTGGTTTTTAAATAGATTTAATGTGGGGATGTGCAGACTTAGGAGTTAAAATAAAGATGAGGTATAAGAGGTGTGTCCGTGTTGTGTTTGACAGTAGTGTTAATAAACAAAACCTGTGTTAGACTGTGTTTTTGTTATCTTTGTTTATTAACAAAACGTTTTGGGTTACTAATGTAACCATTGTTCCCCGAGAAGGGAACAAGACGCTGCGTGGCCGAAGCTACGCTATGGAAATGTCCTCTGCGTGATTGCATCTGAAGCACGTATGTCAAATCAATCCAATGGTCAAGTGACACGTCATGGGCGAGTGACATGGGAACCAGGAAGCTATAAAAGGAGCAACTGGCAACGCCGGCTTCAGCTCAGGGAACAATGTTTGCATTAGTAACCTGAGATGTTCCCCTTTGAGGGAACGAGATGCTGCATCGCCGAAGCTACGCTATGGGAATGATGTACCAAAATACCATACTACCAAGTGCCTGTCTGTGTGTAGAAACGCGCACAGCTAAGATATAAGCACCTGGGCTCCAGGTGTAGCGCCAACATCTAACTCATAGAACCGAATAAACGTGAGCGGAGAGGACCAGCCTGCCACATCACAGACACCATCTTCTATACGTAACATTAGTAACACGCTCGCTTATAATGTTGATTCATAGCTGCAGCAAATTATGCTGCTTATGCTATCGTGTATTATGTTGTGCTATCTGTGGGGGCCATCTGTGCTTTTCACTTATTAATTTAAAGCTGCTTTGAAACAACTACCAATTGTGATAAGCACTATATAAATAAAATTGAATTGAACATCCTGCATTGAAGCCCCTAGCCACAAGGCCTTGAAGGCTGCCATACCTCAAGTAGAATGAGCTCTGACGGCAACAGGTGAAGGCCGTTCAAAGGTCTCGTAACTGGATACACTAAGTTAAGCTTTTCCTGATTTCTATCCCTAAACCAGGGAGGACAGAGGGCCTGCAGTAAGACAAGCCGTGGCACATTAGTCGATACCTTAGGCACATAACCAGGCCTTGGGTACAAAAAGCCTTAACCATCCTCGGTGCGAATTCGAGGCATGTAGGGGAAACTTACAGAGCCTGAAGGTCACCCACCCTCCTCAGAAAAGTGACTGCCAGCAGAAGTACTGTCTTAAGTGCCACAAACTTGACTGGAACGGTCTCAATAGGCTCAAACAGAGCCATGGATAGACGCTCCAGCACAACGGCCAGGACCCAGGCTGGAACCCTGAGACGGACCACAGACCTCAGCCTCCGAGTGCCATGAAGGAAGCGAACCACCAGCAGGTCTCTCCCGAGGGGTTGTCCACCCAAAGGGACATGGTAGGCCGAAGATCTAAGGCACGAAGACATCTGCGCTTGACCTTGATCAGACGGAACGGGTAACCCCTCGGGGAAAATCCTTTGGCCACCACTGTAGCGGTCTCATGTGAAGCAGCTCAAGGGGTATGACATTGGACACTGCTGTCATCAGCCCTAACAGCCTCTGAAACTGTTTAAGTGTGTGACTGGCCTAACTTCACTCTGCCTACAGCCCAAAGAATGGATTTGACACAAGCAGGGGACAGATGTCCCTGCATCGTTGTTGAATCCCATATTACGCCAAGAAAAGCTGTCCTCTGTGCTGGAGAGAGCACGCTTTTCTTGGCATTTAGCCTTAACCCCAGTTGTCTCATGTGGGTCAACACAGCATCTCCATGCTGCGCTGCCATACCCTCTGATTGGGCTAAAATTAACCAATCATTTATGTCGTTTAAGACACAGATGCCCCAGAGTCGCAACAGAGCCAGCGCTGCATCCATGCATTTTGTAAATGCATGGATGACAGAGATAGACTGAAAGGGAGAACCTGTTATTGGTAAGCCACACCCCCGAAAGCGAACCTCAGGAATCTCCTGTGTTGCGGGAGGATAGATGTGTGAAAATACGCGTCTTTTAGATCTATCGTCACAAACCAGTCCTCGGATCTGATTTGTGTGACAATCTGCTTTATAGTTAACATCTTGAACTTTAATTTTGCAACAGACGGATTTAGGTGGCGCAGATCTAAAATAGGACGTAACCCCTGTCTTTCTTTGGAACTATTAAATAGCGGCTGTAAAACCCTGACTCCCTGTCGGGAGGAGGAACATATTCTATGGCTTCCTTGCACAAGAGAGTTTCTACAGTTGTTCCATTATCAGAGCATGCCCAGCGCCCACCATGGTAGATAACAATCCTTTGAATGGGGGTGGCAAAACTGAATTTTGTAGCCTTTTTCTATAATCTGCAGAACCCATACAGACATGTTTGGCAGGAGCTTTCACGCTGCCTGGTTTTCTTTAAGGGGGACCAGCCTCTCGAGACTGGCTTCTGATATACTGCTTAAACTTTTACCGGTGCCCTGAACCAGACAGGCAGGGTTTAACATGGCTGATATTAATGCCTCTCCCCTCGGAGAGAGGTGTTGCATGCCCCGCGCACGAGGCACACAAAAATGGGAAGCCGCTGTGCCCTGAAACACGAACTGTGGTGGGGTTAACGTACTGGCGTCCTTAGGGCATCTAAGACTGGGGGCTCCCCTTGTTAATATGATACTCCATCCCTCAAGATTTCTTTTTTGCCGTAGCCTTCCTAGCCATAATAACAGCCCTCAGGTCTGTTTTCTGTTTGGAAGATTTCTGAGTGCGCCTGCCCAAGCCCCAGTTTCTCTGAGGGGGACCACAGGAGACACGTTTCTGTTTTTGAGATGCTCTATATGATGTAGAGGGTTGCTCCTGCCCAGCAGCCCTAGAATTTAAAGCGCTCCGGGGGAGATAGCGCTCGAACGCCGCCGACTGCTTACAAGCCTTCGAGAATCTCTTGACGACGGTATTAACGGCATTGCCGAAGAGACCAGAGGGCACAACGGGTGTGTCTAAGAGAAAAGCTCTATCTGAGGATCTAAGCTCGGACAGGTTAAGCCATAAGTGACGTTCCGCGACTCTCGCAGTCTCTTTAATCGCCCTGAGTGACACATCAGTGACTTGACAAAGGTCTTTAAATATATCGGACATACCCCCCGCCTCGTCATCTAAATCTTTAAGCATTTCTGCTTGGTTCGCCTGCAGGACAACTAGAGTAGGCAGAGAAGCCCCAGCCTGCCCTGCAGATTTATAGGCTTTGCCCACTAAAGACAATTTTAATGGGGAGCGATGGCGACTTCAAAGATGATGCCGCGGCAAGGGAGAGATAACTCATGAGCATATGCTCCACCTGGGGCATCGTTAAATATCCATGCTCACCCATTCCCACAATGTTGGAATACATGGTGGCGTGAGGGGTATGAACACGGGCTGAATATGGAGCTTTCCATGACCATGACCTCGACAGCAAGCAAGCCACTGCGTTAGTAACAACCTTTAATAAATCATCGCATGCAGGGGATGAATGAGAAGGCTCCTCAGCGTCCACCACATCCACAGACATAATTTCAAATTCCTCGGATGACAATAAATGCAGGACTGGGCTTCCGCTCTGGGCGGAAGAAGAGATAAGAGATTTCAAAACTATTTTGGACATTCATCTTTTTCCTCTCATCTATTTTAATAAACTTTAAAGTTGACCAGACTTTAAGCTAATGGTTCAGCAAGACTAAGAATGACCGTACCTGCCTTATACACCTCCACTTTAGCAAGAGAAAGAATTTTTGAACTTCCAGGTATGATGACGTTCACATATCGTCCGTTCATATTGTGACAGGACACAGACACAGCCTGACCCGCTGCAACACCATTCAGCACAGCACATCTAAAAAAAACAACAACTTTATAATCCTTTGTAAAATTGAGAGTTTTCCCTCACATGTTTTAACAACATCAATAACTTAACCTGGGATTATTGTTGCCATTGTTTTTTAGAGAGTTTCCAATACGAATTTCTGCTCCGTTGAGGCGCTCCGCACAGCAGTCTTTTCTGTTAGTGATGACGACTGTAGAGATGTAGTAAGAATCCAAAAGATCCAGTCTCCACCAGGGGTTACTAGATGCTTCTGTATGGGTGCAGGTGAAGGGTAAATTGTCAATGGCATTTGATGCTACCCAACCATATCCTGTGGATGACTGTACAGCCCGTCCTCTTAATGCCAAATCCTCTAGAAAAAATAAAATGAGAATTAGACCAACACCATTAATAGATCTCATGTGGGGAAGTGCAGGCTTAGGAGTTAATAAGCTTTAAAGTTGACCAGACTTTATGCTAATGGAACGACCGTACCTGCCTGATACACCTCCACTTTGGCAAGAGAAAGAATTTTTGAACGTCCAGGTATGATGACGTTCACATATCGTCCGTTTATATTGTGACAGGACACAGACACAGACTGACCCGCTGCCACACCATTCAGCACAGCATATCTAAGAGAAAAACAACAACTTTATAAATCTTTGTAAAATTGAGAGTTTTCTCTCACATTTTTACAGCATCAATAACTTAACCTGGGATTATTGTTGCCATTATTTTTTAAGGAGTTTCCAATACGAATTTCTGCTCCATTGAGTCGCTCCGCACAACAGTCTTTTCTATTAGTGATGACGACTGTAGAGATGTAATAAGAATCCAGAAGATCCAGTCTCCACCAGGGGTTATCAGATGTGTCTGTATGGGTGCAGGTGAAGGGTAAATTGTCAATGGCATTTGATGCTTCCCAACCATATCCTGTGGATGACTGTACAGCCCGTCCTCTTAATGCCAAATCCTCTAGAAAAGATAAAATGAGAATGAGACCAACACAATTAAAATATCTCATGTGGGGTGTGCAGGCTTAGGAGATAATAAGCTTTAAAGTTGACCAAATTAATGCTAATGGAACGATCGTACCTGCCTGATACACCTCCACTTTAGCAAGAGAAAGAATTTTTGAACGTCCAGGTATGATGACGTTCACATATCGTCCATTTGTATTGTGACAGGACACAGACACAGACTGACCCGCTGCCACACCATTCAACACAGCATATCTAAGAGAAAAACATCAACTTTATAATCCTCTGTAAAATTGAGAGTTTTCTCTCACATGTTTTCACAGCATCAATAACTTCACCTGGGATTATTGTTTCCGTTGTTTTCCAAAGAGTTTCCGATACGAATTTCTGCTCCGTTGAGTCGCTCCGCACCGCAGTCTTTTCTGTTAGTGATGACGACTGTAGAGATGTAGTAAGAATCCAGAAGATCCAGTCTCCACCAGGGGTTATCAGATGTGTCAGTATGGGTGCATGTGAAGGGTAAATTGTCAATGGCGTTTGATGCTTCCCAACCGTATCCTGTGGATGACTGTACAGCCCGTCCTCTTAATGCCAAATCCTCTAGAAAAGATAAAATGAGAATTAGACCAACACCATTAATAGATCTCATGTGGGGATGTGCAGGTTTAAGAGTTAACTAGCTTTAAATTTGAGCAGACTTTATTCTAATGAAACGACCGTACCTGCCTTATATACCTCCACTTTAGCAAGAGAAAGAATTTTTGAACTTCCAGGTATGATGACGTTCACATATCGCCCGTTCATATTGTGACCGGACACAGACACAGACTGACCTGCTGCAACACCATTCAGCACAGCATATCTATGAGAAAAACAACAACTTTATAATCCTCTGTAAAATTGAGAGTTTTCTCTCACATGTTTTCACAGCATCAACAGGAGTTTACAGAACGCAGTGTCGTTGCTAAGAAACGCTCTCATTCACCTTTGTCTCACATGCTGCAATTACATTTGTTCCGGTGCGTCCTCGCGTGTGTTAGTGTATTACAATAGTTTCAGCCATTAACTTAGTTGTTGATTGTTATCGGGCATGGCCTGCTAAGTTCAGTTCACAATTGAAGTCTTTATTAAAGCAGTCAGTCCACCACGGCAGCGGTCGTGTGCAGCCCTCATCGGGTGAAGATCGAAGAGTGTAAAGACCATCGACTCTACCTGCGTGACTCCACCGAGCAGGGACACCTACAGGGCACTTAAGCTGCCCTCTCCAACAACTACATTTTCTCACACAGTCCTCGCACAACAGGAAGGGGTGGAGGGACCAGTCTGCTCATTCCAAAGTTTTGGAATTCCAACAGCACACATCCTCATGTGACAGCAGCTCTTTCGAGTCACATGTTGTTACTATCATCCACCCTACTAAAATCCATTTTTTAGTTATCTATCGTCCCCCAGGTCAACCTGGACATTTATTGGAGGAGCTGGATGTACCTCTGTTTTCATTCCCAGAGGATGGCGCTCCTTTAGTAGTCCTTGGTGACTTCAACATCCACCTTGAGAAACCACAGGCAGCTGACTTTAACACCCTGACTGCGTCATTTGACCTCAAGCGAGTCCCTACTTCACCAACCCACAGGTCTGGTAATCTTTTAGACCTTATCTACACATGCTGCTGTTCCACTTACCACACCCAGGTCACCCCACTACACACATCTGATCACTTCCTCATTACTCTTGAGCTCGACCTAACTCCCCCAGTCACTGGACACAATCCCCCATTGGTCATGTTCTGGCGCAATCTGCGCACACTCTCTCCCTCCCGCTTATCCTCTGTGGTCGCTTGCATGTTCCCCCCTTCCAACCAGCTCTCTCTGTTAGATACTGACAAAGCCACCAACACACTTTGTTCCACTCTAACATCCTGCTTAGACACATTATGCCCTCTAGCATCTGGACCGGCCCTGGCCACACCACCTGCCCCTTGGCTATCTGAGGTTCTCCGTGAGCATCGCTCCACACTCAGGGCTGCAGAGAGTATGTGGCACAGATCAAAAGATCCTTCTTGACCTCTGTCTCTATCAGTCTCTTTTTGTCTCCTTATTCACAGATATCTCCTCTGCTAAGACCCTATACCACCATTCAAAGATTAACAACTCACCTGACTCTCACATTCTCTTCAAGAACTTCTCTACTCTTCTTTTTCCCCCTGCCCCCCCCCACCCTTATCCGACTTACCGGCTGATGATTTTGCTTCCTTCTTTGTGAAGAAAATGAAAACTATCAGCAGTCAGTTCTCTGAGCCGCCACTTTTTGCGCATGCTCAAACCTCTGAGACATGCTCCCTCCCCTCCTTCTCTCTCCTCTATCTGAAGCGGATGTTTCCAAGGTCTTTGCTTCTAACCATCCGACTACCTGCCCGCTAGATCCCGTACCCACCCCTCTCCTTTAGGCCATCTATCTGTCAGTTATCCCTGCTCTCACCCACATTATCAATTCATCGCTTTCCACTGGCACCTTCCCTGTAGCATTTAAAGAGGCTCGGATAACCTCGTTGCTGAAGAAACCCACACTCAATCCTGCTATACTAGAGAACTACAGACCCGTTTCTTTTTTTCCCTTCATTGCCAAGACTCTTGAACGTGTGGAGTTCAACCAGCTCTCCTCTTTCTTCACACAATATAACCTCCTTAATAGCAATCAGTCTGGTTTCAAAAATGGCCACTCCACTGAGACTGCACTGCTCTCAGTCATTGAAGCCCTAAGGCAGGCAAGGGCAGCCTCCAAATCATCTGTGCTGATCTTACTGCCTCTATCTGCCGCTTTTGACACGGTTAATCACCGCATCCTCTTGTCGACCCTCATGTCTATGGTTGTCTCTGACACAGCGCTTTTATGGTTCAAGTCGTACCCCTCAGGCAGGTCATTTTGTGTATCCTGGGGGGTGACATCTCCGAACCCCAACGTCTTGATACCGGGTTGCCTCAAGGCTCTGTGCTTGGACCACTGCTCTTTTAGATATACATGACATCCCTAGGCTCTGTCATTCGAAAACATGGCTTTTTCTACCACTGCTATGAGGACGACACTCAACTTGTCACCACCCTGATGATCTCACGGTTTCAGCCCGCATCTCGGCATGCTTGGGGGAAATCTCACTCTGGATAAGGGATCACCATCTCCAGCTTAACCTTGCAAAGACAGAACTGTTTGTCATATAATCTGAACCAAAGATTCAGCACATCCTTTTCATTCAGCTAGGTTCCTCGACCATCTCGCCTTCCAGGACGGCCAAAACCTGGGAGTGGTCATTGATGATCAGCTTAGCTTCATGGAGCATGTTGCCAGCAGCGCTCGCTCTTGTAGATTCATCCTCTAGAATATTAGGAAAATTAGACCTTTCCTAAATGAGCACGCTACGCAAGTCCTAGTCCAAGCTTTTGTCCGGTCCGGGCTGGACTACTGCAATGCGCTACCGGTAAGAGTGGTCTTCAATAAGCCAAAGAGGGCGCACGTCACTCCTCTCTTTGTCAAGTTACACAGGCTTCCTATAGCAGCTCGCATCAAATTTAAAGCTCTGCTCCTAGCCTTTAAAACCACCACTGGGTCAGCAACCCCTTACCTTTACTTACTTATACAGCCTTATGTGCCCTCTCGATCCCTGCTCTCTGCCACCAAGCGACGACTTGCGGTGGCATCTCAAAAAGGGAAAAAACATTAGCGCGTTCTTTCTCAGGAGCTGTTCCACAACTGTGGAATGATCTGCCAGTCGCGACACGATCTGCTGACTCTGTACCCGTCATTAAGACTCGGCTAAAAATCTATCTTTTTTGCCATTACCTCACTTCCTAATATAGGACTAACTATCTTTCTCTATTTTTTCTTTCTCTTTATCTGTACATTTCTTAAAAAAAATAATAATAACCAACCCTTGGCTATGTATACTGTGTTGAACTTGATGAGACTATTTCCAGTGCACTTATGTATTGCTGTTCTTGTGTTGCTATAATTGCTTCTATTGTTTACCTCATTTTTAAGTCGCTTTGGACAAAAGCATCTGCTAAATGACTAAATGTAAATGTAACCTAGGATTATTGTTCCCGTTGTTTTCCAAAGAGTTTCCGATACGAATTTCTGCTCCGTTGAGACGTTCCGCACAGCAGTCTTTTCTGTTAGTGATGACGACTGTAGAGATGTAGTAAGAATCCAGAAGATCCAGTCTCCACCAGGGGTTATCAGATGTGTCTGTATGAGTGCAGGTGAATGGTAAATTGTCAATGGCATTTGATGCTTCCCAACCATATCCTGTGGATGACTGTACAGCCCGTCCTCTTAATGCCAAATCCTCTAGAAAAGATAAAATGAGAATTAGACCAACACCATTAATAGATCTCATGTGGTGATGTGCAGGCTTAGGAGTTAATAAGCTTTAAAGTTAACCAGACTTTACGTTAATGAAACGAACGTACCTGCCTGAGACACCGCCACTTTAGCAAGAGAAAGAATTTTTGAATGTCCAGGTATGATGACGTTCACATATCGTCCGTTCGTATTGTGACAGGACACAGACACAGACTGACCCGCTGCCACACCATTCAGCACAGCATATCTAAGAGAAAAACAACAACTTTATAATCCTCTGTAAAATAGAAAGTTTTCTCTCACATGTTTTTACAGCATCAATAACTTCACCTGGGATTATTGTTGCCGTTGTTTTCCAAAGAGTTTCCGATACGTATTTCTGCTCCATTGAGTCGCTCCGCACAGCAGTCTTTTCTGTTAGTGATGACGACTGTAGAGATGTAGTAAGAATCCAGAAGATCCAGTCTCCACCAGGGGTTATCAGATGTGTCAGTATGGGTGCAGGTGAAGGGTAAATTGTCAATGGCATTTGATGCTTCCCAACCATATCCTGTGGATGACTGCACAGCCCGTCCTCTTAATGCCAAATCCTCTAGAAAAGATAAAATGAGAATTAGACCAACATCATTAATAGATCTCATGTGGGATGTGCAGTCTTAGGAGTTAATAAGCTTTAAAGTTGACCAGACTTTATGCTAATGGCACGACCGTACCTGCCTGATACACCTCCACTTTAGCAAGAGAAAGAATTTTTGAACTTCCAGGTATGATGACGTTCACATATCGTCCGTTCATATTGTGACAGGACACAGACACAGACTGACCCGCTGCCACACCATTCAGCACAGCATATCTAAGAGAAAAACAACAACTTTATAATCCTCTGTAAAATTGAGAGTTTTCTCTCATATGTTTTCACAGCATCAACAGGAGTCTACAGAAACGTGTAAGTGTATTTGTTTTTAGACTTGTGAAGTTTTAGTGCAGTGTCGTTGCTAAGAAACGCTCTCATTCACCTTTGTCTCACGTGCTGCAATTACATTTGTTCCGGTGCGTCCTCATATGTGTTAGTGTATTACAGTAGTTTCAGCTATTAACTTAGTTGTTGATCATTATAAGGAGTGGCCTGCTGAGTTCAGTCCACAATTTAAGCACTTATTAAAGCAGTTAGTCCACCGCGGCAGCGGTCGCGTGCAGCCCTCATTGCGTGAAGACCGAAGAGTGTAAAGACCATCAACTCTACCGGGACACTGACAGGGCACTTGAGTATTGCACTTTTTGTACTAACTTTTTATATTCATCTATTTATTACTCTTTTATCCTCTCTTGCACATTTCCTATTCTTTTAATTTTAATATGCGTTTTCAAATCTCTACTGTCATTACAACTCGAAAATCTGTTGTATCACGTCGCCGTGGGCGCAATGTTATAACCTGGGGACTCTCCCTCCATCCACAACCCCCTCACTGACTTTTCCCATTGGTTTATGGAACTGCCAATCTGCTGTCAACAAAGCAGATTTCATTACTGCTTTTGCTTCACATTCTGGCCTGTCTGTTTTAGCACTTACTGAGACATAGATTAAACCAGAGGACACTGCCACTCCAGCTGCCCTCTTCAACAACTACACTTTCTCCCACAGTCCTCACACAACAGAAAGGGGTGGAGGGACCGGTCTGCTCATTAGAAAGGACTGGAAATTTCAACAGCAAACCCCCTCATGTGACAGCAGCTCTTTCGAGTGGCATGTTGTTACTATCATCGACCCTACTAAAATCAATTTTTTAGTTATCTATCGCCCCACAGGTCAACTTGGACACTTCTTGGAGGAGTTGGATGTACCTCTGTCTTCATTCCCAGAGGATGGCACTCCTTTAGTAGTCCTTGGTGACTTTAACATCCACTATGAGAAACCACAGGCAGCTGACTTCAACACCCTGACTGCATCATTTGACCTCAAGTGAGTCCCTACTTCACCAACCCACAGGTCTGGTAATCTTTTAGATCTTATCTACACACGCTGCTGTTCCACTTACCACACCCAGGTCACCCCAATACACACATCTGATCACTTCCTCATTACTCTTCCTCCCCCAGTCACTGCACACGATCCCCCATTGGTCACGTTCCGGCGCAACCTGCGCACACTCTCTCTTCCTCCAGCTTATACTCTGTCGTCGCTTGCATGTTCCCCCCTTCCAACCAGCTCTCTCTGTTAGATACTGACAAAGCCATCGACACACTTTGTTCCACTCTAACATCCTGCTTAGACACATTTTGCCCTCTAGCATCTGGACCAGCCCTGGCCACACCACCTGCCCCTTGGCTATCTGAGGTTCTCCGTGAGCATCGCTCCACACTCAGGGCTGCAGAGAGTATGTGGCACAGATCAAAAGATCCTTCTTGACCTCTGTCTCTATCAGTCTCTTCTTGTCTCCTTATTCACAGATATCTCCTCTGCTAAGACCCTATACCACCATTCAAAGATTAACAACTCACCTGACTCTCACATTCTCTTCAAGACCTTCTCTACTCTTCTTTGTCCCCCTGTCCCCCACCTTAATCCGTCTTAATGGCTGATGATTTTGCTGCCTTCTTTGTGAAGAAAACGAAAACTATCAGCAGTCAGTTCTCCAAACCGCTGCTTCTTGTGCAAGCTCAAATCTCTGAGACATGCTCCCTCCCCTCTTTCCCTCTCCTATCTGAAGCAGATGTTCCCAAGGTCTTTGCTTCTACCCATCCGACAACCTGCCCGCTAGATCCCATACCCACCCATCTCCTTCAGGCCATCTCTCCGTCAGTTATCCCTGCTCTCACCCACATTATCAATTCATCCCTTTCCACTGGCACCTTCCCTGTAGCATTTAAAGAGGCTCGGATAACCCCGCTGCTAAAGAAACCCACACTCCATCCTGCTATGCTATAGAACAACAAATCCTGTCAACCCTTCGAACCCCAACATCTTGATATCGGGGTGCCTCAAGGCTCTGTGCTTGGACCACTGCTCTTTTCGATATAAATGACATCCCTAGGCTCTGTCATTCGAAAACATGGCTTTACCTACCACTGCTATGCAGACGACACTCAACTCCACTTGTCGTTCCACCCTGATGATCCCACGGTTTCTGCCCGCATCTTGGCATGCCTGGGGGACATCTCCAGCAGTGTTTCCCATACATTGATCTATTTGTGGTGGCCCACCACAGAATCAACACTGGCCCCCACAAATAGAATTTTCATAATTCCCATTTACATTTTTATTTCACCATTTAAAACGGCCTAAAATATAATTTGATAAATAATATAGATCAAATACAGATACAGATTAAAGAGTAGAAGCGAAACATATTTCAGGTGCCAACACTAGATCAAATGCAAACACGACATGATGACGTCACATATATGCTAATTAGCGGGGGACGTCATCACCACCACAGTCTCCTCAAAATCCTGTGGGAAACACTGTCCAGCTTATCCTTGGGAAGACAGAACTGCTTTTCATATCATTTGAACCAAAGATTCAGCACAACCTTTTCATTCAGCTAGGTTCCTCGACCATCTCGCCTTCCAGGACGGCTAAAAACCTGGGAGTGGTCATTGTTGATCAGCTAAGCTTCACAGAGCATGTTGCTAGTACCGCTTGCTTTTGTAGATTCATTTACTACAATATTAGGAAAATCAGACCTTTCCTAAATGAGCACGCTATGCAAGTCCTAGTCCAAGCTCTTGTCCTGTCCTGGCTGGACTACTGCAATGCGCTACTGGCTGGGCTTCCAGCCTGCACAACAAAACCCCTACAGATGATTTAGATCGCAGCGGCAAGAGTGGTCTTCAATGAGCCCAAGAGGGCACACCTCACTCCTCTCTTTGTCAAGTTAAACAGGCTTCCTATAGCAGCTCGCATCAAATTTAAAGCTCTGCTCCTGGCCTTTAAAACCACCACTGGGTCAGAACCCCCTTACCTTCACTTACTTATACAGCCTTATGTGCCCCTCTTGATCGCTTTGCTCTGCCACTGAGCGACGGCTTGTGGTGCCATCTCAAAAAGGGAAAGGGAGTTCCACAACTGTTGAATGATCTGCCGGTCGTGACACGATCTGCTGAATCTGTAGCCGTCTTTAAGACTCGGCTAAAAACCCATCTCTTTCGCCATTACCTCACTTCCTAATACAGGACTTACTATCTTTATCTATTTTTCCTTCCTCCTTATCTGTACATTTCTTAAAAAAAAAACCAACCCTCGTCTATGTATACTGTGTTGAACTTGATGAGACTATTTCCAGTGCACTTATGTATTGTTGTTCTTGTGTTGCTATAATTGCTTCCATTGTTTACCTCATTTGTAATTCACTTTGGACAAAAGCGTCTGCTAAATGACTAATTGTAAATGTAAATGTAACCTGGGATTATTGTTCCCGTTGTTTTCCAAAGAGTTTCCGATACGAATTTCTGCTCCGTTGAGTCGCTCCGCACCGCAGTCTTTTCTGTTGGTGATGACGACTGTAGAGATGTAGTAAGAATCCAGAAGATCCAGTCTCCACCAGGGGTTATCAGATGTGTCTGTATGAGTGCAGGTGAATGGTAAATTGTCAATGGCATTTGATGCTTCCCAACCATATCCTGTGGATGACTGTACAGCTCGTCCTCTTAATGCCAAATCCTCTAGAAAAGATAAAATGAGAATTAGACCAACACCATTAATAGATCTCATGTGGGGAAGTGCAGGCTTAGGAGTTAATAAGCTTTAAAGTTGACCAGACTTTATGCTAATGGAACGACCGTACCTGCCTGATACACCTCCACTTTAGCAAGAGAAAGAATTTTTGAACTTCCAGGTATGATGACGTTCACATATCGTCCATTTGTATTGTGGCAGGACACAGACACAGACTGACCCGCTGCCACACCATTCAGCACAGCAAATCTAAGAGAAAAACAACAACTTTATAATCGTCTCTAAAATTGCGAGTTTTCTCTCACATGTTTTTAACGCATTAATAACTTAACCTGGGATTATTGTTGCCGTTGTTTTCCAAAGAGTTTCCGATACGAATTTCTGCTCCGTTGAGTCGCTCCGCACCGCAGTCTTTTCTGTTAGTGATGACGACTCTAGAGATGTAATAAGAATCCAGAAGATCCAGTCTCCACCAGGGGTTATCAGATGTGTCAGTATGGGTGCAGGTTAAGGGTGAATTGTCAATGGCATTTGATGCTACCCAACCATATCCTGTGGATGACTGTACAGCCCGTCCTCTTACTGCCAAATCCTCTAGAAAAGATGAAATGAGAATTAGACCAACACCATTAATAGATCTCATGTGCAGGGTTAGGGGTTACAATAAAGACGGGGTATAACGTGTGTTAAACATTTAGTAAATCAAATAGTAAATGACACCTTTAAACTTGATTAATTTAATGTAAACTATGTAATATGAAAGGTAGTAGCTGTTACCTGAAGAGGACGGAGATGTTTGGGAATTTTTTTGGACTTCCATTCCTAAAGTTAAAAAAAAGAGTAATTTGAAGACTCTTAGTCTGAATAATCCACAGATGTATTTGAACACATATTGTCTGCACTGCTGTATAGTCACTGTTAGAATGTAATTATTCTTAAGCCTAGAGGTTTGTTTTTTAAGGTCTAAGATATCAATTATCAATGTCAGTTATCACAATCTGTTATTAAATTTTGCAGCGAGACAGCGCAGGAATCTGGTCAGAGAGCATATGAAATGATCGAACACCAAGGTGCAGATATAAAACATATACTGGTTTATTAAACAATCTGCACAGTATTTATACATCTCTGAGTGGAACAGAATATAGTCAACTGATTTTAGTAGGCGTATGACTGGTAACATTATACAGTATGTTGATTGACCTTTGAATCTAAAAAGTTCCCATGAACATCTGATACGCGGATTACTAGAAAAGTTATTATTAAGGCGAGAAACAAAGCTAGAGCTAGCGGTATGCCATATCATACCGTTCACGATTATACGGTATAATTTTTACATGATAAAAATGTCATATCATGTTTTCAATGATATAGCAACGCTACGTATGTCGCATTTACGCTCCCTAATGCGCACAGCAAAAACAACACCTGAGAGCAAGAGTAGCGAGGGGGAGATACTAGCAGCGAGTGATGTGCGGCCAAAAAGTAAACTAATGACTCGACTGAGCATCGCTGTGTAAATTACTTTAGTTACTGTTAAACTGAAGTGTTAAGGAGTTGTGTCATATAGGGAAAACACTGCCAACTCGTATCACTGTGATGACAGTAACTTACTTTACTGACTGAATTTAAATTAAATTCAATTATCACATTCTGGTTGTACTGACGCACGTTTACTTTATATTTAATTAGAGAGATCCATCTTTTCTATTCATTTTCCATTAAATTATTCGATCTGATGAGTTTAAAGCTCCGTTTTACCTGTTTGTTTCTTCAGTGACTGCAGCAAGGCACAAGCACATTGCCCTCTACTGGGTCCTAAAGTACACACGATTTCTCACAACATACAGACCACAGACAGACAGATGACTTGCTGATTTCTCCTGTGTTTATGAAAATCTGATTTATTAACTTGTGTTTTATCTGAACTGGATTAACATTTATCTCACGACCCCAAATGTGCCATGATTAATGTTAATGTTATTTATGTGACGTTTATGCGAACAAAAGTGGACGCCCTACTGAAAAATCCAGCAAAGACCAGCATAAGCTGGTAGCTGGTTTTAGCTAGTTTAAGGTGGCAGTAGCTGGTCTAAGCTGGTCCTTCTAGCCTGACAAAGCTGGTGGGTCAGCTGGTCTTACAGCCTGACCAGCTACATCAGCTTAAAAGGTGACCAAAACACAGCTAGACGAGCTTGCTACCCCAGCAATACCAGCTAAAACCAAGCTGGAAGACCAGCTAAAACCAGCTTATGCTAGTCTTAGCTGGATTTTTCAGTAGGGCGTAAATGTAAAATTATTTTGATATCAAAATTTTAAATTGTTAGCTAATAACTTAAGTTACTGGGATCTGTGAAGATTATGACACTACCACAGATTTTCAGTAATGATGTAACATTTTTATGCCATTTCATCTCTAGTTTACATTTGACTCATGCTGTGTCATCATGTCACTACTTTTAATTTACACTTCGAATTAGGTAGTCTGTCATCAATGACAGCTCAGTGTATGAAAAATCCATTTCCTTTTCCATAATTCAAAAGTCATAAATATAATTACCGCAAAAATTCTTAAAATATCATGATATAATTTTGAGGCTGTATTGCCCACCCCTAGGTAGAGCTCACACATACTAGTTTATATAACGACAAAATGTTCTGTCTGCTAGCAGCTTCGCACACAGGAAGATTCAGAAATACTTAGTTCCTTATACAAGCGGTTCACACTTTTAGTAAAATCTTTGGTTGCATATGGCAATAATCAGTGCTTTAAGTGGGCGGTACGCGCCGGTACTCAGTACCGCCACTTCCAAATATAGCTCTTGAGCGTACCACCACTTCTCTGTGCACCCAGAACGTGCTTTTAGCGTACCGGAACGCTCATTTGCACATCTGTTTAAATCAGAGGTTTATTTAAACCTTTGGCTGCATTGCTGCTTCTCAGAGCGCCGCTTCCTAATTCGTCCACTGAGAGCAGAGACTACATTACTCATACACCCTTGAGTTTTTGCTGCTGTCAGTCACAACTCAACATGGTCTGGAGAGGTGTGTGTTTGTGTGTGAAACACGCAACCATAAGCTCTGCTCAGTTAAAATGAAAATACAATGAACACTTAATATGCCCTCCTGGCTTTAGGCTCTGAGTAGTAAAAGAACAAGGTCAGAATCAGAGGACTCGATGGCTGACATCCCACAAAGCCAGAATGATATCGCTGCAGGTCAGACGCAAGCTCTTTTCAATACACTTTTGTAGGTATGTGACAATCTCCGCTGTTGCGGCTGTCAGTTTGATTCCCCTAGACGCAATTTTCGGATTTCCTCACGCAATGGAGAATGAGGTCTCTGCAGAACAAAAAGAGGCGTTTCCCAATTTGGGGCGTTTTCAAACTGAAATAGGTGTTTTTCCACCTCTTTGTCTGCTACCGAGAGTTCGCCTGCATATGCATGTAAGTGAATTGTTGCCAATTTGTGTAACGTTTTTAATTAATGTAGTTTTTTTTTGTTGCTTGCTACCCACTAAGTTCATAACTTTCAGTCACAAAATTGCATGAAGCATTATTTGCTATAGGCCTATTTCACAATATGGCGGCTTTGACCGGAAGTAGGGAAAACATACTTTAAACGCATTTATTCGCAACAAGTAAGCATGCAAGCAAACGAGGAATAACACTCATACACCACATTTAGACCATCAGGTCGCATACTTTGTAGGGGTGTAAACGTGCAAATGTGCGTTTTCTCAATTAATGAATTTGAATGAATTACGGTGAAATCCAGGCACATCCGAACGCGAGGGGGCGATCCCGTGCAAAAACTCCCTTTGTGCCACAGAAGTAGCAGCATTACGAATGCTATTCCAGGAAATATCTACAGGAATATTTATATCGCTGTTCTTCAGATTGTTTCAGGTATTTTCATGATGATGTAGAATATTATGAATGATTTTGGTTAACGAGTGTTGCTTTTTTAAAGGCACTTTATACACGACTCCGACTCATAATGATTTTAGATTGATAAGGACTTCCTTCTGACCAAATGCAGTAGTACACGCACGAGCTGTGCATGAAACAAAGAATCGCAGCCTTACGATTCAGAATCGATTTCAGACAGGCATTTTTAATGGGACACACGGTTGATTCGTTACATCCCTAATAATTTGGAAATGGAAGCTAAATAATTACTCTTTCTCCAAATGTGCACACGTTGGACTAAGACCCCAGTAATGACGGGAGCAGACACGAATAGGTATGTCCCCTTACGACAATTAACCATGGTTTTATTGTGGTAAAAGTGTAGTAACCATGGTTTTTTTTGGTGTATTGATTACTATCAGCAAAACTATGGTTTTACTACACTAACCATAGTTTAAAGGAATAGTCTACTCATTTTCAATATTAAAATATGTTATTACCTCAACCAAGAACCGCTGACACATCCCTCCACCATCCGTGCGCGCGCACGCAAGCGCCGGAGCGCGCCGCAACGCCTCGACAGCACCCAGCTCAGCCCCATTCATTCAATGGTATCAAACAGAGACAAAGCTAGAAGCGACCAAACACATCAACGTTTTTCCTATTTAAGACGAGTAGTTATACGAGCAAGTTTGGTGGTACAAAATAAAACGTAGCGCTTTTCTAAGCGGATTTAAAAGAGGAACTATATTTTATGGCGTAATAGCATTTTTGGGAGCACTTCGACTCGCCTGAAAAGTCCGCTCCCCTTCTCCCTCTCATAATGGGAGAGGGAGGGTGTTACTGCGCCGAGTCGAAGTACTCACAAAAGTGCTATTACGCCATACAATATAGTTCCTCTTTTGAATCCGCTTAGAACAGCGCTGTGTTTTGTTTTGTACCGCCAAGCTTGCTCGTGTAACTGCTCGTCTTAAATGGGAGGAGCGTTGATGTGTTTGGTCACTTCTGGCTTTCTCTGGGTGGTGCCATTGAATGAATGGGGCTAAGCGCTCCAGCGCTTGCGTGCACCACGCAGATGGTGGATGGATGTATCGGCAACTCTTGGTTGGGGTAGTGGCATATTTTGTTATTGAAAATGAGTAGACTATTCCTTTAAGCAAGCTAATTAAGGTCTTCATGATCACTAGAAAATCACAGGTAGGTAAGTGTGATTAGGGTTGGACCTAAACTGTGTAGTGCTCTGGCCTTCTACAGCTTCCTCTGCTAGTTCTTCGAGCAATCTTGCTCGAAGTTTTGGTTCATTATGGCGATGTTGCAAACCGCAACCTTGCCCTTACATGCAGTTGCTTTAACAACATTGTGTGCAAGGAATTTTTGTGTTTCTGGCAAATTTTTCGGTGACTGGACAGTAGGTTTTATTAGTGCCTATTACCCATCTTACTTGATATCATTGTTAGGTAAATAGCAGCTCTGTTTGTTTCTTTCACAATTAACATATAACATTGGTCAGTTCATTGTTGCACTAAATGCAGTTGCTCGTGAATGAGATCAGTTTTTTAATACTTTGGTGAACTGGAAAGCATTTAATGAGAACTACAGAACCCTGTACACGATTCCTTACTCAATATCCAGATGCCTCCTGTGTGACACCTTGTACAAGAATCATGGAGCAGGTTACAGAGGTAGAGGACAACGTTTTAGTCCTGTGATGACTGTGAGGGATTTTGTGGAATCGACACATCGTTTTTATGAGGCTGGAGGAAAAGTAATCTAATTTGAAACTAGACGTTTTTATTACATGCCTTTTAGAATATTTTGCACTTAAACTGAGAATTTGTTTTTTGGAACGTAGCTATGCGATCAATAAACTGATCCTAATGATGTTTTTGTTTTTTGTCACCTTTATTTCTTGTATATTAATTTCTACTTTTTAGTGTCTGTTTTTATTACACTTCTCTAAGAGAATATTAAATTTAAAATAATTTGTTTGAAGTGTTAGACTATGAGTTTGGCTCTATGGTTAGTCAATAAACTGATCCTAATGTTTAAAGGCGGAGTCCATGATGTTTGAAAAACGCTTTGGAAAAGGAGAAGGGCCGACTACCAAAACACACTTATAGCCAATCAGCAGTAAGGAGCGTGTCTACTAACCGACATCCTTGCCGGGTTGCGTATGTGTGGGGCGGGTCTTTTAAAAGAAGGTCCAGATTCTGATGGGGTAGGGGCGTGTTTGTTTAGGTGATTTCAAATATCAACATTGGCTTTCAAACATCGTGGACTCCGCCTTTAACTTTCAGGTCCACATATTTTATTTATTATAATCCATTTTACAAGGTCAGTTAAATATCAGTAATACATATAAAGCTCATTCTGTAAAAATATGACAAGTTAAACCAAAGTAATCATATGCTTTTATATTTGTATTGATGAGGGACCCTAATACACTTACAATAAAGTTAATTATAAATAACTTGCGTAAACGCAATGTAAAATGCTGTCTATTGATCTGTGGAAGGTATTTGGTTTTAATGGTGCTCATCTGTTGATTTGGTGCAGTTATGTCACACTTTTATAGCTTTTATGAAAAAGGCTTACACCATAATATAATAAAATTTGCTGTTTGCCTTATATAAATAAAATACATATCACTCTCGCTCTCTGTTGCATGCTTTCTGTGTTATTTACATATTGAATCGCAACAACATACTGTTCTGGCATGGTATAAAATGGTTTATGAATTATTCAAGATTACTTCATTGTTTTTGAATATATTACGCCGATTGTCTTTCTTTTTTTGTAATTTTGGCACAATAAATAGTTTGTATCCTTTTGCATATTTATTTATTGTTCTGACTGAATTGCCCTTACGAAAATTAACCATGGTTTTACTACAGTTAAAACAAAAAAACATGGTTACTGTAGTAAAACCATGGTAACCACAAAATAGTCATAGTTTTGACAACAATGGTTTTCAAAAAGCATAGTTAAACCGTGTAGTAAAATCATGGTTTTGCTGATAGTAATCAATACACCAAAAAAACACGGTTACTACACTTTTACCACAATAAAACCATGGTTAATTTTCATAAGGGTACATTATTTATATGTACGTTAGTTATCCGTCTTCCTTTTTAGCGACTTAAAATTATGTCAAGAGCTACACGTTTCACACACACACGCAGGCAAACCAGATCCACAAATTTGTGTGTTTGTCATTATATTATTCTGTAATCGCAAGCATTACTGCACACCCGCAAACCATTAAGAGGAGCAAATGTATGCGTGTGTTCGTCAGGAACGAGGTGGCAGATAAACTGGCTAAAGAGGCACTACTAGAGGTAATTACAGTAACAATTCCATTAGGAAAAGGTGAAGGTAAAGCTGTGGTTAAGAAGAAAGGCCTTGAAATATGGCAGAAATGGTGGGAGGAAGACAGGAAAGGTAGAAGATATTACAAAATACAAAAAAGTGTCAGTATAAAGAATCACATGGAAACGACTAGGCGTGAGGAAATAGTAATAACACGATTAAGAGTGGATCACACATTATTGAATGGTACATTATTTTTAATGGGGAAAAGGAATAGTGAGAACTGTGAAAATTGTGGGGTTAAAGAAAATGTTGAACATGTATTATTGTATTGTACATTGAATGAGGTGGAAAGACAGATTTTTAAAGATAAGGTTCAGGAGGTAGGACGGGAATGGAATCTGGTAGGGATACTGGGATCCGAAGGAGAGGGAATTAGAATGATTAGGAAGGCACTATTTATCTTTTTAAAAAACTCAGGATTGTGGAGTAGGATCTAAAATGAAATGATATACACACTCCAGTACAGTAGGTGGTGGCATGCACCTAAACGTTGTTTGCAGTCCGCCATTAAATAAGAGAAGAAGAAGAAGTGTGTTCGTCAGGATGACGTTGGATCTGATTTGCGTGGATGCATGCATTAACATATGTGATTACAGAATAATTTAATTCAAGCAAACTTTTTGACACAAACGCAACTTTACTGATATCGCGAGACAGCATTTCAGCTAGACGAGAAATCTGATATTAACATTACTGGCATAGCGTGATTTGAAATGGACAGTTTTGTCAAAGCAGCAAACACCACACGCCAGAGATCTAACTGCAGGGTCTTTGGTGAGCTCTGCTTTGAATGAAGTTCCATCGTGACAAATAAATAGACTACTTCCGGAGTGATATGAAGACATGAATCAGAGGAACACAAAACGTTGACAGTGGTGAGCGGTCATTTAGAACCGTGCCTTATAACTTCATATTACTAGAACTTCAACAATAACACTTCTACCTTATCCCTATGATATAAAACATATAACGTTACACACACAGAGAAAATGGTGATGTTCTATTAACACCACGCTTTAACATCAACGTGCTCATCCATGTGCTACACAGCCAGCACGCAGGCTACACTGATTCAACACTTCACGTTTAAGGCCGGGGTATAGAGGGTATGCACATGACATCACAGTCGCGAGAGGGACTGCAGTTACGCCCACCGAGTGGCAGAATGAGTTAACAGTGTGACATCGGCGAAAACACAGTGAAAACGCATTGAAATGGGAAAAGCCATTGTGCGATAGACTGTAACAGAATAAAAAGAATTCGGAACTATCGTTTTACAAACTGCCAAAAAACACAGAAAAGAGAAGTAAATTGATCATTCATTCCAACGCCCAAAGACCACAGGTGGGTTGATAAGTTGCTAGGGTCACTATCAAGCAGAGGTTTTACTTTCTACTTAAAAATATTTTTCAAGTATTTGTATTTTATTCGTGTTTTGGGAAAACATACATTCCAAAGCATATTATCATAATTGTTAATCCATTACATTTAATAAATAATACATTTTGTTTTACATTTAATATTTAAGTACATTAACGTACTTTTACTCAAGTAAAAGTACACAATTTTAATGTAATTAGGTATTAAATACATTTTACATAATATGCAATATTAAAGAATACACAGTATGATCCTATGCTTTAGACTGTAGTAAAGTACATTTTTTCCCAATACAAACACCCTAATAAAGCACAGATGCTTGGAAAATGTAACTAATGTAACTAAGTATTGTCCACCTCTGCTATCAAGTCCAACCAAATTCAATTTAAGCTGATAATAGTCAGTTTTACTGGCATTTTCGCAGCACCCACTATGAAAACCAGACATTGTTGAACAGTTGCCACTCAACAGGGCGAGTTCCTGCGTGGTCACGTGGAAAATGATGCTAATGCACCATCTATAACTTTTTTCCGCGTCCGGCTAGCGCGCACGCTTCCGCGCAGCTTTCCAAGTATACTTTCCGCGGCAAAACGCGGTCGCGGATGGTCGCGTTTGACACTATACGCAATAGGCCTACAATTGATTTCTTATTAAATTATTACTCTACCAGGCCGTCAGGGCAGCACTGATTTGGTGACATTAACAGTACATAAAAAACATTAGGATAGGTGAAGTAACGGATCCACCATTGCAAACACAGTTTAGAACAAACAACAACAAAGAACAGAAATTAAACATTATGGTACGCTGACTGTACGCGCACCGAGCGGAGTCTTTTTATATATTTTTTTATTTTTAGCACCGAGCGAGTCTCAAATTTTGGGCTGCAAGCGGATGACGCGCATATGCGTACGTTCCTAGCATACTTTCGGTTTCAGTCTGCTAAATGCGCTTACATAAATACAATCATAAGCATTTACCCGCATGTTCCGTACAGTATTACACATATAACTTGTTTAAACATTATACAACCCTCGTTCTTACCCGTATAAGAGGAAATAGAAAATGAAACGGACACAATGTAGTAATGAGCGAATGTCAGCTGCACCCTCCGCCAAAGAGTATAGAAGAACAAGAGGCGAAACTATGATTCGTTTTTGGCAACAGCCACTAGGTGGTCTTCAGTAGCGCGGCCGCCATTTTGGAATGAAAATTCTCACAGCCAAATCATAAGCACAATAGTAAGTTTCTTAAATTAAAAAAATTGTTCACTTACTACGCCTACACTAAATGCTGTATTGTCTTGTATGTATGTGTTGTGCTGTTGTTGTTATCAGTTGTGGAATCCAATCATTAAATAGATACACATTTGAGGTAGTTTTTTTCTTGCTTTCTTATTATGCAATTCTAATTTATGCTATTTTACACATTAACTATTATTATTAGTTACCAACTAACTCCACTAGGTATGAAATATATTTTGTACATATTAATCCCCTGGATCCCGCTACAAAAATGATAATCTTATAGACCATAATGCATCTGTCTGTTATCCTATAATTACCACTATTGGACATTGGCTGTGTTAATCCATTTCGAGCAATTCTGATGTATATGTGTGTATATGTGTATATATGGAGCCAAAATATTATGTGTGGATGAGTTAATTTCAGTATGTATGTAAAGTTAGCCTATAAAAGTGGAAGACTTGTCTAAATATCTGAAAATAAGCTGTAAAAAGGGATTAATGATCACTGGTCTGATTGCATGTTATGCATCATTCAGTTTGAATTTGATCTTTTAATGTACAAAGTATCTGATATTGCCATCACTTCTAGTCGACTCACGAGTCGCTCTCATTCCAAAATGGCGGATTCGTAGGGCTGCTGCTGGGCGCTGGTGATGCAATGGAACGTTCTATCACTTTCACTTCTTAAGTTCTTTACCCTCCGCACACAGGCTGAACGAGGTATTAGTAATAGATCACAACTGGTACTTAAACTTACTGCATTTCCACAAAATGTTATCGAAGTAAATCAAACAGCATTTTTAACACAGATCGTCTTTTTATCCTATTAATCTTAGCCTCTTTTACCCAAACAGCAATGGATTATTGATACAGGCTTAATGAGGCATTAGCAATCGATCACAAACTGAAAATTAAACTAACGGTAGAAGGAAGTGAAACTTATGTAAACAGTCAAACACTGTAGCCTAATGGTGCATTTCCCCAAACTGTTATTGAAGCAAATAAACAGCATTTTAAACACAGATTTACTAATCTACAGGCCACTTTCACTTTGTTTATAGACCATTTAAAATATATTTGGACTAAAATCAACCGGTTTAATGTATTACATAATTTTTATCAAATTACATACTCCTCTTCAACACAGATGTCGTCTTCGCGACATCCCAACCAAGAGATGGGTAACGATAAAGGCAATTAAACAGTACATATTCGTCACCAGTTGTAACAGTTTTAACAACGAAGGGTGGCCATTCGTGCCAGTTCCGCCGGACACGTCCCGAACATGTTTTCGAGTTCGTTCTCCGGAAGTCGCGTTGGTCGACCACATACGTCATCAAGGTTTAATATTTCGGGTTTAATTTCAGAAAAGCAACCGTTCAAGGTAAGAATGAAACTACAATGATTGTATGTCTTAAAAGAAATAAATCTTAATTTTCTAATGTATTTTAACTGAAATGTGAGAACCTCGATGACGTATGCGGTCGAGCAACGCGACTTCCGGAGAACGAACCCGAAAACATGTTCGGGTGATCGGGCCTTTTCTGTGGCTGGGCCCATGCTTTGGAATGCTCTCCCTTATCATGTGAGGTCTGCTCTTTCACTGGACATTTTTAAATTTACTCTGAAAACACATTTTTATTCTTTAGCTTTTGGACATTTGTAATTGTTTCCACTATGTACAGCACTTTGGATCAATTTTTATTGCAAAAGTTACAAAGTCATACCTGGCAATAGAGGCTACAGAGTACTTCCAAAATGGATATATTACACACCAAGTGGTGTAGGAAGATACTTAAAGATTTATTCCATTATGCTTTAATACACACATAGTGTGGGAGCTTCTGGTTACAGAATGCTTGCCTGAATAAAACTAAAACTACAAAGAAATCCAGTTTGACCTGTTCCAAGTGACCTTAAAAGACACTTGGTCAAACTAGCCAGAAGTATCCTGGTAAAACCCCACCTCTACAAGAAATGCATCTTCTATCTTATAAAACCTTGATCCATTTGATCTTAGACTTATAGAAATGAGACCTTTTTACTCATCGCACCATAACCTTTAAAATAATACTACACATGAATATAAAATTACAATCTTAGAACCAGGGTGCGATTTGCCTGGGGGATGCGTGGGATGTCCTCCTTTCCGGTCAATGTATCCCTGCCTCTGCTTAATTATTTTTATCCCCAGTGGGCAGGGACGGACTGGAGCTTAAAAACAGCCCTGGACTTTCTTCCAAATAGGCCCATCATCCGGCCATTCGCCCCTAGCCATGCGCAACAGATCACAAGGATGTCCTGATACTATGCCACAATACTGTCAGACTATCAGACAAGGTTATTTAATATTTTGTCAAGGTCATATTACACTTTGATGTATAATAAGGCTGTGAAATAATGAAAATGGCTAGGCCCTATTTATTTTGTCTGTAAAGCTTTCACAAACAACCACCAGGTCTTTGCCAATTCCACAATACTAAACACAAATGTAAAAGACATGGAAAAACTGCACTTTGATGGAAGACCGACAGAAAGTGCAAGCTAGGGGTTTTTGGTTAAACTAATATTTGGTCAATTATTTAGCCCCCTTTCTTGTATATTAGCACGTTTAGAGTGGTAGCAATGCATGCCTGATATTTTCCCGTTTAATTCAATATCTTCATTTTAGCAGAAAACGTGAGCTCATTACAACCTCTCATATACAATAAAGTCAATAAAAGAAATGAAATCCAAAGCAATACGATGCATGTCCACCCAGACTGTTTTTAGATGGGGTTGGATATTTTTTACACTATATAAAAATAAAGAAACCTCGCGTGAAAATTAACGTAATGCTGTTAGAGAGAGACGTAATGTGTGTGTGTGTGTGTGTGTGTGTGTGTGTGTGTGATTTTGGTTAGATGACATGTTGTGCACTTGGCTTATTGGCTTTGCAACAGATGGGGCAGCTGCTATGATGGGCAGATACAGGGGAGCAGCCACACTCCTATGTGAGAAGATCAACCCTAACCCTAAAGTTAGAACTTGCGGTCCATGATGCTGTGAAACACATTACAGGGGCGAGCCATTTTCAGATGTTCATTGACTCTCTGTACTCTCTCTAAGCCCAAAACATATGAGAGAATTTGAGTCTGCAGCTTCCGATCTGGGCCTGCACGCTCGCAGAATAGGAAGAGTATTTGATGTGCGC
This sequence comes from Misgurnus anguillicaudatus, assembly GCF_027580225.2. Lineage (NCBI taxonomy): Eukaryota > Metazoa > Chordata > Actinopteri > Cypriniformes > Cobitidae > Misgurnus > Misgurnus anguillicaudatus. The sequence goes on along the minus strand of NC_073357.2, from coordinate 946,330 downwards.
TGGCTGTCCTCACCCTGCACGTCTGTGACGGCTATCGGCAAAGCTATCCAGCCTTGGTCAAACTCTTTGGAGTGTTCATGGAAGACAAATCCAGATCTTCTGTGGAAAGAGCCAAATGTCTGGGCATTCATGGTAAAATGACAAAGTGGCTTTTTTTTGGTGGAGATGGCGTTGGTAAAAGAGGCACTGGAAACCCTGTAAGCCTTGTCCCTGTTTCTGCAGAGGAGAGATGCCACAGCTGTCAGTACCAGTGCTGAGGTGGATGTTGCACTAAGAACACTGAGGTCTATGCGGCAAGCAGGGGTTGCCTACTTCCCTGCATGGAGATTTGCAGAAATGTGGATAAAAGAGGGATGGCATGCTGCAGATGACGCTCCCAGAGGAAAGCAGAAAAAGACGACAGAAGTCCATCATCAAGGCAGACTGTTCTCCTAGTATGATGCATAGGCCTACACTATAGCCTATTTATGTTTAAGTTGACACTACGTTGTGCCATATAGTTTTGCCATTCATAAATATGTGTTTTGACATGAGTGGCAATGGCATTATCCATGGTACTGGGAGGGGGATTTAATTCTTTCTTTTTTTGTGTGCGGAAAGATAAGCTATTAGAGTAAAATATTGCGTTAGGCTGCTTCATGAGTTAGTAAGAAAAAATATTTCACAATTCCTGCAAATGCAGTGATGAAGTTCATGTTCACATTATTTATTTTTATGAATTAAAATGTTTTGAGATGTGCTGCGGACATGTCCTGTAGCTCAGGCACTTTTCAACAGGCCCACCTAAAACTTTATTTAAAAAAAAACTTTTACTATATTCTAATGTTGTCAAGAATTGAATTTTTTTTTCAATAATCTCATAATTTGTGCTAAAATAGTCTAAATGTTTAGTTTTAAAACCATTTTAAAAAGCTGGTTATATTTTGATGTTTCTGCTTAAGTTCAGCAGACAGTGAGGTTCAGGTTTGTTCCGATCAGAGCTCGTGAGCTGAGAGCACATTTCTGAATATTAGAAATATTTTAAATATAAATATAAAAAAAATTATATTATAATGAATTTTGTTAGGTCGGATTACCAAATTTCTCTTTTATATTACTCCTCATAACCACTGAAAACAGTCAAAAAATCTAACCAAAAGTTAATTATGGATGGAAGTGTTGGGTACAAAATGACTTATGAAAACATCCCCCCCTCTGTTTTTTTCACAAATCGCACTCTGCTTAGAACCATATAATATGTATACATTACATCATATATTTCAGCAGCTACCCAGTCATGTGAGCCTAAAGGCTAACAGCACAAAAGCCTTTGTGATGAAGAGATTAGGAGAACAAAGAGTTGCATATCTGTAAACAGTTCCACCTAAGAGTCAAATTTACGCTAACAACACCACCTGAGGTTTAATTGTTTTACAGTGTCTCTTCATGAATAAACTTAAAGTTTATTGTATTCTATTTTGTTTCTATACATTCTTCCAGGCGAAAACCCAGCTAAAACACACTGTAAACAGGCCTTAATGTGTAGCGGAAAAAACACCCAATCTGGCAACACCAGCCATCTGTGTTTCACGGCTGCATGCGTCATCAAAACAAAAAGGAGCATGGAGGTGACACAGCTCTAGCCTGGTCCAACCAGACTCTCGTACATTCATTTCATTTGTTCAGAGAGTCTGGCCACGCTCCATTGCAAAGCGTTACTTCCGTTAAAGGGACACAAGGCAGCATTTTTATGTTAAGAAATCATCTTCGTAAGTCGGTATATGGTTAAATGACTCATTACCGGACGAATGAAGTCTCTCTCGCCCGCCCCTACCGTCTGTAGGAAGAATACCCCACTTGCAACTTCGCTGTATCCGACCCGGTGTCCGTCTCGCAAAGTCTCAGATATCGCGAGAAGCAGTATCACTTTACAGCAAACAACACAGAGGCAGGCGAGCCAAACATGGCTTGCGATTGTAGCAAATGGCAGAGCTGGGGAAGAAGCATCGAAAACCCTTGACGGAAGGGAAACATAACTGGATTGGAAATAAGCTGATAAACTTGGTTCCGAGGGGGGAGGGACAACAGTTCGTTTTTACGACAGTGTGTTTGAAAGCATTTACTTTCAGACACTAGGGGGAGCTCGTAGAGATATATTACGCAGACTTGCCTGGTTCCCCTTTAAGGAGGGTCCTCTGTTGAAGTGTAAAACTATTGGATCTGCCCAGAGTCACTCAGGATCTGCCATAGCCGATCGCTAACTTTTGGTCGTGACGTATGTCATGCACCGAAACCGGCCGGAAACAACAAGTAAGAATAATCAGAACAACAAAACTTAGCAAACCTGTTTTTGGCCACAGCTTTAACTTCTGTATATTCGGCAGTTTTGCAACAACGGACCGAATAGATTTTCTCACGTCTTTCTCCGCTGCCATTACTGAACTACAACTCAAACTGACGCACGACCTCAACGTCATCGTTTTTAGCCACCCCCATCTGTTCACTGATTGGACCTGCAGATTTTTGCAGGAGAAAACGAAACTCTGTACAGCAGTCCCAGACGTAGCACTGAAGCAAAATGAAAATTAAGCGAAAGCAAGTAGGAGGGCGGAGCCAGGCTAACGTAGCTCTGGACACTGCTGAAATCCCTGCTGTGCCACTCACATAGTTTAACATTAAATAACATCATATTTGTCCCAAATCGTTAACGATTAACATAGGCTGCTAACGCATATTCTAGATCTTGAAATAGACTTTGACTAAGCTCACACTATTTAACATGTACGTGCGATACCTGCGAGTTGTCCTACACACAACGGAGCACAACGATTTTCGCCCGTTGTGTGACCCCCTTGAAGCGCCCGGCTAGCTTTTCAAGGTATGTGCAAGCAAATACAAAATTAAAATGTAAAAAGTGTTTTGTTTTGACAGCTCGCCACGCGCTCAGCTGTCAGTGTGTCCCCGCCCCTTTTGGGTTCCATTCATTATCTTGTTAGTTTCCGCACCGGTTAGCCCTTTACTATGATAATCTTCTCTATTTCTTTGCCCCGCTCCCTTTAGTTTTTGTCAGTCCATTGTTGTTGCTATTGCTCTCCACGCTGATCCCCATAGTCATAGTAGATATATATATTATTGCCAAGTATTGTTCATAGTCACGTCAAGTTTTCTGTTCTCTCCAGACTGTCCATTTGCCCATTGTCGCTGGGTTCACCTGTCCGGGATATCCCCTCTCCTTTCCTGTATTAATACCGCTCGCAGTGTACGGCAGCCGTCTCTCCTCTCCTGGTGTGCTCTTTTCTACGCGCTGGCTGCGCTGGTTACTCCGCTATTCACCAGACTGTGGAAAGACTCTTTGTCTCGCTCTTACGAAGTCTGACCTGCATTCTCCAGTTTGAATTTAATAAACTCTCTCTCTCATTGAACCCGCATTTGAGTCCGTATTCTGTGTGACCATGACAATTTCCATGTCAAAAATGTCAAGATCTGGCCTGCCATCTCCGTTTCTGACTTAAACTGTTCTTGCTCAGGTGTGCATGCATAAAGTACGTAATTCTATGTGACTACGTTCAGTTTAATTCAGTACATTATTATTTTTTTAATTGAATTAATTAAACTGAAAAGTAACTCACATTACTTTTAAAAAAAGTTACTCAAATATGAATGTGTACATTTATAAAGTAATGCGCTACTTTACTCGTTACTTTAGAAAAGTAAAATTATTACATAGTGCACGTTACTTGTAATGCGTTGCCCCCAACACTGGTAATATGGCATTAATAAATAACAACTTAACATCTTTTTAAATAACAAATTGTATCTAAATGACATTGCATTTACTCCACTGGATAATTCATGTATAACATTTTTGTATAATACTTATGTAATAAAATTTATGTAATAATAAAATGCATTAGCAAATTGCTGTGGTTAAATTACAGTAATGCAAAGTGGTTTATTGCTTTAACAGTTTAAAACAATTGAAAATTGAATTTGAGTAAAGACAATGAAAGACAATGAACTGAATGCTGGTTACATTTATCAGTTGTTCATTTATTTTATTTTATTGACATTATGTCGTCTTTAGTTTTATGGCATTCTGGAGAAGACCAAAGACGTCAGTGTAGGGCAGAGGACAAACCCATTACCATTGATTAACTACAAATGATTTAAAATGATGAAGAAGAGAATTAAAGAAAATCATCACACCAATCAGTTACCAATAACTAAAAGAAACAAACAAATATAACTTTAACTAAACTAAAATAACAAACAAACATAACTTTAACTAAACTAAAATAACAAACAAATATAACTTTAACTAAACTAAAATAACATACAAATATAACTTTAACTAAACTAAGTCTTTTTCATCAAAGAGTACTTTTGTTGATTCAGGATATTCAGGTTCTTTAACACACGGACCTGTAAATAAAACAGTAAGACTTCATCATAAATACACTTTTATTTCATGTACTGTGGATTTAAAAAAAAATGTTTATTAATGTTGTGTTTTGTAAACATACTTACCAACCAGTTTGATCTCCGGTTTAACTTCAACTTTCTGAGGGAGTTTGGTCCAGGTCAGTGTGACATTTGAGAGTCCTTTAGAAGTCAAAGCGGTCTTCAGCTAAAATAAAAGCATTACTGTTTAAATATAGAGATGCTAAATGTGTCCAAATATAATACTATGTATATCTCAATGTTTTCATGTAATTGTCACTTTAATAACTTCTTACTCACTTTCACATGTAGTAACTGTTAAGTTACTGTTAGTGACATTCTGTACACATACAGTTTCTGTACATGCACTTTGGGCTTCTTATAACTCCATTAGTGGACAAAGATATACAAGATAACACAACTAATTTTATCTAACTCGTAAGTTAATAAAGTTTTAAATACGAATATTTTTATTACAGAATTGCATTGATTACCCCCAGAAGGACTTTATTAACCCCCTTAAATCTGACTGATATGAATGAGATGCATGCATTTGCATCCACAGTGTAAGACAAATTTGATATTTCCGTGTCAAGAAGACGTGTGCCGTATGTCATTGAAAAAGCGATGCTGGCTAATGGCATCAACTCAAATGGACATCACCTGTGATCACATGACTCTTCTTAACAGTGCAATGGAGGACGATGACTCCACTTACGGCACATTCACACGGGGCGAAAGCGTTAACGCTTGACGGAAGGCTTGTCTGAAGCGTGGCCAACAACCAATCACAGTGGTCGCAGCACATGCTCCGGTTTCCCATAAGCGTAATTGGCTGGCTCTGCCGGTTATTTGCATAAGGCAATCTGATCGACTGACACTCGCATTGCCACTTGAAAAGTTGAGAAATGTTCAACTTCTGCCGCCAGCAACGGCAGTGACGCGGCTCCGACGGATCCACAATTCAGTTCGCCAACACTTGACGTCACCCATTAAAAGTGAATGGGAGGCGTCAACACTTACGCCCCGTGTGAATGCGCCGTTAGTGAAGTAATGCTGATGTTTTATTTCTTGTAACAGCTCTATAATATTTAATATTTAAACATTATAAAATAATCGAGTCTGTCCATTGCATATCGTGATGTTTTATTTCTGTCAGGGAGTGATCCCATTATTATTACTATGTTATTACTTCCATACTTTATATGTCTACATGCAGCATTTTACATTGCACTGACATCTAAATGCCTAATAATTCAACGACCCATCATCAGTTATTCCTCACACATTTATGTATTGTTACAATATAGAAATGTGTTAACAGGTTTTTTACCCAGGAAGGGGAGGAGCTATGTGGATAAAATGGCAGATAATAGGTCAGATAAGAGACATACATCATGTATGAAGAAGTGGATCACCTGAGTATTTAATTGGATGTCCTAAATTGATTTGACTTTTTAGCACATGTTGTTTATTTACGTTGCTTTCTTACCTGATCAAGAACTGTGTCGCTGACTGCTGGATCAGTTACATTGACACTGGAGAGAAATTTTATCATCACAAAGGTTTTTCCGATATAATCTGAAAAACACATTTTACACAATATCAAACAATGAGCACACAATCTTAAAAATGAATTGTATTCTGTCTCTGGCAGTTATGTTCATGTAGTAAAGTGATATTGTCTGGTCACATGTGGTATAGCAGGGATATTAGAATGACGTCATCGGTAAGATATCAGTAAAAAATGACATCTAACGATGCAGTATTTGTTTCTTTGTTACACTGAACCCAAAATTAGTTGTTTTGATAAATGATGGTAAGCACACAATTCCCATTGACTTTTCTATAGCAGGAAAAACAAATACTATTTAAGTCAAGAGGTGGGCCTACGTCAACTGTGTGCTACCATAAAACCTTTTGGGTTCAAGAGAAGAAATAAATTCATACAGCTTTAAAACAACATGAGTGGGAGTAAATAATATCAGAATTTTCCCTTTAACATCTGAAATGATCTTGATTTTAATCTGGGCTTTCTAGAGCCTCATTATTGTTTATGACAAATGTTATTATTTGTATTTAAATTAGCTTCAAAGTGGACCAGACTTTACCCTGATGGTTCAGCAAGACTAAGAACGACTGTACCTTTCTTATACACCTCCACTTCAGCAAGAGAAAGAATTTTTGAACCTCCAGGTATGATGACGTTCACATATCGTCCCTTCATATTGTGACAGGACACGGACACAGACTGACCTTGACCAATTTTATTCAGCACCGTACATCTACGAGAAAAACAACTTTATAATTCTGACATTTTCTTCTTGCATGTTTTCTTGGATGAACAGAAACTTGCATTAAATAATTTCACAGCATCAGTCACTTAACCTGGGATTATTGTTGCCATTGTTTTCCAAAGAGTTTCCGATATGAATTTCTGCTTTGTTAAGTCGGTCTGGACAGCAGTCTCCTCTGTTAGTGATGACGACTTGAGAGATGTAGTAAGAATCCAGCAGATCTAGTCTCCACCACGGGTTATCAGATTGCAGCGTATGGGTGAAGGTTAAGGGATTCGAGTCAATGGCCCATGCTGCTATCCAAGCTTGGTTTGTGGATGACTGTACAGCCTCTCCTCGTAATGCCAAATTCTCTAGAAAAGGATCATAAATAGATTTTATAAGCAGAATGTATAAGCACAAGCAGGGTAACACCTAACTGAGACCTCTAGGGGTGCAGGGTTAGTTTGTTTGGAATAAGGGTTCATATTCAAAGAAGACAAATGTCACATAGTAACAGACACATTTACACTAAAAATTTAAGGGGATTATCTTCCTTTTTCCTTACATCTCCATGGACGCCCCCCTTCCTGATTTTCTATGTTTTTGCATAAGTGTTTGTCACACTTTAATGTTTCAGATCATGAGACAAATTAAAATATTAATATTTAAGATAACACAGATAACACAAAGATAACACAAGTAAACACAACATGCAGTTTTTAAATGAAGGTTTTTATTATGAAGGAAAAACAAAATCCAAACCCACATGGCCCTGTGTGAAAAAGTGTTTGCACCCCCCATTAAAACATAACTGTGGTTTATCACACCTGAGTTTCTCTAGCCACAGCCAGGCCTGATTACTGCCAAACCTGTTCGCAATCAAGAAATCACTTAAATAGGACCTGCCTGACAAAGTAAAGTAGACCAAAAGATCCTCAAAAGCTACACATCATGTTGAAATGGAAAGATATTCAGGAACAAATGAGAAAGAACGTAATTGAGATCTAGAAAAGATTTTCTAAAAGCTTTGGGACTCCAGTGAACCACAGTGAGAGCCATTATCCACTAATGGTGGAAACATGTAACAGTGGTCAACCTTCCCAGGAGTGGCCAGTCGACCAAAATTACCCTAAGAGTGTAGCGACGACTCATCCAAGAAGTCACAAAAGACCCAACAACAGCATCCAAATATGTGCAGGCCTCACTTGCCTCAGTTAAGGTCAGTGTTCACGACTCCACCATAATAAAGAGACTGGGCAAAAATGGTCTGCATGGCAGAGTTTCAAGATGAAAATAGCTGCTAAGCAGAAAGAACATAAAGGCTTGTCTCAGTTTTGCCAGAAAACATCTTGATGATCACCAAGACTTTTGGAAAAATACTTTGTGGACTGACAAGACAAAAGTTGTGTTTCTCCCAGTACGTCTGGCGTAAAAGTTACACAGCATTTCAGAAAAGAACATCATACCAGCAGTAAAATAACGTGGTGGTATTGTAATGGTCTGGGGGCTGTTTTGCTGCTTCGGGACCTGGAAGACTTGCTGTAATAAATTAATTCTGCTGTCTACCAAAAAATCCTGAAGAACAACATCCGGCCATCTGTTCGTGACCTCAAGCTGAAGCGAACTTGGGTTCTGCAGCAAGACAATTATCCAAAACACACTAGCAAGTCTACCTCTGAATGGCTGAAGAAAAACAAAATAAAGAATTGGAGTGGCCTAGTCAAAGTCCTGACCTCAATCCTATTAAGATGCTGTCCTATGACCTTAAAAAGGCGGTTCATGCTCGGAAACCCTCCAATGTGACTGAATTACAACAATTCTGCAAAGATGAGTGGACCAGAATTCCTCCACAGCGCTCTAAGAGACTTATTGCAAACACTTGATTGCAGTTATTGCTGCCCAACATGTCAGGATCCTGCCAGAGTTTTGTCTGGTATTAATATCTAGTTCAGTATGGCAGGGTTCTGACAGTACAATGTTTTGTGTGGGAACATGTGGTCATTGTATTGGTTTTATTAGACCACGTGTTTCTCGCGTCCTGTCACTTTTACCCCGCTCCCTTGTAATCCTCTCGTCTTTATTGTTTAATCTTTGTCACCTGTCCCCCTCATTACTTCTCCTCTATTTAAAGTCCTTGTGCCCATTGTTCTGTCTACGTTCATACTACTTTGTTCCTGTCGTGTTCCTGTACCGTAAATCCAGTAATATCTAAGCTAGTTTATAATTATTTACATTTAGATGTATTTTAGTAAAATAATTCAATTGTACTCTAAAACATATCTTTACATTGCATAAAGCTGAAGGTAAAATGCACTATTTAAATCTGTTTTTATATGTTAGCCACTAGCAGCGTAGATGTATTTTTAAATACACATCTTTCACAACTGCAGCATCATCGCTACATAGAAAACCTTCCAGGTTCAAAACAGATTGATTACAACCTCCATTTCAGAGCTGCCCAGAAAACTCCGCAAACTAAAGAAATCAAGTTGTGAACCACAAGTCTTGTGTATCCTCCTTATATGCCAATGCAAAGCATGATGGGTAGTTTTAATGTCTTGTAAAAAAGGTGAAAAAATGAAATATCAAAGGTTGTGTCATATAGGATTGTGAGACAGTTCTTACCTGATGGGTCTGATTGAGAATAGTAAACATCCATTCCTAAAACAGACGAACAATAACTGACATTATCTCTACACGTAACCTTCAACAGATTATTAGACTTTACATACTTTTACATAAAGTCACTGAATTACAAATTATGTGTGTCAGAGTCAAATGAAGTCAAATAGACATTTCCCTCTTTATAAATCATTATTATATAAGCTTATCTTTGTGAATCAGCATTAGGTAAGGAGTCACTTTTAAACAGTTTAATTTGTATTTCTCAATAACTGTTTGTTAATCAAAGAAAAGCTGCTTTCAATATGCTGAGATACATTACACATGTATGTTCAGGAAGCTCATGAATATTCATGATTGACTCACTAGAGCTAAATATGTCATAAACTTATTGTGTTGTAATGCTGCAAACATAAACACATGTACATCAAGTCATTTTTTAGATTTTGACTCACCTAAAAGTACAAAGAGAAGTCCAGACATCCACATCTTTACTGTTGAACAGATGATGTCCTATAACATGTGAGTTATAAATGAATTAAACATAGACACTTGTATTCAGAACATTGAACTGTTTATGCTTAAATTAAAGATAATAATATTTGCCAGAACAAATAAATACATGCCATTCAAAATCTATTCTCTCAAGACTTAAATCTTTCATATTACTCTTAAATCTGCAAAATAATTCATTGTAATAATCTGTTAAATTGTTCTCTGATATCTACACAGAAGGTTTGTGGCTTTATTAATGATCCAGAGTCAGTTTTACATGTCCATTTATAACCCTTTAGTTTTACATTCTATGGCACCTTTAAATGATCAAATACAAGAATAGATGTGAACTTCAAGTGTTTATTGTCAATGTGAGACTTTAAGAATCTTCTTAATAAAATGACAAAAGAAAATTTCCAGACAAATGCTACACTGAAGATGATAAAATATATTTCAGATTTTTAATTAATCATAATATTTAAATTTGTCTCATTGTATAGTTTTGGTGAGTTTATTATTATTCCCAAACATTATGGGGTGGTTTCCTGGACAGGGTTTATAGTACATGACTAAAATGCATGTTTGAGATGTTTTTTGTAAGATATGTTTGTTAAATCTACTTAAATGTCCTAACATAACTAAGGCCTAGTCTGGATTAATTTAAACCTTGTCTGGGAAACTGCCCCTGTAATGGTAATTCTTACTGTTATTGATGATAATCTTATAAAAGACAACAGACTGCAGGTGTTTATATGTAAACCTGGACCATAAACCAGTCATAAGTCACACAGGTATATTTGTGGTAATAGCCAACAATACACAGAATGGGTCCGAATGATCGATTTTTCTTTTATGGCAAAAATCATTACATTTACATTTAGTCATTTGGCAGATGCTTTTATCCAAAGCGACTTACAAATGAGGTAACAATAGAAGCAATTAGAGCAACACAAGAACAGCAATACATAAGTGGACTAGAACTAGTTTCATCTAAATCTGAGACTAAATCTGTACTAAACATATACCACACCCTTCTTTTAATGCACCATATATATACAATTGATAATCTTAACATGAATCAAAGAATGGGGGAAAAACATATACACTGATTATTATTATTACACTAAAAAAAACTATTCATTGAATTTAATCAATTTTTTAAGGTAAGGGGTTGCAATCATTTTATTTAAGCTACATTTAATCAAAAAAGAGATTAGTAAAGTTGATTATAGCCTACTGATGTTTTGCTGCCGTCATTCCTCTTATACGCGCTTGTTGTGGTATAGAAAATGGCGAAGGTTGGCGAGACACAAGAGCGAGTAATATAAAAATGCACCCATATTTTAAAAGCCGACGTCTGGGCTCATTTTGGCTTTTATGAACATGATGGTGAGCACGAACTGGACAAGACACATGTTATATTTAAAGCCTGCCATGGACATATCAAATTTGTAGGCAATACAACTAATTTAAGAAACCACGTTAGATGCATTTTTGCCATGAGCTGCTAAAGGACACCAGCGCCAAGGCAGACCCAACTTAGCCAAAAATGTATCAAACTTTATCAACTTTTCTGTTGAGAATAAACAGATCTGTGGCATCTTTCATAGCGCAGGATTTACGGCCTTATTCTGTAGTGGAAAACCTCACATTTGCCAAGGAAGATACTTTCTTGGAGCAGAAATTAATATCAAAATGGAGTTCATTTACTGCATCTGACTTCTTGCATTCATTGATATAAATAAAGCAATGTGTAGTAACTTAAAAACATGATGCAACACATCGTGAATCGTGGAACCAGTGAAGATTCACACCGCTAGTAAAGATCATGTTACATGAAGATGTGTTCCTAAGGACTTCATTTGGACAACTTTAAAGGTGTTTTTTTACCCTCAGATTTTCAAATATTTGTATCTGGACAAAAGTTGTCCCATCCTAACAAACCATACATGAATGGAAAGTTTATTTAATCATTTAAAAAAAAATGACCTGGTTTTGTGGTCCAGGGTCAAATATTAAAACAGAAGAAGAACTCAATAGTGACGTGAAACTGAATGAAATAATTTTAATAAATCACATTATGTTATTTTACTGAATTTAAAGATCTACTAGCTGAATTGAAATCAAACATACCTTGATAATTTGCTGTTTTCTTTTTTAATCTTCTTCTTTCTCAGCTGTTTTGTGTTCTTCATCTGTGACCAGAGGTAAATATCTCTCTCTTTATAATATCTTATTATAATTTTATGTAAAGCAGAACTAATGTTGCTCATTTGTAGAGAAAAATGTGACAGTAATTACCTCACAAATGACCTCTCAGCTCACCAACTCTTTCCTTTGCTCATATACATAAGATTAATGATGATGTTATAACCAAATCAAACTGGAATGGTTAATTGTCTGAAATTTACATGTTCCCTATTGTAGGTCAGTTAATAGATAGATCATTGAGTTAGCAGCACAAAGTTCATGACTTTGATTTCCATGAAAGTCCTAAAGATGTCATATAGAGGCTAATACATGCAGGCAGCTCAAATCTCACGATTGCAAATCAAAAGTGAATCTTTCACCTAACATAGTTTCAATCTTTCATTCAAGAAACATAACATTTTTATTTTTATTGTTTATATTGTTCAGCACTTTGGTCAGCCCTGATTGCTGTTTTTAAATGTGCTGTATAAATAAATACAAACTTGAAACTTCTTAAAGTGCAATGTTCATCCTCAGAATTAAAAATGAATGTTTAAATCTTTTCTTTACGTGTATGTTTGGTATACTGCACTGCCCCACACTGATCTCTCTTAAATAATTCACTGACAGCGCAGAACTGAACGTATCTGTAATATTTTGTGATAGCACAGGTATCAAGTTGTATTTAAAGATTAAGGGAATGTTAATTTAAAATGATTTAAAATATATTATCTTCATTATAAATGCAAATATCTAATGATTAATTTGGTCCGGTAGTAGAAATAACTTAATCGGAGGACACTGTGCCTTTCAGAACGATGAGCTTTGTAGAAAAGCTCACTGTGCCTTTCAGGGAGGCAGGGCATAAAGGAGCAACAATAATATATGGTAATCTGTTTTTTAAACTATAAACCATGCAAATACAACAAATACACAAAATAACATTGTTTTTAGCAACGTCACAGGGGCTCTTTAATAAAGTCAGTGGAGAATGAGGTGGGTTGGTGCAAGGCATAAAACACCAGGCCTGAAAATGATTCCCACTCCGGCCCTGATTTGTTACTGGTGCAAGTGTCCACGCAATGACAAAATTGACTTTTTTCTGCTTAAGAAGGAAAAGCTTTTTTTTTGTCTTGCCAGGACTTCCTGCTAGAAGATATATTGTATCTTAATGGTTAGAGGAATAAATATGTGGTTGAATCATTTGTAATGGAAACAATGCATTTACTGCATTGAATAATTTATGTATAACATTTTTGCATAAAACATTACAACAAAAGTTTTTACAATTACTTCATTGTTCTAAAGCAACTTTAGATTAATAAAAACAAGAAAACACAGAGGTCAACAAAAATACAGCCGTTTAAGATTAAACCGTTGTTATGGTTAGCAGGTATACATTTATTTTATTTTATTGACATTGTATCTTCTTTAGCTCTATGACATTCTGGAGACGATTAAAGGGGACAGAGAATGAAAAACCATTTTTACCTTGTCTTTGTTGAATAATGGTAGTCTACCCGCATTCACAAACATACAAAAAGTTCTAGACATTCTAAATATCTCAGTCTCATAGAAATTCCTCTTTTAGAAATGTCAGCCAGAAAACAGCCCAATCTGAAAAACTGATGCTTATGACATAACAGGCATCTCCCTGCCCCTTCACTTTAAAATAATTGGCTACATTTTTTGAGTGGCAGCAAAGTCAGCCAATCAGTAATGAGATTGCAAGTTAAGCCAGTAGGGGGAGCCAAATAGGTGCAAAACCACTTGTTTAAAATCCCCCACCCTGGTAGAGCTATCTGAGAGAGGTTTTTATGAAGCTTCTAAGACATTACAGACCCAAACAAAAACATTTTTGTCTACATGTCACATCACAGAACAAGGATAAATACCCCATTCAATCATTCTATGTCACCTTTAAAGATGTCAATGTGTAACTGTAGGACAGAGGTTTAATCCAATTCATTGATACTTTATCATTCATCAACTACAAATCATTTCAAATGAGAATGAAAGAAAAACTAATCATCACACCAATCAGTTACTAATAACTAAAATATAACTTTAACTTTTTTTATCAAAGACTGTTTGTTTATTCAGGATTATTAATGTTCACACATGGACCTGTGAATAAAACATTAAGATTTTATGAATCATGAATACCCTTTTCTTTCATGTACTGATGAAAATGAAAGGTTTATTATTGTTGTCGTGTTGTGTAAACATACTTATCATCATCATCATCATCCAGTTTGATCTCTGGTTCAACTTTCTGAGGGAGTTTTGTCCAGGTCAGTGTGAAATTTGAGAGTCCTTTAGAAGTCAAAGTGGTATTTAGCTAAAAAAAACAATACGATTAAAATATAGAGATGCCAAATTTGTCCAAAGACGTGTATTTCTCAGTGTTTTCATTTAATTGTCACTTTAATAACTACTCACTTACTTTCACATATGTAATAACTGTTTAATTTAATGTTACTATACACTTTTCTGAACAAAACACACCACACTTATTATGATTCTTATTCTTTCCATTATTGGACAAAAATAAACAAGATAACTCATTTGTCTGAATCATTAGTTATTGATATGAACATCTTGTTTAGAGAATTAAAGCAATATCACACCAGCATGAACTATTATATTGACTCAAATCAGTGCTCCAATTGCTGGAATACAAGAGCACTGTTACTTGTTTCATTAAATAAATATAACACTATTATATTGTAAAATAGTGTTAACATACTTATACTTCTCATGTTGTTTAATGCTCATTTGCTTCCTAAAGTACTGACTGTAAGGGTTTTGTCTTGTGTTTTGTGTACTGTTATAAAAGCAACTAATGCAAGCTATTTATTACATGCGCTCGGTGCACAAACCTTTTTTCCCGTCGTTAAATTAGCAAAAGTGGAATCGGACACGCCAGTTTAGACCATGTGCTTTAGACAATGTGCTTAGATCATTCAAATATGGCCCATAGTCTATACTATGAATTAAACATAATTATCTTGAAACAGTAGTCTCAGCCTCAGATGTCCCGCCCACAGACTGTTGGCTGAACGTCTGATGTTTTACGTACACTTTTCTGGAAACCCTGTGAGAATGTCAAAGTCGTCTTTGATTGGTTAAAATAAACTGGATTTCCAGGAGACGCGAGTGTCGTGATTAGTTTCGGTCCCTGGAAAACACAGCTCTGACGTTCAACTGAGGAAGAGAAACAGTCGTGTTCACGTGGATAATAATGACTAGTTATCATGATCAGCTAAACATTCTCAAAAATATGCAAAGTTCGCAGCATAGACTCTCTAAAAGACGTCCAAGAGTTTTGCTTGAGGCAGTTAGTGGAGTCAAAAGTTTGGTTCTGCTGAATTGCTTGTATGTGTTAAAAAGTGGAGAGATATGCTTCAAACAGACATTTAACGGGAGCATCTCATTGGTTTGGCTGTTGATGAAGTGCTCAACATTGTTCTATGGTGAGTAATGTTGTTTATTTAGATGCTATTCAGTTGCGGCTGGCAAAGCTTGCATTGTATCATAGGAAACAGTGAATGAACAAGTGGATCACCAGGAACAGGATTAAGAATCACTGTGTTAGATTGCCAGAAAAAAACATCTCATTGAGGTTATTTTGGCCAACAAGGAAACAGGTAAAAACATGTGTAAAAAGTGATTATTTTGTTTACATGCAATTACATTGGTTTTACATTTTTTTAATAACGAAATGAACATTTAATTGGGTGTCCTTAATTGATTTGACTTTTTAGCACAAATGTGTTTCTTACCTGATCAAGAACTGTGTCGTTGACTGCTGGATCAGTTACATTGAAACTGGAGAGAAATTTTATCATCACAAAAGTTTTTCCTGTATAATCTGAAAAAACAAACATATATCAAGCACACAATCTTAAAAATGCTTCTATTCTGGCTCTGCCAGTTATGTTTATGTACTAAAGTGACCTCTCGTGGTCATATGTGGTATAGCTTGGTTTTAAGAATGATATCATCAGTAAAGGAAGATGCAGGTGTTGATGTCATACATAAAGCTGTGTACCAGATCAACAAAAATTTTCACCTAAAACAGTAGACCATCTGGGAAATTTATAAAAACAAATTTTTAAGATGTGATCAATGACAACAATGAAGATGTTTTGGTAAATAATGGTGTGCACTATGGATGTGCATCTCCATAACTGAGGCCGATGCGATACGCATCTCAATGCATAGCCCGTGGCAACAGAAAAGAAACCATTCTCAATTGGTCACTTTCTAAATAATAAAAGTATAGTGCATCCACTAATAATTATACATAAATAGCAATGCAAAATATGTTTGAAACGATGCATCGCAATGTAAATGCTAATTTGTATCTGGTGCACAGTTTTTAAACCGATGCATTGCATATTGTTAACTTTTTATGCCGATACACCATGTGAATCTTCCCATCTTTAGTATGCACACAGTTGATGGTACCCCATGGCTTTTTTATTTGTATTTAAACTAGCTTTAAAGCAGACCAGACTTTACCCTGATGGTTCAGCAAGGCTAATAATGGACATACCTGCCTTGTACACCTCCACTTCAGCAAGAGAAAGAATTTTGTAACGTCCAGGTATGATGACGTTCACATATCGTCCCTTCATATTGTCACAGGACACAGACACAGACTGACCCGCTGCCACACCATACAACACAGCACATCTGAGAGGAATACAACTTTATAAATCTGACATTTTCTTCTGACATGTTTTTTTGGATGAACAGAAACTTGCATTAAATGATTTCACAGCACCAATCACTTAACCTGGGATTATTGTTG
The DNA here is from genome assembly GCF_027580225.2 of Misgurnus anguillicaudatus. Classification (NCBI taxonomy): domain Eukaryota; kingdom Metazoa; phylum Chordata; class Actinopteri; order Cypriniformes; family Cobitidae; genus Misgurnus; species Misgurnus anguillicaudatus. The sequence goes on along the minus strand of NC_073357.2, from coordinate 929,506 downwards.
CCATTGTTTTCCAAAGAGTTTCCAATATGAATTTCTGCTCCGTTGAGTCGTTCTGGACAGCAGTTTCCTCTGTTAGTGATGACGACTCGAGAGATGTAGTAAAACTCCAGAAGATCCACTCTCCACCACGGGTTACTAGTAGTTTCTGCAGTATGGGTGTAGGTTTGTGGCTTAGAGTCAATAGCACATGCTGCTAACCAAGATGTGCTGCTACCCATATATGTGGATGACTGTACAGCCTGTCCTCCTAATGCCACATTCTCTAGAAAAGATTCAAGAAAAGATGAAATAAGAATTTGTTATGTTTAGTGTAAAATCAGAGTTTATGTTCAAAGAAGACAAACGTCAAATAGTAACAGGCACTTGAAATAGGAAATAGTGTTAGTTTACCTCACACTTTACACATGTACACTTAAAATTTAAGGGAACTATCCTACTTTTTCCTCGCATCTCCTTAGACGGCACTTATATATTCATCAAGTGACTTTCTGTAGGATTCTCTGCACTTTCATGACGTATTTGTTATCAGCTAGAAAGCGTTACTGATAATGGTGAACAATGAAGGCTTTGCGCAAATTTTGTGCTGTTAAGTTCTCTCACAACAGCTACAGAAAGCTCAAAAAACATTTTCAACATGAGCGTTACGACCACAAGCCAACTACATGGAATTATTCTAGAAACTTGTTTTCATGCGTTGACATGCAAATCAATAATCAGACTATGCAGAAAACTGCGTTTACATGGGATTTGGAGATTTTTCAGGTTTCTCGCAGACAGTGATGTCACCACCTATAGTACATATACGCACTTGCGAACTTTCCTAAACACTTCCCCTCGGGGGAATGGATGAGGGAAGTTTATTTGCTCCCTCGATTTTGACAGAGGGAGTCTACTTCATAAGTACACTTCAGGCAGCTCATATACCAGAATGTAACACGATTGTGACGTCACTTCAGCAGCTCGCGCTTTGCACAGTTCAAATGATGGAGGGGAACACCTGTATTTGCGCTTTTCCATTGCATAGTACCCTACGGTTTGGTTTAGCTTGGGTTGGGTCAACTTACTTTTGTGAGCTTTTCCACTGGGTGCAGTTCGTAGTACCCAATACAATTTTTTTAGTACCACCTCGGTCGGGGTTCCAAGCGACCCGAGCTGATTCCAAAACGTAATGCGAAAACACTGTAGATCACTGATTGGTCTAAGAGAATCTTCACTACCAGCATACCGCATATATGCTTAAATGCAACTTCAATAAGGCTCAGCGGAGCGCCATCGGCTGACGCCGCGGGTGTTTGTACAGAAACTGTCATGTGAGACAGAGGTAGTGATAAATGCGATTTGCAAGCATCTATTTGTGGTGGTTAATTTTAATTTTGTGGGAGACTGAGAAATAAATAAATGTATGGGAATGTACAACGACGCTCTCACTTGTATAATGTCACAGCAGTAGGCTTCAAGACCCGCCCCATTTATACCGTTCAGAATTATGTAGTCGTGCATTTTTTTTTTTCATATCACCATTACTGTAGCCGTTAAAAGCTTTAATTTGTACATTTGATGGCAGCACAATCAACTACATATATGTGATGAAATACAGTGTTGGAGCATAATGTTGTTTTTTGGGTGGATTTCCGCTTTAAGAAATCAAGCTTTTGAACCAGAAGTCTTGAGCATCCTCTATACATGCACATACAAAGCATGATGGGTAGTTTTTATGTCTTTAGAAAAAGGAGGATAAATCTATAAAATATCAAAGATTGTCATATAGGAATGTGTGTGAATAGTTCTTACCTGATGGGTGTGATTCAGAATAGTAAACGTCCATTCCTAAAATAGACAAACAGTAACTGAAATAATCTCTACACTTTACATCAATCCTTTAACACATTATTAGACTTTAGGTGTGTTTACATACAGTGACGAATTTGACTAAGTGCATGTAAAGTCATTTTAGAGAATTGTTTCTAAAGACATTATAAATATTTGACATGTATTGCTAACACATGTTACGAAGACTGTGGACTGTGTAGTAATGAACTGTGGAATTCTGCAGCTTGTGGCTAGAAGGGATACAGCTACAACCAAGCGCTGTTTTCAACTGAATCCTACGCCCAAATCTAACCACAACATCTCACAAGATTTGTCTGTAGCTGTATCCCCTCTAGTCAGAACCAATTACAGTGTTAAAAAAGTTTTCCCCATTTCTGAATTCAGGGTTATTTTGGGTGGGGCTAAAAGGGTGGTTTTTATATGCACTTGACCCATCATGCATTACCCCGCCCCTAACACAATCGCGAGCATCCATTCAGGTGCACTGAAAAAAATGATTCATTGATTTTAATAAATTTTTTTAAGGTAAGTGGTTGCAATCAATTTATTTAAGCTACATTTAAACAAAAAAGATTAGTAACGTAAAATAAAATATAAAACTTTTGTTTAAATGTAGCTTAAATAAATTGATTGCAACCACTTACCTTAAAAAAATTGATTAAATTCAATGAATCATTTTTTTCAGTGTGGTAGCGGTATTTAAAAGTTGAAAGAGATGGCAGCTTTTCTGTGAGTGGGCGTGGTTTCAGTGGTGACAGTGGACACGCCCCCAGCGCTTGAGACCAGAAAATCCTGCCTGGTTTTCCAGGATTTTGATGTTATTTGCTTGGTAGCTTTTTTAAACTTTTAAATTTTGCTGGGTGGTTAACACATTTTTCTGTGCTGTCACAAACTGAGAACAGTTAAAAATCAGCTAGCACAATACACAGTGAAACAAAAATGGTATTGAATGGATTGTCCTTCAAAGTGCAACAACACAAAACAACCAAAACATGTAATATAAAAATCCAGTTAAAAGCCTCCAAAGTACAAAAACTACAAGCAGATAATTCTACATATAAAATCATTCAGTCAGTAAAGTATGGCAAACAGACTACAGTAACAACACATTAACAATGTAGTTTATGATGTTTGTTCAACACTTATTTACTGCAATCTGTAACTTTTTTCTCTCACAATCACTGTTTGAAATATAAAATGACTTTATGTACTTATCTTTATGTTTGTCAGAGTCAAATGAAAATTTCCTTCATTATAAATCATTATTATATAAGCTTATCTTTGTCAGTCGCCATTAGGTAAAGAGAACACACATTTTATGTATTTGCTCAATAACTGACATTTCTGTTTATTTGTACCCTAAAAGTTGCTTACAATAAACTGATGTACGTTGCACATGTAGCTAATGAATATTCATGAATGACTCACTGGAGCCAAATATGTCCTAAACTGATTGTGCGGCACACATAAACACATGTATATCAAGTCATGTATCAGACTTTGACTCACCTAAAAGTACAAAGAGAAGTCCAGACATCCACATCTTTACAATGTCCTAATACACATAAAATATAAATGAATAAAATGATATGTCAGTGCAAGTTTGGTTTCAGTTTGGACAGCTCTTACATTTTTTTAGTCTAGGACTAGTCAATTCTCTGTCCGGGAAACCGCCCCATATTGTTTAAAGTTTAGTCACTTAAGTGAAATGTTTTTCACAAACCTCATGATCTGAAGGTGTCTGCTTAAATGTTTAAACTTCATTTTGTAGAGATACACACTAATTTCTGCAGGGATATTTTCAGACCCATCACCAAGGGGGGCCTTAGGGGGCAGTGCACCTCCCAGATGACACAGCATTCACCCCTTTAATCTTATGGTCAAATGTATTATCTAAGATACGTGAACTTAATACCTTTCATTTATTTGAGCTCTCACTCTCTGTCTATAAACGCCCTCTTCAGTAGTATTTAACCACAGAAAAGGTACTACTGATCTCTACAACGGCAAGTAAAAAAAAGATTTTTTAAATTTAAATCAGACAATTAAACGTAATAACATAAAACATAATTATATAAAACAAAATAATATTTATAGTAAAATACTCCCAAAATAGCCCCTGTAATCCTTTTTTAAACTCACTTAATTATTTATTCAAATACAGCCAATGGTAAGTCTCCAGCAGCATACCTTTCAATATTTTGTATCAGACTTTCTGCTTATTAAAATAACAGAGTTTGGTTGTAGTGTGGCACATAGTAGATATAAATGATATAAGATGGTTAACGTTATACAGTATGTTATTATTGCGCTGTTGGTGGAACTGAAGACTCGTTACATGGTGTATAGGTGTAAGGTAACTTATGTGTTTTGTTGTCCTTGACTGGACTTGTGGTCTATAAATGAGTTTGTTTAGTCTGTGGCCGTGGTTTTAATCCGAAAGGCTGCAGCCTCCAAAGGTCGCATTTGTAGGCTGCATACCTCAAAATTGTCTAATTTAAGAATATTAACAATTATAAAGTTGACTATTATTCTTAGTTAATCGTAAAATTATGTAATATGCTTGTGATTTGCGAATGTAACGTTAACGTTCAGTTAACTTAAATAAACCAGACTTGTTTACGTATGCAGCCAGAGGATGCAGTCTTCGGATTGAGAAACGGCCAGTTTAACGGTAAAAAGAGAAAGTAAAACTTTCACTGCTTGGCTGACTTTGTAAACATATGTAAAATAGCCAACACACACTACACATTTGAAAGTGCAAACTTTTCTGCAGTAAATAGAAAAATAAAATAATATATGAATATAAAATGTCATTATGAATGATATAAAGCAAACATTACTGTTGAATTCTGTGAATTATATTAGATTAGATGTTTTAGCTGTTCTACATAGCCTGTGTTTACAAAGTAGGTACATTTGTGACCTTCAGTCATCTAAATCTTTGTTTTATTTAAGAATATTGACTATTCTTGTTTGTACTTATTGATAATTATTTAATTTAATTAATTCAAAATGACATTTAATTTGGGAAAAACATGTCTGGATTATTTTGATAATATGGGATACTTCACCGATTTAGCATTCAGCTTTGTATCTGTAGAAACCCGGCAGTATTACTGAATGGTCATTCAGTAATACTGCCGGGTTTCTACAGATACAAAGCTGAATGCTAAATCGGTGAAGTATCCCTTTAACAGGAATTGTTAGCCTATCATGCTAACGTTAACTGTTACTTAGAAAGTATTAACCACGTCACGTCAAAATAAACCATAAACTACTGCTCAATATCTAAAGAAAGATAGTAAGTAAAGTAACAGCTCGCTGGCATCAGTTATGCATAGGTAATGTTTAACAGTAAAATCTGAATTTAGCTTGCACAGAAGTTATAACAACATAGTTTGTTAACGTCAGCAAGTTCAAGGCGCATGTTTGCGCATTACGATTAGCAGCGGCACATGCACATTTCCCATGATTAAACATGGACTTACCTGCACGTTTTGGAAGCGGTGGTGCTGGGAACCATTTTTATGAAGAACCATACTGGGTGAAATAGCAGAGCTATAGCATCACTTATGGTGCTACAGAGCACAGTATGGTTCTACATAGGTGCTATATGGCACTTAAAATGGTTCCCCAATGATTAACCATAGTTTGTGTCATTCTTTTAATGAGTTTCTTATTATTCTCAAATGCAGGAAAAAATATCAATAAGTGTTACAACTTGTTAATTCTTGGGTAACTGACGGGGCGGACTGGGAGTAAAAAGTGGCCGTGAACTTTCTCACCCAAAGCGGCCCACCACTCCCTGCTCACACTACAGCACACACTGGCCCAACATAAATGCTACTCATATTTTTAAGGAAATCAAATTTATTCAAGCAATATCGCTCGAGTAGGAGTGTGATATAGCTCTATATCATCACGGCTGTGATTAGGCCAGAGGCACGAGGCCGTAGGCAATCACAGCCGTGATGATATAGAGCTATATCACACGACTCCGACAGCGATATTGCTTTTATACAACAGTTCGACGGCACACGTTTGAAAAACAAAAACTAGAAAACAACAACAGAGTAATTTTAAAAGCCTCTTTGTTTGAGAACTACTTCTTCCGCCGCGGATTTGAGGGCGGCCAGAATGACAGGTAACACTTTCGGCTGCTTTGAATCTCATATTAACTCTTTCCCCGCCATTGACGAGTATTTCCGTCTTTCCGCAATACCACTATTATCCACTAGGAGGCGCCCTTCCGCAACTTTATAAAACCGGAAGTATTGCCCTATGGCAAGCTGCTGCATGTCCGTGTCTGTTTTAAAGATCGCTCTGAATGGGAACTCTATGAAAAGTCCATCACAAAAATGGAATTATCTCAGCTTTTTGCTCAAAATGTGGTGTTTTTGCAGAAACCTACCCATATTCAAAAGCTGATTACAAAAGAACTACTGAAGGTAGGATGAAACGTTTTTTTTTTTTTTAAAGCAGTGGGTCTGTTCTTTCATTTGGTATATTGTATGTTTATATATTTGAAGAAGAACATTTTCTGGAAGGCATTAAACTTTTGTTAAAATCATGAAAAATGCTGGCGCTGGCTGTCAACTTTTTTAAAAAAAGCTGCCGGTGAAAGAGTTAACTCAATGGACGGATTCACCGTTTTTAAATATTACAATTTCTTGGTCACAAAGTGTAGTTTTAAGATTAGTTCAATCGAGAATATATATGTATTATATTTAAATCTACAGTCGATTAGTAAAGATAGCGCCTGTTTGAACGTTTGCTTAGTGAGATTCGGTACGAATGAGAACCAAAGCATGAGCGGACGTCAGTGTTCACTCGCCCCGCTGACCACCGCCCTCTCTGGGCTACATCTCTGACAGAGATACCCTGGCTCTCATGTTGGCCTGATGATCAAAAATGAGATCAAATCAGCAGTATTTGGTGTCATGATGAAACTATTACTTGTGTTCTTATTCATATTTAGTGTCGTTTGTGTTGTTATTGTTTTGGTGCGAGGTAAAAGTTAATAAAACTATACTTCTATAATGTTACTGTTGGTTTACCATTTCATCTTAACGCGATACGAGCACTCGGTTATTATTAGACTTCGTTCTTGTCAGCAGGCCCGGATTGGCCATAGGGAGAACCGGGAGGATTCCCGGTGGGCCGGTCTGTTTTTTTTGGCCACGAGGGCCGGTGTTGTCATGCCACCGGGATGACGCGTATTTGCGGGTGAGAGATGTCCCCGCCGCTTTATGATCAAGTTGATTGTGTCCCGAGTCCCGACCACTTATTGGAAGAATTCTTGCATTAGGGTTCATTGACATCTAAAACGCATGGGAAACGCAGGACGTGCCGCTGTCTTCTGGTTTTCAAAGCGCTTATTTGAACACAAGTTTTGTTTCAGACGCGTCTATATTGAGTGCGCTTGCCGGCCGCGCGTCTATATTTAAAATAAACTTGAGCGCGTCATTTGAGTGCGCTTGCCGGCCGCGCGTCTATTATAATTTAAATAAACTTGAGAGCGTCTTAATACAAACAGGCTGGCCTCTAAAAGGAAAAGAATTTACAAAACATATTTTTTATCCAAGTCATAGATGAATTCTCTATGAATAGTCATTATTCATCGTTTATTGCAAGAGGAACAAAAATCTATTTGATGCAAAACGCATTAGTTTATTTAAAAAAAGTAGTTTCAAAAGTATATCCATGATGTTTTCTTTTTTTAACACAATGTAGGCCTACCTTAGCCTACGTTATTTAGCAATAGACATGATCTAAGTACTAAAATACTTTTTTCCATTTGTTTCCAATGCATACTTGATAAATCTTGCTTGTGTATTGTATATCAGGGGTTTCCAAACGTTATCAACCCAACAGTTAATCTTAAGACTCACCATTTTTTAGAAATAGAAATATAGAGGAAAACACAAACACATTTGTTTCCTTTAGTTTTTGAATAAGTTTACTTTAGTAATATTATGGTCTTATGGCAGGGCTGCATGATTATGGCAAAAATTATAATTGTTTACTGCATTTGCACGGAATATGAAATTATATATTTGAAAAATACAGTGAATTGCAAGGCTGCAAAGAACAGTGTACTATTGCAGACTACGGAGGATTTAATGATATTATTTTAATATAGTCAGTTGTGAACTAAAGTGGGCCAGTCTAAGGCATTAAACTCCAGGGCTGAAATGAGTCCCACTCCGGCCCTGCTTGTGAGTACTATATAAAACAGTTTTTTATAAGTGTCAGAGAGATGTTTTTGCATGCTGCTTATAAATATATCAGTGGCGATATCTCATAACATGTTTTAATAGTCACGTCACGATAAAGTAAATGATCAATGTCCACATTTAAAAGCTGCGGTGCTTACCTGCAGTTCCACGGTGTTTTCGCGTTCTGATGAGAGATATAGCTCCAGAAAAAAACGAGTGTTTAAGTTACATTCCTCTTTCCAAGTGTTAATCGTCAACACGATGTGACAAGACATTAATCCCATTAAGTTTAACATAACATCCAAGAGTGCTGATCTTTGACGGAATAATAACTTCCGATTGGGGATTCACAGACTGATTTATGAGCTAGTGAACTAATGAGACACACGGAGACTGTTTAAAAGCAGGGCGTCTGTGTTTTTCCATTCAGAGATGAGCCTGTTTAGGACCTCCATTCACTAGGTGGCGGAATGATACAGTGGTTACTGTGCCGTTATCAGTACAATATCGTATAGCTCTTAGCCAATCAGATTCGAGAACCAGAAAGAACTGTTGTATAATATAAAATAATGCATTTGAACTATCTGCCAACGACATCTTACTAACCATAGCATAAAACAAGGTTAAACCTGAGGCTTTGCTTAAGAAACACCCGACTACTTTCATTTGATTGGTTACATCTTGCTCTGTGGTGTAATTCGATTGGCTGGGAGTCGCTCACGGCAGCTTTTGTAAACAGAAACTCCAGCCTTGTGTTATTTTGATATTTCAACATTTGGACACTGATGTGTCGCTGTTAGACCTGTTAGAAGTGACTGTGTGTTTTAAAGGAGGCAGCAATGACAGCAGTGAGTTACAAGTGGGTTCAAAGAAAAAACACGTTATTATTTCTCGAAACGTGCATAACAGCGACCAGGCCCTCATTGCCATGCAGATCTTCCATGTTATCTGATCAAGTATACATTAAAAAATCTGACCGGCCCACATTAAGAAAGTGGTCCAGCCCCTCTGGCATTTGCCAGAATTGCCAGATGGCCAATCTGCCCATGGTTACTAAAGTTATCAATGAAAATCTTATAAAAACATCAGATGGTAGGTGTTTATATATCAACTATTAAAACAGAAGAACTCAATAGTGATGTGGAACTATTTGAATAAATCACATTGAATTTAAAGCTTTACTGGAAAGTTGAAGTAAATAAAAAAATACCTTAATTATTTGTATATTTGCTGTTTTCTTCTTCACTCTTCTTCTTTCTCAACTGTTCTGTGTTCTTCATCTGTGACCAGAGGTAAATCTCTCTCTCCTCTTGTCAATCCCATTACAATTTCATGCAAAGCAGAACTATTGATGCTCATTTGTCAAGCAAAACATGATTCCTTCTTTCCTTTGGTCTAGACCGCCCTCCAAAAACAACCACCTGATAGTTTGTTTGTGCGCACACTTTATTACGACATCAAGGAATGTTTAAGGGATTGGTGTGCTCTAGCACCTATCAGCTTTTACAACCTGTGGTTACAATATCAGATTAGACAAATTTCATTTTTTGCATTTGTAAATGTATAAATAGTTTGATAAACATTTATGGTTTAAAAGATATTTTGAAGCATTTGATCCCACCAATACCGTAAACCCAACCAGTTCTCAACCGTATAAAACACAATATGGAGGTAGCAAACCTTGTGAACTGAAGCCATACAATCCTTTGATATAAAGATATCCAATAAATGCAATCACGAGACACACAAGAGCCAATGCTATTTCACAATCAAAGATGACATATCATCACTTCTTTTGGCAGTTTTTGAACGAGAACATCGGATCTGATATCTACAGCGAATTGTGATCACTTTCGCATCTTTTCTTCATAGAAATCAATTGTGTGACCTCAGTACACTTAGAATATTTTAAGTAGTTGTTTGAAAAAAGTTAAAATAAACAATAGAAACAATAAAAAATACAATGGGGGTCTTCGCCCCTTCGGCGCTTGACCCCTAATGACAGAAAAATCAAGAAATCAATTTCTTTGCATGCATGAAGTTTAAGTCATTGCTTCTTGTGTACAAAACAGCCAATGACTCTTTACTTTCATCTTTTCATGTTTCTCGTGTCTCCATCAACATTTATATTTCATCCATATTTTTGTGTTCCCTCACAAAAGAGCACAAAATCACTTTTTGCTTCATGCGCCTTCACTGTTCCTCACTGATGAAATTATCAAACTTTTCTTTCATTTTCCCTCTTCTCGCTTTTATTTCTCTGTTATTGCCTCTGTGGTATCTTCATTCTACTCCTCACTTGTGTAAGCCACTTTGCATGCTAAATGCTTACATGTAAAATGTAAATGTAGGACAGACAGAATAAATAACAACAACTAGACTCATTATCACACATAGACACTGTTTGTACATCGGTGTTTGTGGGTGTGGTAAGTGTGAAGAATCAAAATGGGCCCCTCTGATCACAGAACTGTCATGGTTCTGTCTTCAGGTCTCAGTTTTATTAGTTCATAGTGACAGGACCATGTTTTGTGTGGTAGCACATTGACTTTGTTTGTGCTGTGTGCTTTCTTGTCTTATCTCCTTACCCCGCTCCCTTGTCTCCTCATTAATTATCCCATTATTGTCATCTGTTGCCCTCTTGATTTTCTCCCTTATTTAATGCCCTTGTGTTTGCAGTCTTGTGCCAGTTAATTTGTATTCTACCATGTGTTACCTTGTGTTACTTTTTGCTCTTGTGACGTAATCGTATTTAGTCAAGTCTTCAAGTCAAGTGTTGCTGTTATTTTGTTAAGTCAAGTTTATTGTTTTGTTATGTCTAGTCTGTCCATTATAGTGCCTTGATTCAGTGTTGTCTCCCCTTGTGGGTTTTTGTTTTCTGTTTAAATAAATGTCCTTAGTGTCCATTTGTCAAATGCATCTGGGTTCTGTCCTCTAATCATGACAAGAACACATAATACATATGTTATCCAGTATGTAAGAGATAATTGGCAATGGGCGTTGAATAATAAGAAAATAATGCCCAACCAAGGTGGTAGTGCGGCATGACGTGAAGCGGAGTGATAATAAATGTACACATGTACTACACATGCACTACAGTGGTAAGACTGTACCATGCGATTGTATCCAAGGGATGTTGTACAAATGAAGATAAGAAGAGGTCCAAGAACTGATCCTTGAGGGACTCCAGTGGTCATGATTCGGACAGCTCTCCTCTTCAAGATACATTGAAGGATCTACCTGAGAGGTCATGAAAGTGGTGTACTTTTTGGACTTCTTCTCCAACGGCACCTGCCAGTAACCTAGGCCTTTCCAATTCTCTCCACCGGTTCATCTATCCTGGGCATCGGGTAAGCATCAAATTGAGACACAGCATTGAGCTTCCTGAAGACAAGGCAGATCCTCAGTGACCCGTTTTTTTTTGGGACTAGAACGATGTAAGACTCCATGGGCTAGTTGATGGCTTGATCACCCCCATATCTTTTATAAGATTAATTTCCTTTTTCAGTGGGGCTACAAGACTCTCTGGTACTCAGTATGATCTAACACAGTCTCACCCCATGTCGTCAATATTTGACGACACTTGACCATTCGTCAATATGTGACGTGGAGGGTATACCTTTCGCGTCATTTTTTTTATGAACTGGGGACTTCAATACTATTACGTCCGTTGCATTCTCTTCTCCTATTTTCTTACCATTTTCGCGTCGGTTTAGGGTTAGATTACGCAAAATTAAACAGTGTACGCGAAATTAAACAGTGTACGCGAAATTAAACAGTTGTCACCTGGCGTTGGGGTTAGAAACAGTTGTCACCTGGCGTTGGGGTTAGAGTTAGGTTTGGGTAGGGATGTCATTATGTAAATCTAACCCTAAACCGACGCGAAAATGGTAAGAAAATAGGAGAAGAGAATGCAACGGACGTAATAGTATTGAAGTCCCCAGTTCGTCAAAAAATGGTGTGCCCTCCGCGTCACATGTTGGCGAGTGGTCGGGTGTCGTCAGGTGTTGACGACATGGGGTGAGACTGGGTTGTATGATCTCAGTCATATAGGAGTAGAGTTGGTCAAATGGATTGTGTGCTTGATCATGTTGGTCCTTCCGGGCTCCAGTCGGAAGAGTTTAGTGTACTGGGCCAAAATCTTTACAAGCTGTTCCCTCTGATCACTCTGCAGATGGTCCAATGACACCCCAGTCCCAGGCTCCGCATACTCCCTGTCTCCCTCTTCTTCTTCTTCTGGTATTACCTTATATGCCAGTAATGCCGTTTCTTTCTCTGGCTCTCTCTCTTGCCACTCCTTGGGCAAGTTAACAGGTTAAGTGACTGTTCCCATTTTTCTATGTTTAATATAGGGACCTTTCCACTTCACCAACAGCTTGTTTGTGGACAAAGGTAAGAGCTTTCTGTAGATTTTTACTTGGAGCCTTGTTTTGTAAAAATTTCATAAGGGATACCGACTTTGGAGAACAGTTGAACCAGGGAATTAACTACCTTGGCTGTAGTGATTGTGCGCAGTGGGAAGGTTTCCGGGTACTCTACCTGGTCGCATAGTCACAGATGAGTAGAGTGTACTGGTTGCCAGAGCTGATTCTTTCCAGTTGGCCAACTATATCCATGTCAATTTTTTGAAATAGAGTGGAGATTACTGGTAATGGACACAGAGGAGGTCTGGAAGACCTGCGAACAGCACTGTTTTGATACACAGCACAGGTGGAACAATAAGTAATTACATCAGAATAGATGAAGGGACAAAAAAATTAGAGCTGATTCTTTGGCATGTTTTCTGGCAGGCTAAGTGTCCTGACCAGGGTATTGTGTGGGCAAGGTTTAAAACAAAAGGCCTACAACATTTTGGCACAACAGGACTTTTGAAACCATCAGATACAACATACAGGACATTATTTTCAACCACATACACTTCAGCCCAGAGAGATAGAACTTCACCTTGATCTCCAGTTACTTTAGCAAACAGGGGTTGACATTTCATCATCTGCCTGCACTGTAACTGAGAACTATTGTTAGGTATTTTCCAGTCTTTGACCTCCAAACCTTCCATATATACTTCACAGATGTTCGCATATCCGGTACTATCTGCATTGTCCCCCTTTCTTGGTATTTAACACAAATTAGCCAATTTAGGTTTGCGCACAGGACAATTAGATGACTTATGACCAGACTGCTGGCAATAAAAATATATTTGTCTTATTAACAACAGAAGTAGTTCTACATTCAAGGCCAAGTTCCTTGGTTTCTTTGGCTGATGACACTGGTTGACGTGATGACACTTGTTGACAGTGTAGTCCCCATGAAACAAGCTTTATGGAACTCATACACCTATTTAACTTGTGGGAAAGCAGTCAAAAGATGGGCACTTTAACTCTCGGTTTTCAACACCTGCCAAACTGCGATAGACATTGCGGCCTCATTAACAACCAGGCAAAAGAAAGTTAAATCAGAACCTTGGCTAAATGAAACAACCCACAATGCCAAGCAGGTTTGTCGTAGAGCTGAGCGAAAGTGGAAAAAGGACGAACTACAAGTATCTCTCCAAATATTAAAGGACTGCTGGAGTCATTACCAATCTGCTGTGGAAGAGGCTAAAATGGCAGAGGCAGCAACTGCGTGATGTTATCATGTCAATATGGACCAAAATCTCTGAGGAATGTTTCCAGTACCTTGTTGAATCTGTGCCACGAAGGATTAAGGCAGTTCTGAAGACAAAAGGGGATCCAACCCGGTACTAGTAAGGTGTACCTAATAAAGTGGCCGGTGGGTGTATATATATATTAGGGCCGGGACTTTAACGTGTTAATTAAGATTAATTAATTACACAAAAAATAACGCGTTAAACATTTTTAACGCATTTTAATCACACTTATTTTTGCACTGCGGAACATTTCTCATTGGATGAGTTTCGGCGGACCGAATATACTGGAGCACCAACTAGCATTTATCATGACTTCAGACAATAACAAACCACAGTGAACATGAACGAAGAAGCTGATGAGATCGCTTTGGTTGGCCCAGTGGATGGGAATTTTTTTATAAAAAACAAAGTTATGGAAGCGTCGATAAGACGAGCATGGTTGTTTGTAAGCTAAGCAACAAGGAATTCACATATCACCGCAGCACATCGAGCCTCAAGTAATATCTCAATGCAAAACATATAGAAGCTAGCGTGGACGTTAGCCCGACTCCGGGTACAACGACTTTGAACAAAAATAAACAATATTTTGTTGCTTAAGCTTATGTATTCAGTCATTATTCATGGTATACTAAAAATCCATGTGAAAAAATAACTTCTGAATGTTCTCAGGTCAAATATTTATATGTGATTAAAATGTGATTAATTTCAATTAATTAATTACAAAGCCTCTAATTATTTATATTCCTATCTTTGTGGGGACAATTGGTCCCCACAACGTGATAATTACCAGGTACACACACACACACACACACACACACACACACACACACACACACACACACACACATATTGGGGCGGTTTCTCTGACAGGGTTTAGATTAATCCAGGACTAGACTATCTTGAGACAAAAATTGAAAATTTGTTATGAAACATAACAAATTTATGTTAAGGTAGGTCAGGGCAAGAATAAATCTGGCCTATAAAATGTGTTTTTCTGCTGCCACAGACTTTTCCGTGGCATTCTCACGGATTGGTTACTCAACTGCTTTTTCCTATTTTCAAACTGTCGATTGTCGATTCGGTTTAGGGTTAGATTTGGTGTTTGCGTTAGTATGTCACTTTGAATATTGGTTTATACTATTTTTTCTGATGTATTCTTTTATATTTTCTAAACTTTAAATAATTGTCGCCTGGCGTTGGGGTTAGAGTTGGGTTTAGGTAAGGATGTCATCAGTGGCGGTTCTACACGGAGGCCAAGGGTGGCCCGTGCCTCTGTAGACATGTCACTGGCCACCCCTGTGGCCACCCCGTGCTGACCAAATAAAAAAGTATAAATTTATTTTGATTTAACACGCGAGCGCCAAAAGCGGAACTAATGCGACGCAACGTTCTACACTGGCAAATTAGAGCGACGCACCCAACCACTGCACTGTTGCTGGCTGCGATGCTGCTCGGCGAGTGTCTCAATTTGTTCCCAATCTCCCGATGTTGTGAATGTGTATGCAGGTTCGGGCACTGGTAAGGACTCTAGCTCACTTGACATTGGGACACTACTTATTCTCCTGTGACGTGGCTGCGCGTTGTGATCATTCACAGCTGTTACTCATCAACAACCGGAAAAACCAACATCTCGCTAACTTTTTAAAGTTTACACATTGTAAAAAGCGCTGTAATTATGCTCTTACATATACGTGGATAAAATTGGAGGACTATTATTAAATGTTACATATAAAAATCTTTACAATTTAAAATAAATATTATTTTAAATATTAAGTAGATTGTGGTCCCTAACTGTCTAGCAATGTGTGTTTATATTTAAACTAAAACAAACGTTTGTCTTTATAAAAGTTTGCATTTCATAAAGTTTATTGAGTAGGCTCGCGTGATTTTCGGTTGGAGGGCTTTAGAAAAGGTCACGTGATTTCCAGTAAGTGAACATAGGGACCATCGATGCTGCTCACTGGTTTTTGCGTTGCATGGAATTTTTAGGTAACTAACGTTTGGCATAATGGCAGACTACCTAACCACAGTGCCCTGACTACTGAACAAGGGAGCTGATGAGACCCCCGCTCCTCTTTTGCACCTGCACTCACTCTTGTATTAAATAAATATGTATATGATTGTAAAGTAAAATAAAGTTTAAAAGGTGGTTTCCCGTACAGGGATTAGACTAGTCCTAGACTAAAATAAATGTAAGAGCTGTCCAACCTCAAAATAAACTAGCAATGCCATATCTTAAAATGCATCAGTGCCCTTTGTTTTGCTTCAAAATGCACACAAGTAATGTTTTTAGTAAGGCATGTTTGTTAACCAGTTATATTTCCTAATTAAACTAAGGCATAGTCCTGGCTTAAACTAATTCCTGTAACCACCCCTATAATCTTTAAATATCATTTCTTGCCATTTTTTAATGTGCCCCTCTGGTAAAACACTGGCCCCTCTTTGGCCCCCCTAGTGAAATTTGTCTAGAACCGCCACTGGATGTCATTTTATGTAAATCTAACCCTAAACCGAAGTGAAAATGGTAAGAAAATCGGACAAAACAGTTGAGTAACCAATCCGTGAGAATGCCATGGAAAAATTAGCAAACAATTCCATGACTATGCCACGGAAATTCGTGAGATCAGTCCTATAAATTTGTAATTACATTTTTAAATGTACTGTTTTACAAGAAAAGCAAAAAAATAAAATAAATAACAAAAAGGCACTTTATTATTGTTGTTGTATTTATAAAACAGTTATTTACTTGCTTGTCCTTTATATAAATAAGTTTTAACGGTTGAATGTTACCCTTGATTTATTTCTGACTTTCGAGAGAAGGTGGATGTCCCAAATAAAAAAAAGAAAATGTGAATTAACTTTGTCCTTCTCCACTATATATGTATGTATACTATATATGTATTGGATCATTTATTATAATTTTTGATAAGCAAAGCAAAAGTAAAAGCAAAGGGCCATGCATTATAGAGATTTTGACTACTTAGCTATAATAAAATTACAGATCACACAGTAATGCACAGTGGTTTATTGCTTTTATAAAACAGCAACAACAATAAACAATAATTAAAAAATAGTAATGCTCAAAATATATTAATAGTTCTTCCACCAAATAATATAGTTTATGAACTAAAAACAGATGTACATTTAACTTATTTTATTGACGTTATGTCTTCATCAGCTCCATTACATTCTGAAGATGACCAAAGATGTCAGTGTAACTGTATTACAAATCCATAATCATTGATCAACAACAAATCATTTAATATTTAAATAAATAATCACACCAATCAGTACCAAAAACTAAAATAAACAAACAAATAAAACTTTAACTAAACTAAAATGGCAAATTAACAAACAAATATAATTTTAACTAGATTAAGTCTTTTTCATCATAGATTGTTTGTTTATTTAGGATTATTTAGGTTCTTTAACACATGGACCTGTGAATAAAACAATTAGAACCATAAATACAAATACTTTTATTTCATGTAATGAGTATTTTAAAAAGGTTTATTGTTGTGTTGTTGTTATGTTGTGTAAATATATTTACCATCCAGTTTAATCTCTGGTTTGACTTTCTGAGGGAGTTTTGTCCATGTCAGTGTGAAATCTGAGAATCCTTTAGAAGTCAAAGTGCTCTTTAGCTAAAATAAAAACATTACGATTAAAATATAGAGATGTTAAATGTGTCCAAACATACTAATATGTGTTTTTTAGTGTTTTCATTTATTTGTCACTTTAACATGAAAGAGTTAATAAATGGGCAGCAGTAAACATAAAATGTAATCATTTTAAAGTTTATGACAAAATATAGGCTATAGTTTTGCTCATAAGTTTACATACATTTTGCAAATTTTACAGAGAGTAAGTATTTAGCAAAGAAAATTGTAAGTTTTGAATGAAAAGTGTCGTGAATAAGCTATCATATAATGCTAACATAAGTACTGAATAATAACCGCATAAAAAAACATAGTTCAAAAGTTTACATCCCCTCATGTCTGAGTCTATGAAACTCCTTTTTGTGTTTGTTTGTTTGCTGTCCTGACAATTTGCAGATTTTGCAAGGGGTTATGAACTTAAAAGAATATTTAAGTAACTTGACATTTTATCATATGTTATTTATTTATTTTCTTATGGAAGGTTTGTGAAAGTGTCTTTGTTTCTAACCTGATTAAGAATCGTGTTACTGACAGCTGGATCAGTCATATTCACACTGGAGAGAAATTGCATCATCACAAAGGTTTTCTCCAAGTCTGAAAACACAAACATGTAAGCACAGATTTTTTAAAAATGTTTCCAAGCTTAACCAAAGTACATTAGAAATTAAACAGAATATCCATGGGTTTCAGTCATGTGACTTTTTGCTGTTCCGCCATCTTTAGGAGCTTTGCAGATCCGCTCTAGGCAAAGCAAAGTATAAACACATTATTAAAATGTCATATTTAAAGCCTAGTCCACAGGTAAACATGTATTTTTGTAAACTCTACAATACTCTCCTTTGTTTAAAAAATAAATCTCCGCATCCACACGAACAAACAAAACCACAGCATGAACATGAAAACGCTGCAACCAGAGCTTCTGGAAAATCTTCACCCTGGCAGAAGTTTTTATAAAAGTTCTTACTCATGAATCCAAAGTTTCCTGAGACAACGGTAACGAGCATTGCGTCAGGTGCTTCCGCTATGGGTAAAACTCTTTATTTCTGAATACTGAATGTAGACTTGTTAATGTCTGTGCAGCCTTTTAGTCTACCAGAATGGGCTAAGTCTTGCTGAAATGCCATATCACCACATTCTTTCGACTAAAGCGGACCGGATATGGGATGCTACATTAGTGTGGTAGCACGGGCAGCTACACAGTGCATGTTCTCATTGTCTCAGTGAAACAGGATTACAATAATAACCTAGAGTGCTACCTATCAATATGGTTTACTTGGATTACGTTGCTCTTAGCAGCCGCTATGTAGAAAATAACTGATTAACAGCGTGATACAAAAGCAGAGCAGATGACTGCTGTGCAAGCAGGGGGCTCGACCAAGAACCTGTTAAGGTGATTCAGAAACGCACTTATGTAATACCGCAGCTTCTGCTAGGGGACCGGCAAAGGGCACAGAGCCGAGACTCGAACTTGGGTTGCCAAAGTGTGTCTGCGTTATGTTTCGGAGCACTGCCCACTACACCTGCTGCTCCAACAGGTGTGACAATGCAGCATTTTTACAATGCTGCTATGCTTTTTTAGAGGAAAACTGTTCAAGAAATTTGCCCTTATAATCGCTGGATGGCACAGGGAAGTGCTAGGCAGCTGTGGCGGAAACGTTATTTATTCTTCTGCAAGTCTTAAATCGAGCTGAAGAACAGAGTCATTACTCAGTTAAATTAAGGAAAGTAGTGTACTTGATCAATTGAGTTCAGTTCTAATGTTTTTACTGTAGTACCTTTCTCATACACCTCCACTTCACAGATTGAGAGGATTTTTGAGCTTCCAGGTATAATGAGATTCACATATTGTCCCTCCATATTGTCACAGTACACAGACAGAGACTGACCCAGTGGAATATCATCCAGCACAGCACATCTAAGAGAAAACAAATTCTTATAACCCCATGCAAAATTGACAGTTTTCTCTCATATGTTTTCATGGAGCAACAGAAACTTGCATCAATAACTTAACCTTGGATTATCGTTGCCGTTGTTTTCCAAAGAGTTTCCGATATGAATTTCTGCTCCACTTAGTCGACCCACACAGCAGTCTGCTCTGTTAGTGATGACGACTCGAGAGATGATGTACGAATGTAGAAGATCCACTCTCCACCACGGGTTATCAGATGGGAGCGTACGGATGCAGGTTAAAGGTAAAGAGTCAATGGCATTTGCTGCTACCCTACGATATGTGGATGATTGTATAGCCTGTCCTCCTAATGCCAAATTATCTATAAAAGGTTTAAGAAAAGATTAATTGAGAATTTATAAGCACATGCAGGCTCTTCTAACTTTTTGTATCCTGTTAGCACAATCCAGTAGATTTGATCAGGGATTTAAGGATTCATTTGGAGTTTGTAAACCAGTAAACACAACAGGAAAATAGAGGTGGGGCAATAAAACTGTGAAGTACAAAAGCATCTAATACAGGACATGGTTTTTACCTGGAGTTTGGACCGGGGTTTGTGTGAGAGAACTGCTTGTTTCTGGGGAAAACAAATGACAAAGAGTTACTTCCACACTTGATTCATTTGTGCAAGGCTAGTTCTATAGAACTATAACATTTTGAAAGATTAAAGGTTCTTGTAACGAGGTATGTATGTGGAGAGGAAGAAGGTAGAAACTGGAACACATTTTAATAAACAAAAATAAATGCCGGCAGCCCCTCACGGATGACTGCCGGCCACAAAAAAAAACATCAAACACATTAACAAAACACAGTAAAACAATGTCCAGGCCTGGTCCTCTCTCGTCCTCCACCGTTGTCGTTCCTTCATTTATACTTCTGGACTCCTCCGTGGGATACGCGCCGCTTCCACTGCTCTCGCTCATCCTGCTTGCCACAGTTCTTATACAGAATTGTTGTAGTTTTTACCTGAACTGGATGGGGTTGATTGGGAATAATCATCGGTTCCTAAAGTACACAACCAGTAATTGACATATTTACACTTTAATGGACACTTCATATGTATGAAACTGTAAAACTATGAAATATTAAAGGTTCTTATAAAGGAATGTTGAAGTTTTTACCTGAACTGGATGGGCTTGATTGGGAATAATCATCGGTTCCTAAAGTACACAACCAGTAATTTACATCTTTCCTCTTTAATAGACACTTTAAATGTAAGAAACTATAAAACTATGAAATATTAAAGATCCTCATACAGAATTGTTGTAGTTTTTACCTGGAGTGGATGGGGTTGATTGGGAATTAACAGTAGTTCCTAAAATACACCATCAATAATTGACATCTTTTTTCTTTAATGAACACTTTAAATGTATGAAACTATAAAACAATGAAATATTAAATGTTCTTATGCTGAGTTTACACCAAACGCGTTTTGGGGGTCAAAATGGTGTCTACCGCGCCTAGTTTGCCGCTTGAACACTTTGAATGCATTCGCGCGTGTAGAGCGGAGTAGACGCACGGAAAAAGCAAGCATTTGACGCGCGTCCGAGGCAAAATCCGCTTCTTGTGGGAGGGGCAACTGCTATGCGGTTGTCTGTTTGCAAGATGACTGATGTTGATTGTGCATTTATCGAGAGAGTTACCGGTTTGTATGTGGTAACCTTCCTATAGGGGGAAATAAACAGCGCGGGTCGATAAACGTCACGTGACTCAAAAGTGAAATGTGTATTACAGCTTACCAGGTTGCCCAATGTCCTCACTGACACTCTTTCAAGCGAGGTCCTTTTTATTCCTGTCTCATCTATAAAAATAAGAACTTGTGTCGTATAGCTCCGGGTGACTGCTTATGGACAATAACAAGCGTTGGTTGAATGAGTGACTTCGGGCGGGGCTGCCACCACAGCAGCAAGCAGGCTCCTGATTGGTTAACGCGAAGCGAAATTCCGCCAAACTTCAAATTTTTCAACTCGGGCGTTAGCCGCAAATTCGCGTGAACCGCAAAATGCACAAAAAGCACATTCGCGCGTGAAAGCGGCGGAAACGCGTCTTCCGCACCGCGGGACCTCCCGACGCGCGTCAACGCATCTTCACATTAACTTAACATTAAAATCACTCGCGCTTCACGCCTCTACCGCGGTTGGTGTAAATGCAGCATTATACAGAATTCTTGTGGTTTTTACCTCGAGTGGATGTGGTTGATTGGGAATTAACAGTAGTTCCTAAAGTACACAATCAGCAATTGACATCTTTACTTTTTAATGGACACTTTAAATGTATGAAACTATAAAACTATAAAATATTAATGTTAAAAATAATCTTCACTTAGGAATGTTGTAGTTTTTACCTGGAGTGGGTGGGGTTGATTGGGTATTAGATCCTAAAATACACAATCAGTAATTGACACTTTTACACTTGAATGGACACTTTAAATCGAACAGAACTATAAAACTTTGAAATATTAAATGTTCTTATACAGAATTGTTGTCGTTTTAAACTGAAGAGATTGGGCTTGATCAAGAAGACGATCAGTCATTTACATCTCTACTCTTTAAAGGACACTTTAAACTTAAATGAAACTTAAATTTTCCACTTCTCCATGGGTGAGTGACTTTCTTTAAGATGTTCTGCACTTCTGTTTAGTATTTGTTATCAGCTAGAAAGCATTAGTGATGATGGTGATGATGGTGATTTAGTTCATTTTAATATTTTTAGTTTTTAACATTTTGTACTGTTTAAAGATGTCTTTACATTGCATGACACAGCAGATTCACACTATTTAAAGTCCCTTGTTTTTGATCATTTTAACTCTCACATCTCATCTTTGAGAGTGACATCTCATTTTCCTGTGAATAGGGGCCTGTATTTATCAAGCTTCTCAAAGTGGCATTTTAGTTTTAATTGCTAAGAATTCATGTAATTTACCGTATTTTCCGGACTATAAGTCGGTCCGGAGTTTAAGTCGCATCAGTCAAAAATACGTTTTGAAGAGGACAATACATATATAAGTCGCACTGGACTATACGTCGCATTTATTTAGAAAATGATTTCACAAAATCCAAGCCCAAGAACAGACATTTTATCTGGAAAGGCAAGTTATTCAACTAAACAATAGCACAGAACAGCAGGCTGAATAGGTGTCCATACATGTTAAAGTAACACTAACAGTTATTTACACAATACACAATAGCATACAGAACATACCTGAGAGGCTGAATAGGCTAAATTAACACGATAAGCCAAATCAAGTTCAAAGGGCCCAAAGTCAATCTGCATCACTGAATCCATTGAATTACATAAATACAGGAGCAGCATAGAGTGGACTCTCTCGGCTGTAGACGGTAATGGTTTCTCTTGGTTCATATAAAATTAGTTTGACATATAAGTCGCACCTGACTAGAAGTTCCAGGACCCGCCAAACTATAAAAAAGTGTGACTTATAGTCTGGAAAATACAGTAATCCTACTTTTAAACCCAAGTATGAAAGGAAGTTATCAAAGCCAAGAGTCATTCTTACTCTCTCAGTTATTTAAGACTGCTCTAAAGGTCTCTGGTGCAATTAGGAGTTGCCAGTGAGGGTTTGTGATGGCACCGAGGAGAGACAAAGACATGTGCGCAAATGATTTAGAGAAAGAATGTCTTTGAAATGTTTGACGATGGGTCATAGTGTTTCTTCCTCTTACCAGTTTGGTTGTCTTTTGGAATCCATGGTGGCTGATTATATCATGAAATCATCTCGGGTTACGTATGTATCCCTTGTTCCCAGAGAAGGAAACAAGATGCTGCTTCGCCATAGTGGGAATGCCTGCAGGCATGAGTACATCTCAATGTGTATATCAAATTCAACCAATGGTGGGGCTGGATCCAGGAAGTATAAAAGGTGACCTTGCCTAAGCTAGTGACACTGTGGGAACACTATACCCAATCTGTCAGACTACAAGTGCCTGTCTGTGTGTAAAAAGCACCACTAAGACTTAGGCTCCCAAGATCCAGGAGTTGAAAAAGTGATCCAACTCACAAAACTGTACAAAAGTGAACGGTGAGGACCAGCCTACCTCATCACAAATATCCTGGACCAAGGCACCTGCCCAAGGGGCTTTAGAGTTGCTATACCTCTAGTCAAATACGCTCTGGCGGTTTAAGGAGAGGGCTGCCCAGAGGCTTTATTAGCAAATGAGATGGCCTCAAATTTACATTTACTCAAAGCCTGCTTGGCATCCAGGAATCCTTTCCTGGTCAAGCCAAAGCAAAAAATTCCTCAACTTAGCTGTTCTGAGCACATACATACCCAATGCTCACACTGGATAGAGTTAATTAAACTTCATTTGGTTCATATCCTTAAAGGGTGGTGGGCAAAATGCCTTCACATTTATTTTCCATAATACTAAAGGACAAAGCATTTGCGTGTGACCTTGATAATAAAAAAACAAGTTGCCCCTCAGGGAACCCCATGGTTAAAGGATGAATTCTATACAAGCAGGAGACAACCGAGACTGCATTGTCATTGAAATCCATTCTACACCCAGAAAAGAGGTCCTCTGTGCTGGAGAAGCACACTTTCCCTGGCGTTTTAACTTATGGGATATTTTTGGCCCTTTGATTCAACAAAGTGCTGAAAGCATTCTTTAGAAATGTTGGCCAATATTGATAGGATAGCATCTTGCAGTTGATGGAGATTTATGAGATGCACATCCAGGGCACGAAGTTCCCGTTTCACCACATCCCAAAGATGTTTTATTGGGTTGAGATCTGGTGACTGTGGGGGCCATTTTAGTACACTGAACTCATTTTCATTTTCATGTTCAAGAAACCAATTTGAAATTATTCGAGCTTTGTGACATGGTGCATTATCCTGCTGGCAGTAGCCATCAGAGGATGGGTACATGGTGTTCATAAAGGGATGGACATGGTCAGAAACAATGCTCAGGTAGGCCGTGGCATTTAAATGATGCCCAATTGGCACTAAGGGGCCTAAAGTGTGCCAGGAAAACATCCCCCACACCATTACACCACCAGCCTGCACAGTGATAACAAGGCATCAAGGATCCATGTTCTCATTCTGTTTACGCCAAATTCTGACTCTACCTTCTGAATGTCTCAACAGAAATCGAGACTTATCATACCATGCAACATTTGTTCAAATTGTAGCCTCTTTTCCCTATTTGTAGTGGAGATGAGTGGTACCCGGTGGGGTCTTCTGCTGTTGTAGCCCATCCGCCTCAAGGTTGTGCGTGTTGTGGCTTCACAAATGCTTTGCTGCATACCTCGGTTGTAACGAGTGGTTATTTCAGTCAAAGTTGCTCTTCTATCAGCTTGAATCAGTCGGCCCATTCTCCTCTGACCTCTAGCATCAACAAGGCATTTTCGCCCACAGGACTGCCGCATACTGGATGTTTTTCCCTTTTCACACCATTCTTTGTAAACCCTAGAAATGGTTGTGCGTGAAAATCCCAGTAACTGAGCAGATTGTGAAATACTCAGACCGGCCCGTCTGGCACCAACAACCATGCCACGCTCAAAATTGCTTAAATCACCTTTCTTTTCTATTCTGACATTCAGTTTGAAGTTCAGGAGATTGTCTTGACCAGGACCACACCCCTTTCTGTTTCTTGTAAGGGATTCAGTGTGTCAACCTGTGTATCTTGTTATAAGCACCTTTCGTACTATTGCCTCCCTGTGACACATCGCTTAAATTTTTTCCTAAACCCTGTAAGTCGCTTTGGACAAAAATGTCTGCTAAATGTCTACATTTAAATGTAAATGAAATGTAAATGTAACTCCTTATACTTTCAATACTGTATACCAGTCGAGGTGGGGCTTGAACCGCGAAGCTGACATGCAGGCTCCCAAATCTCTCCCATCAGTGAAGATTGTGTGCCTCGTCAAAGAATCCAATCCACATTTATTTATAAAGCACTTTAAAAACAACACTGTTGACCAAAGTGCTGAACACAGTCCATAAAATAAAAAGAATGATGCACATACAATAGCTCCCATGATCAAAGACACCACACAATCTCAGCAGACGCAGGTCTCGAACCCCGTGAGATGCAATCATTGTCTGACTCATCAAACAATGATGCACAGCTCACGAGAGTCTTTGTCCGAGAGACTTGAAGCTGGGCGCTCTTCTTGAAGACAGAGCAGCGGGAGGTTTACAGTAAACACACACAGCCCGCGAGTGTATGTTCCACTCCCAAAAACCTAACCTTCAGTGACTTTTCTGTTGCTTTTCTGTTCAAGGGTTAGGGTGAAGCTCAGTTATACTCAGATACACACACACACACACACACACAGATAGCAAAAAGCTAGCAAGGGCGTTTTCATGTCGCCTGTTATGTGTCCTGGCTCCTGCGTCACCCTGCTGGTGAAGTTACGCCCCACCATTGGTTAAACTTGATATAGACATTGAGAAGCACTTATGCCCGAAGTCGTTTCCCATAGCATCACTATGGCGATGCAGCGCGAGTTCCTTCAAAAAGGGAATTTATGATGCTTTTCTATTGCATAGTACCCCACGGTTTGGTTTAGTTTGGATTGGGTCAGCTTACTTTGGGGAGCTTTTCCATTGGGTGCAGTAAGTAGTACCGGATACTTTTTTCGTACCACCTCGGTTGGGGTTCCAAGCGACCCGAGCTGATACCAAATGTGATGCGAAAACACTGTAGATCACTGTTTGGTCTGAGAGAATTGTCACTAACAGCGTCATCGCTAATGTAAAAGATAAGCTTTACCTTAGTGCTAGCTTGCGCTGTCTCGAGCAAACATGTTGTCATCTGTGCTCTTCTATAAGTTCCCAAACTTCCTTTTAGCGATGAAAAACATCCACAGGTGTTTGAACAGAAACTGTGGCTGTTTCTCAATTCCAAGAATGCAATGAACAGACATGTGTTCTCATGCAGATTGGTCTTGCTAGGCGACCTCGGAAGAATGAACACTTTTGAGAATTGAGATGTGTGCGATCATCCATTTGGTCACCTGACCTCCACCATTGTTTTGCCGCAATGACTTCTGGGGCGTAAAGTGAGTTCAGCACGCAAGTCTGCACTCGATGCATTCTCGATATCAAGAACACATCCGGGTATTTTCATGCGTCCTCTGTACTTGTGTTCTTGAGAATTGTAATTGAACTTCGACGGTTAAATATGACGTAGAGTGAGAATTTTAATTTTGTGGCAGACTGAGAAATAAATAAATGTATGGGAATGTATAACAACGCTCTGACTTGTATGATGTCACAGCAGTAGGCAGCGCAAATATAACAACACGCCTATAATCCCTCTCACTCCGAAGTGTTACTAAACTCGATGGAAAAGCCAACCAAGCCAAAGTGAGGTGAGCCGACCCAAACCAAACCGTGGGGTACTATGCAATGGAAAAGCATCATAAGCTGTATATATATACTGTAGGAAGGTCAGTTAACAGCACACCATTTAAAATATTTAATTAAGACATTGTGGAAAAGTGTTTCAATCTCTAAAAATACTTTTTGTCAAATGTGTGTTGAATGTAAATTCCTCTTAGGAATTCACCATTTAATGTATATTTATCTAAGAATATTCTTAAATAATGAAATCTATTCAGTGATTGGTTCGTGCCCATGTCGTCATCTAAAAAACCCTGTTTGTGGTTCGCAAAGTGTCGTGAATCATCTCTGAGACTGACACTTAAGATTTAGTTGTGAACGACAACTTTGAGCCAAGTCAATTCTTAGCAGTGTTCTTGTGAGTAATTATCTTAAAAAATACAAGCACAGAAGTTTTGAGCGTCCTCCCTACATGTCCATGCAAAGCATGATGGGTAGTTTTGATGTCTTGTGAAAAGGTGGTTAAAACCATGAAATACCAAAGGTTGTCATATAGGAATGTTGTAGTTCTTACCTGATGGCCAGGTGAAAAATAATTCTATTAAAAATGTACTTCAAAAAAGTATATTAAGTGTATATAGTTAAAGTAGAATTTCACTTGTAGAAACATTAATGTTTATTGAAAGTGCGTCATATTTGTAGTCAAAATTTAACATACATTTCGAATTTAGTGCCTATTTGACAGAGAAAAGGAGTGTTTGTAGTCTCACCCCCTCAACAAAGATATTGGACTTTCTTCTTTCAATGATGCAAAATTTATGATTTTTACATCATTGAAAGAAGGAAGTGCAACACTGAAATCTGTATTTCTCCCGTCTCAGCGGCAACTGAGGAAATTATGCACAACCATTCAAAAACATCACTGAAAAAAATTATTCATTGAATTTAATCAATTTTTTTAAGGTAAGTGGTTGCAATCAATTTATTTAAGCTACATTCAAACAAAAAAGATTAGTAAAGTAAAATAAAATATAAAACCTTTGTTTAAATGTAGCTCAAACAAACTGATTGCAACCACCTACCCCAAAAAAATTGACCAAATTCAATGAATCATTTTTTTCAGTGATGACTGTGGTTATAACTATACAAACCTTAATGCAAATGGGTGAAGTGTCCCTTTAAGTGTATTTAATTATGTATTAACTTCAACTTAACATATATTTGACTACACTTCAAGTGTAAATAGTATACTAAAATTGAACAACTTTTTTTAAACTTCAAATGCACTAAAATATACTACTGAAAATCAAGATTCATGAGCAATTAAGCACCCTTACAGTACAATTGCATTGTATCGCCATTCTAATGGAAAATACTTAAAAAGCACAAATTATAGTTATGTTTAAGTACACTTTGTGCATACACTAAAAGTATACTTTTAAAAAGTACATATTAAATACTCTTTAAATAAATTACAACAAGTAGAAGCATACTTGTTTTATACTTCATGTACTTCAATCATATTTCTAATACACTAAAGTATACTACTTTTTTTACCTGGGGGGCCTGAATCAGAATAGCAAACATCCATTCCTAAAATACAGAAACAATAACTGATATTTTCACCATTTAAGACATTATTAGACTTTAGGTGCTTTTACATACAGCACATCATGTTAAATTAAATACATCACTACATTAATAAATACACAGATTTGGCCTGAAATGACAAAATGAACACAGATCAGATTTTGACTCACCTAAAAGTACAAAGAGAAGTCCTGACATCCACATGTTAAACAGATGATGTCCTAATACACATAAGATATAAATGAACAAAACATAGACAATTTCACAATTAGACTGAAACATTTATCTGTTTGATTTTATTACTTCATAAAATGTAAATCTAACAGAAATACTGCGATATTTCTCTTGAATGAAACTATAATTGTGAAAACATTTGTTTTACAAAAATTTCAATAACAAAGTTTTAATAACTGTTTTTTTATCATTTTTTTAAAGACTTGGACTAAGTAATGAATAAAGTCAGCCAGAATTGATGTGAACTCCTTTAATAGTGTTTATTCTTAGCGTGCGATTTCAAGAAACTTTTTGGTAAAAAGACAAAAGATGATTTCTGTAAATTCCAGACAAAGACTGACAACACTGAAAAGCATAAAATATAATATAGTTTTGATTTATTTGAGATATTTTGTAACATAATAGTTTTGACGAGTGTACTGTGGGGAAAATATGAATAAGCCTAAAGTTTATAATAATAATGCTAATTCTTGGGTTGCTGAAGTTATTGATGATAATTTTATAAAAGACATTGCTGTGTTAAAACAGAGGAAGAACTCATTAATGATGTGAAACTGAAATAAATTATTTGAATAAATCACATTATGACATTTTCCTGAATTTAATTTCTGCTGGAAAGTTGAAGTGAATGAAACATACCTTGATATATTAGCTGTTTTCTTCTTCTTCTTTCTAAACTGTTCTGTGTTCTTCATCTGTGACCAGAGGTAAATATCTCTCTACTCTTGTCTATCCCATTATAATTTCATGTAAAGCAGAAGTAATGATGCTCATTTGTCAAACAAAATGTGAATGACAGTGAATTCAGAAAAGCATATGAATGCATATAAAACAAGTATAATTTTGCACAGCTGCTGTATATTTGCAGTGACTCTGGTTGACAGATGTGTTGAGTCTTAGCAGCTGCAGATGGGACATCTCTGACATCTCTGTCTCTGACCACCAGAAAACTGAATATAACTATTTCAATGTTTTGCATTAATTTTATTTGCAAGTTGGATGGAAAGATAGTCGGTAATGACCTGCTTACTCATCCACACTGAATCTTCTCTTAAATCACAACCTAAATCCTTAATAAAGATGCTATGAAAGGTCCATTGCCTAAGAAGAATTATTTTTTGATTTTTGGTTCCCATGAAAAATCATTCATTGTTCAAATCTACAACGGTTTCTATCTGACAATGATGCCACAAAACTACAAAAGCTTAATTTTAAGACTGCACTCATGCACACAAATAAAATCACAAATTATGCATAAAGCTAAACTACTCCATAGTTAATAATCTAACCAAACTTTCTAAGAGAGTTTTCAAAGATCTACCATTAGTCATTCACTAGCTGACATCCCCACCACCGCTTCAATAATCACATCATGCCAACACTCGATTTACTGTGACACCAGATCACCTGCAGCAGATTTAGCTTGATCATCCTGTTATTCTGCTATTTTATTGAACTCTTTGTTATTGTATTCATCATATGTCGGTGTTTGGTTCCTGTTTCCCCTTATATTAACCCCATCTAAAAATGTCCCTTTAACATAGTTTTTGATATGTCTGTAGTTGTGGACAGATAAGGACATTGTGCAACACACCAGTAGTATTTTACCTTCTGGATTAGACAATGACGAGCATTATCGTACTTTGTTTTTGGTAAGAGAGAGTTTAGTTATAGTTTAGTGAGTGTAATCAAACTTTTATGCTCCAAATCTCATCATTAGATTATGAGACTTTAGACTGGATTACACAGACAGATATGTGAACAAATAGTGTTTACAGTTTCATGCTAATTGTAACATCATCCACCAGTCTTGTACCAACCAGGGACACATGAGAAAACAAGAAACAATTGCTTAAGCCAGGACTAGGCCTTAGTTTAATTAGGAAATATAACTAGTTTTAACAAACATTCATTACTAAAACATTACTTGTGTGCATTTTGAGGCAAAACAAAGAACACTGATGTATTTAATAATATGTCAGTGCAAGTTGTTTTCAGTTTGAACAAGTCTTATATTCATTTTAGTCTAGGACTAGTCTTATCCCTGTCCGGGAAACTGCCTAGTAAAGTTTACTTTTCTGGTGAAACTTTTTATGGGCGTTGATCACAGGGATGCGAAATTATCACCTTTCTGCAAACTTTGCCCTTTTGGTTCCAAAATAGGTCTGTCACAATGAAGGGTTCGGAGTCAATAGCAAGTTAACAATGTTTATTTAGAAAAGAAGGAGGTGCAGAGCAAAGTCAAATAATTCCCAGAACCACACTCGGCAATCGCCCTCGACTCACTCTGGATGTGATCACTACTGCCGGCATGAAGCATACACGACAGAAGGAGAGAGTGAGTCGGCACTACAGAATATAGTCCAGTTCAGATCTTGAAGAGGGAGAGCCACCCACGCTCACAGTCGATAATGCCAGTACAGACACCTCACGCGACAGAGGGTATGACGCACGCACAACTGAAGGTGGGTGAAAGGCGGAGATGGAAGATGTTAAATCCAAAGTTCTCAGACTGGATGTAATCCACTGGGGATGCAGATGTAGCTGACGCAACCCGGAAGTAACTGGTGTACCGCCTGAATACGAAGCGAACAAGCTGTTCCAAGAAACAATCAGAGTCAATAGAGTTCATATAATCCACAATGGTGAAACCTGTATATATCCACTCACGGGTGATGGTGATAGCCGATGAAAACCGGAAGCAACTGGTGTACCGCTTGAATACGAAGCGAACCAGCTGTTCCGAGAAACAAACAGAGTCAATAGAGTTCCAGTTAATATAATCCACATGCGAGTTATATCCGGGCGAAGACGAGCCTCTGGATGCGTAACCCAAACCTGGGGTATCTGGAGAGAAAGCAAAGACACGTCCGACAAGACAAGGCAAGGCAGCACGACTGTGACCAAACACTGAGCGTGCAATGAGAGACAGGACGACGTGCAATATAAAAGGAAAAGTAAACAAAACACCACCGGTGAACAATTACCGAAATGAGCGGGCGGGGTTAGTGAACACATGAGGAACTGTCACCACAGGTAAATAAACAAACACATACCCCACACAAAACCATCGATCACCCAGCAGTCATGACAGTAGCCCCCCCCAAGATTGGCACCAGTGATAAGCCCAGGCTCGTTTGCCGTAGAGCCGGGCGCTAGGGGTTGCTCTCGACGGTGGGAGGAGTCTTCTGACTCCATTGGGAAGTTACCGCCCGCCTCAACCCGGGCAGCCCCCGGGCAATAAGGTACTACCTCGCCACAACTTGCTTGCTTCATCGGGTGCGTGAAGCTTAGACAAAATCGACAGGCTTGTTGTAAAATTGAGCACCAGGCAAACACCGGAAGAAAAAGAAACTGCCAGCCCTGCGACTGGCAACCTGGAACGTCAGAACAATGTGTCCTGGCCTCTCTGACGATCTCCAACAAGTAGATGACGCCAGGAAAACCGCCATCATCGACCGTGAGCTAGCCAAGTGGAACATCGACATCGCCGCCCTCCAGGAGACACGCCTCGCTTCCAGTGGCAGTCTCAAGGAGAAGGACTACACGTTCTTCTGGCAAGGTCTGGAGTCAGACGAGCGCCGACTCTACGGGGTTGGCTTTGCAGTTCGCAACTCCCTCCTGCTATCAGTCGAACCACCTTCACAGGGAACTGAGCGTATCCTCTCACTCCGCCTTAGTACCTCCTCAAGACCTACACACATCTTTAGCGTCTACGCCCCCACACTTTGCTCTACAGCCGAGGCCAAAGATGCATTCTATGAGGAGCTTGAGACAAAGATAAGAGAGATCCCAGTGAAGGAAAATCTGTACCTGCTCGGAGACTTCAATGCCCGGGTAGGCGCAGCCCACACCTCCTGGCCACGTTGTATCGGACACTTTGGCGTCGGAAAGATCAACGAGAACGGACAACGACTACTTGAGCTCTGCTCCTATCATGACCTTGCCATCACCAACACCTTCTATTCCACCAAGTCCCACCACAGAGTGTCTTGGAGACATCCTAGGTCGAAGCACTGGCACCAGCTGGACCTTGTTATTACCAGAAGACCCATGCTGAACCACGTGCTCCTCACGCGCAGTTACCATAGTGCCGACTGCGACACAGACCACTCCCTTGTCGGCAGCATGGTGCGTCTCCAACTCAGAAAGACCCACCGCTCCAAGCAGAAGGGCCGGCCTCGCATCGACACAGCCAGAAACTCAAAGCCTGAGCTGCGTGAACACTTCGCCGAAGTCATTGACAAGACCTTGGAAGACTGCCCCACAGACAGTGCCACAGCACGCTGGGACTTTATCCGTGATGCCATATACCAGGCAGCCTCAGACACCTTTGGAAAAAGGGTCAGGAAGAACGAGGACTGGTTCGAGGTTGGGATAGAAGAGATGGAGCCTGCCTTAGCTGCCAAGGGTGTTGCGCTTCTCAAGTACAAGAGGAAACCCTGCAAGAAAACACTGGTTGCCTATAGAGAAGCCCGCAACAATGCCAAGAGGGTGGCCCGTAGGTGTGCTAACGACTACTGGCTGAAGCTTTGCAGTGACATCCAGATCTCTGCAGACTGTGGAAACACCCATGCTATGTACCAGGGGATAAAGAAAGCACTTGGACCAAGCGTCATCAAGATCGCACCCCTCAAGTCTACATCTGGCGACATCATCAAGGACCGCGGCGAGCAGATGGAGAGATGGGTGGAGTACTATGGGGAGCTGTACTCTAGAGAGAATATAGTCACTGACACAGCCATGGAGAACATCACCTCACTGCCCAGCATGGAAGAGCTTGACTCACCACCCACCATCGAGGAGCTCAGTAAGGCCATTGACTTGCTGTCTTGCAAGAAAGCACCAGGCAGTGATGGAATCCCACCAGAGGTTGTGAAGACCGCAAAAGAGAGCTCCCTCCTCAGGCATCTCCATGAGCTTTTGCTACAGTGCTGGGAAGAGGGAACGATTCCCCAAGACATGCGGGACGCGAATATCATCACGCTCTACAAGAACAAGGGCGACCGCAGGGATTGTAACAACTATCGTGGGATTTCTCTCCTCAGCGTTGTGGGAAAAGCCTTCGCCAGGGTTGTCCTCAACCGCCTGCAGGTACTTGCTGCCCGCGTGTATCCCGAGTCACAGTGTGGTTTCCGGGCTAAGCGATCAACCATCGACATGGTGTTCTCCCTCAGGCAGCTGCAGGAAAAGTGCCGCGAACAGCGACGTCCCCTGTACCTTGCCTTCATCGACTTGACCAAGGCGTTTGATTTAGTCAGTCGCTCTGGCCTCTTCGCCCTCCTCCACAAGATTGGATGCCCCTCCAAGCTTCTGAAGATGGTCGAGTCATTCCACGACAATATGTCTGGTACTGTTCAGTACGACGGAGCGTCATCTGACCCCTTCCCAATCAAGAGCGGCGTGAAACAGGGGTGTGTCCTGGCCCCGACACTTTTTGGCATATTCTTCTCCCTGCTCCTGCGCTATGCATTCAACGAGTCCGAAAATGGCATCTTCCTTCACACACGGAGCGACGGGAACTTATTCAACCTTGCCCGGCTCAGAGCAAAGACCAAGGTGCGCAAAGTCCTCATCCGGGAGATGCTCTATGCCGATGACGCCGCCCTCACTGCTCACACGGAAGCTGCCCTTCAGCGACTCATCACTCTCTTCGCGGAGGCATGCACAGAGTTTGGCCTCACCATCAGCCTTAAGAAGACCAACATCATGGGGCAGGATGTC
Organism: Misgurnus anguillicaudatus; assembly: GCF_027580225.2. Lineage (NCBI taxonomy): Eukaryota > Metazoa > Chordata > Actinopteri > Cypriniformes > Cobitidae > Misgurnus > Misgurnus anguillicaudatus. The sequence continues at coordinate 895,350 of NC_073357.2, read as the reverse complement.
AGCACCGCTTCCAAAATCACCATTGGCGAACACACCCTGGAGGTGGTGGACAAGTTCACATACCTCGGCTCTACAATCTCCAGCAATCTATCCCTGGATGCTGAGCTTAACCTGAGGATAGGCAAATCAGCAACCACCATGGCTCGCCTTACGAAGCGTGTGTGGGACAACCCCATGTTGACCCTTAATACAAAGATGAAAGTGTACCAAGCGTGCGTGCTCAGCACCCTTCTGTATGGCAGTGAGGCCTGGACCTTATACACGCACCAAGAGCAAAGACTGAACGCCTTTCACATGCGCAATCTCAGACGACTCCTTGGCATCACCTGGCAGGATCGCATCTCCAACGCAGATGTTTTGGCTCAGGCAGGCATGTTAAGCATGTTCGCCACCCTCTCCCAGAGGCGCCTTCGCTGGCTCGGACACGTATGCAGGATGGACGATGGCCGCATCCCAAAGGACATCCTCTATGGCGAGCTTGCCACTGGAACACGGCCAACCGGTCGACCTGCCCTACGCTACAAGGATGTCTGCAAGAGGGATCTGAAGTCATGCAACATTAACCCAGCAGATCTTGAAACAGCAATTTCTGACCGCAATAGCTGGAGTGCAAGTGTCATAACTGGCATCAAGCAGGCTGAGGAGAAGAGAGGAATACAGCATGAGGAAAGGAAGAGCCGTAAGCAGCAGAGAACCCAGCCTACCACTGCTCCCCCTATAGTACCCACCATGGCCCACATTTGCAGCAAGTGCGGCAGGAGCTGCAGCTCCCGTATTGGCTTATTCAGCCATAGCCGGCGCTGCTGCCCCACAGCTAAATAAATAGTCAGGTGCAGAATCCATTGTCTCTAGAGACAGAAGGGTGCCAACAACATGAAAAACCGGGTGAACCCAACCAAGAGAAAGAGGTAACTTAAGCTTTACCGTCACCGGATTAATGACCTTAGAAATGCTGTATGGCCCAATGAATCGCGGAGCCAGCTTACGAGAAGGCTCACGGAGAGACAGATCCTTGGTAGAAAGCCATACCTTTCGACCACAAACGTAACGGGGTGGAGGTCGCCGATGACAGTCAGCCGCAGCTTTGGTTTGTCTGGAATTAGATAGTAAAAGAGTTTTAGCTCTGTTAGCCTGTTCGCATTGCCCATTGGTCTGCGGGTGATAACTAGAAGACAAGCTGGCCGTAGCACCAATCTGTCTACAAAACTCCTGCCAAAAACGAGAGATGAACTGAGGACCCCTATCTGACACTAAGTCAGTCGGAATACCGTGTAACCGAAAGAAGTGATTGATCAAAACCTGAGCCATCTCTTTGGCAGAAGGAAGCTTGGGTAAGGGAATAAAATGAACCGCCTTAGAAAAGCGATCCACCACAGTACGAATAACCGTGTTACCATTAGATGCCGGTAAGCCGGTGACAAAATTAAGGGCTATATGAGACCAGGGGCGGGAGGGCACGGGCAAAGATTTAAGCAGACCAGCGGGAGGTAAATTAGATTATTTACTACGAGCACAAACCGAACAGGCTAATACAAACTGTCTGACGTCCGTGGTCATAGAAGACCACCAAAAACGCTGACGGACAGAAGCCAACGTTCTCCGAATTCCTGGATGGCCGACAAATTTGGACTCGTGACCCCACCGTATGACATCGGAACGTAAACGCTCAGGAACCCAAAGGTGACCCGCTGGACACCCCTCCGGAACTTCCCCCTCCCAGCCGGCCTCTCTCACCCGCTGTTCGATTCCCCACACGAGGGCACCGACCACTCTCCCCTCTGGGAGAATGGTCTCAGTCCGCTCCGAATAAGACTTCTTGAACAGACGAGAGAGAGCGTCAGGTTTCGTATTCTTTGAGCCTGGCCGGTACGAGAGGGTGAAATTAAAACGATCAAAGAAAAGTGCCCAACGAGCCTGCCTAGATGTTAGTCTTCTGGCCGAACGGATATATTCAAGATTCTTGTGATCCGTCCAGACTGGAAAGGGCTCAGAGATTCCCTCCAACCAATGACGCCACTCACCCAAAGCGAGTCTAACTGCCAACAGCTCCCGATTACCTGTGGTAATTTCGTTCCGCTGGGTTTAACCGGTGAGAGAAAAAAGCACACGGATGCACTTTCCCATCAATAGACGATTGCTTATATAAAACGGTGCCTACCCCGACATCAGATGCATCCACTTCCACTATAAACTGTTTACCCGGATCGGGAATAGAGAGGACAGGCGCAGAGATGAACCGGGATTTTAAATCATCAAAGGCCTCCTGAGCCTTCCTATTCCAGCGGAAACACACATTAGGTGAAGTGAGAGCGGTAAGAGGTTTAGCGATCTGACCAAAATTTCTGATGAAACGCCCATAAAAAATTGGCGAATCCCAGAAATCACTGAAGCTCCTTCCGAGTGTGGGGTACTGGCCAATCGGCAAATGCTTAACTTTAGGGGGATCGGGACGAATCTCTCCCTCGGCAATAACGAAACCCAGAAACGAAACCGACTCCTTGTGGAACACGCACTTCTCTGCCTTAACAAAAAGTTGATTCTCTAATAGCCGTTGCAAAACCATGCGAACATGCTGAGTGTGTATCTGCATGGAGGGAGAAAAGATGAGAATGTCATCGAGATACACAAAGACAAATCTGTTAATCATGTCACCCAGCACTTCATTAACCATGGTCTGAAAGACAGCCGGAGCGTTACAAAGCCCGAACGGCAAAACGGAATATTCCCAGTGTCCCGAAGGGGTCTTAAAGGCTGTCTTCCACTCATCGCCCTCTCTAATACGTACCAAGTGATAAGCGTTACACAGATCTAGCTTGGTAAATACGCGCGCTCCCTGTAACAACTGGAATGCCGATGACATTAATGGCAAGGGGTACTTATTCTTAACAGTAATGTCATTCAGCCCTCGATAATCAATGCACGGACGAAGAGACCCGTCTTTCTTTTTAACAAAGAAAAATCCAGCACCGGCTGGAGACGAGGAGTGGCGAATGAGAACGGCTTTTAAAGCTTCACTAATGTACTTATCCATTGCCTCTCTTTCTGGTTTAGATAGGGAAAAATATGACCCTTAGGCGGAGAAGTGTTTGGAAGGAGTTTGATCTCACAATCATACGACCAGTGAGGAGGCAGAGAAGTGGCCAGGGCTTTACTGAATACCTGGTGCAGATCAGAGTAGTCCGCCGGGACCCCCGAGAGATCGGCAGCAGGAACCTGAGAGACAGAACAAATGACAGGAGAAGGAGCAAGACCAAGACAAGAAACATAACATGAAGACTTCCATGACAACACAACATTGTTCTGCCAATCAACGTGAGGATTATGTTTGGATAGCCAGTCATGGTCTAAAATGACCGGTGATTGTGAATCTTCTAATAAATAGAATTCAATCTCCTCACGATGATTGCCAGAAACATACAAACTCACAGGGGGTGTGCGATGCGTGATCAAAGCCATATGCTGACCCTTCAATGTCCAGGCAGAGAGTGGAGAGGAAAGAGAAATGAATGGAATACCCCAGGACTTGGCCAACCCAGCATCCAAGAGACAGGCCTCCGCACCGGAGTCCAACAACGCCTGTGAATGAAAAGAATTAATTATGACAGGAAGTGTGGTACTGCTTACGGGAGATTTAAATGACGATGCGCCGACGGAGACTCCCAAGTTCATCGGCAGGCGGAGCCTTTTACCGGACATGTAGCCGCCAAGTGCCCCGGCTTTCCACAATACAGACAAAGTCCATTAGACAGATGACGATTTCTCTCACTAGTGATGCGAAACTTTCCCAGTTGCATGGGTTCCTCTGTGAGCATATCCGAAGTAGGCTCCCCTAGTTCAGACAACAGATGGCGAAAAGAGCGGCGCAGATCTCTGTCACAGGTGATGTTTTGAACCAACGACGGGCGGAACCCGTCTTCCACATCCTTGGCCGAACCGACGACGGGCGGAACCCGTCTTCCACAATTCATTTCCGGGGCTTCCCCGAAGTCAAAATTAAGCCTGATCACGCTCAGGTGGGGCAAATTAACACAGCGGTTGCTAATAGGCTGACAAGGAGAAGAGTCAGTGTATAAAAACACCTTTGTAGACATCAAACGGGGTGCTTGTGGTGTACTTTGTATTCGCTGTGTTGCTGCTTTGCAGACGGACTACGCTGGCTGGATCACTCTCCTGGGGAAGAGAGAAAGGGGCAGTTAGCTGACGAAGGAGTATTGTGGAGTTTCATTTGAGAAAGAGCGGACACAGAGCCATCAAGAGTGCAGTTAATAGCTGCTGTTGACAACTAAGTGTGAGTAACAGCTGTGGTACTTATCTGTGCAATACTTGTACGAAGAGTTGTTTGGTGTGTTCCTTTGTGTTTTTGAGGTCCCTGGCCCCACTGGAGAGGGAAGCGTGGGCGAGCCGTGGTTTGACCGGAAGCACGGACGAAGCACTTGGTAGGAAGCATCGTTCACCAGTAAAACAGTGGCCCTGTGGGAAAAAGGAAGCGCAGGTGAGCCAGAGGAGTGATAATCAACACGCCGGGCCTGTGAATAACACACATCTCACTCTCATCGGTGGTCCAGCGATCGCCCAACCATCCTCTCGAGGTCGTCGTAGCCAGGTGGCAAGAGCATCTAAAAACCACGTGAAGTTGTATAAGAGTGCTGTGGGTGAGTTTCACTGATTGATGGTGTTTACGCTTTCCTTGCTGTGTGTATGCTATGCTTGTAGCGCTCAAACCGCCTAGCCCTGACGAGTCACGAGACGGCGACATCCGTTGTGGCCTGGGTCCTAAGGAGAGCGAGAAAATTGAGCCCTGTGCCCGGGGTGTGTCCACGAGAGCTTCGTTCGTCCATAGAGCAGACAGTGGTGAAACCCAGGGAGTATTACCAAGAGTGTACCGTGCGGACTGTGGGTTGTAGCGGTGTGTGTACTGACCTTTCCAACAGAAGCTCGTGGTGAGCGGAGCCCCGACGAAAGTTCGCCCCAACTCGGACCCCGGTCGTGGAAGAAGGAGGGGGAGTTTGGGAAGCGTTCGGCTCCGTGTCATCGGACCCACTAGTCCCTACGACGCCCGGACAGCCGGAGTGGATGGGCGTAGGAACACGGTGCACCAACACTGTAGCGAAAATCCACTGTTTGCAAGTAAAGCTCTGTGTGCATGAAGAGCCCTCAGCACCGTGAGTAATATAACCTGTGAAGTAAAACTGTTCTGTGCTCATAGCAATTACCTACCTGTGCAAGTGAAGCTCTGTGTGCATGAAGATCCCCAGTGCTGTGAGTAACATAACCTGTGAAGTAAAACTGTTCTGTGCTTATAGCAATTACCTACCGGTACAAGTGAAGCTCTGTGTGCATGAAGATCCCCAGTGCTGTGAGTAACGTAACCTGTGAAGTAAACCGTTCTGTGCTTATAGCAATTATCTACCTGTACAAGTGAAGCTCTGTGTGCATGAAGATCCCCAGTGCTGTGAGTAACGTAACCTGTGAAGTAAACCTGTTCTGTGCTTATAGCAATTACCTACCTGTACAAGTGAAGCTCTGTGCGAGCGAAGATCCCCAGTGCTGTGAGTAACATAACCTGTGAAGTAAAACTGTTCCGTGCTTATAGCAATTACCTACCTGTGCAAGTGAAGCTCTGTGTGAGCGAAGATCCCCAGTGCTGTGAGTAACATAACCTGTGAAGTAAAACTGTTCTGTGCTTATAGCAATTACCTACCTGTACAAGTGAAGTTCTGTGTGAACGAAGAGCCCTCAGCACCGTGAGTAGCGTAACCTGTGGAGTGAACTTGACCTGTGTACAACCATCACTTACCTGTTCTGCCGAAGGTCCTGGGTGAACGAACAGCGTTTGGCAACGAAGTCCTTTACCTCTGTCTGACTTTTGTTTGATTCTGCCTCCAGGAGAAGCGGAGCGCGCCACGGATTGTTGGGTCAGAGCCCCAAAGGAGCCCCTGTCCCCAGTCCTCATTCCAAGTGGCCCTGGAGGCAAAGAGGAGACACATTAGTTTTAAATTGCCCTCTCCCCTTTCCCCTTTCCCCTTTTCCTTTTTAAATATTTAATAAAGTTTATTTTAATTGTAGTATACTCGTCTGTCTGGTCATTGGGGTGGTCTTGGGAAACTCCTCGAGGTGGAAGAGTTGAGAGGGGTGTGACCCTTAGTATAGTCGGGTCCGCCCCCGGCCGTGACATCTCTCTGACGATGACGAGTCTCAACCCTCAAGGCCAGGTCGATGGCAGCCTCCAATGACGTGGGTGGCTCCCTGAGTGCAATCTCGTCTGGAATAGCCGGTGTGAGACCCTCGAGAAATTGAGCTCTTAAAGCAGCATCGTTCCAGTTGCAACTAATGGCAAGCGTCTTAAATTTGATAGCAAAGTCAGTAACAGAGGCATTACGCTGCCGTAATCTCACCAGTTCAGCCGCAGCCATGTCTCCCTTGAGTGAACGGTCAAATAGGCTCAACATCTCCTCCTCTAGAGCCTCAAACGAAAACGTAAATGGAGCCTTAGCCCCCCAGGCAGCCATACCCCAGTCTCTCGCTCTTCCCGTGAGTAACGTCAGAACATATGCCACCTTGGAAGTGGATGATGAGAAGCGACGGGGTTGGAGCGCAAAGACGAGAGAGCACTGTTGCAATAAGGACCGGCAGGTGTTGGGATCGCCGTCGTAGGTAGGAGGTGTCGCCGTGTGTGGCTCCCGCTCGGTCGAAGCGGCTCCTCCAGATGTAGATGGAAGTTCACTGAGTGGAGTTGTTCAGACAGTAGGCTGAAATCTCTGGCCGCTGCGTTCAATAATAATGAGTGTTGTTCAATGACCGCCCCCTGCTGGTGAAGGGCGGTCTGCACCTCCAGACTCTCCGAACTCGCTGACTCCATAGGTGGCGCGCTCATTCTGTCACAACAAGGGGTTCAGAGTCAATAGCAAGTTAACAATGTTTATTTAGAAAAGAAGGAGGTGCAGAGCAAAGTCAATAAATTCCCAGAACCACACACGGCAGTCACCCTCGATTCACTCTGGATGTGATCACTACTACCGGTGTGAAGCACACACGGCAGTAGGAGAGAGTGAGTCGGCACTACAGAATATAGTCCAGTTCAGATCTTGAAGAGGGAGAGCCACCCACGCTCACAGTCGATAATGCCAGTACAGACACCTCACGCGACAGAGGGTATGACGCACGCACAACTGAAGGTGGGTGAAAGGCGGAGATGGAAGATGTTAAATCCAAAGTTCTCAGACTGGATGTAATCCACTGCGGATGCAGATGTAGCTGACGCAACCCAGAAGTAACTGGTGTACCGCCTGAATACGAAGCGAACCAGCTGTTCCGAGAAACAATCAGAGTCAATAGAGTTCATATAATCCACAATGGTGAAACCTGTATATATCCACTCACGGTGATGGCCGATGAAAACCGGAAGCAACTGGTGTACCGCTTAGAGTTCTCAACGGGTCAGGTCAAAAATATAAGCAAATGAGTCGGGTCGGACCTCGGGCTTAATCTTTTACGCTTCGTGAAAAAAATTATTAATCATTACCGCTGTTCACCGTAAAGAAAGTCTGGTCTGGCTGCTGCATGCATCACAGAGAGGGGCGAGGATAGCAATAAGCTCCGGCGCGTATCCACAACGCATCCAGACCGGAGCTGCCGGCTTCAGAGCGGATCCGTTGCGGATCCGCCCCAGAGCTTATTGCTATCACTGCGTGCACGCCTGTTGTCTGGAGAAGAAGAGATGGAGAAAAGTAAACTTGCCGCAGGTAATTCACCGTTGCTTGCTACTACAGGAGGAAAAGCCGCTGGCTGGGTACATGTTTGAGTTCTTTTTATTTATTATTGTGTCATTTTTATTTAAGGCATATTTATATAGCCGATATTTAAAGTTTATTGTTTCAGTTGTTTTTATTGTTAAAAAGGCGTGAACATTAAAGCTTGATTTGAATTCCCGTCTGCTGGTCATGATAATAGCCTATGTGTATGAGAAAAAAAGCAGGGGAAGGGGGGGTCGGCGGCGTCGGGCGGCGGGTCGGGTTCAGACAGATAATTCACGTTGATGTGTCGGGTTACATCGGGTTCGGGCTTTAAAAGCCACAGGCCGGGTCGGGTCGGGTTGTAATTTTCAGGCCCGTTGAGAACTCTAGTACCGCTTGAATACGAAGCAAACCAGCTGTTCCGAGAAACAAACAGAGTCAATAGAGTTCCAGTTAATATAATCCACATGCGAGTTATATCCGGGCGAAGACGAGCCTCTGGATGCCGTAACCCAAACCTGGGTTAACTGGAGAGAAAACAAAGACACGTCCGACAAGACAAGGCAAGGCAGCTAGACTGTGACCAAACAATGAACGCGCAACGAGAGACAGGACGACGTGCAATATAAAAGGAAAAGTAAACAAGACACCACCGGTGAACAATTACCGAAATGAGCGGGCGGGGTTAGTAAACACATGAGGAACCGTCACCACAGGTAAATAAACAAACACATACCCCACACACAACCATCGATCACCCAGCAGTCATGACAAGGTCATTATTGCTTGTGTATCATGTATGTTACCGTTGTTAGTGTTATTTCTGCAGGATCTCACATCCGCTGGTGTAATTTTCATTCCAAATTCAACTTGTTAAAACATTAAAAAAATGTTCCTCCTGTCATGACCACACATTTTTTTCTGTGGGTTGCTTCACATTAGTATTACATACAACAATGCAACAGTAATAAAACGATTCATTTGAATGATTAATGAATGCTAAAAAAAACTAAACTGTACATCAAGTTATGCATTAACTAATGTTACAAACTAAATTTACTTTTGATAGAAAAGAAGTTCAAAAAGCAAGTACTTCTGTACTTTAACTCAGGTAAAAATCTTTTAATTGTATTTGAGTAATATTTGAGCTGTAGTATGTGTACTTTTACTGAAGTAATGGCATTATGTACTTTGTCCGACTCTGGCATTTAGTAAATATTTGACTCAGATGACATAAGCAGATGCCACAACCTTTTTTTGAGGACTTGTGACTGCTTAAACAGAAACTGAATAAAACACACACGTGCACATCAAAGAGGGAAATCTCATTCAGATTTTGGGAGGAGCAAAATGTGCAAATCTCCTAAATCATCATAAAGGACAGAGCAACAAAGGAAAATTGAAATGAAACTATTGAAATGCATACATGTCTACCACGTAAACATGTTTTTCCTGTTTCCTGAGAGTGAAACCAAAAAAACCACACTGGACTGATAGGATCATGAGTGCCGGAGCGGTGTTGCTGTGACATTAGTTAGGTGTCTGTTAAAGAGATTATTCGTGTCAATTATATTCTTCAAATGATCTGTAGATTTTTATGATTATTTATTCAATCGAGCTGAATTATCAGAAATCTTGTGATCATCAGAGATGGCAAAGTCTGCAGGTGAGTGTGAGTCTTGTGCTACTGAACCTTAACCTTAAAATATCATGAATCATAATGAACTATGACATAAATGTATTATTTTGTATTTGAACTAATGCTCAGTTAAGGCATGTACTAATCATAATAAACTAATAAAACATCATCATTAAGTACAACATGATGTGTTTTAGTTGTTAGTTAATGTATTAATAAAAAATGAATGAATTTGTTGAGTCAACGAGTTATGTTGGAGTTAATGATGACTTTTAGTACAAGCCTTAACTTAGCATTACTTCATATTTAATTATCTTTATATTTAATATTAAATCTGAAGATTTGAATTCTGAATCTGTGTATGAATGTGCATCGATGAATCTGTGTGGTTGTATGAATCTGTATATAAATCTACATACAACTAAGAATTAATTTAGTTAGAAGTTTATTGTGATTCATGGACTCTTATTGTAAAGTGTTACTGCTAAGTGTTTTTGTATACATTACCCTCCTCCACAATCTCATTGCTTTATTTAAAGAAATAGTTCACCCCAAAATGAAGATTCAGTTGTCCTTTAATCTCATTATAAACTCATTTCTTCAACATAAAACAAAACAAAACACAAATCTTGAATAATAAAATGTAAAGTCTTGTCAGAAATGAAACTAAAAGTGTTCAGACAAATGTTTTTTGATTGTTTATGACATCGGGCTGTTTTTTCATAATGTTGTCTGAATGAACAACTGTCTTGTAAATAGTGTCATTCAACAGGTTGATTCTATAATTAATTCTTTAAGCATGACATTAAAAAAGTGAACAATGCCTTTTAACTTAAAAATATCTTCTGGTTAAAGTAGCATTGATCTGAATTACCATCTTTTCTTTTGTTCATATTTATTTGAAGGTACCAAGGATTCTAAAGAACTGGCACGTCTTTTGAAAAGATATGTAGAGAAATTAGAGGAGCTGTGTCATCTTTGCAACATCAACCCAAAACGGTATCTTTATTTATGTTATTCATTTTGCTATGTATATACATATTTTGTCTGACCAGATGTGAAGTTTGATTGATGTTGAAGGAGCCACCCACCGGCCCAACGACAGACACCAATGGAGTGGTGAAGGGATCTTGTGTTCAAAGTCAAAGTATCTTTATTTGTCTCCCTAGGGAGAAATTTGGTTTGGAGATAAGGGAATTGCTACAGGACAAATTAAGACAAAGACACAGCACAAATATAAAGATAAAACCATATAAAAAAATCAGAAAAATACATAAAACGTTAGGGCTACACAAGTAGCTGTGCAAATTTGCAATCCACAGTACCTTAAAAAACAATTAGTGCAAAATAATATCGTATCATGATCATAAGTAACATTCAATCACAAGTATCAAAGTAATATTGTATCATGATCCTAAATAGCATTCAATCACAAATATCAAAATGTTTAAAATAATAAGAAAGTATGACTAGTCTCACCTACATTGCTGCTTATTTATAAGATTAATTGAAAGAGGAACCAGTGAGCACTTAAACCTGTTATATTTACACAGGGGGACCCTATACCTCTTTCCTGAGCTTAAAAGTTCGAACTCTGAAGAAAGCACATGAAGTGAAAGCACATGAAAAAGCAAGTTCTTTTTCCTTAGCGCTTTTAGAAGAATAATTCCATTTATTTCTTTGACCTCTTTGGTTATATTTAAATCAGACTCTAATTTATAAATTATTAATATTATTCTGATGTTGATCAACATTTATATTTACCATTATTATATTTTCATTCTCTTAATTATTCTAATTATAATAAATAATAGCTGGCAATGAAAGCATTCTGTAAGACTTTACTTAAAGTGGTGTTCATAAGAATGACATGACACCTTCATAATCATGACATTACACGATCCATGAACATGAAGGAGATTTTATGCACATTTATGACAACTTGACCATAACCAATACATCATAGCTTGTCATGACAACTTGACATTACCAAGATAACATAACTGACCACTATTTACCAATGATACACATATAATTTGTCATTAAAATGTCATTAAGTGTTAATACTCTGTCAAACAGTTTTATAACAACGTCATGAATATTCTTCAGATCATAATATTTTTTTAAGTTTCCATGTGTTTAACAAATAAAATGAATCATTCAGTAATAATAATAATAATAATAATAATAATAATTGATAAAATTATATTTTATTGCATTTGGAGACCTAAAATTAAATGAAAATGTACATTAATGGGTTTAGACATGCAGCACTGGGTCCATATCTCTGGAAAAACAGTTAAATACATTAAATTCATTAAATGTTTTGTTTGTTTTTTCTACTATGTCAGAAATGTCAGAACCCTCTGTGTGAAGAAGAACAAGTTCTGTTAGTTTTCAGTGTTTTTATGTATTGTTCACATACAAAAAATTAAAGGAACAGTATGTAAGAAATTTATATAAATTAATCATAAAATGGCCCTGATATATCACTAGACATTAAGAAATCATTTTCATTTCAAATACTTATATCACTGACAACAGTGGTCTGGCCAGGATATTGTCATTTAAAAAGTGAGTTGCAGCCCTCAACTGATGTTTATGTTGTCATTTTGGGTATTGGCCACCAGTTGTGTGATTCCAGTACCAGTTTTAGACACAAGTTTTGTGATTGCAATACCAGTTTTGGCCACAATCCTACATACTGTTCCTTTAAAGGATAATTCCGGTATTTAACACTTTGAGTCTCATTTCTGGTTTGTTTTGGATGAACTACAGTGATGGACACAGAAATTTTGACAATGGGTCGAGTCTTGACTTTTCGACTCATTTAGAAGCGTCTCTTGACTGCTTCAGAATGGAAGTCAATGGCCATGCACAAACATGTCATTAAAACAACACTTAACGTTCATTTTCAAAACTGTACTACTCACCGAGTGGTTCGTGGTGTTCGTTGATGATTAAAAGCAAATATATTGGCGCAATGTATGATTTCAATCCGTGTTATTTGCTATAGTGGAACTATTTTTTCAGATACCTCACAACCGCGTATATACTTCCGCTCTATATTTGAGTCTGAAGCATGAATGAACGTAGTCCAACAAACTGTAATAAAACGGTAGCATACTTTCAAAATCAAGTTTATTTAAAACACTTACACCATCCAATATGTTTTTTCATCAGCAAAACAATAAAGAAGATATTTTGCAGAAACCCCAGTGCTCCGTCATGCAAGTCAACAGATCCGCACACTTTAAGAGCTAAAGCATATATATCCAATACAACAGTAATCCCCCATAACTCCGTGTGACATATTGACGTCTTATGAAGCAAATCAATCAGTTTTTGCAAGAAACTGAACGTTATTTACAACACTATTAGCGTGAATGCCAAAGCAGGAAGCGTGCTTTCCGTTTGAGGTGATCTCTTCCACTAGTGCTGTTGGCTATGGATGTTGGTCTCTCTGCGCCACCTATAGAGCGGGAGCGTGAAGCGCACTTCCTGCTTGGCAAAAGCTCTGCATTAACGCTGTAATATATATATATATATTCGAATCTCAAAACTGAAAATCGAATGTCAACCCACGAATCGAATGTCAGCCCTACAAATATGGGATACATTTCTTCTGAAAGTAAACAGACCCTTTTCTGTTTCCCGGCGGCGGAGTGATATATCAGCGAGCAATGCGTCTTCCAAGGGAAGTCAATGGAATTTTACAAAATGCCAAATAAAACACGACAGAAACTGTATTTCGCTACACAACTTGTTTTTAATCATCAACGAACACCACGAACCACTCGGTGAGCAGCACAGTTCCGAAAATGAACGTCAAGTGTTGTTTTAATGACATGTTTGTGCATGGCCATTGACTTCCATTCTGAAGCAGTCAAGAGATGCTTCTAAACGAGTCAAAAACTCAAGACACGACCCATTGTCAAAATTTCTGTGTCCATCACTGTAGTTCATCCAAAACAAACCAGAAATGAGACTCAAAGTGTTAAATACCGGAATTATCCTTTAAGTATAATATTTTGATGCGTCTGTTGCATTTTTTTTTAAGTATTTAAAATTATTTGACATGATATTACACTTAATGACATGCTAACGAAAAGTTTAAATTGTACCACTGTAGTTGAGGTCAAGAAAAATATTTATGATGCTGTTATAAAACTACACTGTAAAACATGAAAGTCTCATTAAGTTATGTGCACTTACACTTTCTATTTAATTCAAATAATCATGGCAAGTTTTAGATATTAATTCTTTCCCCGCCATAGACGAGTTATCTCGTCAATCTGCAATACCGCTATTATCCACCAGGCGCTCTTCCGCAACTTATAAAAACCGGAAGTATTGCCCTAGGGCAAACAGCTGTATGTCCGTGTAAGTTTTAAAGATCGATCTGCATCTGGGGCCGTATTCACAAAGAATTTTAAGGCTAAAAGTAGCTCCTAACTGGCGAATTTAGGAGCAACTCCTAAAAATGATGGGCGTGTCACTCCTAACTTTAAGACTCCTAATTTTTTTCACTAAGAGTAATTCACGGAGCATTTTAGCCCTAAAAGTAGCACCTAAGTCTGGGACAGCTTAAAATAAGTTGAGAGGACTCCTAACTCACAAAGACCTATTCACAAAGGAACGTAAAATGGCTTAGGTGCTGATTAACACATGCATGGACAGTTTCACCAACTCAAAAGCATTGCCTAGACTTTAATGTTACTTACACTTTAATGTAAACATATTTTTATGACATTTGGGTGGCTGCAGTTACGAGTCATCCAAAAATGTTTTTTATGATATGCGGGTCGCGGTCGGTCGGGTCGTTTGAAATAAAAATGCCAGTTAACTATTTTAAACAATTACTACTTTTAAAAATATGCAGGCCAGGGAGCGGGTCGGGTATATTTATTTTTTATTTTTTGCGGTCCGAGTTGCGGGCGGGTTATTTGAAAACGTTGGTCGGGTGCCGGTTGTTTTGTACATTGACCCGCGCATCACGTCTCACGCTTAGTTTTGCTTGATATCTCAGTGCCGAATTTCCCTTTTATTATGTTTCTTTTTTCCAGCACCAACTGGGACAGCAGCAGTAACTGATCCTGCATCCAGTTGCTTTCTTTTCAGTTTTGGCGAGTTCATAATCCACCGTCATTTATTTATTACATTAGGCTTCTTCAATATGGGCAACATTTCCTTGCTTTAAGTAGTCTATTTAGGCTAATAGGATGTAAATTAATTAAGCAAGTGTTAATGCAATGTCGTTTTTTATTATTAGGCAATTGTCGGTTTTCATTTGGGTATTAGGCTACCCTGATATAATTTAATTTCATTCACGACTTTTCTTTTATATATGCATTTCGATGGCATTACTATTATTATTTTGTGTAGGACACAGATATATTTTGATGTTGTAATTGATTTGGTGCGTCTGTGTTATGTTCCGCATGACAGCCCTGTCATCTAACAACCAATCACCGTGGTCATTGCGAGTCAGCTCGTGCATGAGAATCAGGCACGTGCAGAGGGGGGGGGGGGCGGTGGGTGCCCAAGCATCTGCCCCTTTACCCCTGGATGACCAAAGTGCCCTTTTTGTCAAGGCATTTTTTTTGTAATTAAATGCCCTTTTGTGAAGGCCTGCCCAATCTAACTATTAGTAAAATTAATAAAAAATTATTTAGACGCAAATAAAATTAGTCACATGATGACGTATTGACCTTTCATTGGACAATGGCTTTTTCTCAATATGCGTTCTTCAGCGATCTTGCGTCCTCGTGTCCTCGCTCTACGTCATCATTAACGGTCGAAGTTCATTCCAATTCTCAAGAACGCAAGGACAGAGGACGCATGAAAATACTCGGATGTGTTCTTGATATCGAGGATGCATCGAGTGCAGACTTGCTGAAATCGCTTTACGCCCCAGAAGTCATTGCGGCAAAACTTCCGAGTTCGTTCTTCCAAGGTCGCCTGGCAAGACCGATCTCCACGAGGACGCAAGTCCATTCTTTGCGTTCTTGGAATTGAGAAACAGCCAATCTCTTTAGGGACGATCACTAGCTAGCTCACAGCGCTAGCAGCGCCCACACGTGCACGACACGGTGCGCAGTAGAGGGAGGATCCCCCTCGAGCCGGCATTGAACCGAAGCGATGTTTGTTATATTGTTATTATTTTACAAGAACAACGTGAGGAGAGCATGCACAGCTTTTGTTTATTGCTGTCTGTGTGTATTAACATCTCTAGAACGTTAGATGCAAACAGGGCTCTCAAGTCTCACGCATTCGGCGGGAGACACGCATTTCAGCCAGTTTACTCGCCACACCTTGCATTTCTCACGCTGAAAAGAAAACATTCTTCCCATATAAAAACAATGGATGAAGCAAATGCAGGGACGTTCTCTGCCGGGAGTTCATACAGGTAGCTGTCTCGAGTTTTTAGGTGTGCTCAACTTCACGCAGCAATGCAAGAACCGAAACGCACATGACATCAAAGTACCGCGAGAAATATTCGGGAAATCATACGGAGGAGTTTGATTTCAAATTGCTCTCGAGCTGTTCTAATGTCATCCACCTGTCGCGCGGAGGTTGTTGGAAGAGCAAGATCCGATGAATACGGTAAAAAAACTCGTTTAATTTTTGTATCATATTGAATTTACGATTCCTGGACTCGCCTTTGATAAAAGACAATGTGAGCTGATGTTGGTTAATATAGCCATACTCGTGCTAAATTATTAACTCAGTCAAAAACTCTCCAGTTTTGCAACCAGTTTTAGTTTACCTGAAAATAAAGAAAGTACTAGAGGCTTCATGAAATGAATGAAAGGAGAGATGAATGTCATTATTATTGCCCTGTCATCAAGGCATCAAAGTGTGCAAAAACACAACACAATCACGATTCAAAACTAAAATATGTAGGCTACTCTCTTTGTATACAAATTTCGAACAGGATTAGAATAGAATAGAATTATATTTTAAATATGACAACAAAAACACAAGCCTGTAAACGTAATAATATCTTAATGTCACAATGCAATAATATCATATAATTTTAAAACTGCATACTGTTGACACACACAAACACAAAATGAAATGCACTGTAAGTCGTTTTGGATAAAAGTGGCTGCCAAATGCATAAATATATAGATATAAAACTCAGTCTATATAGATTTTCTGTCTCACTCTATTTGCAAGGAAAATAAAGAAAAATGTTAGACTTAAAATCATCTTTCTATTCTGTAATACTTTATTATTTGTTTCAGTTGTGTGCTTGCGTATCAGCGAGCAAAGTGCCCTTTTTATTCTTTGAGCACCTGCCCCTCCAATTGTCTCTGCATGGCCCTGATGAGAATAGACGTCATCCGTAGCAACGAAGACTCACTTTTAGTTTAGGAGTAATCATTTTTCCTTACTAAAAGTAGGTTTGAAAGGCGTTGTGAATAACTTTTATGAGAAAACTCCTAGCTAAAATCTTTTAGTGTGACTTAGGAGTACTCTTAGTGGTAAGATAAAATTCTTTGTGAATTCTTTGTGAGCATTTTCTGGAAGGCATTAAACTTTTGTGAAAATCATGAAAAATGCTGGCGGTGAAAGAGTTAAGTTTGTACGTTTGCAAAAAGTTAAACGTAAAGTTACACATTGTCTCAACTACTTGTTGTCACGGTTAATCCGTGTCATGTCTTGTCTCTGTTCCGATTGTTATCACCTGGACATTCATTGATTAATTACCTGCCTCATCACACCTGTTTGTCATTTAGTCTGTGTATATATACCTCTGTCTTCTGTTTGCTCACTGCTGGATCATTGTCATTGCTACCCTGTCTGTTCCCTGTCTTGGATGTTCCTGTGTTCACTATGTTATCCCTCGTGTTTTATTATTAAATGTTATTTATTTTCGAACTTTGCGTTTGCGTCCTGTCTCTCCTTCCGTGTCATGACAGAATGATCCAGCCAAACTGGACGCAGCAGGTTCACGGAGGGCGGCTCCCCCAGGAGTTTCGTCGAGGGGGAGTAGTGACATCGGGGTTCATTCCCCATCAGCCCCGATGTCTCTTGGGGACCACCGTGAGCGATCGCTCGCTCCTGCGGGAGGAGGATCGGCCCAGGCGGTCCCCCAACGGTTGAGTCGTCGTCGACGGTCCCTCGGAGGACCACCATCCTGCTCGCAGGGAGATCCGGAACGGACCACGCCCGATCATTTCCCCGGGGTGGCTACCGAGGGTCTCCGGTTCCGCGAGGGGATGGGAGATGATTTCCGGGGGCATCTGATCGCCGACGATTCCCAGGAGGGGGTAATTCGTCTGCCTCGGTTCTCGGAGCGATCGCTCCGGTTCTCCTGGCGCAGTCCAGCCAACCGTCCTGTTGGTCTCATCCCGGCGGCTGCCGGCTTCGCCAGGGTCCCCAAGCCCTCCACCCCTCCCTTGGACTCTCGCTACCAGACTTTGTTTTTGTTGTTTTATGTGAGTGTCTGGTAGCCACTCGTAGAGGGGAGGGTAATGTCACGGTTAATCCGTGTCATGTCTTGTCTCTGTTCCGATTGTTATCACCTGGACATTCATTGATTAATTACCTGCCTCATCACACCTGTTTGTCATTTAGTCTGTGTGTGTATATATACCTCTGTCTTCTGTTTGCTAACTGCTGGATCATTGTCATTGCTACCCTGTCTGTTCCCTGTCTTGGATGTTCCTGTGTTCACCATGTTATCCCTCGTGTTTTATTATTAAATGTTATTTATTTTCGAACTTTGCGTTTGCGTCCTGTCTCTCCTTCCGTGTCATGACACTTGTGAGTTGAAACAAAGCTTATCTTCAAGTACATTTAAAGGCGGAGTCCACGATGTTTGAACAACGGTTTGGAAAGGAGACGGGCCGACTACCAAAACACACTTATAGCCAATCAAATCAAATCAAATGCCGTGTTGCGTATGTGTGGGGCGGGTCTATCAACAGAAGGTCCAGGTTCTATTGGGGTAGGGGCGTGTTTGTTTAGGTGATTTTAAATATCAACATTGGCTTTCAAACATCATGGACTCCGCCTTTAACTCACATTTTTAAGGCAGCAGATGAACTTTTGTTTCTACGTTTAACCGGCTTGAAATGTTTTACAGTGTACTTGACAAAGTATTAACACTTAATGACATTTAAATGACAGTTTAATGATATGGTAACCCATAAAGCCAGGTAGTTTCTTAAGTTTGATAATTATTCTGCTATGTCATGTTTATGGCAGATTTATGACAAGTTATGATGTATTGGTTTATGTCAAGGTGTCATAATGGAGACATCTCAAACAAATCATATTTGCATTAAAAATGACATAATCGGACAAAAGACACTTAATAACAGTTGTCATAAAATGTCCTTTATGTTCGTGGCACTTCTCCAAACACACTGAAAACTGAGGATCCGTCTATGTTAAGATTGAGTTATTTAACCTACTACGCGTGGCATTACTCTACACCCCCTTCTGTATATTAACACTGAAAACATAATAACAGGACTTGACAAGTTATTAAATGAATAAACATTAATTATTTATTTTGAAGTGAGGTTACACTTAACCACTAACCAGAACAAAGAAATTTAGTTTGACCAACTCCAAGTCACCTTAAAGGACAGCGGGTAAAATTGCCAGAAGTATTCTTATTATAAAACTTTGGTCCACCTCATCTTAGACACTGTTTACACCTGGCATTAACATGCGTTTTTGTCGATTGGATCACAAGTGGATGACGTTAATGCCAGGTGTAAACGGTGTTCAAAAAGTTTTGAGCTCATCCACTTTCGACCACTTTCAACCACATTCAGAGGTAGTCGAAAACCCTTTCGATCAGATTGCTTTTTTATTGTAAACGCACATGTGGTTGAATGTGTTTGAACAGCCACACACGACCGCCTTCGCTCCGCCCATTTATCTGATCTGAGGTACTGAACACAATGTTTTACGTCTTTTCTGACGTCTGGTGCAAACACACATTGTACAGCACTATTTTTCACCTTTCATTGATAGAACTAAAGTGGCTGATTTCTGCGTAGTTTATTTTGCAAGCGTGTGAACACTAAAATATCAGAGAAATCTCTAAAATATTTATGTACAAAACACTGTGCAGCATGTTTACTTACAACACAAGCAGCAGACTCTGACATACTATTAGTGCATGTCCATATAAACTCATCATTTAAGTTACTCATCTGTCATTTAACCGCTCACGTTTAAATGACAGCGGAGAGACTCGCCCACCGTTTCGACAGACCATCCTTTTACAGTAATCAGCACAGAAGCGGTTGAAAGTGGACAAAAGAGACGGATTTAAATACCAGGTGTAAACGTGATGTGTCTCTCTCGTCCACTTGTGATCCGATCGACAAAAACACATCTTAATACCAAGTGTAAACAGACCCTTTGACTTTAGAAATTAGACCATTTTCCCATTGCACCATGACCTTTAAAATGATACCTCACATGAATATAAAATTTCTTATTTAAAACCACATATTTATAAAATATATAAGAGCATATTTTCAGCAGTTACCCAATGATGTGAGCATGAAGGCTATGTTAGGGTGAAAACCTTTGTGATAAAGAGATCAATGGGTTAAATGTCTGTAAACACCTCCACCTGAGGGTCATATATGGCGGGTAACAGCACCACCTGAGGTTGTATTGATTGTTTTACAGTGTCTCTTTATAAACAACTTTATTGTTTTACCAGCTGTCTTACAATGTCTTTTGTCATTTCATTTTCAGTGGCTTCCCCAAAAGTAATAAAGCAATGAAAAGAATAGCAGAATCAATGATTGAAGTCCATCAGGAGAAAAGTGATTCCTCTGATGTCTCAACAATACACAACATCATAAAATCAGGAACAACACTGATTGAAAACACAATCGAGAAGTTGGAAGAGGATTTAGATCCGGTTCAAGAGTGTGCCATGAGTAAGAGTCGTGCTTCTCCAGTGAAAATCTTCTGTAATAAACATTTTAATGATTTTTGGCAAAACTGTGCCCCATTCTGTGATCAAATTTAAACTAGTGTTTGTTCTTGTTTTTCAGTGCATGAACCGGTCATAAATATTCATGTTTTCCAGAGCCAAGGTACTGAGCTTGGTGTTTCAATAAACTGGAAAAAAGCAGAATTTTAAAAAATTTAATGCAACAAACAATAGGGCATTTTTCTTTCTTTCTTTCTTTCTTACTTACTTTCTTGTGTATTGAAAAAATAATTTCAGTGTTGCACATCAGCTTGCTTTGGTTGTCCTAAATTGAATAAATGTTAAGAACATGAAGTGTGAACTAATAAAAACATCTTACAGTTCCAAAATTTACCAGGCACTACGAAGAACTTGCATCAGTTTTCCCAGAAGCATCAGAAAAAGATTACATTTTGGAACTACTTAAAGAAATCATTGATAAAGGTAACATAAATGTACACAATTGTGTTAGAATTCAATGAGATTAATGAGTATTATTATTGACGGTGTATTTTCATACAGGGTCAGAGAGGACTGATGTCTGTCCCAGCATGTCAGACTGTAGACATGACGCACCCTTCATAGACAACCAGTCTGTTACAGGTGAATTTAATCTTTAAAATATTTCATTTAACTCGATATTTACTAGATAAAGAAAATTTAAAGGGTGATTGCAGTGGCAAAACTCATCTAACTAAGGGCTTAATTTTAGGTCCAGATTAAAAAGATTGCTAGTGCATTGTTAGATTGGTTAGTAGGCAAGTGTTATGCAGTAAGGATAAAACTCTAAAAGCACTGATGGGAACGTAAAAGTCATCATTACAATGGATAAATAAACCAAGCCCAATCCTGTGTCTCTATGATGTTCTGATGACAACATATCATTACTAGATGGTTGCTAAAGCAGGCCAACCAGGTACAAGGTGATACTTAAAGACTGTTTGCTAACTTAATGTTTCAACATGTTTTCATTTGAGAAATTTACTCTGGATAAGTTTTTAATGAACCTCTATGTGTATGATTGCATGTTGGCTTGGAAGTTGCTAAAATTGATAACAATAAATGAAAAACAAATGAATCTCCTGTCACTTACGTGTTCAATGGTTTGATTTTCTTTTATCAGCTTCAAATACTCAAAGTGTTGAATTCCCCTTCGATTGTAAGAGCTGTTCTGAGTTCAAGGTGAGTGACATAAATCACATATATTTTTCCATACTCGCACCATTACAGTTTCCACAACATTTTACAAAGCATTTCTGTGTCTGTTTTCATTATTGTCTACTAGTGTTTGTGCATATTTCATATTTGCTGTAGGTTTCATTTTAAAGTGCTTCCCCAAATCCAACCTATCCTCTAAGTTAATTTGGGGTTTCCAAACCTGGGGTTCACAAGGGAATTGTAAAGGGTTTATGAGTTTATTTTAATTAATTACAAATAAATCATTTAAATTTCTAAATAAAATACTTGCACAAAAGTTTAATCTGCGTGTCATGTGACATTACACAACACTACAATACTTCAGAAAACTGAGAACTTAGGTAAAATGGACAGATATTGTACATAATGAAAGAAAATAGCCCAGACTGATCTCACAGAAAGTTGTGTTATAGTCACACAAAATTTGATTCATTTATTTGTGTCCATGGCACGGAATTCAGCTTTTTTCGTGCCTTGAGCATGAATGTCTTTTTAATGTCTGTGGCACGACTTTCTTTTTTGTTTCATTTTATGTATTGTTTCTCTTTGTTTTTTCATATTTTCTTACTATTGTCAGTTGGGGTTATTATTATATATAAAAAATGCCAAAAAATAGATGGAATATTGTTTTCAGAATGATTTGGATTCATTTTGGACACAGTACACAGGTAGTTTATGAACCTGCACCAGACTCGAGTAACATACCAGCAGTTTAGCTTAACATTGTTTGAAGCAACCTAAAAGTCCTGCTGTTGTGCTTAAAGGCTTTTAAGCAGTTTAATTTTGAACATTTGAACTAATTTTTAAAAAAATATTGAATTTGTTTACAAAACCTACTGTATGAAATGATATATGAGGTAATACTTTTGCAGGATTCATCTAAATGGGAACTGTTTGAACCCTCGGAGATCTCAGATGATGCACATGAGATGATGTACAGGTACTTAATATTATTATTTTATACAGATTCATCAACTTATTAATTAATGATATAGTAATCATCGTCAGGTCATTTCTCCGCCAGGATCACTCTGGTATCAGGCCGTTATGAGTGCATGAGAACCGGTCTTCGTGTTGAATGTTCTGGTGACGTTCAGCTGGAGTATCAAACATGTGACTGGGATCGTGTTCATCGTGAACCAGTAATGAAGGATTATTCACCCTGTGGTTCATTGATGGATGTTAAAGTCATCTCAGGAGAACTGAAGGCAGTCTATCTACCTCATTTTCTTTGTTTAGGTATGTTTATATTAAATCTGAGATTGTAAATGTTTTATGTAAAATAAGACGTAACATATAAATGTAATAATTTTCAGGTGGATCTATTGATGAGGATAAAGTGAAAGTTCTTCATGTTGAAGACAGTGGAGTTTCACTGGAGAAATGTGAGTTAACTCGATTTCATGCCAAGCTTCTGGATAACACGTTTTCTGTAAAAGGTCTTCTGGTGCGGATGGGCTTACCTGTGAATATTCACTGTCAAACACTGATCTATCAGACTGAAAAAACTCATCTGACACTTCATGTCTACCTGATTCCAAATGATAATAAATTGAAAGAGGTACATCATCATTTAAAGGAACATGTTTAAGATGATTAAATATCTCATGTTTTTTATAATGTTGACATTTTTGTTCTGTAGGCCATTAATAAAGAAGAGAGTACAAATATGTTGATCAAAAAGCCGAAACCTGTAAAGCCACTTCCGATGAACACCTGGTTTACATTTACACCACTGAAGAAATCTGAGTTTCGTTCTCAAATCACACCTGAGGTAACTTGCTGTCCAAAAGACTTTTCATAAACTAAAGTACTGAATACAGGGAGTGATGTAAGAATGAGTAATGTTTCATGACTTTAACTATTATTGTATCTATTTTATTAACACTTTTATTTGAATCTAAACCTGCATCATGTCCATCCATAAAGCTTTCAACTCATATTACTTTCTCTTCATTAGCGTTTACAGCTCACATACAGTGAAAATTACTTTGAAGTATTTGTTGAATCTCCAACAAAGGACTTCTCTCTCCAGCTAAAGCCACAGAAAAAGGATGAAGTTGTATGGGATGTCAGTATACGTAAGGGTACGATTTTTTTCCACCAAATGTGCCTGAGCCCCTGTTGTTCAGACCCTTGTACACCAACCGAATATAATCAACATTAATGCTTACTGGATTAAAGCTTGCAATAGATCTCTATGGAGCAACAAATGGTCTCATAAATAACCTAAAGTATTATCAACAGACAGACCCTATCGTATATTAGAACCTTCTGCTGGAGATCTTACGACCCGATTGGATATCCCCTGTATGGATCATTTGAATTTATTGGCCATTTGCTTCACACCTTTTACTTATGTCGTGCCAAACTGATATGCCTCTGGTTAGCCTAGTTAACATTAAAGGGCCCATATCATGCAAAATCCACTTTTACGAGGTGTTTGAACATAAATGTGTTTATGCTGTTTGAATAATCTCTTGTTTATCTCTCTTAGGTGATTACAAGCAGATCATTTCTACAGTTGGTAAGAAACAATGATTCAGATAGAGCGCCTGTAGAGTGCATTTAAATAAAATGGTACTGAATTAATTTGGTTATTTTGCAGATGGACACACATCAGCTCGTTTAACTGGTGAGAAAAAAATCTTGATCATTTTACATGATATTATAATTGTGATGATTAATTATGATTTCTGATTGCATTGAAATATTTATTTTGTGTAGGACACCTGCATTCTTTCCCAGATGAAAAAGTACACTTCCATAATTTACTTAAAGTGCTCTAAAAATTCTTCTTTAGTGCTTCTTGAGATAATCTTGGGAGCATCTACTTGTCTGTGCTGGTTTGAGACACCATGAAGATGAACTAAAATGTGCTAAAAACGTATTTTAAAAAGATACATTGTAAAAAATTGATGTGTTAGTTTCTTGCACATTGTGTGTGTGTCATGCCATTTGGGGTGTTATTTCATGTTAAAATGAATGAAAATAAATCGCGGGTTGTGTTGAGAACAGTGATGGGAGTAATGCGTTGCAAAGAAATTCTGTTGCTTCCACTACTTTTGGGGTTAATGAGCATGTAGCGAAGTATTTTTTTTTTGATCAAGTAGCGCAGGTACAATTGGTGAAATTTAAGTGAGTTTGTTACTCGTGTTGTGATGGATGAACACTTGCAGACAAGACATTTCGGATCTAATGTCGCAGGACCATAGTGGGCGGCACAATGAATAATAACACAAAGGGTGTGTTAGTATACGGACAAAACATTAAATGTCTTGTCTGCAAGTGTTCATTTATCACAAAATAGAGTAACAAGTAACAAACTCATTTAAATTTCACTAATTGTAACTGCGTTACTTGATTAAAAAAAATACTTTGTTACATGTTTATTACCGCTAAAAGTAGTGGAATTACAGTAACGGAATTAATTGTAACGCGTTGCTCCCATCACTGTTTTGACACAACTTGTGTTGGCCCTTTGATTTGTTTTGGCATGAAGTGGCACGTTGGATGGCGTGACACACAATGTGTGGGGGATGGACACATTATTTTTTACAGTGTAGGTTCAAGTTTAATACATGTAAAGATAGTATGTTGAAAGCGCATTTTGGTTCATCTTCGTGGTGTCTCGGGGTAGCGCAGATAGGTATGTCCTTGGGATTGTCTCAGGAAGTACTAAAGAAGTATTTTTAGTGTATTAAAGGTGTAATGTGTAAAATGTAATGTAAAAGCTGCATCTAGAGGTGAGATTGGCAATTGCAACCAACATCAATTTCGAAACAGAAAGAAAAGCTATGGTAGCTGCCACAGGACAAACATGTCATTGTCTGACTGAGACAAGTACGTGGTGACAAAACACGCTATGTAGAGCAGTTTGTCCATTTAGGACTACTGTAGAAACATGACGTTGACGTCAATGTATGTGGACCCGTGGCGTATGGAGATAAAAGCGGCTCATTCTAAAACAATACAGTTCATTATGTAAGGTCTTTATACACCACTGATAATATAGTTGTGTAGATTATATTGCATTTTGTCAAGAGATCCTAAAAGATACTCAATGCACCTTTAAGTACAAAATTAGTGGGTGAAAATAGAGCAATTTAGGTACTCTACATTATAAAAGTGTACTTTTCACCTGGGAATTATGTGTACATTCAGCACAAAACAGTGTGATCTTGAATTATTTACATGCTTTTACCTTTGAGGTCATGCAAATAAACTCGCAGAAAAAAAACTGCTGTGCCTGACCATTCATGCTCACTTTCCCAATTTCGAATACCTGATTCAGAACAAACTACGCCTAAAGCTGAGCAACTTTCATGGTGAACAAAACTCAGGCACCAACTAATCTTACCTGACTAGTCATTTTACAGACCCCAGATCTTTCTCTGAGTAAAAACCTTCAGTAAATCTGTAAGTTGTGTTGTCTGCTGCAGGTACAGGATCTGTGTCTGATATCCTCCTGGAGTGTCTTGAAGATCTGAAATCTGAAGAACTGAAAAAATTTATATGGTATTTGACTCATTTGAGGGGGAAAGACAAAATTCCCAGAAGCAAACTGGAGGACAAAGAAATATGGGAAATTGTGACATGTATGATTGAACATTATCAAGACACTGGTGCTGTTAAAGTTACTCTGAAGGTTTTAAAAATGATGAAACAAAACCATCTTGCAGAACAATTGCAGGAGAAGTATAGACAGTTTCAGCAGTAACAACATAAACAAGCGGCGTTCATGGTAGACACGTAACTTCCGGTTAACTCCGCTACGAATAAATAACAACAAAGTACTTTTGTATAATAAGCTAAATAAACAACACGTAGATTACCTAGAAAACCAAAACATTTGTTATTTTCGATGAGGTATTTGTTCAAGAGTTCAGTTTAGCAACTAGTCGGACCATTAAACAAACAGAAACCGGAAGTAAAGTTGGGGCCAGACACGTATCATGTCACTGCACATGCGTCCAATGAAACCGTCTATAAAGTGTAAAGCTGAATTTGAATAACATGACGATGAGCACGACTGACGACTTTCAGCAAAGGCACGAACACAAGCAGCCTACAGGTTTCAATTTATTTCAAATCACAGAGAAAACAGAACTGCAGCTAGGGATGCATATCAATTAATCGCGATTAATCTATAGCAGAATAAAAGTTTTTGTTTACATCATATATGTGTGTGTACTGTGTATAATAACTTTGTATAGTTAAATGCACACACATGCGTGTATATATTTAAGCAATGTTTACATGTGTATATACATTTGTATATTTATGTATAATTTATATTATATATAAATATAAATACTTAATATATAAATATATTTTTTTCTTAAAATTATACATGCATGTGTGCATATTTATATATACATAATTATTATACACAGTTCACACACATATATGATGTAAACAAAAACTTTTATTCTGCTATAGATTAATCGCGATTAATTGATATGCATCCCTAGCTGCAGCACATAAAACAGACAAGAGCTCAGCAAATATGAAGAAAAGATAAAACACTAATCAAGATAAATAAACATGGGTGACAATAATGAGAAACACATGGGAAAAAACAGGGAGATTCAGCTACTGTATGTATTCTAACTGGATGTAAACATACAAAATAATTATCTTGTAAAAATGTAAAGATTTTTCTTGTGTATTGGTTAATGTCAAATAAGAATATCTGAGACCTCTTTCAAATGTGTGTTTTTATATTTAATTTAGTATGACTTTTATGTTCGCTATTAAATTTGACTGACATTTTGCTATCCCTGCTTATAAAACCAGCTTAAACCAAGCCAAGCTATTGTTCAGCTAGTTTTGCTGGTTGGCCAAAATTCTTTTAAAACCGGCTTGCTAAACCAGCAGGATGACCAGCTAAAATAAGCTTGTTTTTATCTGGTTTTTTTTAGAATTTCTAATTTTATGGAAGTTACATTAACCTACAGTGACATTGTGATTCAGTTAATTTAATGATGTAAACAATAAAATCTATTTTGAAATTTTATTTTGTGGTTCAACATTGAATGAAAGTGCAAATGCAAATCAGATTATAACTGGGATGAAGTATTATCTTTAAAATGCTTTCATGCTGTTTTTTCTACCAGCAAGTATTTTTTTTCATTCTTATAATTAAATTGCAAGATCATTAAAAATACAGTGAAAAGAAATCTGGCCCATCATTGTGCCACGAGATAAACGGAAGTCTTAGTATGGACAGACGAAATGATAGAACTGTGCACTCCCTTTTTTATTACCAATGTTTCAGAGAAGAAGCCTTCGTCAGGGTGCACTCTTATACCCCTTTTCACCAGAAAGAACCGGGTGCTGGTTCAGAGTGTTGTTGCTGGTTTGAGGTTGGATCAGCTAGTGAGCTTTTTAGTGTGTATGGTGTGGTTTTGATAGGGTCAGGATTAAATGATTAACTAAAGATTATTATTGTTTGGCTGCTGTGTGTTTTAGTCTGCTTTTTATGCTTGTATAGTCACATGAAATAAACACTTTCCTCAGGTTTTATAGTCATCAAACACTTTATTTTTCTAAAAAAACAATGCCCACATCTTTCATTTCTATCTGGCTTTGTATATTTGTACAGTACTTTGTTTTAAACATAGCGACAAATGCAATCTAAAATGCAAAAGTTATCTGACAATAAAAAAAACTAAAAAACAAAACAAAGACATATTTCGTCAAATGTGTTGTCATGTTCCTAAACCTTTTAATGCCAATTTATAACTGTATTCATGATGAGTCTACTATGAAGTCTACTACAGTTTACTATAGTTAATACTAAAGTTCACTAAAGTAGTTGTTTTAAACTAATGTTAGCAGATGTTAATCCTTCAGTGTGTGACCGGGTTTAATAACAGAAAGACGGGGTTTGATGACAGAAAGATAGCAGCACAGTCACAGTCTGCTGGTTTACTGATGAATGAATGAATGAATGAACGAACGAACGATGGGACGTCTGTATTCAGGGAAATCATGAACTCTGTTTAAATGTCATTATAATGTAACCTGCTGCTTTAATCTGTTTTATATTTTAGATTGCCTAAACAGTCAGCTAGAGGAAGAAGACATTGACGAAATAATTAAGTGTGTTACTGTACTGTCAATAAATGACTATTAAATTGTGCTTCCTTTTAGTTTAGATAAATGGTATTTGAGTTCATCAAAAATAATAAACACAAAGGAACAGGTGCTTATGAAAACTATGTTTTTCCTCAAACGCATGCTATTTTAATTTGATCCCTTCAAAAACAGTGTCTTCAGTTATCCAACAAGTGTTAAGTAAAGGAGCTAAGTGTAAAATACATACAAGTAATATAAACATCCACTGTTAACGTGGTTATTAAGGTCATATTATTTGTGTAGACTCACAACCTCCCGGAACACCTGAAGATGATATGATAGATGAATGATTACACTGTATAAGAAGCTGTAAGGGGATTGGTGGCCAAGACATTATTAAAGAGATATCTTATGTGAACTGAAAACACTTCTTTGTTTTTGTTATTTTAACAATTGTTTCCTCGTTTCAATTCGTCAGTAAATAAATGCAAATAAAACTTGGCAGAAATGTTGTCGTAAGTTGGCAGAATGAAACAAAAATTGCTGTAAACACACACACGCGCGCGCCCGCACGCAATTTGTGGACTCACTAATTCATATCAACAATATAAATGACTCTAAATTCCTTTGTTTAAGATACAGTATACCATAAAGCTTACATATTTATACCATACGAAACTGACTGCTATATACTTATTTTCTAAACAAAGGGAATTTTCTTAAAATTTTCTTTCTGACAATGAAGAAGGGTTTCAGGTAAGTGGATCCACAGTAGCTTTGGCGTCTACGCTCCGTTGTTAAATCTTCATCATTGTCGCACTTTCTGACATATGCACAGATTTTATATGCAGAGAAAGCTGTCCGTGAATTGCTCGCCCCAGCTGTAAAATGAGATCTAAATCACTGATAATCATATTGTATTGAAAATTAAATGAAAACCGTTGATACCACGGTCTGAGAAATGTCTATGTTTGAGCGGTGTGTAAGGGATTAATGCCTCTTGTGTTGTCCAAACAGGCAGTGTTTACAACAAAATGGAAAAAATACTTGAGTTGCACTATCACTTTTTTTTTTTTTAATATAATTATTTATTCTGTAATATGTTGCATACAGCATGCTTTTCATTTTAAATAAATGTTCTTAATTCCAAACTAGTCCCTTGTTTTTTAGTTAAATTATAAGACTAAAGCTGTTATATGTAAATTTAAATCATGTTTTTTTTAAGTACTCGGTATCGGCAAGTACTGAAATGCAAGTACTCGTACTCGTATAACAAAAAAGTGGCATCCCTAGAAAAAAATCATAACTGAAACTATTTTTATAGTATTTTATTTTCTCCATAGGAAAAATAAATGTTTATAGAGTCTAAAAAAATCAGTTCTAGAACTATTCAAGTTTGTAATCGATGGTCAATGCCGATTTGCATAGCTTCAGTGTATTTTTAAATGAATGCTTACATTTGTATTTATTTTTAACAGGTGTAATTATACTTTAATAATTGTTTATCAAAGCCCACTAATGTTATGCTTTATTTTAAATTCTTTATTAAAAATACTTCAGTCATACATTTAAACTGACACCTGTCTACCTGTCTTTTAAGCAAATGCAAATGTGAAGTATGCAGTTACTGTGACACTATAGTGCAACCTGTGACCCTTTTGTGTGCCTTACCTGACTCAACCCAAACTCCACAGTACAACCCATTCTCATAAAATGCGTATAAATAGCACACAGTGTTAAAGTCATGCAATACATACACCAAATTCCAATTTTAGGTTAGATTTTGGGATTTTAATTTAATATATAGGTTTCTCCATGCTTGGATTTGGGGTTAGAATTCGGGTTGAAATAAATAAAACGACATGAAAAGATGCAACATATTAAGTGAACGGTAAGGACTGCCATATCATATGCACGCAAAATTAAAATTTGCTGTATGTATTGCACGAGTTTTCACACTCGCAAATCTCACCAGGTAAATATAGTCTACTTTTAATGAAAGGTCCAACATATTACAACTACTTCTAACTGTGTTTTGACATGACGTGGTGCAACCCAAAATACCCGGTTAAAAAGTCACAGCTCACCACTACATAACAAATACCCAGATGCTAAAAAAAACCTTTTTTAATACTCTCAATGTTTCAGAACATAACACAATGTGTTTCCAAGTCAAAATAAGTTTTTCAAACTGATTAGAAAATTTGCAAATAATTTAATCCAAATAAAAGCAAATTCTCAAGCAACATGTCCTCTGGTTCCAGTGCCAAACCAGGATGCTTGGAAATTAAAGACCAACTGAGAAACTTTTATATAGCAACAGTTTTGAGCCGCTGTTTCCTGCAGCACACCAAACATTCAATGCCGTTAGCAGTTCACGCGTTTCTTCATCTCACCGGCTTTCATGAGGGCTTTAATGGCTCTCGCTCTCATTTCCAGTTCCAGTAACTCCAGCTGCTGAGCCGACGGCGTCCCCGTTTGTCCCGGAGCAGATCTGTCCGGAGCGGCCGATGTCTCACCTGATGCTGACGTTAGATCTTTGTTAGCGTCGGAGGACGTCAGAGCCAGAATCTCACTGACGCTTTTGTCAATGTCCTGCTGAAGCTGCACCTTCGGCTCAGCCGATTGGACGGTCGTAGTGGGGGGTGGAGCTTCTTGTCTGATCGACGTTTCTTGAGGTTTGACATCTTTATGGCCCTCAATGTCGCTGTCGTCAACATCTGCGTTGATGCTCAGAACGTCACTGTCCTCTTCAGATCCTGCACATGAGACACTTGTGTGATTCTTATTCAGTAATGCATCTAAAATAACCCATCATTAATGATTTACCTTGCTTTTCATCAGCTTCAGGGTTTTCTTTCAGACAAGATGTGGAATCCACGATACTGTCCTGTCTGCATGTTATAAAACACTGTTATCATCAAAACATGACACTGAAGAGTTGCTGTAAAGTATTACAGATTAGACAAAACATTAATGTAATGGAGATTCTTTATTGATGATGTTAAACGTGTTATTACTTACTGGGTGTCTGTCGGTTTGTTCTTCCCTTCAGGAGCTGACGTAACCGTTAACTCTTTACCTTCACAAACAACAACATATCAATCATTCATCACTACACAAGAATAATGACAGTGAGTCTGAGGACTAAACACAGTCTTACCTTCCAAAATCTCCAGCAGATGAATGTCAGAAAGCTGCTGTAACTGATCCCAGCACAGTGTCTTTATCTCATTTAAAGAACAGTCCTGCAGATAATAGTAATGTAATGTCTGGTTAGTACACTGTGTTGTACTTTATAAACAGGAAGTGATGTAATCATGTGATATATAACTCATAAGTATTTTAGAGATAAACCTTGAGTTCATCAGGAAGCATCTTTTTGAGTTTATTCTCCCCCAGCACATGAAAACACTGCTCCAGCATCTCTTGGCGGTCCTGCATGTAGGCGCTGATGGGTTTGAATAACTTGTTCAGGTCCAGTCCACCTTCCTCCAGATCACTGGGCTCCTGAGGAACATCATGCAGGTCCTGCTTCTCTCTGGGGTTCTTTAATGGACACATAATACTGATGTGAACGAATCAAATCAAATACAACTGAACGAAAGAAAACGTATCAATTCTGATCAGTGATTCATTCATGTTGGGGTCATTTACTGAGAGGAAATAATAAATGAATGATGAATCAATGAATCAATCATTTCCTCCTTTATCTTTTAGAAATGCTGTACTACATGTAACATGTAAGATTATGTATTTCAGGTAATTCATGATCAATTAAATAGTTTGCTTACAGATTCAAACACATCATAGATGCACAATAAAATCTGATTGAAAATCTAGAAATGCTTCAATCTCTCCATCATTAAAACAATCAGACTGTTGTTTCATTTTTGAATGACATGTACACAGACTATATAAACATTAAAACGAAATATAAGCACAGCGAGATGTAAGTTAATTACAACATTACTGTCTGCTGGTCAGTTTAACACACAGATTGCTTGACAGCAGTCGTTGTTAGTTAAGTTGATAATGTTAATTTAAGACATCTCTCTTACCTCCGCGCTGGACTCTGTACTTCTCCTCTTCTTCTCTCCATCACCAGACTCTCGATCAAATTGTCTTCGTTTCTTTTCTTTCTCTCGTTTCTTTCCCTCCTCCTGCATCTTTCCTCTCCAGTGCTGCAGGAATGGATTGCAGACGTCGCGCGTCGATGACGTCACACGCTAGCGCTCTGATCATGGGAGCCGAAACTGCAGCTAGAACTCTTATCTTTATTTTTTACAAAAGTACTGCACTGAATAAAACGGTAAAAAACATGCAATATTTCTCCTAATACACGACCGAGTCAAACGTGTGTTTTTCTCATATTTTCCTGACTTAAATGTTGTTGTATAAACAAAGCAAATTTACTTTACCACGAGGAGCTTCTCAATTCTTAAACCCTTTCTTGTGCCTCTCTGGGCTCCCCACTTATAGAGTCACATATTAGAGTCAATAGGAAAGATCATTCAGATTTTAAGAAATGTTAAGGCTTGAGTAAAAGGAAGTGATGAGCTAAGTAAAGAGGAGGTGATGGCTGAGTAAAGAGGCCGTGAGATTTGTGGAAAGAGGAGGTGAGCCTGAGTAAAAAGGAGGTGATAACTGAGTAAAGATGGCTGAGTAAAGAAGATGTGATGGCTGAGTAAAGAGGAGGTGAGATTTGTGAAAAGAGGAGGTGATGGCTTAGTAAAGAGGAGGGAAGAGTTGTGAAAGAGGAGGTGAGCCCTGAGTAAAGAGGAGGTGATGGCTTAGTAAAGAGGAGGTGAGATTTGTGAAAAGAGGAGGTGAGCCCTGAGTAAAGAGGAGATGAGGGCTATATAAGGTGAGCCCATTCAAACAAGGTGGCAAATCAATATCAAATGTCATAGTTTTTTGTCTGGTAAATAAATATCTAATGCATGTTTCATCATGATACATGCAAGAATTAAAGACATTTAAAATATTTGTTACAAAAAAGAAATATCTTGAATATTTTGAAGTTGTTTTATCTTATTTCAATGCTTGTTTTGTCTCATTCTTAATGATTTATTTTTAAACATCTTGAGACTTGGAAGTTTGTTGAGGCCCCCTGATGGCCACGCCCCTTTGCCTGAGAAACACAACACAACATGACGGGATTATAATAGAAAATTATATTTTTGGTCAAACTGTATAAATTAATTCATGTACATCTAACGGTGAGTACATTACGATATATTTTTATATATTTGTTGTGAACTATTCCCTTAAGGCGGATTCGGGCGGGCGCGCGCGCAGCTGAGGCACGATCGTCGGGAATGCGCGCGCTCGCGGGCGGTTCTCGGCGGATCTTGGGTCAGTCATGGCGGAGGGGGAGTTGGACGTCGATTCTCTGATCTCCAGACTGCTCGAGGGTGAGTTTCATGAATCTCTCATGAGTTTAGACACAGAGATATGAGTTTATGTTGTCGTCTGTCGCGGGTTTGTGCGATTATTTGACACAAAGCCTCTGTGTGTGTTTGCGTTCAGACGTCTGCTCGGCCTTTAGCTGCAAACACCGTCAATATAAGACGATTCATCGCGATATTTCAATATTTAAGACGACACACACGATCACTTCGATCATCTTATAAGTGCTACATGTTGTTAACGTTTATTTGTGTTTTTGTTGACGTGTTGTTATTGAAGCGTGCGCGTGTGTTGTTTGTTATTGAATAGTCAATGTGTTGTTATATGGTTGTGTTTGTTGTTTATTATCTAAGTGTATTTGTGTTGTTTTGTTATAGTATTTCTTTAGTAATTCAGTAGTATTGACTGCAGTAACGCTGTGTTTATTATCTGTGTTAGTTACGTTATTTATAAATGCGTCAGTTGTGTTTTATTTTTAATCAGTTAGTCATTGACCCGTTATATCATTTACATAATCTGATAAAGTATTAAAATATTGAACCTAACCTAAACTCTCACATATTTAAAGCTAATTTGAAGCCTTAATCGTAATATATAATCTGTTAAGTGACGTATTTCCGATTTAAACTAAATGTTTACATTGTACATTGCATTGAGCTTGTGTTTATATATCAGCAATTGCTTGTATGGTAAAATAAAGCGCCTGTGTTTAGTACACAGTGTAAGCAAACCAGAAAACGTTGAGCAAATTCAGGATTAGTTTTAAAGTAGTTAATCAGGATTAATCGTATCAGGCAGTGCAACGAATCACTTCTCATATATTACTGCTAAATTCTTCATAATCCATATAAATTAGAGTACAAATCACGGCAGCAGAGAGAGGCAAAGTAAAATATTATTATATCCAAAGTAATACGTGTTCTATTTCATCCCTACTGACCGCCAGAGGCGGTGCTTAAGCACTGAATGATCCATCTCGCGCATGCGCAGGTCGAGTGTTTATACCAACAAAGTCACCCGTGGCCCCTGGTGCCTGCGGAGAGTCTGTGGCTTCCGGTGGCATCAGAGGATCTGTTCCTTTTCATCTTCTCGCTTCGCAGGTTGTTTTTTCCGCGCTAGCAAAAGACTACAGGATATTGTGTTTCATTCGTTGCTGGTGGCCTTGTGACATTTTATTGTCGGAGCAGCGAGTTGCTCGCCCTCCAAAGGCCGCAACGAAATCTACCGACAGGTGAGTTACAAACTTTTTATATAACTGCTCGTTTGGTGCATTTGTTGGTGACGGCTGTGTTTTCGCTCCCTCTCCCGACATTTGTAATCTAACGTTAACAGTTACCTTTATATTATTGATTCATCTGCGATTTATTGTTGTAACACGGACGAGTTTTTTGGTTGATTGTTCAACTGCGCTCGTGTAGTTACTTTGTGCCAACTCGGTTGTGCCGGTTTATTTTGTTAAACGTCTTTTTGCGCTTTAACTGCGCTTTTTGTATTTAGTACCAACTCGGTTGTGTCGGTTTTTGTTAAAAGTTCGGCGCTTAACTGCGCTTGTGTATTCGTGCCAACTCGGTTGTGCCAGCTTTTTGTTAATCGTTCGGCGCTTAACTGCGCTTTGTGTATTTTGCAACAACTCGGTTGTGCCAGTTTTTTGTTAATCGTTTCGGCGCTTAACGGCGCTTTGTGTATTCGTGCCAACTCGGTTGTGCCGGTTTTTGTTAATAGCGCTTACCCTTAACTGGCTTCACAACGTTTGCGGTAACGGTTGTGCTTTCGCTCCCGGCACCGGTACTGCGTTTAGTGTCTTATTTTCTCGTTACCCTAAGCTGGTGAAGGCAGTGCTTTCACTCCCGTTACCAGCATATTTGTACCTCAGTGACTAGATTGGTGGCAGTGTTCCCGCTGAAGCTAATCTTTTTTCTTTTTTTGCTACATTTGTTGGTGAAGGTTGTGCTTTCGCTCCCTCTCCCGGCATCTGTACTGCATTCTGTGTCTATTTTTTCGTTGGGATAGTTTACCCTTAGCTGGTGAAGGTAGTGTTTTCGCTCCCGCTCCCAGCATAGGTGTGCCCCTGTGACTAATTGGTGGCAGCGTTTCCGCCGAGGCTACCTTTTTTCTCAGTTGCCAGCATGGTTGGCAACCACTCCTGCTCGGCCTGTATGGCTCCTCTGCAGCTTGAGGATGGCCATGATTTATGTCCCTCATGTCTTGGCTTCGAACATTTAAAGGAGGGTCTTTCTGACGACCCCTGCATGAACTGCGGTATCATGCCTCGGGCAGTGAGGGCAGCTAGACTGGCTGAGGTGGAGCAACTGTTGGGCTCTACTTTGTCGATTGGACATTTGACCCCAGCCCAGCGACTGGTTCCAGATCAGTCTGGGCAGTCTAAACGTCGGGCTGCTGAGGCTGCAGGCCCCACTCCTGCAAAAAAGACTAAGGGACCCCGGCTTGCCTCTAAAGTGGACCAACTAACAGCGGAGCTCAATACTATGAAGTGCCTCTTCCTGGCTTTCCAGTCCGGTACTGGAGCAGAGCCGCCAGATGATTTTGTCCCCTCGGCAGCCTCCTTGGAGTCGGAGGACGATGTGCTTTCCATGGCAGCGTCAGCTGGCCAGTTTAATGAATATGAGCCAGAGGTACTTCCACAGATGGAAGCCTCCCAACCTTCTGGGGCCTGCTCCCGTTCTTCAACCCATAGCTCTACTGGTGGTGTTGAGGACTGCTCTATGGGAGCCATCATTCGTATGGCTCTTGCTCGTCTCCAGTTGGACGTCCCGCAAACTCAGCCGGCTCCGGCCAGTGCTTTTTTCAGGCGTGTCCCAGCCTCCGTCAGCTTTACTGCGCCCCCATCGGAGGAGTATTTGAGGGAGTTGCAGGCATGTTGGAGGGATTCTAGGGCCCTCTCTCATGCAACGTCCGATGGCCGGACCCTGGCAGCCATGCAGGACGCCCAGAAGTTCGGATTGGACCGCATGCCAGCAGTTGAGCCGACAATAGCGGCTCTTATCATCTCACCTGATGAGGCTTTGAGGCCGGATGCTAGGTGCCCTCGTCCCCAGTGCCGGGTTACAGATGACCTGCTCTGTAAGGCCTATGATGCAGCGGCCCGCATGGGACGCATAGGTAACTCCATGTCCCACCTGATGCTCGCTTTGTCAACTTCCCTGCAGGAGACTGAGTTGGATGCCTCTGTCCACAATTTTAGCGATGCTTCACTACAGGCATTCGCATTAATGTCTAGGGAATTGGGGCGGTTGATGTCTACTCTTGTGCAGGCTCGCCGCCAGGTATGGTTGGCACAATCTCCTCTCACTGAGGCCTGTAGGAGAACCCTCCGCAGTGTTCCGGTGGAACCAGGGGAGCTGTTTGGTCCGCAGCTCTGGAAGCGCTTGAGCGCACGGTCCAAGCCGGACGGACTCGACAGCAGCTGTCCGGGCTTCAAAGAAGCGTTCCGCCTCCTAGCAGGCCTAGAGGTCCTCCAGCTGCCCCACAGCGCAGCTCTCGTCCACAGGCTCACCCTAGGGGCTACCTAAGGTCTCTGCGCCCACGTCCACAGCCTGCTCAGCAGCAGGCCCCGACCTTTCGGGTGCCTGACCGGCTGCCCTCAGGACAACCTCAGTCCTTTCCAACCCGTCGTGCCTCTGGAACCTTTAGAGGCCGGGGACCCCGGCGCTGAAGCCCGGGGGTCGGCCGTCGGCTGTTTTTCCCAGCAGCAGCTCAGCTATTGGGCTGCTTCCATCAGGGACCCATGGGTGCTCTCAACCTTAACCCACGGGTACAAACTTCAGTTCCGACGCCGGCCCCCAGCCCATGGCCGGGTCAAGATGACCATCATAAGCGACCCGGCAAAAGCCCAAGCCCTCACCCAGGAGTTGTCCGCCCTCCTGGACAAGGGCGCCATCGAGCCAGTAGATCCCCTATTGCACCCCGGGGGGTTCTACTCAACTTACTTTCTGGTAGCAAAGAAAGATGGCGGACTCCGTCCTATCCTCGACCTAAGGGGTCTCAACAGGTTCCTGAAGGTTCTGAGGTTCCACATGCTGACCACTGCAGAGGTTCTACGTACAATTGCCAAAGGAGAGTGGTTTACGTCAGTAGACCTGAAGGATGCCTACTTCCACATCCCTATAGCTCCACACCATCGGCAGTTTCTGCGGTTTGCCTTTCAAGGGCGTCATTTCCAGTTCCGAGTGCTCCCATTCGGTCTCTCCCTTTCCCCTCGGGTGTTCACCAGGTGTGTGACGGCAGCCCTCTCGCACTTGCAGTCGCGGGGCATGAAGATTCTCCCATATCTGGACGACTGGCTCATCTGTGCGCCATCCCAGTTTCAGGTGGCTCTGGACACGTCGTGTCTTCTCTCTCATGTGGCCCGCCTGGGCCTCCGGGTGAATTTTACAAAGAGTTGCCTGGTTCCATCGCAGGGCACGCTTTTTCTCGGGATGACTCTCGATGCAATCACCATGAAGGCTCGCCCATCACCACAGCGGGTGGACGACATCCTCCGCCGCCTCCTCCTGTTTCGGGGGGGCAGGCAGTTATGCTATGTGGAGTTTTTGCGCCTCCTAGGGAAACTCACAGCTGCCGCTACCGTGATTCCTCTAGGACTGCTGTCGCTGCGTCCCCTCCAGAGGTGGTTGCACAGCTTTCACCTAGATGTCAAGTGGCACCGGCACAGGAAACTCAAGGTGTCACGTCGTTGCCTTCTTGCTCTGGCCCCATGGAGAGTAAGGTCATTTCTCCTGCAGGGCATGCCTTTGGGTTCCATCGCATCTCGTCGGGAAATCCTCACAACAGATGCTTCCCTCTCGGGATGGGGTGCTGTGTGGCAGAATCGAACAGCTCAGGGGCTGTGGTCTGTGCAGGAGCGCTCACAGCACATCAATGTCCTGGAACTGCGGGCTGTGCACAAGGCATTGCAGGTTTTCCTTCCCTTCCTGGGAGGCCGGCATGTGTTTGTGCGATCAGACAATGTCTCGACTGTGTCTCACATAAACCACCAAGGAGGCACCAAGTCTGCACCACTGCTGCAGGCATCCCAGGATCTCCTGCTGTGGGCAGGGCCACACCTGGCCAGCCTGAGGGCGATGTATTTGCCTGGGGAGCAGAATCAGGCGGCAGACTTACTCTCCCGTTGCAGGCCTCCGCCGGGGGAGTGGCGGCTTCATCCGGATGTGGTCCTCAGCATCTGGGACATCTTCGGCAGGGCAGGGGTGGATCTCTTTGCCTCAGAGGAATCGACCCATTGCCCCCTTTGGTTCTCCTGGACGGAGAAGAGCAGCCCTCTGGGCCAGGATGCTCTCGCACACGATTGGCCAGAGGTTCTCCTCTATGCTTTTCCACCAATCCCTCTGATTCTTCCAACACTGCAGAGAGTCCTCCAACACGGTCACAGGCTACTGTTGGTAGCCCCCTTCTGGCCGGGAAGAACATGGTTTCCACTGTTGTACAGTCTCTGCAACGGTTCACCGTGGCGCCTCCCAGACAGGAGGGATCTCCTGTCTCAGTTACGGGACCAAATCTGGCATCCCGATCCTCACCGCCTGCAGCTGTGGGTCTGGTCGCTGCAGGGCCCGACCCGCTGCTGACTGAGTGTTCAGATGGCGTCTGCAATACCATATTGAATGCAAGGGCGCCTTCTACCCGGGCGCAGTATGAGAACAGGTGGCGGCTGTTTACTACATGGTGCTCAGACAGGAATGTGGACCCTATGCACTGTTCAGTTCCAAAGATTCTAGAGTTTCTCCAGTCACTCTTGGATGGCGGCCGGTCCCCGGCTACCTTGAGGGTATATGTGGCAGCCATTTCCTCTCGACATGCTCGGGTGGACAACGACACGGTGGGGTGTCACAGATTGGTGTCCCTTTTTCTGAAGGGTGCATGGCGGTTACGCCCCCCACGAGCACAACGCGCTCCAGCCTGGGATCTACACCTGGTGCTCGATTCCCTATGTTCACCTCCCTTTGAACCCCTGGCTCAGGCAGAGCTGGAGTGGGTCTCTATTAAGACTGCCTTTCTCCTTGCTATCACATCAGCGAAACGTGTTGGGGAACTTCATGCGCTCTCTGTGAGTGACTCATGTTTGAGGTGGAACTCCGATGGCTCGGGGGTTACCCTGTGGCCGAATTCAGCTTTTCTTCCGAAGGTTTTGTCATCAACCAACTTTAACCAGCCTATCCACCTGGCACAATTTACTCCCCCAGAAGGGGAGGACAGATTACGGCTGCTGTGTCCCGTACGGGCTCTCAGAGCCTACGTTGTCGCGACTGCAAGTATAAGGCAGTCAGACCAGCTCTTCCTCTGCTATGGTGGTCCTAGGAGGGGCTGTGCTCTCTCCAAACAGCGGTTGTCTCATTGGGTGGTGGATGTAATCACCCAGGCATATAAACGAGGTGGTCACCCCCTGCCATCCGGGGTGAGGTGCCACTCTACCAGGGCAGTCTCAACTTCATGGGCGGCCCTGCGCGGCGTGCCCCTGGAGCGCATCTGTGAGGCGGCATCATGGGCATCCCCGAGTACCTTCTCCAGGTTCTACCGGGTGAATGTCGCCACCCCCCATCCACTGGAGGTGGTCCTGTTGCCAGACTCTGCGCTGTCCTCTCAATAAGGTACGTGCTAAATTCCTCGTGACTTTTCTGGTATGTGTCATCCAGTGCTTAAGCACCGCCTCTGGCGGTCAGTAGGGATGAAATAGAACGAGAGTTACGTATGTAACTACGGTTCTATGAATCCCGGATGACCGCCAGAGCGTTCTGTCACTCAGAATTCCCGTGTACTCGCGAGAAGATTCTGTAGGAACAGATCCTCTGATGTCACCGGAAGTTATAGACTCTCCGTAGGCATCAGGGGTCACGGGTGACTTTGTTGGTATAAACACTCGACCTGCGCATGCGCGAGATGGATCATTCAGTGCTTAAGCACCGCCTCTGGCGGTCATCCGGGATTCATAGAACCGTAGTTACATACGTAACTCTCGCTTTAAATATGTTTTTACTTTTAAAAGTGAATATTTTCAGTAATCTGAGATGATGGGATGTGTTAAACAGCCTTGCAACAGGTTATCTGTGTTGCTATGGCGATAAACCCATGAACACCAGTTCTGAGCAATATCATGCAGATGTTAACATAACCTTGAAAAAAATAACGTTTTTAACAGTACTGGTATCGGAGATGTACATATTTAGTGTCTTAAATACCCATGTAAGATTTCTGTTTAAGTTCACCTATAACGTTGTTTCTGCATAAATGCGCACATACAAAATTAATTCAATTTTATTTATATAGAGCTTTTTACAATTGTTTAATTGTTTCAAGTCAGCTTTACATGATTAAAAAAAAGAGAAAACAGAAAAACCATAGGACAACAAAATGATAAAGTACAGCGGCTAAAATTAATCCGTACTAGTTAGTGGAGTAATAATGTAACGTAGTTCTAAGATAAGCTAATGTCAGATGACTCCCAATGGGCTGAAAAAAACTTTCGGAAAAAGTCCTTGGGAGAAAAAACTATTGAAAGAGAGCCAGATATAGCTGATCCTATAAGAGTTTGGTTCCAAAACGAGAGAACTAAATTTTTTAATTTTTTTAATAAATCTTGTTTTTTGATTTTGTGCATTCCAATTAATATCAATCAAACTGCAGTTGCCTTCATGACTACAAAGCTAAGTAGCACAATAAAAACATGAAAACATAAGAATAAACATGTTTTGACACAAAAAAAAAAGGAGTAATCTCGTCTTAGAACCAAACTCTTCATATACTATATATTATAAAAAAATTATGTGAATTAAAAGTTTTAATAGTTTTAATTTAGCGTTAAAGGAAAGCAGTTGGTTGTCGCTGGGCAATCCATTAAATATTAAATGTTCTTTGAAGAGTCGTCCCTTCTCCATTTGTTGGGTATTGTAGCTTCTGGTTTGTGAATTTTTAATTACAGAATTCTTACAAATTATGCTGTCTCCCAAAAACAAATTTTTTGTGAGATCCATAAGGCAGGTATATTTCCCTTATCTAAAACAGAAAACATGAGTGCAGTTTGGTATTAATATTAAAAACTTTAACATCCAATGGAATTGCTCTTCTGCATAATGGTGCACAGAATTCAGTTTAAACCCAGTTAGCTTCCTAATCCCATAATGCGGTTTATGTGCTTGAAAAAACTAGTTTGTTGTTCTTTTGGTTAAAGGCGGAGTCCATGATGTTTGAAAGCCAATGTTGATATTTGAAATCACCTAAACAAACACGCCCCTACCCCAATAGAATCTGGACCTTCTTTTGATAGACCCGCCCCACACATACGCAACCCGGCATTTGATTTGATTTTATTGGCTATAAGTGTGTTTTGGTAGTCGGCCCGTCTTCCTTTCCAACGCGTTTTTCAAACATCGTGGACTCCGCCTTTAACATTATCTAGTGGTTTGTGTGTCTTAGAGCAAGTTATGTTTTAAATTACAAATGCATTTTTTTTTATTCTTTTATTTATTGCATAACAGGCACCCATTTTTTGCATTGATCAGTAAGACCAACGTCAATTGATTCAGTAAATGGAGTCACTTTTTTACATTGTTGCATTGTTTTAAAGCAGCTTTACATAAATGACAAAGAAAAGAAACTATCGAAAATTATTAAATATATAGTATATTGAATTAGGGCTGGGAGGTATCATGAGTTTTAGTAATTTCAAATTTAAGCTTAAGTTTTTTCAAACTGTTTGCAGGGATAAATAAACGGTGTCTTTAAATACATTATTTATCATATGCTGTTATAAAGACTGTTTTAGTGATTGTGGCATACACGAGTAAAGGAGGTTACATTCCGGTTGAGAAGGACAATGTTGGACAATTCGCAGGTGTTGCATACTGGACGCTCATATTCTATAGCGTGAGCTTGTCAGACAGAGTCTACCTCCAAAATACACTGTAAAATGTAATTTGTTGACTTTACTTAAAAAAACTTAGGAAACCGATTGCCTCAAATTTTTAAAGTAAAGTTGACAATCAATGTTTAAGTTGTTGTAGCTGAGAAGAAATGTGTTAGGACAACTCATATCATGGTAGTACACTTGAGTACAGTTAACGCAAAATCATTAGTTATGATGACAAAAAAAATGTTAGTCAAGACAACTCATGTCATGGTAGTACAGTGAACTGAA
This sequence comes from Misgurnus anguillicaudatus, assembly GCF_027580225.2. Lineage (NCBI taxonomy): Eukaryota > Metazoa > Chordata > Actinopteri > Cypriniformes > Cobitidae > Misgurnus > Misgurnus anguillicaudatus. Next base: position 852,181 of record NC_073357.2, on the reverse strand, counting down.
AAATAATTAGCTCCCGTCACTAAGGAAATGTCAGTTCAGACAACTGAGTTATGTTCAGTTAGCAGTACTCATTAAGGCAAGTTATCCTTACAAGGCTAAGTGTTCACATTACTAAGGAAATCTTAGGAAACCGATTGCCTTAAAATATTCAAGTAAACTTTACTCAAAAGTTTTAAGTTGTTGAAACAAAGAGAGACAACAGTTTGAATGAATCAATGAAACACTTTATTTGATTGAAACAGATCAATACAGTGAACTGCACATCCAATAAGAGAGAATTTGAATTTTGAAAAAAGACATAAAAACCCAACAAATCACACATTCACCATTACACAAAACCAAGACCAAATGACAAAAAGAAAAAAAATATATATTTCCATCAATAATGTAGATACACCATAAATGTAAGTGTGTGTGTGTGTGTGTGTGTGTGTAAAACAAAGAACTTCACTACTCACTGCACAGAAGATTTTTGAGTGATTGAATTTTGGGCCTTAAAGGAACACGCAGACATTCTGGGTTTTTACCTTATTCACCATATCCCCCAGAGTTAGATAAGTCCACACATACCCCTTCCATCTCTGTGCGTCCTGCAACTCCGTCTGACGCACCCACCGCTAGCCCGGCTCAGCAAAAAGACTGGAAGTAAATGGCTCCAGCTAGCACACTGCTCCAAATAAGTGACAAATCAACACGAACATCTTCCCATTTATATGTTGCGACCTGCATAGTCACAGCGTGCAAAAACAACAAGGTCACGTGAGACAGACATCCCTTAACAGTATACACACAGGAAACTATATTCTCAGATGAAGCACTGATACTTGGGCGGAGTGATTAGCACAACTCTCTCCTCACCAGGGGGCTTCTCAGGTGCTGCGAACAAATCACTCCACCCAAGTAGCAGCGCTTCTATAGTTCCCTGTATGTATACTGCTAGAAGATGGCTGTGTCTCACACGACCCCGCCATTTGTACACGCTGCGACTACACAAATCACAACATACAAATTGGAAAATGTTTGCGCTATCTTGTCACTTATAGGGAGCAGCACGCTAGCTGAAGCCACCCACCTACAATCCCTGTGCCAAGCCAAGCTAGCGGTGGGCGCGCCAGACAAAGCCACAGGACACACAGAGATGAAAATGGCATGCATGGACCCATCCAACTCTGGGGAATTCTGGTGAACAAGCCAAAAACCCAAAATGTTGGTGTGTTCCTTGAGGTGGGGTACCTTCCGGGATTACTGTTAGGATCTCAATGGAGGTGTTGGCCAGTTCCGGTTCATCACAGTCCTAAAAACACAAATTACATGAGATATTATTACACAATTCCACATTGATATACAACCTTGCATTTAGGTAGAAAACACAAAGCAGCCACTTTAGAAAGAAGGTTGATAGGTAGTTCTGATCAGGACCAATTGAGGGTATCTCACATCTGCTCATATTTACATCTGAAGAGGCATTGGCTGATGACACATTAGCCTTATTGAGTTAGCCCTACCATTTGTTCCAAAAACGTGATAGAACACCACCTCCAATGTTTTTGTTGTAGCGAGATATTTTAAGACAACCTTTTTACTAGTAAGTCACCATTGTTTGTTTGACCCATAATGCATTATGGACCGTGACGTAGACCGGTCCAAGCGCCGCTACAAACAAAAGGCAAATAAACTATAACATTATCAAGTGAAGCGATTACCTCAATTAGCGAGCGAAATGTCTGCCATTCAAGACTTTCCAATTTGAGCCTAAACATGCCGTAAACACGGAGGAAGGTATATTTCGCTCGCTAACTGAGGTAATAGCTTATCTTGATAACGTTATTGTTTATTTGCCTTATGTTTGTAGCAGCGCTTGGAGCCATCTACATCAGTCCAGAATGCATTATGGGTAAAAATGCTGTCTTTAAATATCGCTACAACGAAAACATTGGGGTGTTCTTCTATCACGTTTGTGGGGCAAAACGTTAGGGCTAACCCAAAAAGGTTAATTTGTTAAACTAGCCAGAGGTCCTTTTAACTAAAATTTCCAATAAGCATAACCTATGCATTACACATTGTACTGAGCAGTAGGGCTGGGCGAGAAATCGACTGCGATTCTCATGCGCATCTCATCAGTAAAGCTGGCTCCGTGATTAATAGTAAATCACCATCACCTGCTTTCAGGTGGAGCAGCATTTACTACACAGAGCCGTATTTCACAGAGAAGCTCGGCAAAATCTCATGCATTATCAGAGGCGATTTTCCACGATTACGAACACGATTACGAACACGATTTTGCCTAGCTTCTCAGTGAAATACGTCTCTGTGTAGTAAATGCTGCTGCATTTGAAAGCAGGTGATGGCGACTTACTACTAATCATGAAACCAGCTTTACTGATGAGATACGCATGAGAATTGCAGTCAATTTATGGCCCAGCTCTACTGTGCAGTTTGCATTGCATGTCGAAATTGCATATGGCATATATGAAAATAATAGGCCACTTTTATGACACTGTTGTTTCCAAATCTGGAGGTGCTGTGGCATTTGCAATGCATGTGTTGTGACCCCTCTCGGCCATAGGGTTGCTGCGGTGACAGAATTTTCCCACCGGTTAATCGGTGCGTGACAACCCCGATGATACCGGTTTCACAGGGTGGGAGGGGCTTACTTTCAATTTAAATTAGATGCAACTGTTTAAATGCAGTGCTTGCGTACGCTGTCTTAAAGGAATAGTCTACTCATTTTCAACATCAAAATATGTCACCACCTCAACCAAGAACCGTTGACACATCCCTCCACCATCCGTGCGCGCGCACGCAAGCGCTGGAGCGCGCCGCGACGCCCCGACAGCACCCAGCCCAGCCCCATTCACTCAACGGCACCACCCAGAGACAAAGCCAGAAGTGACCAAACACATCAACATTTTAACTATTTAAGACGAGTAGTTATACGAGCAAGCTTGGTGGTACAAAACAAAACCTAGCGCCCCTCCAAGCGGATCCAAAAGAGGAACTATACCCCATGGCGTAATAGCACTTTTGGGAGTACCTCGACTCGGCGCAGTAACACCCTCCCTCTCCCATTATGAGAGTGAGAAGGGGAGCGGACTTTTCAGGCGAGTCGAAGTACTCACAAAAGTGCTATTACACCATAAAATATAGTTCCTCTTTTAAATCCGCTTAGAAAAGCGCTACGTTTTATTTTGTACCACCAAACTTGCTCGTATAACTACTCGTCATAAATAGGAAAAACGTTGATGTGTTTGGTCACTTCTAACTTTATCTCTAAATGGTACCATTGAATGAATGGGGCTAAGCTAAATGCTATCGAAGCGTCGCAGCGCGCTCCAGTGCTTACGTGCACGCACACAGATGATAGAGGGATGTATCAACAATTCTTAGTTAAGGTAATAACATATTTTAATATTGAAAATGAGTAGACTATTCCTTTAAACAACATATATCTATATTATAACAAAAATGAGTAAGCATACGGCTTCTGCCATCGTCTGGTCAGTCGCTCGCCTCACACACTCTGAAAGGAATAAATTAAATCTGACACCGGCTGCTCTGTGATGATGCGCGTTCAGCTCTGCTGAATTCAGGCAGAAGACACATTCATGTTTGCTCTCTCTAACGAAACTAAATGATTTAATTACAAAAAAATATCAAAACGACAATGAAAGACGGTGTCGCGGTGGGCAAGTGATCTAACCGGTAAGAGGCTGACACACTGGTAATCACCGTTACACCGACTATCGTGACAAGCCTACTCGGCCACTGTAAATTAGCACCTGAAACTACTTACAAAGTATGTCTTGAAGAAGTCTTTGTTCTCATCTCCAAGGAGGATGGGAAGGCCACGGAGGACTGCTGTTCACTAAGCAGTAACATCTGTATTCTGAAAGATAATTTCATACATATCACCCATAAATGGTCAAGGACCATCAATTAACAGCTCTGAAAATACAATGTGGTTGCACTATTTTGCTGACACCATTAAATCATTAATGTGCATGAGAAACGTACCCCCAGTGCGATTTGATGATGCAAATACGCCTTAAGTATCTGGCCGGTACATCCACCCCTGGACTTGAAAATGTCAAGACAGCGAGGAGTGTATTTGTCCAGTTCTTTGAAAAACTCGATTTTGAGGTTTTTGCTGGTTAAGCGAAAGAACTCTGACAGAACCTAAAGAAACAGACAAATGAGCATTTAATGAAGTCATTTTGGATGCGTTTTAATAACAAATCACTAGGTCACACTGGCCAGAAAACTAGTATTACACAAGCCTCGAAAATGAATATATTACTGCAACTTCTGCATCCAATCAGCTCTAATTAACGCTTGCTTGTAAGGCATAAAGGATACATGTATGTATATTACCCTGCTACTCATTCCATTACAACAGGCTATCTGAATATAACAAATTGTATATGTAAGTTATGTATTTTATGCTTAGAATTCGTCAAGGGGGTTTTATAATTATTTGGTTCATATCATAACTTTCTATTCTGAAAGTTTCATTAATTTAGGTTTAGTATCTAGTATTTTTCAGTAATGCAGTTATTTTGGGAAAATTTTAAATAATTGCAGGCTGAGTTGAGGTGCCCTTAATTTTCTGCTTGGGCCAAAATGTTAAATAAATAACCTTAATTATTTTAAAATCACAAAAATACCAAATGCCCTTTCAATAGAAAAATATATCCCACCTTTAATATTGGAGCACATTAACAGTAAGTTACAAACCTTGAGCGGGAGCGTGAAGTGCACTTCCTGCTTGGCAGTCTCTGCATTAACGCTAATGTTAAAAACAGAAAAAAAATTTTAATCTCAAAATTAAAAATCGAATGAATATATGAATATTCTGATCCAGACCTCCTGCTTAACAGCTGAGCTAGCAGATAAGTTAAAGTTTTACTGTGCCATCGCCAGTTATAGCCGATGCACGCAACAGTTAACAAGCACATTGCGTTTGGCGATATGAATTCATATTTACAGTTTAAGAAATTTGAGATTTACAAGGTGGGACTATGACAAGGTGGTTAGCTAGCTTTAGCTTAAACCTTACCTCACAAACAAAACTCAGCTCAGAACATTAACAGAACATAGTCCTGACTTTACTAAATTGTAGAAATACATTTAACCTACAAACAGACTGAAGTATTACATGCATGGCCTTTCCAAATTAACATTTTGCATGCTCTTACCTTCAAACCAAATCCAGACAAACGTTCTTTTGCCGCGTGATGGTTCAAATCCAACGTCTCAGGAGGAACTGCGCATGTGCAATCTCTTCTTCGTTGATTTGTATTGGCGGTTGGCATCCAGCATGGTGCATTACCGCCACCAACTGTTGGGAGGGTGTGGAGACACTCATACTTCTCAAGTAAATGTTACTGAATATGATCAGTTTAATTACTCTCCTCACCAAAATGCTGTGTCAACTTATTGTAAGCTAGTAGAGTCAACAAATTATGGAGCAACTAGTTATGCTAACTATTTATTTTTAAGTAAAGTTAGCTATTACATTTTACAGTGTATGCAAGATGTGTTTTAACATTATTTTGTCATTTATTTAGTATTTTGTGACATTATTTTATGCTGTATCTCACATGAGTTAATCTGTTACAAATCTGTAAGATGCAGAAGTGTTTTGTTGTATCTGTTGTTTTCAGGCAACTATGTAGAAGTTGAGTACAGTAACAAAATAGTAACTTTAGGCTAATGCTAGCAGTTTATGTTAATCGTTAACTATTTGGAACAAATAAAAAGGGTTTTAAAGTTGGTCATATTTTTGTATGAATGTAAATCCATGTAAATTTAAGGTTGCTGTTGCCTGGTAATCTTCACCTGTGCGGTTTTGCATGCGTCACGTTGTTGGACCGGACGTCAGTGACATCACTTGTAGTTGATTCAGCGTTATGATGCATCATAGCTCTGTGAGAACAGTAGTTTTTTATGTCGTTACATGTGTTTTGTGTGTTTGTGTTTAGTTGATGTTTGTGTTGTGGAATCCTCTGGAGAGCACTGCTGAAAATTCCAACCGAGACCTTATTTGGTTGTGTCCCCTACGAAAAACTGAGTGCCTGAAAATAGCCAGGACTGCTTTTCATCAAATCCTTCACACACTGCCGCCTTAAAACAAAAGACACTGCATGGCTGAAACTTTATGCCCTTACATAACATCAGTGAGAACGATGGAAGGCATTTCTTCTAGAATCTGTTTAATACACTACAGGCCTTGTGAATGCGGTGATGTCTGGTAAAGGATTTGCTTATTCAGTAAAGTTGACATTATTTTCTTATTCTTGTGTCACTAGTACTGACCTACATGATGCACTTTATTCTGTGTAACAACAGTAACAGTGTACCAGTTTAGATCTTTACGGTTTGTGAATGATCTCACTTGAGTCGAGTACATGAGGTCATCAGATCGCCTTATTTTCTGTGTGTTTTACTGTCTCTGTCTCCAGTTAAATGTCATGAGGAGCACAGCTGTCTCTCTTACTCACCCATATCCTCTCATTCAGTATTAAATATTCAGCGTGTTGATTAAGAGAACATTTAAATGGTATAATTAAAATGGTTACTACAGTGAAGATCTTAAGATAACTTTGTTTTGTCATTGTTTATATTTGTATAGTCGTGGGCATTCATAGTTTGTTTACTGTATTAAGCTTCATGTGCTGAACTCAGATGATTGTTAGGGGTGTTTTATAATGACCGTGAGATCTGTTCTAGGGTCAGTGAGTGATGTCATCATTAGATTGCGTGTGTGTGTGTGTCTTACAGAGGTTATATTGTGCCCATATAAGGTCTTGAGTCTATGAACCGTCAGTGAGCTGTATAAACACATACAGGGTTGTTCCTAAACTGGTTCTGAGTATTTGTGCGACTCTGGTCTGACCTGCTTCTCCGGAGTAATGTGATTAACTGCTTATTGTCACTGTCAAACAACATTGTGACACACAGGTAACCAGTTAACAACATCATACAAACCAGATGTGTCACTATCCTCTTATAATTAGATTATCAGAGATTAGTTAACTTTGCCTTCTCTACAGCCTCAAGAGCTTTTTTGTCAGACTTAGGCCCGCCATCCCGCCGTCCGTCTCTCTGGCCCGCCGTCCCGTCTCTCTGGCCCGCCGTCCCGTCTCTCTGGCCCGCCGTCCCGTCTCTCTGGCCCGCCGTCCCGTCTCTCTGGCCCGCCGTCCCGTCTCTCTGGCCCGCCGTCCCGTCTCTCTGGCCCGCCGTCCCGTCTCTCTGACCCGCCGTCCGTCTCTCTGACCCGCCGTCCCGTCTCTCTGACCCGCCGTCCGTCTCTCTGGCTCGCCGTCCGTCACAATTATAACTTTATGTGAAGCAACCACCGTCCCTCTCTCTGGCTCGCCTTCCGTCTCTCTGGCTCGCCGTCTGTCTCCCTGGCTCGCCGTCCGTCTCCCTGGCTCGCCGTCCGTCTCTCAGACTCCCTGTTCCGTCTCTCAGGCTCCACTTCCGTCTCTCAGGCTCCCCGTCCTCTCTCAGGCTCCCTGTCTGCCTCTCAGTCCGCCTCTCAGGCTCCCCATCCATCTCTTAGGCTCCCCATTTGTCTCTTCTGTCTCTCAGGCTTCCCATCAGTTTCTTCCCTCTCTCACGCTTCCCGTCCGTCTCTTCTGTCTCTCAGGCTCCCTATCTGTCTGTCAAGCTCCCTGTCTGTCTCTTCCGTCTCTCAGGCTCCCCTTCCGTCTCTTCCCTCTCTCAGGCTCCCCGTCCGTCTCCTCCGTCTCTCAGGCTCCCCGTTGGTCTCTTTAGTCTCCCCGTTTGTCTCTTCCGCATCTCAGGCTCCCTGTCCGCTTCTCAGGCTCCCCGCCCGCCTCCCTGTTTGTCTCTTCCATCTCCCCGTTTGTCTCTTCCGCATCTCAGGCTCCCTGCCCGCATCTCAGGCTCCCCGCCCGCATCTCAGGCTCCCTGCCCGCATCTCAGGCTCCCCGCCCGCATCTCAGGCTCCCCGCCCGCATCTCAGGCTCCCCGCCCGCATCTCAGGCTCCCCGCCCGCATCTCAGGCTCCCCGCCCGCCTCTCAGGCTCCCCGTCCGCCTCTCAGGCTCCCCGTCCGTCTCTCAGGCTCCCTGTCCGTCTCTCAGACTCCCCGTCCGTCTCTTCCGTCTCTCAGGCTCCCCGTTCGTCTCTCAGGCTCCCCTTCCGGCTCCCTGTTTGTCTCTTCCGGCTCCCCGTTTGTCTCTTCCGTCTCTCAGGCTCCCCTTCTGTATCCCCGTCCGTCTCTTCCATCTCCCTGTCCATCTCTTCCGTTTCAACGTCCGTCTCTTCCGTCTCCCCGTAAGTCTCTCAGGCTCCCCGTTCGTTGCTTAGGCTCTGTCTCATATCTTATCTGCTTTCTTGGGCCATATTTGGTTGTGCTTCCAATAAGCACACAGACAGAACTTTCCATTTATGACCCCAGTGTGTTTGTGGGTTAATCTCAGTAATGCTGTTGTCCATATTAAGAAACCATATTTGTCTCATAAAGCTGTTGACATAGAATGTATTCTTGCTTTAATTGTTAGGCATTTAACAGAGGAAATAACATATATATTCATCAAGGGGTTGTTAAAGTTTGACATTTGGTGCCCCCCTCATGGCATTTTACTGATGTTCCTGCCAAGTTCAGCAGCTCCTCAGATTGCTAGCTATTTAGGGGTCATTCAGTGAAAAGAGTCTCATCTTCAGTTTGGAGGGTGATTTTAAAAGTAAATGTTTTATTCAAGCTTATTTTTTCTCTTATTAATAAATATAAAGCGTTTAAAGCCCTGTTACCATTTTGTTGGGGTACATATTTTTTATTTTGGATCTTTGGCAGTTTTAATGTTTAATTTACCATTTCATCAAAATACAGTGAATACAATTTCTGTTTCTTTCTCTCTTTCTCTGTCTTTCTTTTCTTCATCTCTTCCTCTGTTTCCCTCTGACTTTCTCCGTCACCGTCCGTATATCTGTCTTTCTATATTTGGCTGTTTTTGCTGACATTTGATTCTGATCACATCACATATCACTGCCTGTGTGTGTTTCTGTGTGTATGTAGACTCACACAAACTCATATTTACACTGATTTGTTTACTTAGTTGTTATGCAGATGGATTAATGACAGTTTAAATAAGGGCTGCACGGTTAAGACAAAAATCGATTATTTGCCTTTATATTGTAATTGCAATTATTCTCAGCAATTTAATAGGGCTGGGTATTGTCAAGGGTCTTCCGATATGATACGTATCACGATACAATGCAATGCGTTGCATGTTGCAATACATTGAAATACAAAAATTTAAAAAGCTCTTTGAAAGCTGCAGGTGTTTTTAAATTTTCTACCATTTTCTCACTCCCTCTAACTTCTGAGACATTGGCTGAATGGCCGTATATGTCAGACAACTGGACAGTGACAACTACAGCAGAGGAGGTCGTTTGATGCACACAGAGGGATTTGATGGGTTTTTTTTAAATATCAATAGTAGAAATCGAAATATCGATACACTATCGATACAGCTAACTATCACAACAGTTAGCTCTATCGATATTTTTGCACAGCCCTACAATTTAATAGACTTTACATTTAAGTTTGTAATGTTTTATAACTATGTGAAGCAACCGCATGGTGAATTCTAAATATCCAAAACTAAACCATATAATGTAAATAACAAATAATTATGGGAGTTATGTTTTTAGTAAAAAATCCAAAATTAATGGCTAAAGGACTTGGGCTGGGTCGATATCGCTTTTTCCATTACCGATCCGATTTTGGTCTGAATTCTGAGTATCGGTTGATACCGATGTGGTACTTGTGTTTTTCTTGATCCATTTAGAAGTAGGGGTGGGCGGTATGAGCTAAAGTTCATATCAAGGTATTTTCCACTCTCCAGACGGTATATCGGTATTACAGTATATTGCTGTTTGATAATTTTTTTTGGAATCACATTGTAGTAAACCTTAGTTAAATTACTGGCAAAATGTGTATTTTAACCTTAAAATAAGTGAGGGGTTGGACATAGACATGATATTTTTAAGCTACAAACAGCTACTTTGTCATGAAATGGAAATAATAAGTCAACACACACACACAGTATTGATGATGTATGGTGCTTAGAAATTGGAAGCTGCAGCCTTCAGATTGAGAAATGGGCTCTGTATTATCGTTTAGTGTTTTGAATGTTTCTTGTTTTTAAAGTTTATGTTTTAACAACTAACACATTTTAAATGACTCCTCTTAAGGTGTCTAAAATAAGGTAAAGAGACTTTTAAGCCACTTTTTTAATAACTGAATGTCCTGTGTAGCACATCTTTTACTTCAGTGCAATCAATTTTTTTTAATGAATAAATAAGAATCGTTTGAGAGAATCACGATCTCCCATGGTGAAAAAACCCGTGCAGAATCGTGCAGCCCTAAATGCAGTAACCTCTTTTTCCAATAACATTATTTTTATGAGATGCAAAAACATTTGGTTAAAGAAACTGAAGTTGTAATCCCAAGTGCACTAAAGGAGGGTTATCAACATGGTATAAATATAAATTAATTCACTTTTTAAAAATATTTATGCAGAAATTAGGCACAAAACAATTGAACTATTATTTTTCTTTTAATTATTCTTAACATTCTCCTTTAATTTGTTTAAAATTTGTTTAGATTTTTCATTAATAATACATTTCCGATCATGCTGTTCACCTTGCCAATGATGACATATCAAACTTGTTGTAAAGGCTATTTACTGTATTGTTAGCATTTCATTCAGACGAGCACTCACTGCGTGGACACAACGCAGCATCTGCACTTAAATAGATGCAGTCTGCGCAGACATGTTTCATACGCAGCTATTATTCAGCAGGTACAATTGTCAAACATTGGCATTAAGAAAAAAGTTCCTAAAAAGATAGAACTCACTGCCTTCTCTTTGGAAAGAATAAATGAGGCAGTTTAAATTGAGAGTATAATAGTTTTATCAGATAGATTATGAATATCTGTTATTAACATGCTAATGTTTGTCTGGTTGTGTGTTTGTGTGTCTGTCAGTGCGAGGATGCCGTCCAGGAAAGATCGTTCAGATGACGGAAGCGGAGGTTCGGGGTCTCTGCATCAAATCTCGTGAGATCTTCCTCAGTCAACCCATCCTGCTGGAGCTGGAGGCTCCTCTCAAAATCTGTGGTGACCTTTCACCTTCAACTTTTCATGAAAAACTCCATCATTTACTGTGTGTCACACAGACTGAAACACTCGTTGTTAACTCTTATCAGGTCAGTTTCTGAGCGTTTACCTGTGTCTCATGTGTGTGTGGTGACATCCACGGTCAGTACACAGATCTCCTGAGGCTCTTTGAGTACGGAGGTTTTCCTCCAGAGGCGAATTATCTGTTTCTGGGCGACTACGTGGATCGAGGTAAACAGTCGCTGGAGACCATCTGCCTCCTGTTGGCCTACAAGATCAAATACCCAGAAAACTTCTTCCTCTTGCGTGGAAACCACGAGTGTGCCTCCATCAACCGAATCTACGGCTTCTACGATGAATGTGAGCAAACAAACACACAAGCTTTATTAGATTCACACGTGTTTCTCAACTAGCGTGTCAATTTTACTGTTGTTTTTTCTCTTTATCAGGCAAACGCAGATTCAACATCAAACTGTGGAAGACCTTCACCGACTGTTTTAACTGCCTGCCTATCGCTGCTATCGTGGATGAGAAGATCTTCTGTTGCCATGGAGGCAGGTTTAGACAGCATCACTACACCGAGTCCTTAAACAGGAGCAATCCCAGATCATATACGGGACGTGTTTGTGTTCACACAGAAGCCTGACTAACAATTTCACAAAAATTTGCTGTGGCCAAAGTGCTGTGTGAATGATGTTTTAGTCACAAGTCATGCAAGATAATAATATTAAAATGATCAACATGTTGCCATTATAGTGAATAAATGATGAGAGAAGTTTGATATTTTGGTGAACTCTTCAGATTGAAAAGATGATTTTTATTCCCTTGTGCTGTTTCTCTTGTAAAAGGTCTCTCACCGGATCTTCAGTCTATGGAGCAGATCAGACGCATCATGAGACCTACAGATGTCCCAGACACAGGTGGGCTGGCTTTTAATCAACTAAATAGTTTGCTATGTACACTATATTGGTGATTCTCACGAAAACTTGGTTTTAAAAATGTCAAGCATGAAAATGTAAAAATTGCTTAAATTTACTTTTTTTCCCCACCAGACATTGAAAAACAAAGTCTGGAGTAAATGGGAACATTCATTTAAAAACTTGTACTTATCATTTAACACTTTTTGTAACATAATTTAAAAAATCTCATTACCGCAACAGGCAGAAAACATCAACACTGACATATTTTCAAAATGACATGATAAACCTGAAAGAACATAATTTGGAGATTCTGCACATGCATTTAAAATCAAAGTATTATGCTTCTATTAATTAAATTAACATTTAATAAGCATCTGTTGCGGTAATGATAATCAAAATGTCGTGTAAACATTCTGACAAGACAATATTTCAAATTACCTGTAAAAAAATGATCTTACCTGGTAGCCATCTTGAAGTAACTGGTCCATGTGCTTGGTCACTCAAAATCAAACTTTATTAAAATTCTGTATGTGTGCTTAAACTGTTCTTAAAAAGTGTTGCGGAGGATGAGAACATCAGGCATGGACACATCATTTTCCTAATTTTTCTTCATTATTATTATACATGAATATTCAGTAAATATTTTTTCTGTCATCTAAAGTAGTCTAGCAAAACATCCATTTATTTTTTCTTAATATTTTTGTGTTAATTTGATTAAATTACAACATAACGCATGTTCAAACACAGCCGGACACATTGCGGTAATGAGAATTTCAGCAGAAAATGAGATAAAATTTACAATTATAAATTCTTATGTTGAAATCACACATTGTGCAAGGTAGAACACAGTATTGTGTTAATTCTGATGCTTTTTAATGTTACTATATTACACATTTTAAAGCTAAAATCATTAGTGCCGTGGTGTTTCAATGGTTTTGTGAGATTCACCCATATACTGTAATAGTGTGTGAAACGGCATGCATTAATAACTATACTGTACTGTACTATACCATACATGCCCTCTAGCTGTTATCTTATACATGAAAATGTTATTTTACAGTTAAATAATGTCCTAACCTATGGTGTGATTATGATGTTATGTGTTTCTGGGTTGAGACAGATGTTGGATTCATCATGTTTTTGATGTTTTCAGGTCTTTTATGCGATCTGCTGTGGTCAGATCCGGACAAAGACGTTCAGGGATGGGGTGAGAACGATCGCGGTGTCTCCTTTACTTTTGGTGCTGATGTGGTGAGCAAGTTTCTGAACCGCCATGACCTGGATCTCATCTGCCGGGCGCACCAGGTAACACCACAATCAGACTAAATATTATTGTGATAACATGAGATCTGTTGTGTTCATGTATGTTTAGTTATTAATAATAAATCTCTCAGTGCTGTTATAATCCCATAACTCTCTGCACATCTGCTCATATCTGTCATCAGTTAGTGGTGTGACGTCACAGCGTGTGTGTGTGTGTGGTGTTGTGTTTGACAGGTGGTTGAGGACGGTTATGAGTTTTTTGCCAAGAGACAGCTGGTTACTCTGTTCTCAGCACCAAACTACTGCGGCGAGTTTGATAACGCCGGAGGAATGATGAGCGTGGATGAGACCCTGATGTGCTCCTTCCAGGTCACACAAACTTTCACATTATACACTTTTATTTCTTGTGTCTGTGAAATACAGACACTGATCAGAAATCATTTTAGATTTAAATGCTGTCATCTTATCTTTTATGCGGGACTCACATTCATTAAAGTCATTTAATCACACTTCTCAGATTCTCAAGCCGTCAGAGAAGAAAGCCAAGTATCAATATGGAGGAATGAACTCGGGCCGTCCCGTGACTCCACCGCGAACGGCCACACCTCCTAAAAAGCGGTGAATGAGTAACCGGATGATGATGATGATGAAGGGCGGTGGCGGAGGAAACACAAAGGAGTTGAATCGGGCATGAAGACTCGCTGCAGTTACCTTTGACAAAATAATACAAGAAGTTATGTAGTTAAAGAAGTATTTTCCTTTTGATTTAACTTCACTCTCTTTAAGTGTTGCTCTCTGTGTCTGTAATGTCATGTATTTGAGAAAACACACACACACACACATCAGGTCACATATCAGAGCGTTTCATGTTTTGTGTTGTTTTGTTTTGGTCTCACTCTGCTTATAACAAACATGAAGATGTACATTAACTAGTTCTTTTCTAGTTAATCATTTCATTCTTCAGCACTGTTTGAATGAAACAGGAGAAGTAAACAAGTTAATAACATCTGGATTTTCAGTAAATAAACTATAACAAACTCTTTCTGCTCTGTCTGTGTTTTTATGACATTTTTATGATTATACTTGATGGAGTCTTTCAGTAGCAGTGTGCAGGGTTCCCACGCCTCATGAAATTTCTGGAATATCGTGGAATTTTAAAAGGTCTTTTCCGGACATTGAAAGTCTGGGATTTTTTACCAAGTCATGGATTTTTTTTGTTTGTTGCTTTAAATTTTACTTTGCATTTATGAAAATGTAAACTGTGTGTTAATTTGTGATGTAAGAAATACCATTTCTAGGTACAAGCCTCCACTGACTATAATTTAAACAGCTGTTTATTGGCACTGTTTATTCACTTCACACATTTAAGCGACTTCACAGACAGGTCCTGGAAATTCAACTTTTTAGTCGGTGAAAGTCAGAGAAGTTTTGAGTGGGAACCCTGCATGTGTTGGTGACAAGGTCATGTTTTTAAAGCCAGGAATACTACGTTGTTAAATTTATACATTTAATATGATGACATTGGTAAAATATGAAAAGTGATATGCAAACTTGTGGATAACATTTACATTTAGGCATTCAGCCGAGGCTTTTATCCAAAGCGAAGGAAACAATAAAGTGATTTCTCACAGGGAAGGCAATTCAAAGTTAAGTTTTTACTATTCTGACACAAAACCTGTTGAGAGAGAAAGAGAGTTAGTTTTATTTTGTAATAAAAGAGAGAAATGCGGTCAATATCTGTCAAGCATTTTTGAAAAAGATTGTTTTTAATTGTTTTATAAATGTTGCAAGAGATGTGGCAGACTGGATTGCAATAGGAAGATCATTCCAGGAGCAGTGTTCCCACGGGTCCTTGAAAGTTTGTGAATCTGGGGAAAAATATTTAAGGCCCTGAGAAGTTTGTGAAAATATACATACATAGATACAGGTCATTGAAAGTGCTTGAATTGATTTTATGCAAGAAGTTTTCCGGAAAAAAATCCATATTCCCTGTGTAGTATAGGATTATAAACATTTTTAATCACACGTGCTAAACTGCTCACTTTAAATGTTTATATCTTCTGTATGTGAATGTTGATTCATATCAAAATGCTTTTTTGCATAGTTGTGTTTGACACATGAAAACATCTCTGGTTATGTATGTAACTGTTGTTCACTGAGAAGGGAACGAGACGCTGCGTCTCCCTTGTCATACTTCCTGCGTCCCTGTAACACTGTCTTTGGCAATATTTCAGATAGTGATATACTTCCTGGCTCCCGCGTCACCCTGTCTTTGTTGTTAAGCCTCACTGTTGGTTGAATTTGATATACACATTCAGACGCACTTACCCCTGGAGGCGTCCCCAAAGTGTCACCGCAGTGACGCAGGGCGAGTTACCTCGAAAGGGAACTGTAACAATGTATCTTAAAAGGTAACAAAATGTAACCTTACTCTCACTTGAAATGTGTCCCCACATTTAGTCCTTGAGTTTGAGGGGGGTTTGCACCTGGAAAGTCCTTGAAAGTTCCTTGAATTTGAAGATAACTAAAGTGTGGGAACCATGAGGGAGAAGTGCCGGTACAGTCCCAGTGAAAGTGAGACTTGTATGTATAGGGCTCATATGTGGATATAAAGAAGCAATACAGGAGACCTATATGGCCTGTATAGGCACATATATGCACCTCAATTTTGCATATATGCAACATATATATTATCATATATGGGCATATATGCTGTATATGTGCAGCATATATGTGCAGCATATTAGCTGCATATAGGTTTCATATATGCACATATATCCACATATAGGTTCTTTCCATGTGGGCAGTGGTGTTGCATGCTCTTGTTTAGGTCACTGGTAGAGGATTGCATTAGCAGCACAAAAACTCATGAGTTCAAACCCTGATAACACATGTTGATATAAAACTGTATACCTTGTAAGTCGCTTTGAATAAAAGCATCTGCTACATGCATAACTGTATATGAGGCCTTTTGGGTTATAAGATGAGCCGAGCTGCTGCATCCTGAACCGGTTGAAATGGTTTAATAATAGACCGTACGTGAAGACCAGCACTGCAGTCCAGCCTAGAGATAAGTGATGATGATAGCAATGTACATATGATTAGAAAAATCTAGTTTTTATGAACTTCTTTCAGTTCAGAGATTTGTATTTCCATCAGCTGAGCTCACACAAATGATTATGGTATATATTAGTTTAGGATTATGGTATATAATAATTTTGGTATAATAGTTTAGGATTGGTATATAATCGATAGGTTAGGTTTCAGAGTAAGAAAGATGAAAGCTGCTGTTGTTTATATAGCACAGATAATGTGTTGATGGATTATTTGTAATGGTGTTTAGTGCCGCTAGGGTGCAGCAATGATTCACTAAAGTTGTAATCATCTGTACAGCAGGTGGCGCTACTGAAACACTGATCAGATAAATGCAGTGGTGATTCGATTTGAATCTGATTGTTTTATTTAAGTGTCAAAAACTATATATTGCCATTGGTCACAAGACCATTACACTTAAATTAACAATTTGTATACTAGAAAAAAAACAAGTAGAATTTACTTAATTTTTTATTTTGCATTAATATTGTTCAAGTAAATTTGACACATAATGTAAAATTACACTGTAAAAATATGTAACATCTTCTTAATAAATGTTTTTAAGCACTTTTAAAGTTCTTTAACTGAATCTTTCTGATTTAATCATGTAAATCAGTCATTGCTGCCTATCATCTCCATCATAGCAAGGCATAATAAAGCTCTTTTCTGCTATGATGATCTGCACATTTACTTCAATATGAGTCCAAAAAAACACTTATGCAGTTGGGTCACTAATTGATTGCATAGTAAGAGCTAATTTTTTTTTCATTTAAATGAAGAAAAGACTGAATATATTTTATTTGGAGAATCTGCAACTTGTGACTTTGATGCACTGACTTCAAAGCAACATTTTGATATTAGCCTTTTTAAATTGCTCTGACCTTGAGAAAGTGATTCATGCTTTTATCAGCTCAAGATTAGATTATTGCAATGCACTTTATGTTGGTGTCTCACAGTGGTCCATCAGACACCTTTAGTTGGTGCAGAAAGCTGCAGCCCAACTTCTAACAAACACACACAAACATGAGCACAAAATCCCAAAACTTTATTCGCTTCATTGGCTTCCAGTTTCTTTTAGAGTTGATTTTAAGATTCTATTGTTTGTTTTTAAAGCTCTCAATGATCTTGCCCCACCTTATATAACTAAGATGCTGACTCTGCGTCAGACAAACAGGCTTCTTAGGTCAACCAATCAACTTTAGCTTGAAGTCCCAAGATCACGGTACAAACACTGGGGTGATCGGGCCTTTTCTGTAGCTGGGCACAGACTATGAAATAAGCTTCCCACTGATATGTATACTATCAATGTTTTTAAAGTTAAGCTTAAAACTTATTGATTTAGACGGGCTTTTAATATCTAGCATTTGTTAGGACATTTTGTGTATTTTATATATTTCTTCTTATAGGCTCTTTTGTCTTTGTTGTTTTGTTTTAAAGCACTTTGGTTCACCTTGAGGGTTGTAAATAAATGTTGATGTTGATTGATGTTTACAATATACATTAAAAAATTGTAAATATATTCCAAAATATATTTAGTAAATGGATTTTTTGGTCTTTTTTTGTATATTTTGAAATATATTTAAAAATATATATATTTTTGGCGTATGGGTTATTTTGGACTTGTCGCACAGATCTGTTCAGAGGTCATTCGAAAAAGATCTGAGACGGAAAGATGATGAATGTTTGTCTTTGTTTCAGTCAGATGTATAATTCACACAAACATATATAATGAAAGATGTGCTGAGGTCTGTGATGTCAAGACCACAACGAAGTTAAATACAGTTTTGTGTTTTATAATAATAGTCTATCTACAGTATACACACAGTCATGATGGTTCACTTCAGGTCTCAATTCTCCTCATGCAACATTTTATGTCTTTGCAAAATTAAATAGAAACTAAAGAAATGAAGCAACATCTAAACAGTACAGCTGTCAAACGGTGAGGCAGGTTTAGATGTTTAATGATCAGGTAACCGCTGAGTTAAACATTCAACACATCTTCATCACTTTGAGCTGGCGTTTTATTTCATTTACTTCATTCTTCAAGCAGTGATTTTGAGGGTTTTTTTTTAACGTTTTTGTTAGTATGCATTTTGATAGTGTTTTGTTCCAGGTTTTAGTTCACGTTTGAAGACAATAAAACACAGCGAGTGTAATTTAAGTTAAGTTACTCATTGACGTTTCAGATGAATGACATCATGCTGGAGGGCAGCATTGGACTTTAAGTGAACCGTGAAAGACTTCAGAAAGTTAAACATAAACACGCTGGTAACTAAAGATGTCATTCAAACAGACCAGGATTTATGTGACACAATCTTTAGTACAGTTTGTTTCTGTCCACACCTGAATGATGTAATGCTTACAGACACACCGCGTGTGTTTCAGACATCAGCCTGCAGAGGGCATCAGATCACATCTTCACAGGTCAAAGGTCAGATATAACTAGCTGTTTAATCTGATTGTGATCTCAGTAGTTATCTCATGGGTGAGTTTGATGATCACATTCTTCCGTTTCAACGCTCATTGATGATAACTAAATAAACACAGTCATTCATGTCAATATAAACTTCTGACCTGATTCTCTTTCTGTCCCTGACGCTCATTCAGTTTCATTGATTTAACACAGTGTCTCCCTATTGGACTATTCACTGAATCATAAAAAGTCATAAATATGTTTATAAATATGTAATAATTTATTACTATGACATGAAACATATAAGCTCAAGATATCATTATATTTAAAAATGAATTATGAATATTACCAAATGTTTAAAGTGTAATAATGTAATGCATTATGATTTATTATTATTACTTTAATCTGCTACAGTAATAAATGTGGATGTGTTTTTGTAAGAAATCTGTCTGAATTGATTTCCTTTACATCTGCTGTAAATCTACATGATGATGTATATAAAAGCTTCTGTGTTGGGTTTAGTTTTGTGATTTATTTTGTTAATGGATGTCATGTATTCCTGTTTTATTGGTCATTGTAGTATTTTGTGTTTCTCTGCCCTAACTGTTAAGTCAATTGATATTTATTTCTATAACGTTTTATACAATGTTTCATTGCTTCAAAGCAGCTTTACAAGAAAGACAGAAAAACAAAACCAAAAAACTGAAGAATGATTAAATATACAGTAATATCAAACATGTAGTCAATTCCAGTAAGATGATAAATAACAGGCATGCCTTTCCATCTTACCTGATATTTGTGTCCAGGTGTGTCTTGTTATCAGTGATAAGTGTGTGTGTATATATAGCCTTGTGTTTGTCTTTTGTTGGTTATATTGTTCTTTATTACACAGCTAGTTGGAATGCTTGATTCTGATTGGCCAGTCGTGACATTGCAGGTTTGTTATTCCCAGATAACAACCACTCAAAACTAATAACACACGGTTACCTGGATGCTGCCAATCATTTTGACAGGTACAGTTTATTATTACACAAAAATCTGTCTTTTAATAATATATTCATCATAATAAACTAGTCTACATTTGAAGTGGATCAAAAAAGTTCATCAAAGTTGTCCTAAGACAAGAATGGGTAGTATTGGTATTAAGGCAAGTTTTATCACTTCAAATGTTGACTATATTTATAAATGATTAAACCAGATTGTGTGTTCATGACATTTGACCGTCTAATCATAAAACTGAAAGTAAACGGGTTTTCCTTCTTACAGAAGGTCTCTATTGGTCAAAAGTGAGCAAATCAAGTCATTTTTTAATGTTTAATGTACATTATATCTCATACGTGTTTCATGTGGTTTTCTTGTTTTGTTCAGTGTCATGTCATGGATTAATGTTTATGAAGTTTTATCTTATGATTTTCATTTCAGATGACTGCATGTTACACATCAGTTTGTGTTCAACACTTACAACAAACACAGAGATGAAGTCATATTGAGACCAGTTTAACCACATTACTATATTACATACTTAATGACTGTCTGTCTCTTTAAATCATTCCTTCATTTACACCCACAGGATAAATGACACACTACACTTATATGATATTTGATATGTGAAAATTGATACACAGTTTGGACAGAACTCATTTTATCTGATTTATGTGAACTCAAGAGCTTATAATAACACAAACATGATTAAATATGACAGATGAGAATACTTCTCAATACTTCTTCTTCTTCTTCTTGCTGAATCTTTAATTAACTAAAGGTAAAACTGAATATCCAACATGATCTCATGAGAATTCGTGTGTATTTTGATTTAAAGTGTAGTTGTACCACACATACATTTACTTATGTTTAAAACACACTGAACCGTATAATATTGACGTGTTAACAGGACTAATACATTAATTATTTATGTATTAACAGCTTTACAGACGTTCAGATTTGTACATATTCCTATTCATAAATATTAAAATTGGCTATTTGGTATTTCTGTCTCATATTAATGAGATGTTTTCAGTCGTATTTATTTATTAAAGTTACTCATTTATCTAATGAAATGTTCATGACTTTAATATTAAACAAGAATACACTTTAAAACTTTTAAATAAATAAAATGTCTGTAATATTTGTAATATTTAGTTGCATGACACACAAAATGTGTTTTCTCCTATGCAACAATTACACCAAAACACAACATAAATTCACAAAAGTTCATTTTATTAATTCGCTTTAATAGACATCTTTAAAATTCATAAAATTGTGAGGAACACAAATATTGATATAAAATGTAAATATTGCATCACATGAACCTTTACAACACATTACTTTACGGCAGTGATATCAAACGCTCATTGGCTCTTGTGTGTTACATCACAGATTTGTGACATTGTCGTCTTTCAGTCGATGTACTTTTGAAATGCGCGCCTTGACAGAGAGAAGCTGGATTAACTTTCTGGTGGATTAATAACTTTCATATTTGTCTGTTCATAAACTCCAGAGAGGAGCAGCACATCATCATTTTAACTACACTTAGTACTGCTGTTGAACTTTCACGATAAATAAATGATTGTGATTACACTTCTCTGTCTGTTATGCTTTATATATTTAACAGTACATAATTTAAATACTCTTTTGGGTAGGACTGTATTAGCGGCATCTTTTAAATGCTATATTGTTACAAAACTTTTCCTACACATAGAAACATTAACAATACATTAATACATTGTTGTATAAAAAGGGTTTTGGTAAGGGTTGGGTGTAACATTATTGATGTGTGACTGTAGAGATCAGTGTCCAGTATCTCATCCTTACATCATCAGATCCTGTTTAAACATGTTACTGTCTTGAGAAATCTGCATGTTAATATCTCTGATGTGTGTAATGTGTGTTGAATTATTCATGTAGGGTTTCAGTAAGTGAGATATCATCGGTGTTTATGGGTGTTTTGTGTATATTTCTCATCATCAGAAGTGAATTGAGATGAAGTTTCTCTGGACATCTCTCTATGCATGGAGGTCACTGTGGGGCGGGGCTTTGGACAGAAGGGGTGTGTCTATCTTAATAGACTTGTTATCTTTAATAATCTTGTGTAAAGTAAACTTCAGTGTTCATTTCTTTTAGTCACAGAGTTTATTGATGGCTATGGGGAGAATAAAAGAGAAGTTGAACTTTAGTGCCAGCTGTAAAATCTAACGTTATAGTTATAAAGCACGAGCACACAGATCAGACAGCAGTGTTGATGTTGGGGACAGCTGAAGAGCGTCAGTTTTATAGATCTGTTTGATACGACTGAACACGTGTGCTGCTCACAGGAGACACAGCAGCCCTCAGAAGAACCTCACTTACACAAACAATAAAACCTTTGTGCTCCTCCTGTGATCAACTGATGACACAGGTGCTGCTGCAACTACACACACACACACACACACACACACACACACACACACACACACACACACACACACACACACACACACACACACACACACACACACACACACACACACACACACACACACACACACACACACACACACACACACACACACACGTCCCATGTGTCGCCATGCAGTGGTGAGTTTCTTTGTTTAAACATGTTAAACAGGATCATAACAATGACACACACGTGTGTTATCAGATTGTAAGATATCTCACATCTTCTCTTTGCTTTCTTTCACAGATAAGACTTCAAAACCAACATCAGACAAGTTTCAGTACAACATACAGATAATGATTTTAACAAGTTTCAGTACGTGTGTGTGTTTGTGATCACAACTGATAACGTTTGTAACCTGTAAGAACTTTTTCACAGAAGTATCCAGAAGATCTCAAACCCTCATGATGAACTTCACAGATCTTAATTTATAAAAGTTTGGAAAGGTTACACAAGGAAATTTGGCAGGCACTTTTATCTAAAGCATCATTCTTTATGTTTTTAGCCTAATCTCGATTCCCTGAGAATTGAAGCCACAACCTTTTGTGTTTGTAAATGAAATGCTCTGCAAGTAAAGATGATGAACATGCGAATAATAATTTATTTACTCATAGAGTGCATCTAACTGCTGAACTCATCTGCATTCATAAATGAATATAAAGTGTCAATTCTGAATGATGACTATTGGACACACATTGTCTCAACTTCACGAACCGTGTCTGCAACTCGTGGTGACACTGAGAAAACGTACATTTTTTCTATGTCTGTTTTAACAGTATGCCTGTGATGTAAAGACCTCAAGAGCTGATATGTTTAACAGCAGAACATCATAAGATGTTGATATGATATATGTACTGTATCAGTTCAATGTCATGTAGCTTTACTATGATTAATGGATGACCAGTCTGAGTGAAGCGGGAGTGAAGTGGCGTGATTTTGCATGGAGCGTTGTGGTTTTCTGTCACTCCAAGGGCGCTCCACTACCGCTCCATCACGAGCACAACTTAAGTTAAAGTCGCCATGATTTAAAGTTGTGATTGTCTTATTTTCCCTGTGGGATGTATATTTGAGTGAAACAGATCTGAAATGTATAAAGGCAGGGCTCGGCTTGAATCAAGAACTGATTGGATTGTTTTTAGTGGAGTTGTGTTGCTATTTGCTAATCGCTGCGATCTTTTCCTGGACTCTGCCTACCTGCCGTACCATATGACCCCAAGAAAAGAGAGATTGTTTTGAGGAGGAGAGATTTGCTTTTTGATTAAAGATTACCACGGGTCTGTTGAATGCTGTATTCTGATTGGCTGAGAAATGTTCGGTGGGTATGCATTAATTTCAGATAACCGCACACCTAACTTTCAAATGTCTTAAAAATAGGCACCAGAGCAATGTTTGTGGTAACCGTGGTATAAGAGGAATAATTGACTCCGCTCCTTTGAATTATTTGAAAATAATGCACACCCACGGTGTAACCGCACTCCGCTTCACGTCGTGCCGCATTGCACCTTGGGTGTGGATTATTTTCAAATAATTCAATGGCCCGTCGTCAATAATTCCTTACATAAGGTGCAAGTTTTTCCATGGAGCGAAGAAGGAGCGAGAAATAAGTAAAGAGGGAGTGAGGAGTGGTAAACCCGGAGCGGATATGGAGCAGGGGGATTATGAAATTCTTGCTGCTTCACTCTACTCACATGACAGCTGACTGAACTGAGATCAGACTGAGATAAACATTCACTGTAATAATAAGAGAAATAGTTACTTGGGTTAAATTTATGGGGTTAAACTAAAAAAAAACACTATCATAAGTTAGTGGATATGATATGAGTTTATTTGATTTCTCAGGCATAAAGAAAAAAACCTGACGGATCAGTTTATGTTCCCTGATGTTCACCGGGAGCCAAATGTCATGTCCTGACGTCCTGGGATTAGACGAGCATTGTGTGAAGTGAACATGTTCATGCGCGTATGCAGCAGCACATTAATGTTCAAATGAATGCTCATCTTTATGTGAAGGACGGATGAAAAAACATGAATGCATAATATTATTAACGTTATCAAGATTATTAACTAACTCTTCTGGTTAGATGTGAGTTGCTTTATTAACCAGACATGACAGATTTTGGTGTCATTATTTTTTGTAGTCTTATGTGTTGTGCTGGCAGTAATATGATTTAAAGAAACACAATTCATCATGCTGTATGTTATTGAAACATAATAAGCTGTATTTGTATATCAGGACAGATTCGCCTGGAGCTTTAACCAATATGTCTGCTGTATTTTCATCTTCTTTACATAGACTTACATTCTATCACTAAACTGTGTTTATATCTCATTTCTCAAATAAAAAAAAAGCATTTCAGTGAGATTATTTAGATGTCTTTTCTCGTAGACGTAACAGCAGTATTCAACTAATACTTTAAAGCAAGCATTAATGATTTAAACTGGATATTTAATGTCCATGTTTATCTGGTTTAGTGGTGTATAATTCAACATCTGGATCCAGATTTTCCTGTCAGGGTTCATTTTGCTGCGACTGTCACGACTTGACATAACTTTTGACATATTAACCTGTCGTCTAACACAAACAGACGGTGGTTGGTTTGCTCTTGGCCTGTTGGAACACGGCGGCTCATTTTCGTCTGCTTTTGTGATTTTTGCCTACTAAACTGGAAATAACGACACCTATTTGAATGAATGATGGGCGTTTTACAGGTTACATTAATGCCAAATTCACCATCATTACAGTCTGAAGTGTATAGCATTACTATACCACAGAAACAGATAAAAGAGTCTGGCTGTAATGTGAGATCTGTCTGTGTTATCTGAGCTCATGCAGTCGTCTCTCATTTCTCTCTTCACGTGTGATACAAGAAGAAACTCTTTCTGTCTCGTCTGACTGACACTCTTACGCCTCTTTTAGTTTAGAGTTAAAACTGGTTAACATTATACACAACAGATAGTTAAAACATCAAGACAACAGCACAGGTGAGATCATGATGTTAGTTGACTGTGCATGAGAATCATTTAAGATCTGAGTAAATCTCATCATATATATATATACAGTATGTAGTGTATGTCAGTGATTGTGTTACATTAGTATTTGTCTTCACATGATTAGTGTTCTGTAAAGCTGCCCAGAAACTCAACTAACCAGTTTCTAACACTCCTGACCGGTTTAACCTCAGTGTCCTAACAACAGATTCTCCAGACTTGGATCAGATAATCCACACATGACGTCTGATTTTTATCTTGAGAAATGTGAAAGGTTTTTAAAGTAGCTGCTAATCAACTAATAAACAATGAAGTCGTCACTGTCGAGATCTAAATCAATGAACTAAAGCTGATCTGAGATGCTGGTCACTTTATCATCACGAAGAAAGAAAGCTCAGATCTCAGGCGGCAAGTTTCAGCATGAATGAATGTTTTAAGATTATTAAATGTATTTGGGCGTTTTTTGTTCAGAACATCAAGAAACATTATATCATTATTATGAAGGTGTGGTGTTTGATTTTCTTATAAGACAAAATTGAGTCTAAATCACATAATGAGAAGGGATGGGTCAGGGTGGTTAATAAGTATACATTAGATATGATTTATTATTTTCGCTCTACTATAAAAGGATTATAGTGAAGTCCCTTTAGGGAAGTCTCGTCACAACGCCTCCAGACAGTTATTTCACTCCAAAAAGACTAAAGTCCCATCTATTTGAATGCATTTAAAAGAATACTCACCCCATGTCATCCAAGATGTTTATGTTTTCCTTAGTTGAGTCGAGAAGAAATTGGGTTTTTTGAGGAAAACGTTCCATGATTTTTCTCCATATAGTGAACTTTAGTGGACCTCAACACTTTACAGTTTCAATGCAGCTTCAAAGGGCTCTAAAAGATCACAATCGAGATATAAGGGACTTATCTATTGAAAGAATCCTTATTTTCACTCAAAAATATAAAAAAAGACTTTTAAACCACAACTTCTCGTCTTGCACAAGCCCTGTGACGCGCCAGCATGAACTCACATATTACGTAATAACGTGGAAAGGTGACGCATGATGTATGCAAAACTAGCGCTTCAGTGTTTATAAGTGTGGAGAAAGAGCAGCGTTCAGATGTTGTTGTATGAGGAATGATACTAATTAATGTCTTTGTGTCAGTTTATTGCTTAAAATGGTCCAAAAGTTTGCGTTTTATATATGTAATGCGTGACCTTTCTATGTGATGATGACATAATACGTAAGGTCGCGCTGGCGCATCACACGGCTGGTGAAAGACGAGAAGTTTAAAAGTACTTAAATTGTAAACTGTAAAGGTCCACTAAAGTCCACTATATGGAGAAAAATCCTGCAATGTTTTCCTCAAAAAACTTAATTTCTTCTTGACTGAACAAAGACATAAACATCTTGGATGACATGGGGGTGAGTAAATGATCATGAAAGTGGAGTAATCCAAAGTAGTTTTTACAAATAAACCTTACAAAAAATTAGGTAATTGAAATATGTCTCCCCTTGTGATGTCATACAGAGATCTTATTATAATAATACTTGCACTATCTGCACTATCCAACCACGGCACTGACATTTATTGCAGAGAGAGAAAGAGAGAAAATAATTGAGTTTCAATTTCAACAAACTACCATTATGGTGATCAGTGTTTGCATTTCCTCAGCTCATTTACATTTTAAAGGACTCATACAAAAATGGCACGTTTTTTGCTCTCACCTACAAAGTGAAAATTTTAACATCTTATAATAAATGATCTGTAGGTTATTGTGAGCTAAAACTTCACATACGTAAACATGAAGATCAGCAGTCGATTAGGAGGAGAGAGATTCTTCATTTACGTCTCTAGTAAGAAGACTATGAAGTCTTTATCTCTGTTAGCATGTGTAAGCACATACAGTATGAATGGAGGATGTTGTGTGGATGTGTTAGCGAGGGAGAGATGTTCAAATCATCTCTTTGTCCACAGAATCAATGATCTTCTGTGTCTGTGCAGACATCACGGGCGGAAACGGAGGTCGGTGAATGTAAAAATACAGAGAATCAACATTCCTCAGTCTGACACCACAAACACAGCATTAAACCATACAGACCATAATACTTCAAATCAATGTGAGGAACGTTAACATAAAATAACAACATGAGCACTAATCACCAAACACACTGATATCGATGAATAAAGCTGTGTTCAGATCTCTGTAAGCTTCATATAACATTTGAGTTTTTCACAAAGTTAAAACAACATAAACTGATGCAGTTCAAGCTCTCAGTCTGTCTGCACTGATGTTATATGAGTAGCCCCGCCCACAGCCAAATCTCATTGGTTTAAAATTCCTCACAAACATCAGCTGTCTTCTGATTGGCTCTGACTGCAACTTTGCATAAAGGATTTTCACATTCAGTGGACTTGAAGATTCTGTTTAGTTTGTTTATTTTGTCAATGTGAAAGTTAAAAAGATTTTGACATATTTAAAAAAACATGCAAAGAACGTCACAGAATTCATCTATTAAGATGAAATTAAATAAATAAAAAAACAAAACAATACTAGCACAGCTACAGTCACAAAATAAAAAAAACAACATAAATTAATAATAGCAAAAAACAAACAAACTGCTGTTGTGGAAATATATTTGATGTTACTAGAGGAACAGTGAAAAACATCAAATATTTAAGTAACAAAAAAATTCCCTTGAATCTCATTATTACCGTAAAGAATCAAATCCTGAATCATGTGCCAATAAGATTTCAGTTCAGTCTCCTGAGACTTTGGCAGGAATAAAAATTGCACTTTAACACAAAAAAAAACACAAAAACATAATCAAACAGAAATCCTATTGAGGTTCATAGACAGTGCAGTACAGACTCACATCAAAGTAAACGAGAAATTAATCTATGACGTTAACTTTAGACATGATTAGCACTTCACATTTCACGCCTAAAAACACACGGAAACGCGACCACGCCACTATTCAGAAAAGTTGAAGTATTTTCTTCAGGCTGCGGTGCTGCTGCGCCTGAAAAAAAAGAGCGCATCTACTAGGGGTGGGCGATAAACCGGTATGATAAACCAGTAAAAAATGTCAACCGGTAGAGATTTTGAACTATCGACTTTATCGAGGTTACGCACCCACATCATGTTGCTGTGCACATGGTCACGAAAACTAAACGTTTGTACACATATTTAAGCAGCGCAGTTTTAAATCAAATGATTTTAAGACATTGAAACACAAACAACAGTGCTAAATGTGCGCTCTGTTTCTGTGTAAGAGGAGCGCACAAGCTACACATCCGCTGCTCATTGGGCTCGTGAGCAATTTTGCCGCTTTATTGGCCTTAAATACACACATGCGTCAAAATTCCCATCTTTGCAAGTATCCTCATAAACACGACCATTTAGGTCTTAAGAGAAAGTAAACAACTGAAAGAGAAAACGCACGTGTAACAGTATATTAGATCCGGACTTTGGTCTTAAAGGGGAAGAGTTCTGTCTGTCACTCGTGTTAATCAAACAGCGTTAAGAGAAAAACTCTCTTGACTAAATCACGTTTCTGCCTTTAATAAGACTTTAATAACATAAAAGAAAACTCTACCATGATACAAAACGTTATCATGATATAAAAGGAATTCTATCGTGATTTAAGATTTTGATCATATCGTCCACCTCTAGCGTCTACATTCAAAATAATGTATTTGCACGCACAAAAGACGTGAAATGTGAAGCGCCCCTAAGACTTAAAGAATGTCAAATATATGAGCTGTAAAGCTTGAACAGGTAAACCACAGCAAACCAGTTAACACGTTATCTTCAAACATACCTACTGAAAAAACTAACTAAAACCAATCTACCGTATTTTCCGCACTATAAGGCGCACCGGATTATAAGGCGCACCTTCAATGAATGGCCTATTTTAGAATTTTTTTATATATAGGGCGCACCGGGTTATAAGGCGCATAGAATAGAAGATACTGCAGTCAAACGTTTGACTGGGTTTGCATTATGCATCCACTAGATGCAGCTGTGCTAAAGGGAACGTCAGATAAAGTCAAACTTTATTAAGCCTTCTGAAAACTCAGTTCACCATGGTGACGTTGTTCAAACGTTGATGTGAATATTAACAATATCTCCCAGCCTTGCTCACCCCAAACGTGGAAGGGAACTTTTCCCTAATTCAGTAAACACGTTGTAAATGAAACAGTCTGATGCTCTGGCCGCGGAAGCGTGCTCGCGCGATCCGGCCGGAACATTTTGACATTTACCCGGAGTTTGTCTTGATCCATATATAAGGCGCTCTGGGTTATAAGGCGCACTGTCATTTTTTGAGAAAATTAAAGGCTTTTAAGTGCGCCTTATAGTGCGGAAAATACGGTAAGCTGATTGGCTGCTTTTAACTGGTTAGGCTGGTATAGCAGGCAGGTTTTAGATGGGTTTGACCACTTTTCTATCTAGTCCACCTGGTCAATATGGTTTCAGTTTGATTGATTCTGTCCATATATGCACATCACCTTACTAACAACACCAGCTAAAACCAGCTTTGCTATGCTGGCCAAGCCTCAAGCTTCTAAGCTGGTTTTAGCTGGTGGGTCAGCTGGTCTTCCATACTGACCAGCTAAAACCAGCATAGGCTAGTCTTGTCAGGAAGAAAATGTTCATATATATACACAGAATCATAGTCAAACTGAAACCATATTGAATCTGGATTAACACAGAAGCAAAACGGAGACCACCACGAATCACTGTCTGTAAGTTTTATGATCATCAACTATCAACTAATATCAACTAAACTCTTAACTTAGAGGTCACCTGAAAGATGTTTGTTTCTAAAACAAACTAAGACAAATAGTGTTGACAAGAAATATTTGATGCTACATTGAGCACACAGAAAACTCCTGCAAGCTCGGTCTGCCAATCGAATGTCATTTCAGTCTACGTGTATCTTTTATTATCCAAACCTCAGTCGTGAGTTACTCGATGACCAAAGTTTCCCAGTTCTTTGAGCTACGTCATAAGCTAAACCATCATCCAAACACAGGCTAGCGTTATCCGAAACAGTAGTACTCATCGGTCTCTACACGAGGACGGACGGTCGATTTCTTGAACATCTCCTCTTCGATAGCGGGTTTCCCATTGAAGCTGTCAAAAAGGTTGGAGGACGATGAAAGATCAGGATCCTCTTCACCGAGCGCATCCAGGTAACTGCCCACTGAAATACCATCCAATTCATCGCTGCAGCTCCCGTGATGGGAGGCGTCCTGGCTGTCCGATAGGCTGTACAAACTGCCCGTCAAACTGCCAGTCAAGCTGCCCTCCCGGCTGGCCACGCCCCCTCTCTCCTCCATTACCCAGCGGATGGACTCGATGCCCTCGTTGATTGACAGCAGCTGCTGCATCAGTTTAACGTCTACAGCGCGGAGGTGAGCCTGTATTAGGAAAAAAACTCAAGTTAATAAAGAGTTTTAAAGAGTCTTTAAAAGGGAATATTCTGTGTTTATACAACTTTAAACATGATAAATGAGACGTGTAATATAATAGGCCAGATGATGTAGAGAAAAATTCATTGAAGAACTTTTACTACACGCTTTACATTTCATGTATTTAAGATAAGTTTACTAATGCATTACTATAACTCCGATTGAAATGTTAAGTCAAACGCTAATGATTGAAACTTATTTTGTACCGAATCCTGATCATTTCAATAACTAATAAAAGTGTAAAAAATAAATGTTTTCTTATAGAAAAGAGATCATTCTGATGTCATGGGTCATAGACCAATAGTAGGCTTTGTTCTGTAGGCCTGACTGCACATTTAAAGAGACAGACATAGTTTCTCTGGTCATGATGAAGGACTGAAGGATCATTTCCAGGTCAACACACACATTCACAGGGCAATAAATGCACAAACACATTATATTGCCCGTCAACGGCGTAAACTTTCAAACCCTTATCTCATTGGTTCAGAAAGTTCAAGACAAAAATCGTCCATAACCGCCTACTTCCATACTATATAGTAGGCAAAAAGCAGTAGGCGAGATGAGTAGTAGCCTACTACTAAAGCAAAACTATCAGTAGTCATTCTAAATAATTGAATATTGATATCGGCACCAACATTTTGCATCAGTGCACCCCTAAAATGAATTTAAGAGTTAATCTCAGCTCTTTGTGAAAGATCTTCAAATATGACCTTTAAATACTCAAAGCTATTAAAATAATAAAGACAGGGCAGGCTACACACAATAAACACAAAGAAACCTTATAAACGGAGAGTCTGAAGCTAGCTTTGTTCAGCACCGCCTACAAATAACTTGCATGTAATTTGCATTAAACATGAGCGCATGCATGCAAAATACAACAGCGATGTGTTGCGACTGGTACTAAATGAGATGAGAAACCATCTATCTTCTCCATGGTTTGACCAAACTTCTGTCATTAAATTCATGTTAACCCCTGACCTAAATTAATAGTTTGATTTTATTGGCAGACATTTTCATCTAAAGTGACTTTCAACCCTACTGAAAAATCCAGCCAAGACCAGCACGAGCTGCTAAGCTGGTTTAAGCTGGTCCTTCTAGTCTGACCACTGAAGTCCAGCTAGACCAGCTTGAAAAGTGACCAATACACAGCTAGACCAGCTTGCTACACCAGCAAAACCAGCTAATACCAAGCAGGGAGACCAGCTAAAACCAACTTATCCTGTTGTAGTGTTTTTTCCCCAGTAGTCCATTCAAACTATAACACTTTATCAGTACGTGTGTTCACTGAAAAACAACATCGTAGAGATCGTAGCGTTGCCAGTGTTGTTCTCTAGCAATTGAGCCCGAGTAACACAGATGACTTAAATCCTGAACTGTTTATAACCTTTGCACACAATATAATGTGTTTGTGTGTTTATAGCCTTGTGAATGTGTGTGTGTGTGTGTGTGTTGACCTGGAAATCATCCTCCAGCCCTTCATCATGACCAGAGAAACAACGCCCGTCCCTTTAATGCAATTTGACTTGAACATCATCAATCAGTCATTAATTAGTTTGGGTTCATAGTGGTTTTCCTGATTTTCCTTTTTCTCCTACAACACAATACAAGAGACATGAAATCCCAACAGTTTTAAACATGTTAATGTTGGTACATGCTGGTACATGAAAGACTGATGCTCTCTTTCTCTCTCTCTGAATGTGTGGATGGAGATATTCAGCAGTAGGTGTGATGGACATGCACACTTTGTTCAAGACAAGTCTGACATATTCCACCTTTTACTTGTAAATATTAACTGGGACAGAGAGGCAAGTATTAAAATCAAGGAAAATTGTTCAGGCTCACAACAGTGGGGATGAGAAAGTTTTGAGTCAAGTCATTTTACTTCACAAAACCACGTAAATTAGGTGTTAACAATTTATCGATACTTGTTTATTTAAGGAATAATTGACGACGGGCGTTGAATTATTAGAAAAATAATGCACACCCAAGGTGGTGATGTGCCACGACATGAAGCAGAGTGGCCGTTACGCCTCGGGTGTGCATTTTTTTTTCCGGCCTGGAGTCAATTATTCTGCTTATACTACGGTTACACACCTCAAGACATTGATCATATGATATATTTAAAGGGATTCGTCCAGTTTTTCTACTTAAATTGCTATTGTGAGTAGGAATATTTCTTCCGCATCTCATCCAGCAGCTGGTTGTGTGAATGAGGCTACCTCTGTGCATCTCTAAACAGCTCTGTTACTGCCTGTTACTGTCTGTCATGTTGTTTTTGTTAGTCCGTTCGCCGTGTGTTTCCTAGAAAATAATTGCACCTCAGAACGTCCATCAGCCAATCAGATTCAAGCATTCGACAGAGCAGTAATATAATTGTCGATAATAATTAAATTGTTAAACTTGACGCTGATCGAGTAAGCAAGGTCATGCGCATATGTGCAGAATAAAGCATTGCCATTCGCAGTGAATCTGATGAGGCCAATTCACATTGATCTAACAGTCTGTTGGGTCAGTGTGAAACCCCTGTTGGCAGTTGTTGGATCAAAGTAAATGAGCCTTTAGAATGTTGGGGTCTGTTGGAGTTGGTTTTTGTTGGTCTAGTGTGAATTGGCCTATAGGGTCTGAAAATGCAAATACGGTTAGAATACTGAAAGCAAAAACCCTCTCTAGTGAAGCTTGCAAGCTTAGCATAGCAATGCTGCTAATGCTAATATACACAGCAGTGATGCGCGGGTCATACATACATACATACATACATACATACATACATACATACATATAGTACCCGACCCACTTCTTGGCCCGCATTTTTTAAAAGTAGTAATTGTAAAAAATAGTTAATTGGCATCTTTATTTCAAACGACCTGACCGTCTGCAACCAGAATATCGTTAAAAATATTTCTGTGATAAAATGTTTGTGCAACAATAAATCTCCACCTTTCCAGTAATCAATAAGTTACAAAAACGTATCACATCACACGCTGTAGATTTGACTGTGACACGTTGAGGTTTAAAGTGGGATATTTAAAACAAATTAGATTAAAAGGTGTTAATGTAAAATAGCTCAAATATTGGCTTTGTTTTGTCACCAAAAGGCATTTCAACACTTTTTAAAGTGAGTCATTTTGTCCTGAATCCACCTAACCAGAACTTCATTAAACTATCTTTTGTGTAACATACAGATAGGGTTGCAAAACTTTGGGAATTTTTAAGACGAGAATTAGGGCTGCAAAATGATTAATCATGACTACTCGTTTGCAGAATAAAAATTTTTGTTTACATCATATATGTGTGTGTAGTGTGTATAATAATTATGTATATAAAAAACACACAAATGCAAGGATATATTTAATAAATATTTACATATAATTATAAATACTTTATATTTAAATGAGCACACTGCTTACTGAAGGGCCAGTGAGGGCCATTCTTCCCTAACATACACGGGTCATCTCTTGAAGTCAGTAAATCAAAAATCTAAATGTAAGCTAGCACTATTTCATTTAACATTTATGAAGTTAGCTATCATGTATCTAGTTCAAGCTGTGACGCTCTTTCTTCTACTTTCCACTAGGCAGTTTTCTGTTATCATACAGATAACATACTATTTTTTAATGTTTTTGGTAATAAAGTCTCTTATGCTCATCAAGACTGCATTTATTTAATAAAAAAATTGATTTCTGAAGGATTTTAGATCAAATAAATCCAGGCTTTATGAGTGCAAGTATCAGGATTCTTCAAAATTTGTATTTACCTTGAATGCGTGTCTGCTTATGACCAAATAAAATGTTTATGTTTGTATATGATAATAGTTTATAAAAATAACCTCACATTTCGCAATAAATCCCCATAAAGTTTCAAATAGGAATATTTCAAAAATTTCCCGGATAACTTTCTGCCCCTTTGCAACAACCCTACATACAGACAAAGGGTGAATACATAACAGATTTATTTTTGGATTAACTAGACAATTGTAACATTGCTATTTGTTTTATTATATTAAACTCACGGTGAAGTCTTATGGTTTGTTGCTCACGTGTGTTTAACACTTGTGTGTATCTGTCTGGATGTCTGTCTGCATGTGTGTGTGTGTGTGTGTGTGTGTCTACCTGCCAGCATGTCTATCTCTCTCTGTATGTGTGTGTGTGTGTGTGTGTGTGTGTGTGTGTGTGTGTGTGTGTGTAGTTTTAGTGCAACTCTGACCATCTGTTAGTGCTGTTAATCATACACAACTGACCCATTAACACCATACTGACTCTTAGCAAACCTGATTGACCCACACGTGGCCAGCACACATACATTATATACATCTCAAACTCACACACTCAATATTACACTCAACTAACCTATTAACACATCATAGACTCAATAACCAGTTATCAACACCTGGGTATATAACAGAGCATAGTTTCAGGTAATTATGTTAAACAACCCTTTTTAAAATTAACCAGGTTTTTGTTGTATTGATTACCACTTTCAAAACCATTGATTTTCTACAGTAACCGTGTGTAACTATAGTAACCATAGATTTGTCTGGTTTTGTATAGTTTACCAGTAAAACCTTGGTTAACTGTGTTAATGCAAATTAAACTAAAATATTATATAAATGTTAATCTGTCAGTAATCAAAAAGACAATCAGAATTCTTCTCAGTATAGTAAATAATAGGGTTTATGTCTGTAACTACTAAGTTAGTTTAACTCTCACCATCTGCTGTCTGAGGAAGATGATTTTGCTGTTTAAAGTTTGTAGATCGTGAGAGTTCACGCGTGTTTCTGTAGATCTGATCTCAGTGGGTCCGGTTGTGAATGATCGAATCAGACTCTCCGGAACTTTACGGCCCACTTTATTCTCCACATCTCTGAAGTCCGGCAACTCGTCCATCGTCAATACTAATTAACTTAACCGCAGAGCCACAGGTGATCAGAGCATTAAAACTAATCAACATTTATAAGAAAGCGCGCGGATATTTCCCGTACTGAGCTGTAGTTTGTTCTTGCAGCGAGTCCGATCTGAGCTGATCACCAACGGATCTCTCCAGCCGATCTCTACTGCAGTGCGTGTCGGACTCGCTCGCTCGCGCACGCACGCACACACAGGTGACACCCGCCCTCATACGCGTCATCAGTTCAGATGGCGCATGCGCAACACGCTCTCTCAGTTTAAGACGCTTCATTCGACATACGACGAGACAAATACATGGAGGTGATGTTAAAACTGCTTATAACTCAATTCAATCTCCTTTGTGCAGTTATATGAGTTTACAGAATAATCTTCAATATGATGAGAAATATTCACCTGTGACGAAATGTGATGTACGCGCGCCATCTGGCGGCAAAACCAGACACAGACATATTAGTGGTTTATGTTTTACAGAAGATCTGACATTGAAACACACACAAAATGAAATCCTGTTTAATGTAGTCAGAAACAACAGAAAATCTGTTAAAAAATTGTCCCAGCATCATTTTGTTCATTTCTCAGCACTTTATTTCATAGATTATACCAAATTCGCGTAATCTTTTATCTGGTAAAAATGCATTTTGCTGCCCTCTAGCTGTCAGAGTAAAAAACAAATCACAACATTTGAAACAGTTAAATAGTGGTTTTATTTCTGTCTTTGTAAGTCTTAAGTCTTAAAGGATTTCTATGAGGTCACTTTCATAAAAAAAAATCAGATAATTTACTCAAAAAATGATGATGGTAGTGAAACAATCATCATTTTAACAAAAAAGTACTTTTAAACCACAACTTCTCGTCTTGCACTAGTTGTGACATGACAGCGTGACCTTGCATATTATGTAATCATGTTGAAAGGTCACATGTTTCAGAGACAGGTGTGATTTTCTCTATTACTGCTGTGATATTGTTTGCCTCAGAGTCTATAAAAGGTAAAAAGTGTCCATTATAAGTATGTCACATTTATTTAATTAGTGTATATAAAGAATTTCACCTGACCTGTCCCTTCAAATACATTTGACATATATGACACTGAGAGAAATAACATTAAGGTGATGTGTTTATACTACAGACTGTGTTTTATCATCATAACGCTGATAGTGTTCTCCCAGTAAAGGCTGACGGCCCTCCATCCTGTACGAGCGTAACCGGACCGCACACGTGGTGGCTGCGAATATAACCGCAACAACGATAAGAGCTGCGACCACGCCAATGGTGATCATCTCAGTGAAAGTCAGAGGACGAGCTGGAATCAAAGAAAAAAGAAACCTTTCTTTAAACTTTCATCTGTTTGCATCACCGACAGAACAATGAGAAACTACAGAAGAAAGTCTGACATCTTAACACTTTGACACATAGCTTAACAAAACTTTGCTTGAACGTATTTAACACTTTAAAGGTTTGTTTGATGTTTGAAGGTCATACACGCCCTGTGAAGATTTTATTTTTTGTTAGCAGAAAAAATACAGTTCTCTGGACAAAAATATATTTTAAATATATGCTAAATACATTTTGTAGAATGTAAAGCCTGATTAAATTTATTTTTGAATTTGAAAATATATTTTGTTTCAAATTTTATATATCAATATATAATTCAAAATGTATTTCAAGGGCAAGCAAATACAACACATATAGCCAAAATATATTTTAACACCTTCCCTGCCTTTAACAAGTTATCTTGTCAATTAAGAGAAAATGATTCCCTGCCAATGACGAGTTTTTACAGCAATCCATATTTCCACTATTATCCACTATACCCAACTTATAAAACACTAAAGCATCCACTGATCCAAAAACAGTAAAAACTCTTTGTATGTTTTGAGCATCGCTCTGAATTTGATTTCCTTCAGAAAAAATTTATTATCTCATCTTTTTGCTTAAAATTTGGTATTTTTAAAGAAACCAAAGGTGATAAAAAGAGAACAAGGTAGGATAAAAATGTGTCTGTTCTTTCATTTTAAATATATTGTATGTTTATATATTTATAGAAGAAAAATGGAAGGCATTTTGTGAAACTTTTCGAAAAAATTTAGCAACTTAAGGCAACTTAAAAAAGCTGATGGGGAAAAGGTGAAATATATGCTAAGTTAATTTTATAAAGTATATTTTTTAAGTTAATACTATTTTTTAAACCTGTGATGTTTACAAGTTTGTAACATGAACAAAAAAGTTTTTCTTTCAATTGGGACATGAATATATTTCCTTGGTTTGAAATATGGAGGACTAAATATATATTTTAATGCTTTAAAAAATATACAAAAAATGGCCAAAAAATATATTGGTGAAAAATTTATTTTTGTTAACATATTCAAAATATATTTCAGCAAATGTTTATTTGGCCATTTTTTGTATATTTTTTAAAAATATATTTTTTTGCTGTATGGGTAAAGCCAGGCTCACAATACATTTTTAATTCTGATTTTCCTCTCCAAACAATCTGAGAGACAATTGGTCCAGGACATCAATAAGTTCTGGTGTTTATCTCAGATTAGGGCTGTCAAAAGATTAATTGCGATTAATCAATTACAAAATAAAAGTTTGTGTTTGCATAATATATTTGTGTGTACTGTGTGTAATTATTATGTATATATACATACACACATACATGTAAAAATTTAAGAAAAATCTTACTTATGTATATATACATTTAATATATATATAACATATCAATAAATAAATAAATATTTATATATACACACACACACACACACATGTAAATGTTTCTGTAAAATGTTTGTAAATACATACATGTGTTTATTTATATATACTAATAGTTACACAAAAACATACACTCTGCTATATAGCACATATGAAGAACCATACGATGGTGATATAGCACCACTATAGCACCAGATATGGTTCTAAATAGCATAATATGGTTCTACACAGGTGCTATATGGCACTTAAAATGGTTCCCCTATAATTATAACAACCACTTTTAGTGCTATTTAGCGCCGTTTGTTTTTAGAGTGTATATTATGCAAAAACAAACTTTTATTTCAATGAATCTTTTGACAGTCCTATCTCAGATTATCATGTAATGTGTGCCATTAACAAATCCAATCTTACACCTGCTTGTAAGGAAACAGAGTCACATCAAACATGTTTGATATTTGCATAAAAATAAATGCTCACCTGGCCACTCCGCCTCATAAGAGTAACCCAGATTATCAGGCGCTGTGACAAACATCTCTGCATTGGTTACTGGTGGCCAGAAGGCGACCATGTTAAACTCTCTGTTATGGCCGATGGGAGCGTTTTCCAGCGGGTAGACGGACAAATCTAAACACAGAGACAAACTCATAGATTAATATGAAGTCACGTTTCTAATAACAAACTGAGTCTGATTTACCTGCACCGTGTCTGCGCAGCCATTCGTCAAAGATGGCATCAG
This sequence comes from Misgurnus anguillicaudatus, assembly GCF_027580225.2. Lineage (NCBI taxonomy): Eukaryota > Metazoa > Chordata > Actinopteri > Cypriniformes > Cobitidae > Misgurnus > Misgurnus anguillicaudatus. The sequence continues at coordinate 813,091 of NC_073357.2, read as the reverse complement.
TGAAGGTGTGCAGCAGGACGAAAATAGGGTCATTGGGTGACAGGTGGGTCTGTCCACCCGTCCCGTTTAGAAACAAGTGGGCCAGGTTATGCAGACTACGCACCACTGGATCATAATTCCCCTGAGGAGCGCTGTAACCTGAAACACAACACGATGTTCAGACTCAATCAGACCTGGGAGTTGTCCTTTGTTTGTGTTTTTGTGTTTCACCTTCAATGGTGTTTCTGAAACTGTCAGATGAAGTTGAGTAGAAGGGTGGGGTGTCAAACGTGTTCAGCTCCAAACACGCCTTCACGTCCTCTGGATCCGGCAGTCGCTGCACCATCGGACGAGCGGTGTTACCGGCGGGATTTCTCCTGATGGGACTGGTCTCCGTACCTCAAACAGAGAAAGAGAGAGACTGAACACAAGTTCTCAAACTTTAAATGACGAGGGAGAGAAAACGAGATGACGTCTTACTGTTACAGATGGTTCCTAGCGTGTCATACTCGTCCACATTCTCACATATGACTCTCCACTGTGAGAAGATGGAGTTGGAGCTGATGGAGTTCATGTCAAAGGTGCTGCGAGCTCCCAACAGATCATCGGTACAGATATCACACTCACTGCCTCCGATGGCAAAGTTCCAGTAGGGCAAAGCAAAGCTGGGATCTCCTAACATATCCTGACACACAAACACATCTCAATACTAACATCTGAAACATACAGAAAATAAAGATGACTTTGATGCAGCAAACTGAAATGATACAGAGAAACTCTGTTGAAAGAAACAGCCCACATTAGAAGATGTAAGAGAAAACTTTGTGTTTGAAGACAGTTAGACAGAGGTGTCTTTGTCTAAGATGAACTGTCTGAGCTCTTTACTTAACAACATGTTCTGCATTTTAAGTGTGGAAATTGTGTCATTTTTTACATTACTCCACTTATGAAACAGTTCACGCCTACATACGAGCAGTTAGCAGACTGTGATCAAAATAATGTCCTATATCTACAGGGATGTAAATTCTCAGGAGTAAATTTGAGTATTATTTTTAAATTACTCATGAAACGTAACATTTTGTAGCCTGTTGCTATGGTAAATAAGCCTAACCCTACTAAAAAACAATTAGAACCAGCCTAAGCTGATTTGCTGGGTTTAGCTGGTGTAGCAAGACTGTATTTGAAAGGGTTTTGGACACTTTGGCTGCATCCGAAAACTCTCAATTTCTGCCTTCTGCGGCAGCATTTCAATGAAGGAAGGCATCAAGGCATGTCCGAATCCAATGTAAGGTTTACTTCCTGTCTCCTGAGATAACTTTATCATATTGTCCCAAAATTCTATGAATTCTATGCATAAATAAATGTATACTTTTTACATCTTTTAATTAGTATTGTAGTTTTCAAATATGTGATTAGTTATCATAAAGGCGCTCTCTGTTTATATTTCAAACACGCTGCTTTTGAAGTGTGTCCAAAAGTGTTTCTCTGAGCTGCCTCATGAGTTGCCTTTAGTTTTCGGACGAAGCCTGAAAATCAGCAAGAGGCGAGAAGTGGGTGAAGCTGAGGTGACTGATTGCTAAAACCATGCCCACCTAGCTCGACAGTAGTGATAGCAGTGGCAATCCACCTGTCACTCATGTGGCCACGACCTTAATTATGCAGAACTTTAAGGCTTAATATAATTTTAATATAATGAAAAAATTCACCCCCCTCACAGTTGTCATAAAGGGAAAAATTAGCTATACAGACCAAAAACACTTTGTATCAGGCTGTAAACACATTTATTTCTCCTGTAAAGATGGGCATTTTAACATGGGGGTCTATTGGGAATTGACTCAATTTTGGAGCCTCTAGTGGCCAGTCGATGAATTGCAGTTTCATTCACTTCTGTATTGGCATCATCAGAGAGATGACCAGCTTGAAAAGTCTTAAGAGGGAAGTAGCTTGTTTAAGCTGGTCATCTTAACCTGGCATCCTTCAGCTAAAAGTGTCTAATTGAAACCAGCATGCTACACCAGCTAAAACCAGTATAGGATGATCAGCAAATGAAATCCATTTTAATCTGAATTGTTATTTTCCATTATTTTCATCTTTATTTGACATTAAAGTGCACTAATAATAATAATAGATTGTGCACCTGCATATCTCGTTCCAGCTGCAGTAAATGGTACCGGTGCCACGTGACGAACCCGGGTCCCTCGTGACTGAAGTCCACGCCACCGAAGCTGTCCTGTCCGGCACCGAGGAACGTCTTACTCACCGAATAATAATGAGTCCACACAAACAGGTTATAAATACTGATGTTCTCAAACTGAACCGTGTTCCCGTCAGGTCCAAAAATCTCTGTGTAATGGCGGGTCGCGACCACAATGTCCGGATGGGTAGTTTGCTTGGCCTGGTTGAGTGCATTCACAAACGCACGCTTCTCCTCTGCGTTGAGCCGCATCACATTCCTCCTGACTAATTGCGGAGAAATAATAATAAAACATGAATTATTATTCAAATACCGAGTAGACATTGGTTATATTCATTTATTATCTGAAAAAACTTCATAATGACTTTAATTTATGCTGATGTTGATGGGGCGTACACACCAAACGCGAATTTAACAATTTGTGAAAGTAGATTATAGTCAATGCAAGGACACTTATAGACGTGTACTCGCACAGGGCAATGCAAATGATGTGAATTAGGTGGCGCGATTCTCAAAAAACCTTCGCTATTCGCCTCAAACACGTCTTCGATCAAGTTGAAAATATTAAACTAAAGCGAAATATTTGCATAACACAAAGTTAAATCCCGCGAGTAATCTAGAGCGAGGAATGTGATGCTTTGCGTATGGTCTGTATGCAGCATAAAATGATAAAACTGTGCTTTAAAAAGTTAAGTAAAAATGTCCATACTGTTCTGTATCGTCTGGTAATGGTTGTTTGGACGTATGTTGTTGCATATGTGCACCAGAGGATAACAGTATGGAAAATGTTTATCTTTTATTCTTTTAATGCAACAGGCTCATTTTTTAAAGTAAAGTCAACTCGTTTTAAAGTGTAAGAATTAGGGCAAGAAGTCATTTTGGTCATAAAAGGTCACTTTGATAAATAACTTAACCTGAATTCAATTTACATGACAATAATGCACATTTTTGCCTGACAAACACAAAAACATTTAAAACTATTAGATTATTGAATTAAAGGTTCTTTCTTGGTCTGTATGGTTTTATAAAGAAACTGCCAACCAAAGAACTTTTATTGCACAAAAGATTCAGTGGAAAAGGTTAGTAGTCTATAATAAGGATATAGAAATGGTTCCTATCCGAAATATACATTTTATGAATCCTTTTTGGCACAATTATTACAACAACAACAAAATAATAAAATACAAGAGTTAATTATTCAGGAGAAATATTTAGATTTATTAAAATCATATTAAATCTCTGTCAGAAGTTTCTCTCACCAACGGGAACGGGTCTGTCGCACGCGTCTCCGGTGAGTCCGTGTCTGCAGCGGCCGCAGTCAAACCCACTGAAGTTCCCGTTACACTGACACGCGCGCGTAAAAAAGCGCAGCGGCCAGCGCTCGCGGTCATCGCGTCCGTCGTACGGGTACTGCGGCCCGTGTACACGCGCATCCGCGCTCACGTCCACGCACTGCCCGCGCCCGGAGTTTGCGCCGCACGGATCATTCGCCAAACTTGATGGAGACGGGCAGCATTGCGCGCTCCTGAGACCTTCTGGAGTTACGCACACTCGTGGGAACTGAGCGCGCACGAGCACCAGCGAACAACCGAGCACAAACATGGCATTTAATCTCCACATCTTCTTTAAATTGGAGAAAAATCGAAAAATTAAAAAATAATATAAAATTATGGCCGATTTCCCACAACAATCAACCAAAAAACTAAAACTTTAGCAAAACAGAATACAGCCATAAACTTGTATAAATAATTTAAAAATACAAAAACAACACAAACAAGACTCTAAGTCGATGTGAAATTGGTATAATTCGCTTGTTTCATGCTTGTCATTCTCGTTTGGAGAGGAATTTATTCTGGAGCTTAAATACCGAACAAGCGCGTGACTCCGGGGATTAGGCCTATGCTACCTCGTGACTACGTCACATTTCAAACCCCGCAGCACCGTCATTTCTCAAATCTCTTATTTCATAAACCAAAAACTCATAATGATTCATGAAACATTCATGGCATCAAACACATATATGTTATTAGTTTTAAAGGTCCAGTTTTACCTGATTCCATTTTTTAAACTTAGTGTAATGTTACTAGAGCATAAATAGCTAATACTTGCAAAATGATAAAGCTCAAGGTTCACTGCCAAGTGATATATTTTCTTTACCAGAATTTACCAGAATACCCTTTTAAAGATGACACAGGAAAAACGGGACCTTTAAAGGTAATTTGTCTTTTTTAAATTAATCAGATATTATCACGAGAATGCTGGTGCTGATTGGTTTTCTTTTCTTTTTAATTTGTCATAATTATTATGATTGAAACCACCAGCCCTGCCCTCAGAGTGACCATAACTAAATAAGCTATTTATATTACTACATAGGCTACATTGTTCAGAAAGAAAAGTCTGCCTTCATTGAAGGATTTTATATCCATTTAAAAAATGTATGTTTGTTTTGTTTGTAACTGATGTGTAAAGTGAAATGGACCTTTAGGACAAGGAAAAGAACATTTGTAGTAGGCTTACAAATAAAATGTTTGTTTAATGTCTTCAACCCTGCTCCTGGTGAGCTCCTGTCCTGCAGATTTTAACTCCAACTCCAGTCAAACAGCTGAAGCAGCAAATCAAGGTGTTCAGGATTTCTAAATAATTTCATACAGGTGTGTTAGAGGGAGCTGGCTTGAAAATGAAGTCTGCAGGACAGAAGCTCACCAGGAGCAGGGCTGGAGACACCTGATGGAGTGTAGCTCAAATCTGTCTGCTGATACATTCTTCACATTACAGTAATGCTTGTTTAAGTCATGTGAAGAAGCTAATCCATACTACAACACACACACACACACACACGCACGCGCGCAAACACACGCACACACACACACACACACACACACACACACACACACACACACACACACACACATGCGCACATACACACAGTGTCGGAGTGTCGTGTGTTGCTTGTGTTATTAAAATATACAGTATGTTTGGAGTGTCATGTAAACCATGTGCATCACGTGTTTTGTCACGTGTTTATGATAAAAGAGACGCTCACGTTCACAAAATACACGCAAGACACTCCCTTAACAGTAAACTCTGATGTTGAGATTATGAGATTATGTGAGTATCTGGCAAATGTGAGCATCTCTTTTATTATAAACCCTTTAGACGCATCTGCAGCAGGCACTTATTTTGACAAGACACGTGATGCACATAGGTTCACTCAACGTGCTGAACACATATTTTGAAATGACGAACCACACACATGACGTGGTACATACATGTTGTGACAAACTTTGCATCAGGCGCCCTCAAAAAAAAGCCGCCACTGATCCTGACATTAAAAGAGAACGGGAAAATGCCATGAATTTGAGCTTTGTGTATAGAAAATGTAAAGAAACAGCAGTAGTTATTAACATATAAATGAATAACATTCAGAAAATTTCTCTCTTAAAACATTTCTTTTATTTTTATTAACAGACAATGAAATCCATTTTAATATAATTAGCTGTAACAGTGGTCATTTGTTTACTGTGGTATTTGTAATTCTTATAGTAAATTTAATGTCAAATGACTGCTGCTAATCTACTACTAAATATCTTGACTGGTTTCAGTTTAAAGAGCAACTATCGTCCGATTCACGATATTACAATTCCTAAGTGTGTATTAGTTCATGTTAAAGATATGCAAAAGGTACAAACCCCAAAGTAATGTCGCGAGTTATCATCTCCAATGTAAATCTCTTTTCTTGGACTACAACAAACACACGGATTGTAGGCAACAGTTTACTTCCTGGGATTGGTGATGTAGTAAAGACCAACATTATCATAATTCATACCGCTTCATACTCTCAGCCTGTAAGTGAACTCCTGTTAGCATTGCATTGTAAATCTTTCAAACAAGGTAAGGAGCGTCACATTTCCTGCTGATGTCAGAGGTATTTAGGCCAATCACAACGTACAGATTAGTTGGCCAATCAGGGACACAGAGCTTTCAGATCAATGAGTTTTGTACAAAATCAAAGCGTTTGAGGAAAGCAGATACTGTATATTTGTAGCTATGTGGAAAATAATGTAAAGTTTAAAGGAATAATTCACCCAAAAATGAAAATAATGTAATTAATAACTCACCCTCATGTCGTTCCAAAATCGTAAGACCTCCGTTCATCTTCAGAACACAGTTTAAGATGTTTTAGATTTAATCTGAGAGCTGACCCTCCATCGAAAATCTATGTACGGTATACTGTCCATGTCCAGAAAGGTAATAAAAACATCATCAAAGTAGTCCATGTGACATCAGTGGGTCAGTTAGAATGTGCTGTAGCATCCAAAATACATTTTGGTCTGAAAATAACAAAAATTACGACTTTATTCAGCATTTTCTTCTCTTCCGTGTCTGTTGTGAAGCTCATGCAAGACAAAAGTCACGTGACTGCAGTGACGTGGCTGACGTGTTATCTGGTGCACCCCAGCTGTTTTTTTTATTTTATTTTGTTTTGTTTTTTCTGTGCCGAGCTTCGTTTATAGTCTGAAAAAGTTTGAAAAAACTTCTGAAACATTTCTGAGAATAACATGTCGTCCGCGTCACTGCAGTTATGTGACTTTAGTCTCACCCATGCGCTTCACAACAGACGCGAAAAAGAAGATTTTCAATGCTTTAACACATTCTAACTGACCCACTGATGTCACATGGACTTTGACAATGTTTTAATTACCTTTCTGGACATGGACAATAAAAAATAAAGAAAAACATAAAAATCATAAAGGCCATCATGAGGACAGACAGACCAAAGATACTGTAAGTATGGACAAATAAAGCAATGTGAAAAGTTTTTTATGCCAATATTCACTGTATTTGTGTGGTCATGTGCAGAGGACTAAACCCCTCATCTCATCTGACCATAGAAATGCCCCTGTAGCCAATCATGTGATGCTTATATCTCTCTCTATTATGCCTGTAGTCAAATAACATGACACACACACACACACACACACACACACACACACACACACACACACACACACACACACACACACACACACACACACACACACACACACACACACACACACACACACACACACACACACACACACACACACACACACACACATTGTGCAGCGTATGTGTGTTTAACTGCAGGCATTCTTCACTTTCTGACTTCATCACATTCAGTCGCATGATTGGTTTAACTCATGTGCTCTTTAATCATCATTAAAAGAAATAATAATTACTAGTAGAGGATTTTTTTGTGCTCAGAGCAGTGTTTGAATTATGTCAAAGATTATGGGCGTCCCCTAGCTAAGCCTCACCCCCCGGCCAAACCCCTCATCATTATTACATGATCACTATGATTTCATAAAGTCATCCTGGATTAACATTTTTGTTAGTTCTGGATCAATGTTTTAATCAAAGAAACCCCAAATTATCGATATATATAACTTATATGTTTGTGCTCTATAAGGGCTCTCTTAATGCTTATAGGAGGTCTGGGACGACCCCTCTCAATTCAAACACTTCTCATTCAAATGGTTTCTGTTATTCTTCTCAGAGATATTTTGAGTATCATTTCTGTCTCAGATGTTTCTTTTAAAATCATATATCTCATAAAGGTGAATATAAATACTGAAATATCAATGATCTCAATATCTTTGTCAGATCTCATGCTTTCTCAATTCACGGGTTATTCTGGCAGAGGATTTATTTAATGTTTTAGTTCATGCTCATTCAACAGTTTTCAGGTTAAAACATATTTACCATTATTTTCCCTTACACTATTAACAATCTCTTACTATTATCATGTTACTCTACTTACATTTAAAAATATAAAGTTATTATATTACAGCAACAGCACACAAGTTAACCATAACTAGCAGTCAACTGAAACAGAAGCTGGTGATGGCATAAACATTTACAATATAAATGCGTTTAAATAAAGACATTTACAAGTTTAAATGTAAAATGAAATGATGGTGAATGTTATTTTCAGATGAAGTGATGCACATGCAGTTCCTGATGTGGACACCAGATGTCTGTCTCTGCTGGAGTTGATCTGATGAATGCTTACTCTTATCCTAAATCTGACCTCGCTCTATCATGACTGTATATACTGATGATAAATCTGATCAATCTGGACTGTGTTCCTACAAAAGATCTACAGCTCATCTGATTAAAGAAATCTGACACAGTGAATTATACAACATCAACAAATCACATGCTTTGCTGAAGATGGTTTGCTTCCAGGTACAGAGTCTCTCTCTCTCTCTCTCTCTCTCTCTCTCTATCGTTCTGTCTATCTCTCTTTGATGAATTGCTTGTCGCTGGCTAAGCACTAGCTGTGACTGATGACAGTGAAGTGTCTCTCTCTCTTTCTCTCTCTCTTCGTTTAAGAATATCGGTTTCCTGTCCACTTAGCAGTTCCTCCAGAGCCTTCAGTCGGCGCTTCTGTCGTGGTGCAGCACTTGAAGAGATTTACATAGCAGTAAATTACCCGTGTGAGCAGTAAACAGTTCAGATATAGTGCTGTCTGCTCACTGGATTACACTTAAACACTCATTACATTACCTGCAGGCCCCAAACACCCAGACTTTCACAAACAGAGACACCAGAGATCAGCGGATAACATATTGAGATAAAAGAGGATCATTTTAGGACAAAGAAGACGGATGATGTTCATTTTATACTGCTGCTTTAATAAATTAATCTAAATTAATTTGGATAGATTAAAACATTTTAGAACAGCTACCATTACTGGATGATGTTTAAGATGTTATGTTCGGTGTATTTCATGTTTAATCATTTTCAGTTTATATTCAGGCCTCACACAGTTACAGATTTTGACAACGTGCTTAATTACCCCCACCATCTCTGTCATATAGTTCTGTTAGAAGTGTCTGGATGAGGATTAATTTAATAATGAAATAAATGATAACATGAGCAAGACTACTACATAAAATACGCAAGAAATAATTGACAACAGGCCTTGAATTATTAAAAAATAACAAAATTACGTACCTAGATTCACGTCATTTTTTGATTTTTTTTTGTGATACTGTCACGAATTTCCGCGTTTTTTTCGTGATCATATCACAACTTTCTGTTTATGTGTCATTGTCACTTATTTGTTACTCAATTGTTTTGTCCTATTTTCTTACCATTGTCACTTTGGTTTAGGGTTAGATTTACATAAAATTAAATCCTTACCCAAACCCAACTCTAACCCTAACGCCAGGCGACAATGATTTAAAAATCAGAAAATATAAAAAAAACAAATCAGAAAAAATTGTATAAACCAATAATACTTAAAGTGACATCCTAAAGCAAACACCAAATCTAACTCTAAACCGAAGTGATAATGGTTTGACAATAGGACAAAGCAGTTGAGTTACCAATCTGTGAAAATGACACATAAACTCGTGACAGTATCACAAAAAATCATCCAAAAATGACTTGACTATAGGTACATAATTTCGTGAGACTGGGTAGAAGCTAATGGCGTGCATTAGGTGCTAATGCGGAATGACCCCAGTTACCACAGACATTGCTCTGGTGGCTATTTTAAGACATTTGACAGGTCAGGTGTGTGTTTATAGAAGAATAATGCATACCCATGAAACATTTCTCAACCAATCAGAATAAAGCATTCAACAGACCCGAGGTATAATGTGCTTTTAACATATGTATAAACCCAAACATTGGGTTGAAATGAACACCATTATATTTTACTCCTCTGCTGAAAAAAAAACAATAAAACCATTACAGAAATTCCTCATTAAAATATCAATAGGAACCATTCGCTTTTACCATTAAAACCACTACAAAATTCCGTTTTGGGATATATTTCAGTAGGATTTAATGGCCCCACCAATAGAACCCAACACATACCAGTAGAGACCAGACCCATAGAGACCATTATAGTTTCCAATACAACCAATAGACCCCTTCGCGGTTTGTAAACATTGAATGACTATCGGGTGCGCGCGCAGCATGGGGTCAAACTGTTCATACCATCCAGGCTTTATAATTTAATCCAACCGGGCTGAATAATGATGACTTATCTCAAATGAAGTGAGCACTACAAACACAAGCCTCTTTGATATTTGCATTGTTCCAGTCTGCACCTTAATTGCTTGCAGCCAGATGTTGTATTTTTTTGTTTTTGAGATTCTGCAAGAATCGCGAAAACTTAACGGAAGACCTGGTGCGATTTTCACAGCCAATGACGTAAGTAGTCATTTTTGACGATACCGAATAATACGCAACTCAATCTGCTGCAATGACTTTTCTGACCCCGACATGCGCAGTCCCTGCTGAAAAAAAAACAGCATCAAACCAGCATGGGAATTATGGTCACCAGCCTACCAGCACCAAAACACAACATATGCTGGTATGACCTGGTGCTAATGCTGGTTTAGCTGGTGCTAATGCTGGTTTAGCTGGTGCTAATGCTGGTTTGATGCTGGTTTTGCTGGTGCTGATGCTGGTTTAGCTGGTGCTAATGCTGGTACTGATGCTGGTTTGATGCTGGTTTAGCTGGTGTTCACTAGCAAACCAGCACCAAAACACAACATATGCTGGTCTTGCTGGTATGCTGTTTTTTTCAGCAGTGGTGGGAACCGCCTGTGACGTGAACCGTGAAGGGGTCTATAAAATTCCCATTGAAACAGATAAATACATTTCTGTGATGGTGTCTATTGTTTTTTAAGCAGAGTCATGTTGTTTCAGTTAATTAGACTTTCATGCCAAGCACAAAAGATGTGATATTATGTTATATATGTCTCATGGATAGACTAATATTGAAGTAATTTTGTAGTCATTGATTGACTGTAGACAGATTCAGTGCTATAATAATCTTATTGGTTTGTTGAGTCGTGATGTTTTGTCAATAGATGTTAAAGAAGTTTGATTGTTTTGATGTCTCACCATACTTGACTGTGATTCTGTTAATCAGTAAAATGATTATGTCACGGAGTGACTTTGGAAGGGCGGAACCGAAAGTGGTGGAGAGAAGGTCCGCCCGGACTTAGATGTTCAAACACCCGTCACTTCCGGAAACCCCGGGCAACCAAAATCCGAGTGATATTGGCAACAGGTGCGCCACCGAGCGTGGCGATCGTGGATTGGGCAATTCGGACTGAGAGAGGAGTACAAAGAGGACGTTGGAAATACAGGAAGTAGTGTTGAATTCCAGCAGATACTGCGGGAGAGACGGAGCGTTTTGCCAATTGGAGACGGGGCGAAGTGAATCCTACAGTTTACTTAGTGACCCCTCAATGTACATACAACATTGAGGGGTCGCTAAGTAAACTGTAGGATTTGGTACCACTACTTAAACATGTCACGCCTTCTGGGTGATCGGTTGTGTGGGTGTTGTGTATTGTTTGTGTTACCTCTGTGGTGAAGGATCCTCACGTGCGCACTGGCTCCTCCCTCTATTTCTCTGATTTGTATCCAGCTGTGTCTTGTTCCCTCTTGTCTATTTATACCTTTCTGTTTTGTTTTCCGTCACGCGCTCGTTGTTAGATCTCTGTCTCGCCGCCCGTCCAAGTGTTTCTGCCACGCATAGGTTAACATCTCCTTTCTGCTCTCGCCATAGGTTCAGCCTGCCTGTGTTGGATTACGGTCTCTGTATTCGGGATCCTTATCCTGTGTTCGGGTTTCTGCTATATGGTTCCCGATTGTGTTTGTCTCCTACTTTTTGGACTGGATGCTTTGCCTTCAAGCGTACGCCAGTCATTTACTGTGACTCTGTGTCTGCGAGGAGGATTATTGTGTGGCTCGGTGTGTTTCACGGACGGCTGAGACAACTGTGACTTTCATAGTGGATTATATTTTCCTGTCTACATCCAAGTGTTTCTTCTACTCTATTAAAACTATACTTGCATTGAGACTCTGACTCTGGGTATTTCCTAACAGTACGAGCGCGTCAACATGGAGTCTGCGAGTAGTGAAGGAATGGATGTTTTGCAGTCCACGTTGAATCAACAGGGCGCTGTTATCGACCAACACTCTTCACTTTTAGCTGCTGCTTCACGGGACTTTCTAGCTCTCTCCAACCGGCTCTCTGAGCTAAGCGATCGTCTGCAGCTTATGCAACCCGGCGGAGAGCCTCCGCTTCCTGTACCCAGCGATGTTTCACCGAGCACCGACCGAGAACCACACACTGCCACACCACCCACCTATGACGGCGATCCCAACACCTGCCGGGCCTTCTTACAGCAGTGTTCCTTGGTCTTCGCTCTCCAGCCACGGAGATTTGCTTCTTCTATGTCACAAGTAGCGTTTGTCCTCACGCTGCTCACCGGGAGAGCGAGAGACTGGGGAATGGCTGTATGGGAGGTCAAGGCCCTGTGCACGACTTCGTTTGAGGCTCTCAAAGTAGAGATGATGAGACTTTTCGACCGTTCTCTCCAAGGTGACATGGCAGCCGCTGAACTAGTTCGATTACTACAACGAGGATCGTCTGTTACTGACTACGCCATCACTTTCAAAACGTTAGCAGCTACCTGTGGATGGAATGATGCCTCTCTTCGAGTCCAGTTTCTTGAGGGTCTCGATCATAACATCCAAGATGAAGTCGCTGCACGGGATCCCCCTGCGTCATTGGAAGCCGCGATCGACCTGGCGTTGAGAATTGAGACCCGCCATCGTCAGCGTAATCTCCGCCGGTCGTTTCGTCAGGCTATTTCTTCACCTGAGGTCCTTTTACCCGTGTCTGCACCTGAGCCAGAGGAACCTATGCAGCTAGGCAGGCTGCGCCTCACCAACAGCGAGAGACAGCGTCGTCTGACGAATGGACTATGTTTATACTGTGGTAAAGCGGGGCATCTGGCCGCATCATGTCCGGTAAAAGGAAGCGCCCGCCGGTAGATTCGGGAGTATCGGTGGGCGTTTTCTCCTCTAATTCTCCCTCTAGCCGCACAGTTCTTCCTGTTATGTTAAAATTTAATCAGTCTGATTTCCGTTCACAGGCATTATTGGATTCCGGTGCGGAGGCAAGTTTTCTAGATGCTGGTTTGGCTGAATCTTTTGGTATCCCTGCTATCCCTTTAGATTCTCCTTTATCCGCTTGGACATTAAAAGGGCAGCATATGGCAGTGATCTCTCATCGCACACCCCCTGTGAGTCTTTTTGTTTCTGGCAATCATTGTGAGGTAATCGAATTCTTTTTACTTCATGCATCCCAATCGCCCATTATTTTAGGGCATGATTGGTTGGTAAAACACAATCCTCACGTTGATTGGCAGAATGGTATAGTCTTGTCTTGGAGTTCTTCTTGTCATGTGTCATGTCTCGGTCCTGCTCCTTTGTCTTCTGTTTGTTCTACGTTTCAGATCCCTGCTGCTGATCTCTCGGGGGTTCCGGCGGAGTATTCTGATCTGTCCCAGGTGTTCAGTAAAGCTCGGGCTACCTCTTTACCTCCTCACCGGTCGTATGATTGTGAGATCAAACTCCTCTCAGGTACTTTTCCGCCTAAGGGTCGTATTTTTTCCCTTACCTGTCCAGAAAGAGAGGCTATGGACAAATACATAAATGATGCGCTTAGTGCCGGGCTCATCCGCCGCTCCTCGTCTCCAGCAGGTGCTGGATTTTTCTTTGTGAAAAAGAAAGACGGGTCTCTTCGTCCATGCATTGATTACAGAGGGTTGAATGACATTACTGTTAAGAATAAATACCCCTTGCCTTTAATGTCTTCAGCTTTCGAGTTATTACAGGGAGCTTGTGTATTTACCAAGTTAGATCTCCGCAACGCTTATCACTTGGTTCGTATTAAGGAGGGCGATGAGTGGAAGACAGCCTTTAACACCCCTACTGGTCACTGGGAATATTGCGTTTTACCATTCGGTCTTTGTAACGCCCCAGCTGTCTTCCAAACCATGGTCAATGAAGTGCTGGGAGACATGATTAACAGATTTGTCTTTGTGTATCTCGATGACATTCTCATCTTTTCTCCCTCCATGCAGATTCACACCCAGCATGTTCGCCAGGTTTTACAACGGCTTTTAGAGAATCAGCTTTATGTTAAGGCGGAGAAGTGCGAGTTCCACAAGGAGTCGGTTTCGTTTCTGGGTTTTGTCATTGCCGAGGGAGAGATTCGTTCCGATCCCGTCAAGGTCAAAGCAGTCGCCGATTGGCCAGTGCCCGACACCCGTAAAGAGCTTCAGCGATTTCTGGGATTCGCCAATTTTTACCGGCGTTTCATCAGAAATTTTGGTCAGATCGCTAAACCTCTTACCGCTCTCACTTCCCCTAAGATCTGTTTCCGTTGGAATAGCGAGGCTCAGGAAGCCTTTGATGCTTTAAAGACCAGTTTTATCTCTGCTCCGGTCCTCGCTATTCCTGATCCGGCTAACCAATTTATTGTGGTAGTGGATGCTTTTGATGTCGGCATAGGTGCCGTTTTGTCTCAGCGATTTGTTGTTGACGGTAAGGTGCACCCGTGCGCCTTTTTCTCTCACCGGTTGAACCCAGCAGAACGAAATTACGACATAGGTTATCGGGAGCTGTTGGCGGTTAGACTTGCTTTAGGTGAGTGGCGTCACTGGTTGGAGGGAGCCTCTGAGCCCTTTCTGGTCTGGACGGATCACAAAAATTTAGAGTACATCCGTTCGGCCAGAAGGTTAACATCTAGACAGGCTCGTTGGGCTCTTTTCTTTGACCGTTTTAACTTCACCCTCTCGTACCGGCCTGGCTCCAAGGTTGTTAAACCTGATGCTCTCTCCCGTCTGTTCGATGGTTCTGAGGTTGAGCGGACCGAAACCATTCTCCCAGAGGGGAGAGTGGTCGGTGCCCTCATTTGGGGAATCGAGCAGCGGGTGAGAGAGGCCGGCCGAGGGGGGGAAGTTCCGGAGGGGTGCCCAACGGGTCGTCTATGGGTTCCTGAGCTGTTACGTTCCGATGTCATCCGGTGGGGTCATGAGTCTAGGTTTGTCGGCCATCCGGGTATTCGGAGAACACTGGCTGCCATCCGCCAGCGTTTTTGGTGGTCGTCGATGACTACGGACGTCAGACAGTTTGTATTAGCCTGTTCAGTCTGCGCCTGTAATAAGGCGGCTAATCAACCCCCTCATGGTCTACTTAAGCCCTTACCAATTCCCTTCCGCCCCTGGTCTCATTTAGCCCTTGATTTTGTCACTGGCTTACCGGCTTCTGAGGGTAACACTGTTGTTCTGACTGTGGTGGATCGCTTCTCTAAGGCGGTTCATTTTATTCCCTTACCTAAACTCCCTTCTGCCAAGGAGATGGCTCAGATTCTGATCAAACACGTTTTTCGGTTGCTCCGCTGTCTGTCGTCACGTTATCCGAATTCATGGTGCCAACAGCTTCCCTGGGTCGAGTATTCACATAATTCCCTCCCCATCGCATCTACTAATTTATCCCCTTTTGAATTATCGATTGGGTTTCAACCTCCCCTTTTTCCATCACAAGAACCCGATGCAGCGGTTCCGTCTGCTCTAGCTTTCGTCCGCAGGTGCAGACGCACTTGGAAGCGAGCTAGAACTCTTTTATTACAGAACGCCAGACGAACCAAGGCTGCGGCTGATCGATACCGGCGACCCGCCCCTCGTTATGTGTGCGGTCAGAAGGTATGGCTTTCCACCAAGGATTTGTCTCTCCGGGAGCCCTCTCGCAAGCTGGCTCTCCGTTTCATTGGGCCATACAGTATTGTTAAGGTTGTTAATCCGGTAACGGATAAGCTTAAGTTACCACCTATTCTTGGTCGGGTGCACCCTGTTTTTCATGTATCCAGGGTTAAACCAGTTTTTTTTTCCCACCTTAATCCCTCTGCATCTGCCCCTAAACCCCCCGCTCCCCGTCTAGTGGATGGTGCTCCTGCCTATACGGTTAGGAGATTGTTAGATGTGCGTCGCAGGGGCAGAGGTCATCAGTATTTAGTGGACTGGGAGGGCTATGGTCCGGAGGAGAGGTGTTGGGTTCCGGCTCGAGGGATATTGGACCCTGGTCTGATTGAGGATCTTCGTCGGCGACAAGGTGAGCCTCCTCCGGGACCGTCCGGTGCCGGTCCTGGGGGGGGGGTCCTGTCACGCCTTCTGGGTGATCGGTTGTGTGGGTGTTGTGTATTGTTTGTGTTACCTCTGTGGTGAAGGATCCTCACGTGCGCACTGGCTCCTCCCTCTATTTCTCTGATTTGTATCCAGCTGTGTCTTGTTCCCTCTTGTCTATTTATACCTTTCTGTTTTGTTTTCCGTCACGCGCTCGTTGTTAGATCTCTGTCTCGCCGCCCGTCCAAGTGTTTCTGCCACGCATAGGTTAACATCTCCTTTCTGCTCTCGCCATAGGTTCAGCCTGCCTGTGTTGGATTACGGTCTCTGTATTCGGGATCCTTATCCTGTGTTCGGGTTTCTGCTATATGGTTCCCGATTGTGTTTGTCTCCTACTTTTTGGACTGGATGCTTTGCCTTCAAGCGTACGCCAGTCATTTACTGTGACTCTGTGTCTGCGAGGAGGATTATTGTGTGGCTCGGTGTGTTTCACGGACGGCTGAGACAACTGTGACTTTCATAGTGGATTATATTTCCCTGTCTACATCCAAGTGTTTCTTCTACTCTATTAAAACTATACTTGCATTGAGACTCTGACTCTGGGTATTTCCTAACAAAACAGGTTTGCAAGTAAAGAGAAGAAAAGTTGTATTGACCAGTGTTGTCTGTTGGAAGCAATCACGTATACCAAGGAACCGTGGGAGATCTGGTAACAAAGCAGGAGAAGTGCATCATCTTTTCAGTTGGTACATGTGAGTAGCTGGAAGGAAAGAGAGAGAAGACCAGTATCAAGGAAATTGTGAGTACGCGGAATTGCCTTCATATTATTGTATATCAATGAAGATGGATTAATATTATTCTCTTGAGTGTGTAACTGCGTGTAAAGCGGCCCCACCATGGAGAAGGACGGGTGGGTGAGCCGAAACCAAGTGAAGCGGGCGGATGTTATCTTCTTGTGGCTACGACATTTATCTTGTGCCACTCGCGGCGTCAGCAACCCTGATCTTCCCCAGGACGAAGCCCGGCCGAGTGTAGAGTACTGACCTTATATCACTGAAGTGTGTGGAGTGCAGTGGGTGAGTCTTTGATGTGTGTACACCTGAAGTTTGCAGTGTCGTGCCGTGTCCCTGTCGTCTGTGCTCACCCTCTAGGCCGAGGAAGACCCCTGTCGAAGGGAACGTGCGCTGTGTTGGCGGTAACCATTCATTCCTATGTATGCCCGCTTGTAACTCCTGGCCCCTGTGTTCCCGGCGGAAGGAGGCGAAGTCAGAACCTCAAGTAAAGGTATTGTGTGGATATTGTGGGAAAACCATTCGTCGGAGGGAAGTATTGGTTGCTGTATGTGAAACAAGCTGTTGTGCCTTTGTGTATGTTTACCGACTGTGGAG
Source organism: Misgurnus anguillicaudatus (assembly GCF_027580225.2). Taxonomy (NCBI): domain Eukaryota; kingdom Metazoa; phylum Chordata; class Actinopteri; order Cypriniformes; family Cobitidae; genus Misgurnus; species Misgurnus anguillicaudatus. The sequence goes on along the minus strand of NC_073357.2, from coordinate 795,539 downwards.
TGATTTCAGTGGTGCGCCCCTGTCTAGATGTCTTGTCCCGTTGGCTGGAAGAGAAGAGAGGAAAGCGTTTGAGTCGGTCCCGCGGTGCATACCTGGTGTAGCCAACCTACCTGAATCCACCCAGTGTGGTGACATCGGCTGTGTCAGGCCCAACGAGCAGCAGCCTTGGATCTGTGTCTCCCTCTGCCCTTGTACGAAGCCAAGAGGTGGTGTATGTTTCCCCCATTTATTTCCTGAAGTTAGTAACCGTGCGAAGGAGGGTTCTGTGGTTGTTTGTTACTAGTCCTATAGGTCTGAGCCTAAGGCTCTGTGTCATCATGGGAGTATTGCCTGCAGTCAGAAGCGACCAGGTTGAACGTAGATTCAGGAAGCCCATGCGGTGAAGAAGTACCTACGACGAGTTATAACACATCCTCTTCAGTCTCCCCTGGGGGTCTGTGAGTAAAACTTACCCTGTGCCTTTGCATGTCTATGACAAGCCCCATTGTACACGTACCTGTATGCCCTAGCTAAAGCTACTTACCTTGAACATGCCCCTGTATGCCCAACGTGAAGATCCAGTTGCCATCGTACACGTACCTGTATGCCCTAGCTAAAGCTACTTACCTTGAACACGTTTCTGTACGCCCAACGTGAAGACCCGGTTGTCCTACCGCAAACCCACCTGTAAGTCCAAGCCAAAAGCTAGTTACCTCTGAATACTCACCTGTACCCTTAGGTCCACATTTGCTTGCTTTGGAGGACCCACTTGGAAGCTTTAGGGGTTGGAACAACCTCCATCTGTTCATTGTCCAGGCACCCCATGAGCTGAACAGACGCCTGGACTCACCTCCGCTCCACTTATCACTCACGTGTGTCTTCCTTTGCCTTCAGGAGAGAGGAAGGGCGCCACGGCCAGTCAAGTCTGGAAGAGAAGACTCAGTGTTAGTTGGAATCATCAGTTAAAGCCACGTGAGGGAAAGAGGAACTCCTCTGAGATAACTTACCTGAAGAGTCTCCGTGGCAAGGCCCAGTCCTACAGGCCCAGTACCCTCTGGCTTGAGAGCTTGATTTTAGATTTCCCTTCCCCCTAACTTACCTGTTTTAATTAAATTAATAAAGTTTGTTTTAAGTTTACTTTGCTCTTGTGTGTCTGGTCATTGGGGTGCTCTTGGGACCTCCTCGAGCTGGAAACTAGGGAGGGGCGAGACTCACAACATCTGTGGTCTGCTCCGACCTGTGACAATTGCATCACTTAAAAAAAATCTTACCAAACATACAGGCGTAAGGGACAGGTACGTGATTATTCATACTTTAGCAGGGGTTTCTTTATCGTAACAAATCTTCAAAATAACATCTGATTAAAATGACAGTGCTTCCAATTACAAATTACACTCTGTATTCTTTAATGAACTGACCTTCTCTTCATTCTCGCATACTAATTCACTGTTTTTTATTACAAAACTCTTGTTGGGGAAACTCTGTTATATTTACACTCACATCTTAATATTCATGATAGTTGTAGTCTGTGTTCCAGTAGTAGTATTATTTTTATTTCCTAACATCTGTACTTCCTTTGGTCGCTGCTCTTTTGCTCTTTTCAGTTTTCTGCTGCCAATGATTGAAATTATCTGCAGCAGACTTTAAAGCTTAGTTCATTCATCATTTTGTTTGCTTCAATTAAATTTTTTATTGAGTTTGTAGTACAGGATCATTAAGGGCCAAGCACCGAAGGTGCTGAGGCACCTATTGGAATTGGCAGTATTATTGTAGTTGTTTTTAGTTATTTGTTTGTGTTTATGTCTTTGTTATAATTGTGTTATTTGTAATTGTATAATGTTTTCATTGTATTGTACCTGCTTCTTATGCTGCCTCTTAACCAGGTTGTAAATAAGAATCGGTAATAAGAATTGACTTACAGGGTTAAATAAAGGTTATTAGTATGATTAATAATATTATTTTTATTATGTTTAGAGAGTAACTCTTCAATCAGACTGATGAAGTCAATTCTTCTGTTCATTATAATGAAGGATTTGTGTCGTTTATTACATTATGAACTGTTTTAAAGTCTCTTATGACCAACTGAAGACCTTAATAAATCAATATTTTTTGTTTGTTGAAAATGAAAATCTCTCTCTGTGTAGCTATGTGTGTGATTGGGATGACTGCTTGGCACTTAATCTCTTCAGGCGAGCGTCTAGAGACTCATCTGATCCTCTGAGAGAATCGCTTTGGTTCTTTTGAACGTCCTGAGCTGAGCGCAGACGCAGACAGGGTTTTAAATCAGACAGCCGTTAGAGCAGAGATCAGATCAGATCAGATCAGATGTTTGGTGTCTGATCTGTATCTGATGTCATCACTCAGACTTCAGGTGTTGTTTACATGTGACCTTTAGTCTCTTCACATCAGTCTCAGATGTTGTTTTCTTTCCATTTCTTCTTCTGTCACATTTACACTCTCTGTTCTCCATTGATCTGTGTTTCTAACCCAGAGTCTAAAGATAAAGAGGATTTTCTTGCTTCTCCACACAGCAGATAAGACGCAGTAGCAGGTGGGATTTCGGGGTCTTACTGCCGCGTGACTCACAGACTCTCAGATTTGTTATTATTGAGAACATCACACAACAGCACCAGCGTCTCAGTCTTCTAAAAGACTTGAAAATAATTACAAACTTTATATCTATTATAAATTAAAATATATATTCAAGTAGTTGCTGAGAACGACATTACTATCACTTACTGTATGCTAGTTTCCAAAAAAGTTTGCTCTCCACTTTTGTGTTGAGTTTTAATGGTGGTGTGACGCCCAATTCAGACCGCCAGCAATGCAATCTTATTGATTTCAATGGAAGCTTGGTGACTTCCGGCGGTAAAAGGGACCGTTGGCCACCGAATGGGCGTGTCCAGTGACACAAGAAAGATACGAAAAGTTTAACTTAATGCAAATGATGACATACAAAAAATGATAATTTGCTTTATTTGTAACGTAACCATTATAACAAACAATGTAAATCCAGTTTAATTTGATACATGCACTGGGGGCTCCTTGCCCCTCCTCTCTATCCATTAAGAGGTCTTTGACCTGAAAAAGATTCAAGGTCTCCAAGACAAATGATGAAAACAAATCTGTTGACACTGTATCTGTATCGGTGATGACTGAAATCTGGACGGTTCCGATTCAACACTTTACAGCACCGATGATCATGAACAAGAGGGCGGCGACACAGACATGCTTCATCTGACCGTATGTCACATCTCATCTTTCAGGAATCACAGTCAGGCACGTGCACACATAGACATCAAAGGGGGCTTGAGCACCTGCCCTTTTTATTCCTGGAGAGAAAGTGCCCTTTTTTTCTGGGGTGCTTTAAAAAAAATAATAATAATATGATCTTTATTCATATAACAACTGATGTCTGTCTGTTTCTTGTGTTTTTTACTTGTTGCTTATTTAATTTAATATGAATTTATTCAGGAATCATTTAAATGAGATTTAAACTCTTATATAAAGAAAAATAGCGCTATTTGTGGCACACAAACGGTTAACAGATGAGTCCCGCCTCCAAAATTCACATCGCTAATATGATTGGCTTCAGGGGCGCCGTAAAAGGGGGAAAAGTTAGGACGATTCTAAGGGCCCATGAACTTTTGAGGGCCCCAGCCAAGGACTGCGCCGCAAACGCAACCCCCTTGAGCTAAGCCCTCTTAGCTCCGCCCCCGTCTTTACTCTGCGTGTTAGCGCCTTCTTCAATCCACGGTCTCACAGTGCGCGTGAACTTCACAAGAGAGCAAGGTGTGTTTATTTACTGCTATTTGCTATGATATATGCATATGTGCACTTCCTTACTATAAATGCAGTTTACACAATGTGACGCTGGAGCAATACAATGCAGTTTTCTTTCCACTGTAAAGTCTTCGCTCTGTTCACCTCAGTTTAAAAATAAACAAGGTGATTTACGTTCCCTGTTTTATGTTATGATTCTAATGCGAAGTCAGCCCTTATAAGCTGTTTTAATTAACGTAGCCCGTATAAGCTAATTAACAAACTAGAAATGCGATCGGTTACACACTTCAATGTTTTGCAACGCAATATGCCAAAGAAGGATTTTTATGCAGTCGTGAATCGAGTTGATTGTGATAAAACTGAAATGCAAGGCTAAACTAGTCCAGTTATGTATATTAAAGCTTCTGACCTTGCAACAACAGGTTTAAGAAATCAATGGAAATCTATGTTGTAATCTGCTATAGTTGTCATTCATTTCATTTTAGAGCCCCATTGATTAAAAAAACAGTCTGAATCATTTAATAACAGTATAGCTGTTTTCTCAAATTCACAGTTTTAATGATCTGTCGTTATTTTTGCTTTACTGAAGCTGCTGGTGTGTGAAACTTGTTCTTTACCTTATAAATAATGCTAATAATTATAATACAGGCTTTGGTCAAGCATTTTTGACCCATTTTTGAGGCATAAGGTATAGAAAAGATGCATTGTTGTTGTTCGCCATTTTTAAATGTTACAATGTTATTGGTGTGTGTAACAGCTCAAGTATGTCACGGAGACTGCATGTGAAAATCAGACTAAAGTCTCAAATCTTATTGTGAAATAAAAAGCATCACAGTTTAATTACAAGCATTAATTTCACTATGATTTTAATCGCTGACATGACATTACTCAGTCAATATTAAAGATATCAAGTTTATATTTTCACAAAATGTTCTTTACATTATGTAGGATGAATTTATGTGGAAAACATTAAATCACAAAGAAATACTTCAGCTGGGTTTTCACAGGCATGGTCACATTAATCTTTAATTTAAGAACGTTGCATTTTCTCTGAATATTCGATTAATGTACTGTATTTTTCAATTAAATTTACATTGCACAATAAATTATCTTAGCTGCAGACATTGTAGGTGTCTATAAATACTGATAATTGTGGTCATAACAATAGTAAAATAAATAGTTCTGTATTATTAAATTACAGACAAAGATTTTGAATAGCTACAGTATGTTGGATTGTATGTTTGGTGCGAAATGGGTATGGTGGGGGCCTGACCCCCTATTCTTTCATAGGGCCCAAAATTGCTAGCGGCGCCCCTGATTGGCTTTACCTTTCCTTAGTCCCGCCTCTCTAACTTACTTCGCTTTATGATTGGCTTGTCTACACTCGTGCTGCATCATTCGCGCTTCAAGCGCCAAAGCTGCTCAGCCTGAATACGAGACGCGATGTGCATGATTATGCAGGCAGCTACCGGTAAGTGTGTGAGCAAGAAAGCATTCTTATATTAACAGTTTTACGCACAAAATATGAGACACGTTGTTACACATAACGATTCAGGGACATTGTTTTCCATGGCAATCCCATATTAACCTGAAGAGTTGCAAACTTGTAACAGTGTAGTGTATGTAGTTTAAATAGACTGCTCATAAAATAATAAAGCACAAACAATAAAATAATTGCTAACTGCAGTAGTAAGCTTTTTGTTTGCGTTTTTTGTAATGTCTGTTAAATAAGTATAATGTGTTATACTGGAGTGCTGGAGTAGATTGGGAAGAAATCTGATGGTTCAATATTTTACTTGCCCAGTCTGACTTTTCACTGACATCACAGAAAAGTAAAATATAAAATACAAATAAAATAGGCCTAATCTATATTTGTTGTTTCTGACATGTGTAACCCTAATAAATATGAAACCTAAGATTAAAGGTGCCATAGGATGTGTTGTCATAATATGTTAAATTGTTCTTTGACAATGACATAGAAGGTATGTTGCTTTATTAAGTGCAAAAATATCCAGAAACGTTTTTACATGTCTATTTACAACGCTAGAATTTGTCATTTTAATTAAATGGTCTATTTTTGCCCTATTTGAAAGGGTCATGAATAATAATGTTGAGCTCTGTTCTGATTGGCTCTGCTCTGAGGCTCATGCCAGAAGCTCACATTAGTAAACAGACCTTATATTTTGAGCCCTTATCAGACAAAAATACATTTTGAGTAACAACTAACAACTAATCAGCTAAAGCTAGCATATGATACAGCATTTATTGGCATGTAGTGCTAACTCAGCAGTCACAACTTTGTTTTTAGCATTTTAACAAATTTGTAATTAATGTGTAATTTAATGTTTTCAAAACATGCACATTGTGTAATGGCTTTCTTTGCTGCTCTATAAACCTATACTACTAAGGAGACCATGGTGTCTGTGTGAACTGATTATTTTGTAGACATCTTTTGAAAATTAAACAATTGCAGGAGTTTGAGGAAGATAAAATTAATTAACTTTAGTCAGAATTGTGTTAATATATATACTTTTTGTTTAAAAAAAGAAAGAAAAAAAAATACATAATTATGAAAGGTGCCCTTTATTTCACTTGAGCCCCTGCCCCTCAAAATGTCTGTGCACGTCCCTGATCACAGTGGACTCATTCAGGACAAGATGGATGAAAGCTGAGGGCCTGAGGTGGACCCACAGGTACGCTGATTTCAAGTGCTTTAAAGAATAAGGAAATGACTGTCTCATGATATCATGAGGATCTTCTTGTGTTTAAAACCAGATGATGAAATTGCTCTCTATCTGTCTGAGGACTGCTGGAAGCTCAACACTCCCAGTCATGTCTGGTGTGTCAGGTAAAGGCTCATCAGTGCCACCTTCAGCTTTTTAAAGGTCTGAAACAGCAGAATGAATGTGTCTTTAGTGCTGTATATGAGTTTATATAAAAAGACGAAAGTTTGTTTGTTTTGTAAGACTGGATGGTTGTGACAGTATATCACACATATTTGGATTTATACACACACACAGACAGCAGACAACTCTGCACCGTATCCGCATCTGATTCACGCCAAAGTCAGCAGCAATAAAGCACTTTAAAATACGAAACATTAATGGTTTTAAATATAATTTGTGATTTCTAAAAGGTGTGAAGTGAGGTTAATTCTCCTCTGATTTCGAGACATCAGCTTCTCTTCTTCATCTTCATTCCTTCTGCATACACAAACAAAAGACATTTATATTTCTGCTCTTTCTGTCTTCATCTCTTATAACTCTCTTTGGCTGGAGCTACACTGCAAATCTTGATTTCCAATTCCGATTTGTAACCTGTATCTGATTTTTTCACAACCCGCTTACATCATCTTTTAAAAGCGACTTGTATCCCATATCAGCATTTACACTAAACACTTGGCAAAACAATTCAAGGTAGACATACTGACCCAAAACAGCTTAAACCACAGAGGAAGTCAAATGTTGCGATATGCAATGGACACAAACAAAATAATTATACAAGATTATATTATAGAGGGATATTTTTTGTAACAAGACATAAAACTTCAACATTACTCCACAAAGTGAAGCCATCGTCTGCTCATAAGAGTCATGTGATCATGGGTGGTGTCCATCTGAGTTGACGTCATGTGTCAACGTCTCATTTTTAAGGATGCACGACAAGTCACGACAAATCTACATTGCAGATGCGAATGCATGTATCAGATTTATTTCCACATATGAATGAGGCCTGAAATCGATTAGAGAATATCGGAAACTATGCACTTTTTTCCTGCCTACACGTCCGTGGGTCATATTTGATCTGTGCCACATGAGGGGAAAAATCAGAATCGAGTTCACTTCAAACAGGCAGTGGAAATGCGGCCTTCCTCACTTTGTCTTATTTTAAGTCAGATCTTATCTCATACACTTTCTGTATTTTTTCTTATTTACTTTTTCCGCATTTTGTTTTACAGTGAAAATTTTGTCTTGTATTTCTCGTACAGTACTATTATCTCTGAACTTGTAACTGAACTTCCAAACACTTCTGAACTTGAATGTATCGTCTCTCATCTTTCTGCACAGTTAAAGTCACTGCAGTGCCCTCGGTGGAAAAACTATGAAGAGCCGCCACCCTGAAGCTCAACGTTCCCAAAGCATCCTCACCGTCTCCACAGAATACTGAAGAGAAAACAAAACATTTCAGGAAGTTTTCTCCAGCACACCGGAACACATTAATTTTACAGATGCATAGACACGCTGTTTATTTCTGTATTCTTCACTCTTAGTGTCCTTGTCCTCTTGAAGTTGTGTCGAGTTCATTCTCTCTCGGGCTCTTCTGTCAGGACTGAACGCAGAACAAACGAAATGAAGCTCGAGTCCCTGCTGAGACTATGACACAGAGATTGAAAGTTTCTTCTTGTCAGTCTCTGGAGCAGATTTTAAATCTGAAATAGGAAAACAAATAATGAAGTTAAAACTCGATCTTTAGATATTCTCTGAAAATTGTGAGTTGCGTTTGCCGATGATGTTAGGAAGTATAGTTGGTTGTTAGATCATGCTTTGGGTCTTTTAGGACATCGCAAACTGAGAACCTTGACATCAGAGATGTTTAACCAGTCCTGTAGTAACCCATACAGCAAAAAATATATTTTAAATATATGCTAAATTGTAAAAAGCAAAGTCTATATTAAGTTTTAACTTTCAGATATTAACATATATTTTAAAATGTATTTAAAGGGCAAGGAAATAGAAATTTTAGTATTTTTTTCTAATTTTAATATATATATAATATATATTTTAATGTTTTAAAACTAATTTTTTTTTAACTCATTCACCGCCACACCCTCTGCTTTCAAACAAACAACAAACAAACAAACAAACAAACAAAATGGGGAAAAAACGTTTCATTATATATTTACTTTTTCTACTTAATTTAACCACTGAAATATGGATATTTCTCTTCAAAAATACAACATTTTGAGCAAAAAGCTTAAAAAAAAATGTGTTTTTGTAAAGGAATTTATGTTAGAGATCAGACTCAGAATGACTATCACACATAAAGGCAGTTCAAATAAATCATCAAATCATTTTAACTTCCGTTTTTGATAAATTGGCGGTTTGGCGGTATATGGCGGAGATAACTCGTCAATGGCGGTGAATGAGTTAATATATTTCAAAATGGCCAAAAAATACATTGGTGAAAAATATATTTTTGTAAACATATTCCAAAATATATTTCAGCAAATATATATTTTTTGCCGTATGGAAATCTCTGTCTCGTCTCTTCTGTTGGTCAGTTTGTTGACTCGAGAGCTTTAAGTTTTAGACAGTAACTTGTTCTCTTGTCTGATTTGGAGCACTTATATAACACAGCACACTGTCTTACGCAATCATCTGGTATAAAATTTTCATGCAATATTTCTTTGAAGTCTCTCTAATTGGCCGTTTATGTGTTTTGTCTCGTCTGCGTCTCATGTGCGCTTCCAGCCAGCAGAACTCTCATCACTGGAGAAACAGAAGAAAGTGAACTTGTGTTTGCTTCATGCACTCCCGTCTCAACTTCGTGAGGTTCATATTGTATGTAAATCTCAACTACACAAACTCCATGTCTGAGAAAACAAGGCAACATTTGAGCTGTCAGTGAAAATTTAATAGATGAATACATTTTTTTGTTGGTCCAGGATCATAGATCATACGGGTCTATAGTTAACAATAATATACGAAGAGTTTCGTTGCAAAATGAGATAACTCTGTTTTTTAAATTTTTTAGAAATCTCGTTTTTTGGTTGTGCATTACAAGTATACAAAGTAACAAAATAATAACATGATAACATAACATAATAATAAACATGTTTTGACAAAAATGTTAAAAAAACGGATTTATCTGGTTTTGCAACGAAACTCTTCATATACATGTATAGTGAAAGTATGCACTTTTAACCCTATAAGAGAAACTCAGTCACAACTAGAGATGAAGATACAGTCCATAACACACACAGTTTTATTGACAGAAGATGAATATTAAATGTATATTTATTAGTTTCAGTCACATTCAGGTAAAGGACATCATCTAAAAGACGGAGGAGGATTAAACGTAAAGGTCTTGAGCCGTTGATATTTAGCATACAGATCAAAATGTCACACAGATCAGAGAGTCGCGATCATGGCTCGTGCAACATTAAGATAGCGATGCATGAAAGTCACATTCACGTTCAGATGGTGTCTCATCTCTAATGAGAAATCTTGGCCTTTTCTCTCTCTACTGTGAATCATATTGAAGAGAGTGTAGGAAGAGAAGATAAAACTATAGGATTAAAATAAGGAAGACGTAGGAACAGCTGTCCACAGGGACTTTACGTGAGAGAAACGTGTTTCAAAACAACACAACACCAGACACGAGTCAGGGTATTTTAGGCTCCTGTGATGCACTCGGTGACATTTAAACTTTATTAATGTTTGACGTTAAATTCAACGATAAAGTGAGCTCATGCTTCGAATGATGTGAGATCTGGGGCCGGATGCGTATAAACCTCAGTATGATGTGCACATATTTACGCTTAATGATTTTGGCGTGCTGTCCTGGGAAAGGGCTCCGGATCTGGAGTGAAGTCCGAACTACGAATCCGGGGCATGGGCTGAACCCGGAGAACTCCCCCATCCCTAAAGTGGGATAAAAACAGATTAGAGTGGGGAGTTGGAGGGATGTCGGAAAATGATTTCAGGACTGAGGTAGGTAGGATGCATGTAGGCTATATGTAGTGTTACACACCTGTGCCGAATTAGTTAATTATCTGATCGGTCCTCCCGAACCTTGTTAATAAAACATCATTTATATTTACGCCATTTTGTCCATTACACTTACAACGTTTATAAATGCCGATACGTGCAGGGAACATTGCTTATGAAAAATTTCAATGCTCATTCGTGCACACAATTTTCCAGGATTTATAAAAAATATACTCAGGTCAAATATGTGCACGAATGCTCTTGATTGTGTGTATCTAAACTTTAAGGGTGAAATCTTTGGAAAGATGGCCCTGTTCATTATACATAACTCTGGAATACTTGATTGTGATTGGTCAGAGGAAGCACATCTTGCTGGACTATTAGATTGTGATTGGTCAATAATTGCAAGGACATCTCTTCCTATCATGATGTTTCAGGAACAGTCTTTATTCACAGTTTATAGTTCATGTTAAATCTGTCACGTATTTAAAGTTTGTTTTTATGGTTACCCAGTTTTGTAATTAAATTCTGCAACTTCAGCCTTGTCCAAAAATACACAGTTGCTTATAAATGGCCATGTGTATTTTAATGAAGAAAAAATTAAGTTATATAGCAGCGCCCAGGAGAAACTCGATGTCAACCATTGCCAAGCCCTCATCCTTTTCTTATACTATAATGATTAAAAAAGTTTTTACTTTCTAGAAAAATTCAGCCTTTCATTTGCATACTTTTTACATACCTTTAGCACAGTTATCATGCCTTAACATTTTCAACTAATTTTTATTGTAATATGTGTTTATTACACATAAGGAGTCTTATGTTAAGGTTCAGTATTTTTACTTTAATGGCAATGAAAAGGTTAATAGTCAGAAATTGAAATGCCTTATTTTCACAAATTTTACAAATTTCATTAATATTTAACAAATGTGTCTTTCCCTGCAAAACCCACTAAGTGGATGCAAGCTTTTTTCTCCACTTCTAAACAAACACTTCTTTGAATAAGACATAATAAACACTTTAAAAATCACTAAAGATGCAACTAGAAACATTGGAAATGATGAAAGTAAAAATGAAGAAACTGAAGCACAAACACTCTAAAAATGTCTTGGTTATTTTTGACCCATAATGGGTAAATATTGCACAGAACACATGCTGGGTTAAAAATGATCCAATGTTGGGTTGTTGTTATGGAACCATGGATTATAACAACCCGACAGTTCGGTCAAAACAACCCAGCATTGGATAAATTTTAACCCAGCGGTGTGTTCTGTCCAATATTTACCCATTATGGTTTAAAAATAACCTGCCACTTTGGGGTTGTATTCCGGTCCAAGTACTCACAATGGACACAAGTTTCAATGTGATCCACAGTCGTTTTGCATGTTATCATTCATCTTATTCATCTTTTGTGCACTTAGAGGACAAGTCAATGTGGCATTTAGTGGATTCTGCAAACAAATCTGTATTTCTGAATAGGACCTAAATTAAGCACATTTAAAGCAACGGTATTTCATGTATAATATATATAACATATAATACATTCAGAGAACATTCGGTCAATATCATTATCTTATTTTTGACTGACGTGGCATTTAGCAGCTTTTGCATCTGATCTCCTTAAAAGTTGTTGTTTTCTAGTAGCGAAAGCTTGGATGAGCTCTCAGGTGCAGATGATGTGGGTTTTTGTTGAATGCCACACAGACTGCTTTACTTCAGATAAATACCATTTATTGCTCATGAAATATGATTGCCAGGTTTTATCAGCATTGATTTATCAGCAACAGGCATTTGTAAATACTGTTTTCAGCAAGTGTGAGGGGATACGTGTCAAAGCAATATTTCCCTCAGAAATGAGAAATCTGTTCTTATTTACTCACTCCAAACCGCTCTGACTTTATTAAATTCATGCATGCATGCGTGTGTGTGAGTGTGTGTGTGTGCGCCTATGTGTGTCTATGTGTGTATGTGCAGATTCAAACAGTGGCCGCTTGTCTCTATTTGCTGGCTTAGTGATTAAAAAGAAACTCTGGAAATGGGTTGAAAATCTGTTTATCTGTCGGAAAGATCGCGCTGGACTCAAAGCACAATTATTCTGTCATAGAAAGAGATAAAAACATCCTGTTAGGAAACTTTAGAAAGTTTGAAAGCATTCAGTGATGTGATGACTTTGTAAAGAAAGTGTGGCTTGTTTCAGAAGCAGATGTCATATGGTGATGTTGTTTTATGGGTTGGGCTCTAGAGAGCTTGTGAATAAATCTGAGAGTCCATCATTAAGAGAGAGGAGAGCGATCATGTTAAAATCGAAGAGAAATAAACTACAGCCTGACGGTAATAAAGCATCTATTGGCCTTCAGCAAACGATTCAGTCATCAGTCACACACACGCATAAATAAACCCCTGTCCAATCACACGTCATTGTCTTCTTAAAGGGACAGTGCAACATTTTATCCTACACTGTAAAAAAATCTGTATAAATTGCAATATTACTGCAGCTGTTGGCCAGTAACTTACTGTAGATTTAAATAGATTTTATTTAAGTTAAATAAGCATTAAACATTAACAAGACTCATGCAAAGCATTTTGGAAAAGAAAATATGAAGGAGGAAAAAACTGAAAAATGTTGAAGATTTCTGGTTCCCAAAATGCTTTGCATGAGGCTGTTATTTTATACTTTTATTCTGTAAAGATAAAGACTTGTTAATGTTTATTGTTGCCAGTAAATAACATTAATTTAATTTTACAGCAAGTTACTGGCAAACAGCTGCAAAACTACAGCAACATTTTTTACAGTGAAGATGAATTTCAATTATCTTCAGATTAGTTTATACTGAAATTAAACAACACAAATACTCCTGTCTTTGATGAATAATAAAAAAATGGTCAAGGATTGGTCCAAGTTTAGAGTCCACGTGAGCCATTTATAGCTTATAGTTTATAGCTACTAGTTTATTTCTCTAAAAAGTATGATAGATAACAAATTGTCATTGTTACAAAGAGGCTTTACGGTAAATACTTATTAAGGAAAAAACAGGAATATATTTAACTGGAATATATTTCATAAACAACTATTGACAGTAATTTAGAAATGTCTCATAAGTGTATTACAGTAAAGTATGAACAATATTACAGTAATTTTTTACGGTTACATAATAGACTTTTTAAGTGTTATTTTCACCCCAGTGTAAGTAGCGATGCTGTTTGTATTCTGCATAACTCATGACATTATGTATGAAAATCCCCTGACAATAAAACAACTGACTTCTTAACCTGCTGAAGTGCTTTACAAACAACAGATGGCGCCACTCAACCTTCTGTCTTATTGCTAAGAGTTAAAGCACATTACATCATTTAATAACCAACAGCTCCTGTTAGCGCAAATGTCTGTACTCGCGACATTGAGTTTCTGTGCAAAGTGAGAAAACAGTGAAAGTGAGAGAGAGACAGACAGAGAGAGCGAGGGAGAAAGAAAGAGAGAGCGAGGGAGAAACGGTGAGACGTTTGTGACATCAACATTGAAGGGTTGTTGAAGGTATCAGGGGAAGTGACATTTAAAAATGAGCCGGAGTCGTTGTTTGCATGCCATGTTGAAGACATCTGGAGCTCCTCTGCCATCTGATTAAAGAGCAAATTCAAAGCATCCTCCAATCTCTTCATTTCTCACCTTGTGCTCAGAGATCTCCTCTTTATTAACCGAGACAGCGTCTGAACCTCACGTTCACACTCAGAAATTTGCTGCTTGAAAATGATCTGTGTACAAACGCCTGTTAAGAAAGACGTCTGATCAGTAAATCACAATTACTCGACTAGCCAGTCAGACCACTGACGCTTAAAAACACAACCAGTTATTTATTAAAGGGTTCTCCTGTATAGCTGCAATGCATCACCACTACAGAAGGTCATTGGTTCAAACACATGCTGAATAAATGTATACCTTGTAATGCAATGTTAGTCGCTTTGGATAAAAGCATCTGCCAAATGCATAAATGTAAATGATTTCCAGAAGAACATAAGATGCAGGTCTTGTCTGGTGTTGAAGGTTCAGCAGTGATATCTCTCTCTCTCTCTCTCTCTCTTAGTCTCTCTCTCTCTCGTACATCAATACACCTGTCTCGGTCCAGGCTAGATTGCAGAGCGAGCGTCCCGGGTTGCTGTAGCAGTAGATTCAGAGAAGTGTCTCATTTATCATTTCACCCCTCTGGTCAAATCAAGTGTGTCCCGCAGTCTGATGAAATATATCTGCACTCCGCTACAGCAAACTACCGTAGAGAAACAGATTGGATAGAAGAGGCGGAGCTTAGCGGGGGAGACTGGGGTCAGGGGTCACACATAGGTCAGACTCGATCAGGGCGGGGGGTGTTGATTCATGTAGGTGCTCTCTATCCTTCTTGTTATGAGACTTTGATTGATCTATCTGATCCAGAGAACAGCGCTAAAATATGGATGATGTCGTTTTGATGCATTATAAAAGAATCGACCCATAAATGCATGAATTTCATGTTTTTTAATGTTTCTAACCAGATTAGAGTTAAAGTTCAACGTTTAACTGCTTGTCGAGATGAGCCGTATCCATCCAAACATCTAAATGTCACCTATCAGAGTGACCGGAGTGATTCTAACCCAACCCTAACCCAACCCAACCCTAACCCTAACTTTACAACCTCCCAGAGCACTTCCCAAGTTTCCCCAGAATAAACAGAGTTAAACCAGATTAATTTGTGTTTCACCAGCCTGATGTTATGAGAATTCCTACATATTTTACCAGTTGGCTAATTCGTATGAATTAGTATGCGGTTAATCTTTCAAAATGTACGATTATCATAAAAAAAAAACAATAATGAAACCCTAACCTCAACGTCACAGGGGTCAACGCAGATTGTTAAAAAATGTACTGTAAAAATGTAATGTAAATTAGCCACCTCGTAAAATAAACAATATGACTGTTCATAAAACCAAATGACACTTTTTGTCTTTGGCTCTTTGGCTTTTATGCTGTCTGTAATAATACAGAGTCTTCCAGTGAGATTTATTCCCACAGAGGAGCGAAGAGACGCCGTCTCATAGCTGTAGGGTTCAGATGCGTTCGGGCTGATCCGAGCGCAGTTGCAGGTTGATCCGTTTCTCTGTGAATCTGAGGACTTGCTCACGAGTGTAATTGGTCTCCTGACATTGCCGCTCAGACGATTAGCATGCCTTTGAAGCGGCCGACCCACATTAGCTTTTGAAACAAAGACCTCAGGAAGCTGAAGGAGTCACGTAATGCTAAACCGTTATACATTGAAATGCTTTTTGAAGGATCAGTCAGTGGACCAGGCCGGACCAAACTCCCCACGTCGACCCGCTCAGCTCGTCACGAGTGCACCGATAGTATCGGACGGTTAATACGACTGTAATTAGCTCACTGCCATTTGAGTTGATGAAAGCTTTGATGTGTGATTAACCGTCTCTTGATGCGGTGACTGTGTCAGGATTCATGTTTTGATGGTGGTTTTTAAATGAAAAGACGCTTTATGTTTCTTTGATGTGAATCGTCACAGACGCATAACAGAACGTTCTGGTATCCTGAACAGAGAGCGACGGCTGTCGTGTTTATCACCGTCTGACTCACAGTTCTCACAGACTTTCATTACACAATCTTCCTGTAGGATGAGAAACAGTGTCAATCCTGCGACCAGAAATGTGTTTGAGATGAAGGAAAGATGCTCAGCTAACACGCATGTAGTGTGAACTACTATACAACTTCGTGGTTAATAAGCATTTTAACCAGCAGCAGTCAGATATTTCAGAGAGTTGTCTTGATAAATTATATCTCACAAAAGTGATTTAAAACTGCGCATTCAGTGATTTTCTGAGTCTTTATGGTCAAACTCAACTGCCTGTGTGAAAGTAAATCTCTTTTATCTCTGACCATCAGTAGTGTATAAATATTTAAAGAGATTTTAATTGGCTTGTATTCTACACTTTATGTCATGTGACACACCCACCGCTGTGACATCACACTCAGCATGATCACAGATTATTGGTCGAACCACTGCTCTCTCAGAAAAACACTACTTAAAAACTCTTACATATTTAATCATTATGTTCACATACACATACAGTACAATGACTGGATGTTATATAATCTGTGGTATACAGCATTGTGTTATCAGCAGTGTAAACCCAGGCAATATACTCTACATACTGATAAAAATTCATTATGCATGCCAAATGCATAAATGTAAATATTATTTATGGTGAGGTAACATATGCACTCTACAAATGGCTGGGCCATTTTTGACCCAATTAAATATATAAATATTGGACAAAACACACAGATGGGTTGAAATTGATCCAATGCTGGGTTGTTTTGACCCAACTGTTGGGATATTATGTCCCATGGTTGCATAACAACAACCCAACATTGGGTCATTTTAACCCAGCATGTGTTTTGTTCAATATTTATCCATTATGGTTCAAAAATAACCCAGCCATTTTTAGAGTGTGGTTAACAATGTGTCAGGGTTTTACAATAGCAGTTTAAACAGTTTTCCAAAAAATGACAACTGGGTGTATATGGTGAGATTTTGAGAAGTCAGCTGGTACTGATGTGTTGAGATGACTGTGGTCCAGACTCAGAGAGGAAACTCTGGACTCTTGACTGTAGTCACTAATTAGATGATGTGCTATTGAACGCAAGTTAAACTTAAACCCACTAATGAGTCTCTTCAAACTCTCTCTTTTCTCTCTCTCTCTCTCTCTTTCTCTCTCTCTCTCTTAAAGACTAACACAGACATTAGCTCCTCTTTTTAAAAAAGAACGTTTTTCCTATTACAGAACTTCAGTAAAACATTTTAAAACCAGCGCACCGTGCAGTACACAGTTTCTGACCCTTAATCACAAAACCATTTCTATACGCATCATTTATTTTTATGGGCATTTCCTCCGGAAAACCCCGCCCACCCGTCAATCAGCGGGAGACGCTAGAACTTACAAACATCACATCACGAGACACAGCTTTGTTTAATTTCAAAACTCAACAATGGCACGAAAGAAGAAGTGTGTTTTTGGATGTAAGGAGAAGAAAGCCAGCCTTATTAAAACAATGGATATAGTTTATTATCCGGGGTAGCAGCGGAGTTTTGTGTGTGTGTTTGATGCGCTGGACTTTATTGAAATGTCCCAAGTCGTACGTTATCGGAAAGATTCGGTAAAGCTAATCTTTCTTTTATAAATCTGATTAAACTAAAGACTCTTTGGAGATATAAAGGATGTCATACTACTCTATAGGTACTCCAGATTAACATCAGAAATTCAGAAACAGCCTGTGTTACATGAGCTTTAAAGGTTCTGTAGAATATAAAACTGTATTTATGTAGGCATAGATGAATAATAAGAGTTGTGTACATGATAATGACATCATGAGACTCAAACACGATTGTTTCCCCCTTCTTATGTAAACCTCATGCATGCAAAAGACGGCTGGAAAACAGACCAATCTCAACCTAACACCAACTGTGACGTTACAGTCCAGATGTACACCCCAACCTTAAATGCAATGTTGTTACAATGCTAAAAACAAAGTTGTGACTGCTGAGTTAGCGCTATATGCTAGTTAATGCTATATGCTAGTTAATGCTAATGCTATGTAGGTATGATGGCAAAATTTTCAAAACCCCCCAAATGTATCACATGACTAGACATAGCAGACATTCCTATTTACACAGATACTGGGATTGTAGACATCCGTTGAGTATTGAGAAAGTTATGATAGTTTTAATATTAGAAATCAGAGGAAAAAGTTATATATGGATGTCAATGGAAGCTGTGTGACCGAAAATGCTGCTTATTCACTATGCTAATAACTTTCTCATTTTATCAGATATTTGCATGAAATTTTAACAGAAGGTAGAATTTTGTAAGTTCTTTCAAATTAAACCATGAACATTTACTGTTTTAGTCAGAATGGACATCAGACTTTAGTTGGAATGGGCATCGGACCCCCATGGTAACCATGGTTTTTAGAACAATGCCTACTGTTCTGATGTTCTGACATGACGCTCACTGTAGTTTATTACCAGAAATGTAATATGCAAATTTCCACGGTTTATTTAAATACAATCTCCTGCATAGATTTAGGGGCTGTCCACACGGAGACGTGTATCACTGTATACGTATACATTTTTTATCGTCTTGGCATTTCATCCACACGGATCCGGCGTTTTGGGAGACTGAAACCGTTATTTTTTGAAACCGGGTCCTAAAGTGGATAAATCTGAAATCGACACCCTTGTGGTTTCGTCCGTACAGCCAATCTGTATATTTTGTGAAGCGAAAACGTCATCACATCACGTGTCGGAAGCGTCACACGTAACAGCAACAACAATAACGGCAAACTACGTGATTGTGTTCGTGCTACAGAAGCTACTAAGCCTACTAGCTTTATTACAGCAAAATCTATTGCTTCTGTGCAATTGTGGTGACCAACAAGCGATAATGGACAACACCATACGTTGGTTATGGGCATGCTCAAAGTCTTCTTCTCCGTGTATAGTGTATATCTGTGGCAGAATTACAGCGCCCCATACTGGTCCGGCATATATACACCGCTTTCAGTCGGTTTCAGTGGTTTCGTGTGTGCGCAGATATTTCTTGAGACGACGCCGTGATTATGGATTATTTTTTTAGAACAAGGAAAAAAAATGATCGGATAGGGAATGCACCGGCTTCGTGTGGACAAAGCCTTAGATTACCGTGTTTCAGTACCAAGATAAAAGATATATATTCATGTCCACCTACCTTTCATTAGTGTTCAGTGGAAGCACACTGACCGGTTGAATGTGACACAAATTTTCAAACAGTTGCTGTGAACTAAAACCACCTTGGGGTTGAAAGCTCAAAATATCAAACGCTTCCGGTGGTTCAGACTTGGCGTATTCATTGTCGTATTTAGTAAAAACATACTACAACCATGCGACAAGGATTGTATATTGCATGCAGGGGCGTTGTAAAAGTCCCGCACAGAGTTTATGCCTGAGAATTTTGACGCGCGTGCTTCCTCAAAATCTGTCTCTTCATCTGATACAGACTAAAACATAAGATCTGTTTACACACACACAGAGCTACTGAAGGAGAAACAGCCAATCAGAGCAGAGCTCAACATTATTATTCATGACCCTTTCAAATAAGGTCATAATAGACCATTTCATTACAAAGGGTTATAAATGGACATGTAAAACTGACTCTGGATCATTAATAAAGCCACAAAACTTCTATATAGATTTTAGAAAACAATTTAACAGATTTAAAAAAATGTATTTATCCATTGTAATATGTGCTGCTAAGACATTTGGTCAACTTTAAAGCCACTTTTCTTAATATTTGCATTTTTTGTCCACACAGATTCCAGATTTCAAACTGTTGTACAGTATCTTGGCCAAATATTATCCTAATAAACCATAATGGAAAACTTATTTATTCAACAAATAATGTATGATGACTGGTTTTGTGATCCAGGGGCATAAATGTTTCACCTAAAATTCCATCTAAGAAAAGTAAAAACATCTGATCTACGAGGTGAATGTGGAGAGAATATTTATCATTAGACTTTAATATCACAACAAATCTGAGCACAGTTTGAGAGATTTTGAGATCTCTGTTCTGAGATTACTGTTGTTTATTTCTCAGCACATCAATATCCAACATTTATTAACTTTATAAATAAATAAACAAACACTCTTTAGATTTGGTGGCAGGAGTTTCATTTTCTTCAAACCTCCATCAGAGCTCAAAACGGATGACAGACGAGTGAAGAGGAGATTTCTTAAAAGCTCATGTAATCCTTCACACTCCCGTAATTCCCACATTCCTGACTCTCATCCGCTTTTTGTCACGCAGGAATTGAAATGAGGAGAAATCTGCTCTTGACAAATTCATAAACTACTCTCAAAAATCATGATTTTTTCCTTTTCTGGAATCAAAACGTAAAGTTGCATTTTTACAAAACTGACTATTTCACACATATTTGATATATTTTCATGAATTGTAGTTAGCTTGTTACTTTGTAGTGCTGTGCCATTGGAACAATACAGGCTTCAGAATTATTCAGCATTTGTTTGTCTCATTAAATAAATGTTTAATAGCACAGAAAACACAATGGATATGAAGATTTAATTAGGATATAGGGGCAGTTTTCCTCCAGAGGGTTTTTGACTGAAGTGTAGATGGAGAATTAACAAAGAGTTTGACTGGAGTATCGGTGCGTGTCCATGAGGAAGCTTCAGGCCAAAGTAATGACATCACAGATGTTACAGAGAACTCTGGGAAAAAAAGCCCTGTTATTAAACCTGTTTCCTGTCCTACTTCTGTCAGAGCTCAACTCAAATGAAAGCGAGTATCTAACCTCATTTCTACACCACACACACGCTCAAAATACACCTTATTATTATTACTTTCCTTTCTCTTCTTTTATGAGAAGTTTCGCCGTTTGTTCTTTTTTAAAGGCGAGACGCTTCATCGTGGAAAACAACACACATGAAGCGCTTTAATTCCCACAGAAGCGTGGGAACGGTGCGCTGCTGTTCTCAGAACAGAAAAAATGTGTTTTATTTATTTAATATCAGTAGGATGAGAAGATGCTGGTGGGTATTATCCGGTCTAAAGTGAGACGAACTTATGACGCAAAGAGTGTTTTGTAGAAAACCTACAAATAAGCTGTGGATTTTCTTTCAATACATTTTTATATTTTGTTCTCAGGAGTATTTCTGCGGTCTATTTGGTCAACTTTAATGGATGATAGATATCACACTCAAGGGCTCCTGTTATTTAATAATACAAATATATTACAATAGAAATCAAGTGAACACTTTTCACACCTGTAAAACTCTTTTGAGGGGATGTTAAGTGTCCGATTTCTGTCAGGTTGCAAAGTGGTTGATAAAGCGTTGCTTTGTGGAAAGATTAGTTAGTTTTGTGTTGTTAGCTTTAGCGTATATTAGTAGATCTCTTACAGTATGTAACACATCTGATCAAAAACAAAGCTCGTGAACTGAAGTGAATCTGTCAGATACTGTACAATATCTGCTGAATGAGACCAGAGATGAGAAGACTCATTCTTCTACTTTAAATATAGCAACATTCATTGATAAATGCATACAATTTAAGTCAAACCTCATAAGACCTGGTGTGTCCACATGTGGAAATCACATTTTTTTGTTGTTTGCACCATAATACTTAATTCTGTGTAACTGGAGGTTGCAACATGATCTCACAAAGTTCCGAGGATCTCCGCATTTTTCCGTGGCCCTGCTAAAGACTGTCTTTTTTTGTGTCATTTTCACAGATTGGTTACTCAACTGCTTTTTCCTATTTTCAAACCATTTTCGCTTCGATTTAGGGTTAGATTTGGTGTTTGCGTTAGTATGTCTCTTTAACTATTGGTTTATACTATTTTTTCTGATGTATTCTTTTATATTTTCTAAACTTTAAACAACTGTCGCCTGGCGTTGGGGTTAGAGTTGGGTTTGGGTAGGGATGTCATTTCATGTAAATCTAACCCTAAACCGAACCGAAAATGGTAAGAAAATAGGACAAAACAGTTGAGTAACCAATCCGTGAGAATGCCACGGAAAAAGACAGTCCGTAGCAGGCCCACGGAAAAATGCGGAGATCCGTGAGAATGCCACAGAAAAATGAACACAAAATTCCGTGACTATGCCACGGAAATTCGTGAGATCAGGTTGAACTGGAACCACAAACGTGGTCAATTACACTAATTCATTTTCAAAGAAAAATATTTGTTTATTATATTTATTGGTTCTTCCTAACCCCTTAAACTTGAACCTACTTAAACAAAACTATCTTCTTAAACTTCTTAACATTTTCTTACCCCCATTGGCAGATTTTTGGTTTGTTTTAAGCACAAATTCACTTAAAGTGTATATGTATGTATTTATTTTTCTCTAAAAACTAGATTTATTTTCTTAGGTCATCAAGAAAAAAACTTTAGAGATTTGTACTGAAAACAAAACTACTATGTAATTTTTTGCAGTGTAACACGCACGCACGCACGCACGCACGCACGCACACACACACACACACACACACACACACACACACACACACACACACACACACACACACACACACACACCATCTCTTTAGTTAAATGTTATTGTGAATTTAGCAAACCAACTTAAATCTCTGTTTAGTAATTCATCAAACTATCTGAAAAGCATCCAAGATGAAACAAATAACCTGTGAGATCTCATTTCTCCTGGGACAACAGACAATACTGCGAGGAAAGTTTTTTGCTGACGTGTTATGTAAAAGTAGAGTTAATAATAGAAGATGTCCTGCACTCATGGATCCAGACGGTCTTTCCTTGAATAGATTTCTCATTTAATTTATCCTGAGTGCAAGGAAATAACTTTAGATATGAGCACTTGTTTACATTACACAACTACTACTGAGAGCAGATAGAAATGAATCACTTGACAGTCCTGTAAACCATTCATAGTTTTTTTAGCAAACGACAGCAAAATACAGATCAGCAGTTCAAATATGGCAGCACAATGCAATGATAACATCAAATCTGGCTGGTTCTTGTGTATCTGATGATGAAGCACACATACAGTATGACCCCTACTCAAAAATCCAGCATAGACCAGCATGGTAGCTGGTTTTAGCTAGTTTAAGGTGGCAGCAGCTGGTCTAAGCTGGTCCTTCCAGCCTTGCAAAGCTTGTGGGTCAGCTGCTCTTTCAACCCGACCAGTTAAGTCCAGCTAGACCAGCTTAAAAAGTGACCAAAACACAGCTAGACCAGCTTGCTACACCAACAAAACCAACTAAAACCAAGCTGGGAGACCAGCTAAAACCAGCTCACCAGCTTATGCTGGTCTTAGCTGGATTTAGGGACAGCAGGTTGTGAGATTTCATCCACGCTGAGCTGTATGTGTCTGTAGATATCTGATATATTGATTTAATGATGGATGTTCAACCCAAATCTGACGGAAATTCATGTTAGTCATGACATTCTGCTGTTTTTCGTGCCTCAATGGTTCTTCGTGTCTGTGCCATGCACGACTTTCTTTATCGTGTCATTTTATATTTTGTTTTCTCATCGTTTTTCCTATTTTTTGACCAGTCAGAAATATAATATAAGTAACGCGAATAAATTAATCACATTTTTCATGACAATAACACGACTTGCTGTGAGATAGGGTAAGGATGTTTGTGCTTCTGAAGCTTCCCCATATTGAGTCCCATACTGAATTATAACATGATGACATTTTAATATAAAAGTTTTGTGTTCAACTGCGGAAATGAAGTCATGTGAGATGAGTAAATGAAAGTATGAAAGAACTGAAGTGCTGCTTACACGCTGTCTGTAAATGATGTTGTAAATAACTCATCCTTTTATTAAGTTAAGTTTATCTATATTTTCCCCTGGCTGTGTTTTCCATGCATTGTTTAGACGTAAGATCGGATGAAATAACACCAGACAGACACAAATCTTCTCATCTTGATTTGTTGACTTGTGTGCCTCTCATAACCTGGAGTTGATGGACGTTCTCCTGTAACACGTCTGGATAGTCTTTTAAATTCATTGTTGTCTCCGTGATTGCAAAGATGTTCAGATCCTGAAGTAAAGAAAAATGTATGATAAATCCTCTACGCACACAACATAAACAAGTTCAACTTTTTTCTCATCTCTCCACTGAACATTTTCACACGTGTGTTGTAAACATCCGAGCAAACGTGCTTGTGGTTGTGAAACTCATTTTCTGAACAAGTATTTGTGTCCAGTCTGTGTAAAGTCATTTCAGAAAATTGTTTGTAAACACATTATAATGTTATCAATGTATTGCTGAAACACGTCATAAAAGACTGTGAACTATGTAGTACTGAATTGTTGAGTTACACCGTTAAACAGTTTTTACTGTTTACTGTGTTTAGGATTATTTGGGTGGGGGGGGGCTAAAACGGTGGCTCGATGATGCACTGGAGCCACCGTGCATGGTCCCGCCCCTAACACAATACCAATCACAAGCATTCATTTAGGTTATTTAAAAGTTGGGAAAAAGTTGTGGCTAGAAGGGATACAGCTTCTGCCAAAATCTTGTAAATCTTGCTGGATGAGCGCTGTGTTCTTCCTAATCCTACCCAAAAACCTAACCTTAAATCCAACCCTAATCCCATCTAGGCAGAATTAAGCATGGGTGACAGTGGACACGCCCCCAGCACTTGAAAGCAGAGAATAAAACCCGTTTTTCCAAGATTAAAAAAAACATATTTTATTTACTTGCCGTTTTTTAACGTTCAAATTTGTCTGGGTGGTTATTAACACATTTTTCTGATTTACAAACTTAAAAAACCATTTAATATCACACTTTACACAGACTATAAAACGTTTCCATTGGATTTCTGCATAGAATAAGAATGAATAAAAAATAAAATTCTTTGCTAATTAGCTAAATAAACTTCATTTGAGATATATTGTTTGAAATAATGTCTTTTATGTCTAATATTTGCTTTTTAATTTTTTTTCTTATATATATTTTTATATTTGTATTTGTTGTGTAGCCTCCTCAAAATCTTTACAAGTAGTGTGTTGTCTTGACAGATTGTTAACACCTGATATGAAATATCCAGTGAATGAGTGTTTGTCGAAAGCAAAGCTTCAGACACTGTACACAGAAACAAGTAAAGGCCTGAAAACTGCTTGGATTCAATCTGACACCTGATGTGCTGAGCACAAGAGAACAGACACATTTGGATTCATGGCATTGAGCGAGGTCGTATCACAGGTGGCATCATCACACAGAGAGGATGCTCAGAGGTGACTGAGTAATCACACTGCTGTCCATCCAATGTACACACACACACACACACACACACATCACATCTCATGACTGATAAACACATCTAACACAATGTTAATAGCACATAATGTTGGATGAGGAAAGATCTTTCATGCTTCCCTGTCACCAATAAAACAAGTAAATAAGACTGGATGTGTTTAACAAATCGAGGACGCTGTGTTTTTTTCTTCACCCAGTTAGCGAATGACAAATCTCCTCTCCAGCTGTAAATGTCAGCAGCACTTGAATCTATAGCAGCATTTATTAAAGTCTAAATTAAACACAGGGACGAAGCGTGACGGCCCATCTGTGGTAGTTTGTCAGGACTCGTCTTCACCTGGATAGAAATTACCACTTCAGAAAACCAGCCAACCTTCCACGTGTTGTTATCGGGTGTGACATTTCTAAATAACAGTCGACTGCTCGAGTCATTATCTTCAGATCGGTTGTTTTCGAGAACTGCCATGAGAAGACAATGACGGCGGCGATAAAGGCCTTGAAAAATAAATAGATGCCTTTGTCAAATAGTCATAATAAACACTGAACCTTGTAAGAAAGATGATCTTCAAGAGGTCAAACTAAACATTTTCTGTGCGTTCACACCAGAGGCAAATGAAGCAAATAAATCATGCTATTCGTGCATAGTTGGACGCTTGAACATTTTTAGTTAACTCGCTTCATTCATATGTGAAATTCAGACATGAATATGCTCAATTTGCTTATGGTCTAAATATGTATATGTATATATAGCTCAAATGGAGAAAAAAGCGCCAAAGATCAGATTTTTCAAGCAAAAACGCCCGAAATGCTCAATTTGCGTCATTTGCACCGCAAAATGTCTTTCGCTTCTTTGCATTGACTTAACATGTAAATCACTCACGCTTAACTTTAGATTTTAATTGTATGTAAATTCAACAAGATATTTTGTCAGTGTGATAATGTGGT
The DNA here is from genome assembly GCF_027580225.2 of Misgurnus anguillicaudatus. Classification (NCBI taxonomy): domain Eukaryota; kingdom Metazoa; phylum Chordata; class Actinopteri; order Cypriniformes; family Cobitidae; genus Misgurnus; species Misgurnus anguillicaudatus. The sequence goes on along the minus strand of NC_073357.2, from coordinate 769,285 downwards.
ATATTTAAAGGTTACTATCAAGTAGACTTGCTTAAATGATGATTTATCTAACACATTTTTTCACAACAAACAAGAGATCTGCAAATCTTTTAAAATAGTAACATCAGTTTGTACCCAATGCACTTTAGTAAAATAATTTAACAACCACTGTGAAGAAACACGCTGTAAAAGTAAACCAAATGATTTGAAATAGCATTAGTTTCTGGTCAGATCTGTAAATGGTGATCATTAAAGACACCTTAAGGGCTTTTATAATTCTAAAGAGTTCATGATTCTCATTTACCACAGAGACAACATGAGGAAGGCACCATGTTCACGAGGAAGATGAAGGGTAGAATATGTTGTACTGCTGTTAGTTTGTTCATAGAAACTCAAGCAAAGAGGTTTGAGGGATATAAGGGGGAAAAGTGTGAATGATTTCATTAGCGTCTGTCTGTCGTCTTTTCATTAGCACAGATCGCATGATTCGCACCAGTCGGAGAGAGAAACCACACTCTGGTTTATTATTAGACGTGAGATCCCGCGCGGCACGACATCCGCTGACAACGCCACAATCCTGCAAATGCAAATCAATGCTCGTGTCAGACTCACTGTGTTCTTATAGGCGAATGTGATTTTGTTAACACTTGCCACAGAAGTTTCGTGCTGTCTCTTGTGAAATCATCGCTGAACATCGAGCATCTTTCCTGCTTGTTTTAAAAAGTTGAATTTGAAACTATTGTTTATCAGCCACGTCACGACTGTTGAAGATCTCCACCTGCAACAACTGATGAAGGAATTAATCTGTTGTCTCTTTAAACTCACTAATGGGAGTGTGAGAAACAGATGCTGTCGAGCTGCAAACTAAAATCACTCAACATCAGCTGGCTTGTTTAAAACCAAAGATGGATTTGTAAAAAAAAAATATCTTTTTGATATTTTTCATATTCATCATTAAACAAGATTATTTAAAAGGGACATATCATGAAAATCTAACTTTTTCCATGTTTAAAGGGACAATAAGTAGGATGTACCCCCATCTAGTGGTGAAATTTGCATTCAAAGGAATAGTGCTCTCTAGCGCCTCGCTTTTCCAAATGCGTCTTGCAACTACGGTAGCCGTAATGTACTCACTGATCTCCATTGCAGCTGGTTCACGTGTTCTGAATGAAAACGCGTTGTGGAAACGTGTTGGTAGGCTAGTGCTTTTTGTCCCTCTCTGCTATTACAGTTTATCGATACGGCAGAACAACATAGAAGCCTCCTTACTTACCCGTTCAATGTAAGTAAAGAGAAGAAATTCTAAGCTTACAAAAAAAGTCAGATCACTGGCAGAAGTCATTTGACACCAACGAGGACATATTTATGAATAAAGACATTGATTTTGATTAATAAAACACTAAAAACTCTACTTACTGTCCCTTTAAGTGCTATAATTGGGTCCCCAGTGCTTCTTTCAACCCTGAAAATGTGATAAAGATCAACCCAGTAACTTAGTTTTGGTAAACCATTCTCTGCAAGCGTGTGAAAAAAAATAGCTAATTGAAATTTGTCTACCTTGTGATGTCAGAGGATCATAATAATATAATAAGAGGATCTTATTATAATAATACCGCCCCTTAATCTGCACTATCCAACAGACATGGGGACTTGTGACTTGGTGACTTGGACTCGAGTCGACTTGAGTCGCTATTTTTGTGACTTGTGACTTGACTTGACAAAAAATAAAATACTTGAGACTTGACTAGGACTTGAAGGTTAAAGACTCGGGACTTGACTTGACTTGAGACACGATGACTTGAATGACTTGAGTGTTAATCACATCATGTTTTCAGTTTGAATACAAAATATATAAACTATTTTAAAAAATAAAGTTGACCCAGCTGGAGTGCAGGCTGAGAATGGCGCTGTCATGACTGAATCACGACACTATCATCAGTCATGCCCTCTCGTACCTTACACACACCACGCCCACTTAGAACAGATATCAACATGTCAGCCAGAGGGGTACCGAGGGTCATCACTTTCAGCTTCAACAAGATGGCAAAAGACGAACATTAAAATCACGGGCAGCCAGACAACAACCTCTAATTTTGCCTGTCATTTGAAGCCCAGTAGGTGCTTGTCAATTTGTTAATATCTGGTTAGTTAGTAGTTAGCTAATGTAATAATAGCTAAAGTAGCCACTAACCCTCATCATACCGGGTTGGGGACAAATGTGGGCAAAATAATATTGATTCATTTTTTTAAAAATACTTCCCTTGATCTGAGCGGTATGAGACTTGGCTACTTTTTCTAAGCTTGCCATCTGAACACACACACAGAGAAAAAAGACTGGATTCTACAATGTTAGGGCCGGTTCACATATCGCGTCTTTTGCACGCTCAAGTTCGTTATTTCACATGTAGGCACGCGAATGGAAGAGATTACAATTTTGTTTGATTCCATGATTTATTTTACTGAACATGAGTATTTCTTTATATCTTTATATTCTATATATCTTTATTAAGATCAGATTCTGCAGGTAAAATTACAATAATAAGGTGACTTGACTTGACTTGACCTACTACAGGACTTGACTTGACATAGCCTGTGACTCGACTTGACTTGACTTGCCCAAGAAAAAAAATACTTGGGACTTACTTGAGACTTGAAGGTTCAGACTTGAGACTTACTTGAGACTTGCACATGTGTGACTTGGTCCCATCTCTGCTATCCAACCACAGCACTGCCATTTAGTGCAGAGAGAGAGAGAAAGAGAGAGAGAGAGAGAGAGAGAATAATTGAGTTTAATAATTGAGAGTAATTGAGTTGACTGAGTTTCAATTTCAATAAACTCACATTATGGTGATCAGTGTTTGCATTATCAGCTCATTTGCATTTTAAAGGACACACACAAAACAGCACATTTTTGCTCAATTTTAACATGCTATAATAAATAATCTGTGGGGTATTTCGAGTTAAAACTTCACATATGTACTCTGGGGACACCAAAGATTTATTTGACATCTGAAATAGTCTTGTGAAATGTCCCCTTTAAAGATTATTCATTGGATTGCCACTCTGTCTAAACGATGTCATTTCCTGAATGTCACCAATGAGTGTGTTTCTTCGTCAATAAGCATCATCTTTGTTCACAATTATTTCTAGCTGAAACCTGTTAAGCTGTCCAACAATATTTCTGGCTGACTGACTCGAGCGCAAACACATCACAGCTGTCCAAACCTTTTGAATCTATTTTAAACACGACTCTGGCAAAGCCTTTATGTCTACAGCTTTACTCAGTAAGAGTTAAGGGTTGCATAGCTTAATGCATTATTACAGAAAAGAAAGAAGCTGGAGTTCAAATGAATCACAAGAACATAAGGAATATTAGCAAACTGAATGTACAGCGACGCACGCCTCTCATTTCATTCGCCCAAAAAGACCACACTAAATATAGAGCATAAACATCATGTCACTTTTGGTAAAACATCTTTAAACAAAGCGAACGCCACATGAGGTCTGGAAACTCGACACACAGAGATATTTTCATTTGCGATGGGAGTTGTTTTAGATTCGTGCCGATCGTCGCACCTGCAGCCGTCGCCGCACCTGTCGGGAGTTGAGTTCTGCAGATGCCTGCTGCTCGAGAGTTTGAGCGAGCCACAGTTTCACATCTCAAAAGTTATTTTTAGTAAATGGATTCGGCTCCCGTGCTGCGAGTGAGCGTATCAGTGGGGAGGCGCGTGTGTCGTTTCGTGAGCTTGTGTCGTTCCCGTGGGAAATAAAATCTCTCCCGGTGCTGACACTGGCTGAGCGGATACTATTGATCAAATCCTGGATGGGCCCTAACTACTGCCGAGAGACAGAGAGAGAGAGAGACAGAGACGTGTTTTTCATCGTGTTGCGTTTCCCGCCACAAAGCAACTGATAATGGACAGATCATTATAAGCCATTTAAAATGTAATAAACACGCCAAAAACAAAACAAAAGAAAGCTAGTCCATACCACCACGGCTCCCTCATGTTCACGTGACATCGAAGCGCTGTTGTTTATTGCAAGTCACGCGTTTAACGTCGACGGCGTCAGAATCGCGCGTCATTTTTCTCACAGTATAATTACTGTTTCTGCAACGCTGCTGTGTGCCTCTGGAGAGAACAGAAACACAGAAGCGCTGTTTCTGTCGCCACCAGCCTTTGTTTATTGGTCGTTAGGAATTAATCATTGTCAAGTTATTCTTAAGAGCCAAAATAATGAGACAATGACAAAGTAGAGGCGTAAATTGCTGCCTCTACGTATATTTGAAACAAGGTTAACCTTACCGAGGTAAATGAGCACGACACGTTCTGAGAGAAGCGTGTAACCGTACGTCTCCAGATGCATACATATCTGCACGTGTTCGCTTTTGAATATCCGCCTATTTAACGTCTCCATATGTGCGCCGGCTGAGAGTAATCTCTCACTCTCTTTCTCTCTCTCTCTGCGCTCCCGCTTTCTGCCTCCCATGGGCCTAATTATCCGTAAATGCATCGGATGAAAGAAAGAGGGTCGTTCTGGAGGACGCTGCCCTGTAAAATCTAAGGTAAAAATGGAAAGGGTGTGAAAATAGTCATTTGTGGATGAGAAACAGAAGGACTTTACAGCTATACGAGTCAAACACCGAGGCTGCTGGTCTTTATTTACCTGTTCATCATACTGATTTGACCTCAGCCATCCAACGAACTACAGCATCCACAGTTAGTCCTGTAGAGAGAAACCAGTGCCCTTATCAGTTTAGTACAGCTACAAAATAAAGCATCTCATTTATTTCAAGCTGAACAAGAGAATGCACCATTACAGATGAACTTCAAAGGTTAGTTTACCAAAAAAAGAAAGAAAATTCTGTCATCATTTACTCGCTCTTATGTGGCTTACAAACCTGTGGGACTTTCGTTTCATTTAAAACGAGATGTTATACCAGTACAGAAGGTTCATATGCAGTGAAAACATATATGACTGTATCTGTCAAACTCCTAATGAATAAACAACACACAGAAATGTGTCATAAAATAACTCTGTATGATCTGTGCACTCTTCTGTTGTTATTAAGAAGATTTAAATCCGCTAGGTTTCCTTATAAATCTCATTCACAATCAGACCAACCGCTTACTTCTTTTTAGGGTGGCCAGTTCCGCCGGACACGTCCCGAACATGTTTTCAGGTTCGTTCTCCGGAAGTCGCGTTGCTCAACCGCATACGTCATCGAGGTTCTCACATTTCACTTAAAAAAATACATTAGAAAATTAAGATTTATTTGTACTACAATCATTGTAGTTTCATTCTTACCTTGAAATGTAACGGTTGCTTTTCTGAAATTAAACCCGAAATATTAAACCTTGATGACGTATGCGGTTGACCAACGTGACTTCTGGAGAACGAACCCGAAAACATGTTTGGGACGTGTCCAGCGGAACTGGCATGAATGGACACCCTACTTTGTTCTCACTAATAGCAAAGTTTGGTGTGGTGAGTAAATCCTAATGTTTGTTTTGTAAGTGACGAGGTTGTTTCTTTGAAGTAGAGAGGTTGAAGGCCTCGGCGACAGCATCAGACATCTGAGAGCTGCAGGAGGGAAGAGTGTCTGACAAAAGCTTGTGTAGATCCTTCACCAGATTCCTGCTGTTTTCATTGTCATGAAGAGACGTCACACGCGTTTAAAAGCTTCTGAGTGACACCCGATTTATCTCACAATGTTGTGGCTTCTGTGGAAACACTCGGCTCTCTTGATTTTGTTGAAGTTGTTGATGTCCTCAGAGCAACATTATGTTGACCCTGGGACAACATTTCAATCAGATTTCAGAAATCACCCTGCTAAAAAAACAATAGACACCATCATAGAAATTCTATTGGTTTTATTGGTTTTATTGGGAATGTTATTGGTTCTAATGGAATATGGCCCAAAACACATTACAATGTAGTGGTTTTAATGGTAAAAGCTAATGGTTCCTATTGGAATTTTAAATGAAACCATTAGAATTTTCTGTAATGGTCTTATTGTTTTTTCAGCAGGTCAGTTTACAGTTTGTTTCATGTTTAAGTTTACAACCTGGATTAGCTGCTTCTAGACCATTGTTTTCGCTCATCATTTCCCTCTAACTTTAGAGTTCAGTTATGGTTAGGGTTGGGGTTTGGTTTAATTTACAAAAATGTTGTCCTTGGGTCACCACAATATGATGCCCTTAGTACATCTCTCACTTGGCAAAATCAGGTTGAGGGTGAACACTCCAGATTAATTTATATATTGTCACAGTGATTTGTTTATGACTTTATTGCCATCCTGTTTCCTACTTTATTTTAATTCCAGCCTGTTCTGCTGAAAGATTAGATTAGACCATGAATTAGACATAAAAATATAAGTGTAAACTGTTTTATTTTCTCCACTGTGGTGGACCAGTATAAGGCTGCATGCACACCGCAAGAGACTTTGATGCTATGTGTCGCTCATCTCTTTCAATCTGGTTGTCCTAATAACAATTATAAACAAATGTGACCCGTGCTGGGAAAACGAGTGGGAATGCGCTCATTCTAATTTTGAGCTGCAGGCGAAAGAAAGTATAATTATAGATTTTGGTCGAAATTGAGGTTTTCGTGAAAATAAGTACATTAAGCCCTCGTCTAGCGATCTCAATGCTCTAAATAGTCATTAAACATCTAATCTGATCTAGTATGTTTTTTGAGAGGTATACCATCCCAAATGCTTAATCTAATACTAAGATGCGTCTCCATCCACATGTGCGTCTGACATTTTGGTTCCGGTTTTAAAGCATGCAGGAATTAGAAAATAATAATAATTTGTTACATTTATATAGCTGCACTCAAAGCACTTTACATATGAAAGGGGAATTTCTCAACCACCACCAACGTTCAGCATCCACCTGGATGTTGCGACAGCAGCCATATTGCACTTATTATTGGAGAGGGACAAAGTGATATAGCCAATCCCTGTATGAGGGGATGATTAGTAGGCCAATGGGCAAGTTTGGCCAGGATGCCGGGGCACACCCCTACTCTTTTGCAAAAGACATCCAGGGATTTTTAATGACCACAGACAGTCAGGAACTCTCTTTAACGTCTGAAGGACAGTGCTTTTTGAGAGTATAGTGTCCCCATCACTATACTGGAGTGTTGGAACCCACACAGACCACAGGGTCTCACTAACACCTCTACCAGCAGCAACCTAGTTTTCCCAGGAGATCTCCCAACGGAGATCGCGCCAAAGTATGGTTTAAAAGGGCAGCAGGGTTACGTGAATGTCTGAGCTGCACATCAACTATATGATAGGCATGTGAGTGGGCTGTGTGTCGTCATGCACCACACGACTCACAATAGAAAAACACAAAATTTACATGTGTTAAGAGAGTGTTTTCTTCAAAACAATCGCATTCTAATGACAAAAGCATCCCCAGGCTTGGATCGCTTACAGTGCAGTGTGTGTGTGTGCTTCACGAAGAGTAGAGAGGGGGGACAATCATGCTCGGGCCGGGTACAGTATGATATGAGTGCACCCTAAGCTTTAGTGGGCAATCAGTCTTGGGCTACAGAGTGATATGGCTGCTGGTACAAAAAATAAGGGGAAGGACTTGCATGATGTAAAAGAGTTATTAAGACCAACAAGACTCGAAAACAATTTCCCTTGCACTGACTGACAGATCCAAAATGTGGACAAAAGTGCAACCTTCAAAAATCTTTGACTTTGTTGACTCTATTAACTTTAAACAGATGTAGCTCTGTCAGATTACAACAAATCATCAATAGTTTAAAAGTTTTTTAATAGATATTTTCAAAATAATAACTAATTTTTGAAAATTTGCTCATTCCAACTCAATTTGTAAGCACGAGTCACATATGAGTACTGTCCAATCCAATAACTGATAATAGATGGATGATGTGAATGACACTCTCATTGGTAGTCGCTCCTGAAAGTCACTTGTCATTTGCATAAAGTTAAACTTTTCTTAACTTTGCTTCAAAGCTGGATACGGCCACTTTCTGTTGCTAACATACTAGCAAACTTTTCTGTTCCCCTTACATACCACCAGCGATTAGCAGTAGTGGAGCGTCATAATTGGAAGCTTGGCAATCAGATGGGGCATGTCCAGCGACATGACAAAGTTAATGACGTCATTCAATTGTCTCAGATGTCAGTCTCAGACATCACTGAAAGACACACACAGAGACAAAAACACTGGTAATGTGTACGCAGCATAACGGTCACTTTCGCTATTGTGGCCAGAAGTCGGCAAGCTTCTATTGATATGAACGAGATTGCGCCGCTCATTACTAGTTGCTGGCGGTGCACATGCAGCTGAACTCTACTGGGAACCAATGGTGAACTTTAAATCCACAGGAATCAGGACAGATTCTGCTCCTAATGAAACTCACGTAAGAAACTCTTTATTTACTGCTCTTCTTCCTTCAGGAGATCTTTAATAATGAATCTTTCCGCTGTGTGAGAGACAGGCACAAAACTTTCCCAAAACAGAATGCATCTCCTTCTCTAAAGCGATGTAACCTCAGAGCGTTGATGTACTGAAGTTCTGTTGTGTGTTGTGTGACACTTCTGGGTCATCTCCCTAAAGAAAACCTTAGCAGAATCTGGGTCAAGATCTCTGCGCGCATTCACACCTGAGAATAAATCCTCAAAAAAAAAAGATCGTCATGTGGGCAATTTGAGAAATACTCGAATGTGAATCATATTAAATAACTATACCTAAAAAACATTCACATCCTAAAATAGATTGAGCGTCATATTCAGCTTTCTATTTTCCTTACTGTTCTTTCTGTTGGCGAAAAAAAAACCCCAGAATCCCTTGCAAACAATATTGAGATGTAACATTGTTTTAAACCTTTCAGGATGAATTGACCCAAAACCCGAACGCGAGAAGTTCATTTCTCACTGATGTTCCTGCTGGGTTCCTTTCATTTTAACTGCAGGGAGACGTTTTTTCCAGAATGCTCACTCATAAGAAAATAAAACAACACAAAGATCTTTATTATTTTGTTTGTGATATTTGAGCTGTTTTTACATACAAACTGATGAAATATGTTGTTATACAAATATGATTGTGCAGTCTGTATCTGTTTATATCTGTGGTTTTTAATCGTAATAATAATGCAAACAAATAAAATACAACTCAGGAGCCAAATGACACTTAATTTAATTTCCAAAATTGTCTTAACAAATAAAAACATTTAAATTAAAATGAATAGCAAGCTATAATGTAATCTGATATATGTCTACATGTACTATATGTTTATTTATTGTCAAAAATCATTAAATAATTGTCCTGTGGGAGCAAACTTTTTCTTTTCATTGAATGAAAGCTCTCAGTTTCTATACTTTAGATTACTTATATATGAAGTTTTTTGACAAATTCACTAATTGTGATAAAAAATATCTACAGTTGCAATCGATTTAATGCGACGCGCAAGACCCAAAATCCACTTGACGAATGCAATGCATTGTGGTTAGACAATTTGCAATTTGTCCGACTTTCAGCGAAGCTCAGTGGCGTGTTTACCCACCACGCAAACCACGCAATTGTGTGGGGCCTCGCGGGCTTGGGGGGCCCCCTACTGGGCACAAGGTGTGCAAAAGTATGTTACGTTTATTCAGACCCAAATCTAAGGTACGGATAATGCACGCGTGAGCGAGAGATGTGCGAGTATGCACGCAGAATAATATTTGCGCGCATCCTAGCGAGGATGCACATATAGGCTACATCATGAACGAAACTCTACGGGACAGCGCACCTCTGCTCAGCGCGCACAAATGCAGTCACACAAGTGCTGGAATGAGCGCTCGCTCGACTCTCTCTTTGTGCTCTCGTAACTGCACAACATTCACTCGATGGTCAAGTTTACTTTAAAGACTTTGGGCTTCACACTTGTGATTGGTGGCTTGGTTTGATCAGTGACACGCATCTTTTGATCCACACTCGTACAGGTATAAACATGACAAAGACACCACGCAGGGGTTTTAATCACGTCGAAAATAGACAAATCATATTCTGTATCTCATCATTGTCATTAAAATCTCATCTTTGGTGTACAAGTTTGTTTTTGCAATATGAACATGAGAGTTATGTGATTCCCATCCATAAATTCAAGCAATAACCAACTTACAATGTTGCTGGTGTTTGTTAGTTCAGTTTGTTAGATCAGTATGAATCTTAATCTAATGCTTCCTTTTTTTCCTCATTTAGTCTTTTTGGTGGCACTTTATTTTACAGTATGTGTACTTACCTTGTACATATATGGTAAATAAGTTGTACTTACCGACAAATGTGTGGTACTTACTTTTAGGTATCTACATGGTAATTAATTGGTATCATCACTGTACTTACCAGTAGTACATACTTGGTAGTTATTATGTAACTCTAGGTAAGTACTGGGTAATAACATATAATACTTATAGTGTAGGTATACTGTAACTAACGAGAAACATTACTGTACTTACAAATAAATGTACAATAGAAGTATTTAGTATTTACAGGCACGCCACTGGCGGCGCTGCAGCCGCCTAATGATCACATGTGATCCTGACAGCAGGTGATCCTCTTGTGATTTGTCCTGTAAATTAATGTCAATAAAATAGGTAAATATGTTAATGAGCATAAATACATTAAATGAAGCCTATAATTAGCTGGTTTACTTGTGACCTAAAATCCAGAGAGATAAACCCTCCAGACAGCGAGCAGCTTTCCTGAATATACAAACATGGCTCAGGTTGTAGCTTTAGTCAATCTGACTGACCTCTCTTTGACTCGCTTCTATTTCCGCTGTCATTTGACTCTTAATATTTGGGATACACAGCTGTGGCCTGATTCACTCAGCTCTGCCGTTTGGATTTAACGCCGCGTCCTGCCGTGCCAGAAATGCATCTGAACCAAATGGCATCGGCGCGCTGCCAAACAGGGCACAGGCTCAGTGAAACAGCATCCGCATACTGAAGACTGGCATCAACCTGCTCGCTGCCAGTTATCATTCACACCTGTTTGCAGAAACACAGCGGAAAAAGCCAAAACTCGTCTTTAAATTTAATAGGATGAGCAGCGACGACAACATTCAACAGAGTTAAAGAGTTTTTACTCTGTAATCATCGTCTAATGAGACGTTAGGCTTTTGAAAACACAGTCAATCACAAACTTGTTTGCACAAATAAAGACTCAAATGAAAAGAAACGTGTTTTATCTTTCACTGAGTGACACACTCATTAGCGTTTGGGTTGTGCTGAAGATCAAGTTTTTATTTTAGTTTATATCTTAACATCATTGCTGAGAATTTTCTCTATAAACTTGGAGTTTTCCAAAGACGATCTCATTCCAGTAGTTTGAAATCACCTCGGTGTCCTACATCACAAACATGTAACCAATCAAGACCTGAACCATCTAGCGTGTGTGCATCAAGTCCTTTTCCAACCCCTTCTCTGTTTGCCAAGAGCGCTTGCGACATCATGTGACTGGTGGTAGGTTTATTTTCATTGAGAAAGACCTGTCAATCAATTTTGAATGCACATTTTAGCAGTTACCCAGGTGTCGTTGTCAGATATCAAATGAAAATAGACGGAGCAGCGGGCCAAATTGGTTGTGAGGCCACCGAGGTTCAAAAAGTGCCACTGGGTCTGCTCGGACTCTGGTCTAATTTTCTTGGGATTTGTCTCGGGTCGGACCTTTCTTTAAAAAAATAATTTTTATGCACCTCAGGTTTGGGTAAAAAGTGATTCAGGTCATTTCGGGTCGGGTGCACTTCTTTGGACCCGAAAAGACCTCTAGTTGAAATACGTGTATTCACTGTTCTTTAAGTTGCTAACACAATGAATACTCTTGTAAGTGAGCTATATAGGAACACAATTCTCTAAAATAATATGTGTGAATTCTTTAAACATTATAGCTATTGTTGATGTTAGGTTTGGGTGAACCTCAGTAAATTCTAGGTATGTTTACATGCAGCCGAATAATATGTTTGTAATTGCATTGATGGCTCAATCAGTTTGAAAAGCCTTCATGTTAACACTTTAAGGGGGGGGGGGTTCAATGGTATTTCATGCATTCTGACTTATTAACACAGTTATAGAGTTGTTTCATCATGCTAACATAGGCAAAGTGTCAAAAAAAGCAGTTAGAGTATTTCTGTGCCGAATGCACCTCGCCAGGTTTCCTACAAGTTTCGGAAAGTTTGCTGACATTTCAGGGGTTTCTATACATATCACTTCTTTTTATGGGCATTTCCCCCGGAAAACCCCGCCCACCCATCAATTAGCGGGAGATGCTAGTACTTACAAACATCACATCACGCTTTGTTTAATTTAAAAACTCAACAATGGCACGAGTGAAGAAGTGTGTTTTTGGATGTAAGGAGAAGAAATCCAGCCTTGTGAAAATAATGGATATAGTTTATTATCCGGGGTAGCAGCTGAGTTTTGTGTGTGTGTTTGATGCGCTGGACTTTATTGAAAAGTCCCAACCGGGTCATGACGAGTTGCACGCGGTAAGTAAGACTTCTGTCTAATGTTGGAAATAGTCGCGTGCATATTATATAAATGACAGGAACATGTAGTGAATCATAAGTTAAACCGTGTTGTATAGTGTTGAATGACTCGTACTCGCTCCTCCCGCGGTAGTAACTCCTCCTTCTTCATTTTTCCGTACGTTATCGGAAAGAATTGGTAAAGCTAATCTTTCTTTTATAAATCTGATTAAACTAAAGACTCTTCGGAGATATAAAGGATGTAATACTACTAAAAATGCAGAAACAATAAGATTGAGGAAGATCGGATGCAAATTTGGATCATATACTGTAGAAAGGAGTGGTGTATTCCGATCTGTGATCCGATCATCAGGAAGTGATCTCAGACCCCTTAAAAGGACCCAGAAACGGATGTGGTCTGAGTACGGTTCGTTTGTGGTTCGATTTGTTTTGTGATTAATATGTAACTGTGTGTCTTTTAATCAGGTTTATAAATGCAGGAGAGTAGCAGTGGTTTAATGGAGTGTTTATGTATAAATAGCTTTTACTTCGCAGTGCTGTCAGATGAGATCTCTTCAGTAACACATGGTGATGTTCATAACCTCACAAACCCTCAGTAAAACAAACACAACTTCTGTCCTCCCACTGAAGACTCTTCTCATATTGCAGAAAACCATCCAGCGGCCAGTGTCTCAGCTCGAGGGAACTGATGGATTTAAAGACTCATACAGCACTTTTCTAACACTTAAAGACCTTTATAGGGAACATGAAGTTCTTAGGGAACATTCAGGTTAAAGGTTTTTTACATTATTATCATTCTGATGAGCTCTGATTGTTAACTTATATCTTTCAGGTGGTCTTCATGCATGTTTAACAACTAGACGATTGGAAGTCATTCATCACACTTGGACTCTTTTTCATTTACACTAAAATAAGAAAACATAAAATGTGTTTTATCCCATGCAGATCAATTTACATGTGAATTACAGAAGGTAATTGGCATGTTAATGTTTTTATTTCACTACACTGGAGATATACCGAGTGTTTAGAATGATAAACTCACACATCCACCGCAAATTTATCTCCATCCGAGTGCATGTGTTTTATCGTGGAGGCGGCATGCAAATATATTTTTACAGACATCCTAATGAGAAACAATAATATTACTGTAAAAAACCTAGTTAGATCTAACGTTGCGCACACACCAAATGCAATGCATCGCGTTCCTCACATAGATTACTCACAGGATTTAATTTAGTGTTTAGCTAATTTTTATATTGCACAAAGACACATGGAGGCAAATAGCACTTGTTTTTACAGAAATTGCACAACTCGCATCAATTGTATTGAGTTTGTGTCTGTTCGGTCTTTGCATTGACTTTTTATGTCATCTACATGCGCAAATTGGTGAATTCGCTTTTGGTGTGTACGCCCCATAACAGTGCATATTTCTGTGTTCATCATCTCACATCTTATTTACTTCACATTAAAAGCAATCTTTCATTTCCACCTCCTCATATCAAATATCAACTTACTTTTTCTAATATGTTTTCATACTAGCATTTATTTGTAGTTGAATAAAAATAGGAGCCGAAGCAGAAATGTTGATTTGATTTCTGTCTATAAAATTGTTCCACTATTTAGAACTAACTTGTTGAACTCCTTCAACATTTGTGAAATTCTCTCAAAACTTTGCATGCAACATCAAGACACCCTCTTGGCTAAAAGCAAATATAACCCTATGAAATCTGTGGGTGTGGCCTACTTTTGAAGCTGTGGATGCATGTGCACTATTTCTCCCATAGGGGGCGCTACAACAGGAAAATACTTAATTGCATAACCGAATGGTCGATGAAGTTGGTTAGGTGTCCTAACATATCCTTTAATATCACTTGGATACATAAAAAGTCATGGTCACCAGCAACCAATCAAATTCTAGCTGCTAACTACAACAAATCTGAATGGCCTACTGTGGACTAAAATATAAAGTATTTAAATAAAGTATTTATGCAATTCTATTTTTTTTCAAACTGAACAAAACTTGCATGCATTTTTCTGGACCCTGATAATTGCTGCTTGTGGCTTTATTGAATTTTTTATCAATACAACTTATTATGCCTTTATCATTAAAAATCAAAGCGTAATTCTGTCAAATATTTGCTTTAAATCTATAGGACATTCTTTATTTGATAGATGATAAATGTATTTGTAAACATGTTGTTTGAGAGAGTGATTCCTGTAAGGTGAGATGAAATGAAAAGTGATTGAGGACACTGATGTGTGACAGAAGAAAACCTTGTGTTAACATTGTGTTTGTGAAAGAGACACTAAATTCAATCTCATCTGTTGTGGTTTGGTAATTAGTGGTTACGGATCATTGAGAGCGACATTGTTTTCCTCTTTCTCTCTCTCCCTCTCGATTTAGCTTTTGTGTGAGTCTTTTATTTCAGAGCCAAAACACCTTTACCATATAAAACACTGAAACAACAATCATTTTATTCTCTGCTGTATTTGTTTATATTTATTTTTTATGGTTTGGACTGTTTTGACAATAGCACTATGAATTTATAATCCAGCGAACTGCTTCTTTGAAAGCTAAATATTTTGCATTATTAAACTGAAAAACATAAAGCAGTTCTCATGCTACTATGGGTAAGGGTTGGAAATGAGGAACTAGCAAGGTTACAGAGGCTTATTTACCATGCTTGACCAAATCTCTCTCCCTCTCTCTCTCTTTTACTTTATAGATTTGTATTCAAATAATGTTATTGGTAAAGTCTTTACAGTGCAAAAACCATGCACAGCTGGTATGTTCATTGCACATAATTTCATTGAAGGGAAGTCTTGTGTTTTATAGAAACAGTGGTGTTGTATATGCTATAAATGTTCCAGCCTAAACACAATTGAGTATGATGAAACTGACAGACATACCCGTACCGCACCTAAAATAAAACTCAACACAACTATTTCCACTAAATGCACTTTCTTATGAAATATTTGCATGCGGTCATCTGAACAAACACAGTTCAGTTACCTGTGTCTTTCTTATAATACATATACATTATGACATTTTAATTATGAATTAAATAAGTCAGTGTATTATTTTCAGTATTAGAGTCAGTATTCACTTCAATGTACTGACCGAGTCATGTGAAACAGTACAATATAATGAAGTCTTTTTTAGGTCATATTTTGTCCAACATTTTTTTTTTGTATATGTGTGGTATTGTAACTTTACATCATTTAATGCATAAACCCTGTGTATGATATTATAAATACTTTAAAAAAAAACTTTAAATAAACGTGACATGGATTCCTCTATGAAATGATGACTATCAATCTCTTGCTTTAATGCAATCCTGAGCTGTTGTAACACAAATACACCATTCACGTATTTCTCTAAATTCACAACATAAAATCATACATCTTTGTGTTACAGAGTTCAAAAGTGACTGCATAATAGTAATAACCTATATACATGTATGAGACCAATATGAGATTGTATAAATGATGTTGTGCCATCCAGTGTAATGTAATGTGTGTGTGAATGAAATACTTTAGTGTGCGCGCACGCGCGCGCGTGCGTGCGTGCGTGCGTGCGTGCGTGCGTGCGTGCGTGCGTGCGTGCGTGCGTGCGTGTGTGTGTGTGTGTGTGTGTGTGTGTGTGTGTGTGTGTGTGTGTGTGTGTGTGATTAATGGTAGCTGGTGTCAGTAATAGGCACCAGAGGGAGAGAAACACTGCACTCCTTTTTATAGAACGACCCCAATCGAGAGAAAGAAAATATTACTGATGCTGCACTATCTGCTCAACTAGGTCTTACTTGTGCATTGAGAAAAAAATCTTTGTTGCTCTTTTAATACACAAATACACACACTGGCTCTGTTTTAAAAACCCAGCGAGCTTTCTTACTGTCTACTGCCATCATACGATTCATCCTTCTGACACTGTGTCCTGTCCTATCCAAACATGATGTGAAAAGCAATTTTTCTGTTGACAAACAGAAATTCTGTGCGACACAGCCAATCAGAGCAGCGTCTGAACCATTTCTCACACACCCGCACCGCTGTCAAATCACGAACACGGTTCTTGTATTTTCATGACGTTAACCAAGCAACCAACAAAATGTTGTCACATTGCATCTGATTTTGCTCTTTGTGGTGGACACATGAGATGTTAGAATCTATCTGTATTATAATGTAACTACGGTTTTATAATTGTTTATAGGGGTTGCATGAAGACTTTCCTCTCATTATGTGTGAGTCTTGGGTTATGAACCAGTGTAATAATGTCATGCTGTTGTTTTTAATGAATCTGCATCTTCACAAACACAAATATATAAAACAAAGAGAAAATATTAATCATCTCACAACAGTATATATAAAGTGTGTGTTGGCATATGTGGTTTATAGTGTATAATGACGTGTTTACTATGCTATACAAGAAGTGTCCTCATAGACGGAACAGCTAAATGATACTTAACATTGGGTTTAGGGACTGGGGTAGGTTAGGTGAATACAATATAACAGTTTGTGCAGTATAAAATGCATTTCGTCTATGAAAAATGTGCCTGTAAACCATATACTGTATGCCAACGGTCTTATATTCATGAGCTTCTTGTGTCAATGTTTAAGAGATCTGCACGTTTGATTATGTCACTTTGCTCTTTATGTAGTTATATGACTCAGAATTTAGGCTTCACTTTCTATCTGCAATCAGAGTAAAACACTCTTCACTTTTTCTCTTTATACCGTTATCAAAAGCTATACATTATTTCAATATAATTTCAATTTTGATTACTTTTGACAAAAATGACTCTTGGTTTAGCATACTGCTGTATCACACGACATAAACATTTATAAATCCACATCATCTAATCTTCAGATAGTCTATGAAATTCTTCTCATGTGTCCCAGATGGACTGACACACCCACCCACCAACCCACCCCTCACCACGGCAACCTGCAGACTTTACCACGGCAACCGTCTCTTTGTCATCCAGTCCTCCTAACCCCAACAGAGCAGCAGTAAGAGAGCCAATAATAAGTATGTAGGTCAGGTGTTCATCCAGGGGGAAAGCACATGAAATGGTCTGGTTATATTGTGTTATAACTGATATTATATACTGTATGTCTCCACATGTCTGCTCCTGCACACATACTCAAATTACTAGTTTTAGGTTAAATCACATGTGTGTTGTTCTGAGAAAAAACTATTATTTAATATAAAGCTATTATTATATTATCTTATCGATGCACTTTCTGTGATGTTTCTATAATAATATATAGTACAACACTGTAAGATGACACTGTCATGTAAGCTAACTGAAATCCCTCACTGAGCTTCAGTAAACCTGTTTAACATCTGAAAGAAAAAAGTGACTGAACCTGAAAACTTTAAAACTGAAATACTTTCCCAAATTACAAAACTATCCTATTCATTGAAACAAAAGGTTCAACATGAGCCATAGTGTGGTCCAGAAGAGGAAGTGATGCAGAAAACGCAGATGGACAGAGAGAGAGAGAGACCCAAAGAAAGAAAGAGAGAGAGAGAGAGAGAGAGAGAGAGAGAGAGAGAATATCTGCTGTCACCCTAATAGTAGTTGTATGCTAATTGATGTCTGACTCAGCAGGATGAAGGTATACTTTGGCAGTCTATGGGGAATAAAGGTGCTGTTGCTCTTAAAGCGTTTAAAATAATGGGCGTTTCTGTCAATAATCCTATAACTCCAGACGTGTGATGTATAATTGACTACAGACAGATGTGTGGTATACATCTGTGATTATTGTTTACATCATCTCCTATAAGTCTGATGAACATCTCTGGAAGTTTAATCCCATCTCACATTTTAAACCCTGCATTTCATTTATTCTGAATATCTGTTTGAGCATCTGTCATGCTGTAGGTGGGCCAATTGTCTTTTTGCTGATGATGTCCTCTCTCTGTAAAATCCTGCTCCAGGTATGGTTGGCTGCATTTACATTTCATTTATGGATTGTGCAGATGCTTTTATCCAAAGCAGCTTATTGTGACTTACAATGTATACATTTTATTAGTATGTTCCATGGGGATCGAACCCATAACCTAACACTCTAGTAAATGAGCTACAGGAACCTTTATCTTACGTACAGTACCCCTCATTCTGAAGTTGGTATCAGAGGGTAAGCAGTGATGCGTTTCTAATGAAATAATGAGTTTCTATGTCATGTTCAAACAATAAAATTCTAACAATCAAAGCCTATTGTGCCTTTAGATTCCAGCTTGATAAGAGTGCTCACGTGTGCATGATGGTCAGCTGCATGGTCAGTTTTGGCAAATTCTAGAAAATGAACATCTGTCCTTCGTATCTCGAACATCTGGTGTGGTTTGAATGTTTATGAGACTTAAGAGAGAGTGTGTGTGGCCCCTAATCAGGGATCCCTTCACATGTGATCCCTCCTCAGGTGACCATTATAAGATAATCCCCACTCAGGTAACTTTTATAAGGTGACCTCTCCTCATGTTATCCATCCTCAGGTGACCTCTCATCAGGTGATCTATCATCAGGTGACATCTCTTAGGTGATTCCTCCCCAGGTGACCATTATAAGATGATCCCCACTCAGGTGACTTTTATAAGATGACCTCTCCTCGTGTTATACATCCTCAGGTGACCTCTTTTTAGGTGATCTCCACTCAGATGACCTTCATTAGGTGACCTCTCTTTAGGTGATCTCTCATCAGGTGACATCTCTTCAGGTGATCCCTCCACATGTGATCCCTCCTCAGGTGACCATTATAAGATGATCCCCACTCAGGTGACTTTTATAAGGTGACCTCTCCTCATGTTATCCATCCTCAGGTGACCTATTTTTAGGTGATCTCCACTCAGGTGACCTTCATAAGGTGAATTCTCCTTAGGTGATCTCTCATCAGGTGACATCTCTTCAGGTGATCCCTCCACAGGTGATCCCTCCTCAGGTGACCATTATAAGATAATCCCCACTCAGGTGACTTTTATAAGGTGACCTCTCCTCATGTTATCCATCCTCAGGTGACCTTTTTTTAGGTGATCTCCACTCAGGGGACCTTCATAAGGTGAATTCTCCTTAGGTGATCTCTCATCAGGTGACATCTCTTCAGGTGATCCCTCCTCAGGTGACCATTATAAGATTATACCCACTCAGGTGACTTTTATAAGGTGACCTCTCCTCATGTTATCCATCCTCAGGTGACCTCTTTTCAGGAGATCCCTCCTCATGTGATCATTATTAGGAGATCTCTACTTAGGTGACCTTCAAAAGGTGACCTCTCCTCAGGTGATCTTTCATCAGGTGACATCTCTTAGGTGATTCCTCCTCAGGTGACCATTATAAGATGATCCCCACTCAAGTGACTTTTATAAGGTGACCTCTCCTCATGTGATCCCTCCTCAGGTGACATCTTTTCAGGTGATTCCTCTTTAGGTGACATCTCTTCAGGTGATCCCTCCTCAGGTAACCTTTCCCAGAAACAATGTTTAAAAGACAACAGAGAAGTCCTAATATCACAAAAAAACTGGAGAACAATAGTGTGCTTTGATGCTGCAGTTTAATCATGAGTGTACACAAAGTTTACATTTACATTTTATGCATTTGACAGATGCTATTATCTAAAGTGACTTACAGTGTATCACAAGCTATACATTTAATTAGTATGTGTGCTTTCGGGTTTATACCCACAACTCTACCCCGTCTACCAACAGTGTAAAGTTTAGAGAGTGGATATACAGCATCACAGTCTCACATTACAGCTTATTTTACCTAAAAACTGTCTACTTAGACAGAAAGCTAGCAGGAGGTCATGAACCTGACGGTTAGCTGGTTTCCCTGAGAATCTGCCTGTATAATAATGAAACTACATTGTCTTTTATACAGAAAAGCAGATTTGACCTCTTCATAACAGTAAGTCCATCTGAATATATCATCTTTTTTGTATTTTTGTCTTTGAGGGCCAAGAAACAGGTACAGAACCATCCTAGCAGCACATAGCATCAGTATAAATGGTCTGTTTTATATCAACCGCTGTCATGACAGAGTAATTATTTAAAGATCACCTTCCTGTGTAAGATAGTTGGAGACTCATGAGGTTTCTTCCAAGGTATTGCAATGATGAACATTCAGTATGACTACAACCTGCATTTTCCACACGTGTGTTAACTGCATTTCTGAATTGCATTGCATTGAAAAATCCAGTCTAAAGTCTCATCATCTAATGAATGATGATAAGAGCATTTCAATCAATTTGATTTCAATCATTAATTTAACTATGATTTTAATCTTTGACATGATCTTACTTAGTCAATATTAAAGATATCAAGATTATTTTTTCACAGAATGCTCTTCACAGACTGGGTCAGAATTAGTTCATCATTACATTTATAAGAGAGTAAGTTTGCCGAGACAGCTCAAGTCCTGTACCTCTGTTCTGAGGCGAGATGTTTTACATAAACGTCGCCAGGCTGAGCTTTAATGAGTAAAGCATAATTCATGGGCCGACCCTAATTGAGCAGATTCTCTGGTGGATATTCAATCTTACGACTCTCTCTCAGCGCTGGCATTTGGAGAGGCGCACTTATATTTCATTTGAAGATAAATGTTGGATTCTACAAGAGGAAGAGACAGACTCTCTCTCTTTCTCTCTCTCTCTCTCACACACACCCAGTCAGTGAGAGATAGAGAGATGAAGGTCTGATATGGCAGCTGTAGCATTTGCAAGTCAAACTTCGTTTATAATTAAGAACGCTCCGAATATTCCGAGCGAGAGCGGTTGTAACAGGAGAGGTGAGCGCTGTCAAAATGATCCACAGAAACTTCCAGAAGTCAGGCATAATAGCCAGCGAGTTTTCACTCAAAACAAACGTGTGACACTTTCCATCATTCTCTTCAAACTCGACACGAGCGTTTCCTTGACGACTGCCGGCTGGATGAGATCCTGACCGTGCTGGAATGAGACGCATACATTGCGTGTACGTCTGGTGTGTGTGTGTGTGTGTGGGTGATGTGTGAAACTGATCTCATCATGGCACATGCAGAGAGAAACCCACACGCTACCAATTCTTAAAAACTTCATTTTCATGCTGAGTTTAAAGTGAAAACTTGCCGTCGTTACCTTGAAAGAGCTCTGCCCAACTGTGAAAACGATTACATTGTGTTTCTCAAATAAATCACTTCATTTAGATGACAAAAGTTTTTGAATTGTGTAAGAAGTAATGTTGAAATAATAAGCCCTCTTCAAATTGGACTAGTAGTACAGCAAGTAAACTTGTTTCTCACAGATGTACTTTGATTTTTAATCATATAAAAAAAGACATCTGTGGTGTTATTTCATAACTTCAGGAACAATTACAGGGATGAGTTACATAACATAACAGTTTTTCATCTTGGGCTTGGGTTCAATTTTAATCTCGTGTCTGTTGTTGAATACTGTATATATTATTTATGAGCATTTCTTTTGACCTTTGTTAAATACTATACCTAAAGTTAAAGGCACACCACAGAACTTTTTGGCCACTAGGGGGCGCTAGACTTGTATTTTTCACGCCTAGCGCCCCTAGAGATAAACCGATGTGTTTAGGTCTGTCGCTTTGTAATACGCCACGCTAGTGACAGCGGAACGCAGCAATTGAGGAAGACAGAAAAGCTCTGATCTGATTGGTGAATGAATAGGGTTTGGTTTTACACTGTGAGCAAGTTTGACTGCTGTAGCATCCTGGATTGTAATGTAAATATCATAGACACAGTAAAAGAAAGGTGAATACGCGAACACCGCATGTGAATACAGGGAACTATATGCAAAATAATCGCCGTCATTTATAAAGAAGATCGCATTTATGTATGAATCAAGATCGTGAGTTTATATTAAAAATTGCCTTAAAGGGGAATCGAACCCAGATCGCTCGTGTCATAGGTCCATGACACTAACACAGTGCCACAGAGTCATATAAAAGAAGTTGCTCTCTACACTCCTTAAGTAGCCTCCAGCAAAATTCACGTAAAAAAAAAAATGTGTGGAGGAAGTGACGAATTTTGTAGGTTTTTTTTTTGGTGCTCTGGTTACTACCTGAAATCTTAAGTTTTAAAATACGAGTAAAAGTGATACAGACCCCGTCAGGCTATGGTAGACATGTCATTCAACCTATTTAAAGTAAATGTACTATCACAAGGGTCTTGAAATTTTATTATGAAGGTTGAAAAATTACATGGTGTCGCTTTAAGAGTTTTCATGATGCTGTTATGACCTTCTGGAACATCTACACAATATGACACTCAATAGACACACACATGAGATACACAAACACCTGTCACATAAGATGAAAGAAAATACATGTATAAAAGCCTAAAGAAAAATATAGTTCAGAAAGTCAATAGTGTGATCAGTTTCCTGACTGTTTTCATGTGTATCTTTATCTAATTTCACCTGATATCCCAACCCAGTCTCACGGTAAGTCTTGTTATAGTAATGAAAATTGTGATTAATTTATTCGTGTTTGATAACACAAATTTCCGCTCTACATGTAGAAACCAATGCATATAATTACATCCTAACGCAAACCCCGAATCTATCCCTTACCCCAAGTGACAATGGTTTAAAAATAGGAAAGAACGACGAGAAAACAAAATATAAAATGACACGATAAAGAAAGTCGTGGCACAGCCATTGATAGAAATTTGTGCTGGGAAGGACGAAAAAGACATTCGTCTCCAGAGATACGAAAAACAGTGGAAATTCGTGTCATCAAACACGAATAAATTAATAAAAATTTTGGTTACTATAACATGACTTACCGTGAGACTGTGTTGGATATCCAGTGCAGATATCATTGCTAATGTTATTATTATTGATTGTGTTTTGTGTTAATATACAGATCTACACTGACAGACTTTCACAGCTAAATAACGCCAATGAATTCTTCTTCTTTCCTTTATTGACAATAGGGTTTGGATTTGATTTGCCTTAAAATCTCCAGCAAAATGAGATGGATTTAAATTCGATGGCACTTTAGTACGTTTGTTTGTTCTCTTTATTTGGTTGTCATATGAGGCTGAAATGCATTATTTAGTTTTCCAGCGACACAACTAAACATAAACAGATTAAAATTTGAACATTAATGGGGAAAAGATCTCAAAGAGAATAAGAGATGTAACCCAGTTTCATGACTTCACAGCAACTGGAGCTGAAGAAGATTACAGCAGTGTGTTAGAAGAAAGAGAGGATATTTAATAAAAACATCATTCATTTGATTTATATTCTGCTTTTATATTCTTTCTTTTTTTTTGAAAGATCAGAAGTGTGTATGTAATGCAGTTTCATTCTTTTGTATAGAAAAACCTGTCTGCTCCTTGTTCTTCAATCTGTGATGTCACATGACAGCTGTGGCTCAGATGATTGGCTGAGGCTGCATTCAATCCGTTACCTATTCTCTCAATCAATAAATAAGAAATAAAATGGGCCATTACATAGAGGAGGTGGGTCTCACTAAATCCTTGGTGTTACGAGTTTGAAGACATCACCCGGGGCATTGTTTATTGCCAAGGTCAGGGAGTTTTATGTCAAGCCTTAAAACTTTAAAACTTTGCTGTGTTTTGGGGTTATGGTTAGTGTATAATATTTGTTTTGTGTCCTGAAATCTCGAAGCATCACTCAGCAGGGATTGTAAGCCTCTTGGGCTTCAGAGTAGGCAACAAACCACGCCCCCTCCATGATGTCATCAGACTCGAAACAGGTGATTTATGGTTACACGTAGGACCAATCACAGCACGTAGCTCTGTATAGCCTGACGTGCACCTGTCCAAAAATGCAACACCACATCCATCTCTACGAACTGCAAGTGCTGTGATTGGTCCGCTAGAACCCCTCCCACCAAGTCAAATCTTCGCCGCATTTCTTCATACGCATTCTTCGTTTTATGACGGTAACAACAAAGATGGGCCAAGTTAAGGAGGGATATTTAACTCATTTAACCTGTACATCGCTGTCCCTCAATCACATTTTGGCTTTGCATTGATGCTATGTATACACAGCCCAGTCTTATGAAATTTCGTTATATAGTCACATACATTTTTTTTTTCGTGATAATATCATGAATTTCCACATTTTTTCGTGATCGTATAACAAGTTCCTGTTTTCGTGTGATAATCACATGTTGGTTACTCGACTGTTTTGTCCTATTTTCTTACCATTGTCACTTCGGTTTAGGGTTAGATTTACATAAAATGACATTCCTACTCAAACCCAACTCTAACCCTAACGCCAGGTGAAAAAAATCTGATTTTTTTTATAAACCAATACATAAAATGACATTCTAATGCAAGCACCAAATCTTACCCTAAACCGAAGCGACAATGGTTTGAAAATAGGAAAAAGCAGTTGAGCAACCAAAACGTGATAATCACATGAAAACTGTCACGTCTAGTCCGTGACATGTTTTGTGTATTGCACTGATCCGTCTCACCTGGACTTTCATTGACTCATTACGCCAATACACCACACCTGTCATGTTTAATTGTCTTTGTATTTATATGCCTTTGTTCTGTCACACCGGTCGCCGGATTATTGTCATTACCCTGTCTGTTCCCTGTGTTGGATGTTCCTGTTTTCCTGTGTTCCTGTATTCACCATGTCAGCCCTCGTGTCTTTATTATTAAATGTTATTTATTTTGAACTTTGCGTTTGCGTCCTGTCTCTCCTTCCGTGTCATGACAAAAACAGGAATTCGTTATACGTTCACGAAAAAATGCAGAACTTCGTGAAAATATCACAAAAAAGAATAAAAAATGTACGTGACTATCACGAAACCTTGTGAGACTGGGTAGGTATACACCATGACATGCCAGGTGTTTTACATTGCCTATAGCGATCCACACATGTAAGGGCACATGAACGTGAACAATGATGCAGAAATATAAATGGAAAACAAACTAAGACTAGGTCCTACACAGGAGTATAATGAGCCCTTAAGTGAGAGCCTAGAGAAGGATTGAATAAAAAATAGTGAGCAAATTGTGAACGTGACTATTATATTCCCAGAACCGCCCTGACGCTGTAGCAAGAACAACTTTGTCACATGTACATATTAAAGATCTGTACTAGTGATAGTGCCAATAAAATTAAATCAAAACAAGATATTCCTCAAAAAATGACATGTTGTGCTTCACAAACAAAAGAATGTCATACAGTTTTGAAAAGACAAGATCTTTAAACCACAAGATTAGTTTTTAAAGAAAAGTTAATCACTTGGCATTCAGTTATTTGTGAACCATCAGGACAAATTCAATTTTTTTAAACTTTTCATTTAGGAAATGTAGTGTTTTCTGACAGACGGATGTAAAACTGGATTGACAGAACAGGTGTAGATCATGAGATTTACAGAACGCCTGTTCAATTTATCATACATGTGAAGGTATTTACATGCTTTCTGAAACAAGAGATATATCTACATTCAGATGAGACTCATTCTGAAAAGCTTTATAAATACTATGTAATATATAAATACTTTAGAATGTATTACAATGTAATAATCTTTTCAGGTAGTTTTAATCTCGCCGATATATCACAAACCAGCCCATTAAAATTCCTAAAGGACAAAACGACTTCCCGGGTTCACCTGAAAATTGATGGCAAGTCTAAACAGCTGCATGTGATTGTATTTGATCTAGAGGAAGCGCATCCTCTCACCATCTGACTCAAGCTCTCAAGATCTTCATTCTCAATCTCTCTCGGCTTTCATTCAACAGCTAAATCCAAATAGGATTCTTTTCACTCGACCTCCTCATCTCATACACACAATAGAGGAAACTCAGAGAGACAGCAGAGAATAGACAACTGAGATTAGGACAGAGAGAGAAAAGCTCATCCTCACCTGTCTCACGGGGTTTATGACAGTGATGATCACATTATTTTCTCTAGAATATGACGTCTGTAACTCATTGTGCATTATAAATCAATACTTTTGCCTTCAATTGTAATTTCAGAAATGTCTCAACTAGGATGATTTTGATTGCAGTTTGATAAAAAAAAATCAATTTCAGCTGAGAAATTACCACCAAAAGATCACTTAAAGTTATTACTGTGTTAGATGAAAAAGCGTGAACCTTAAAAAAAGAAGCTTTAGAAAGAAATGTATTTTTATTCAAAAAAATTCAGTACACATAAGCCTTTAGGGTACGTTTTGTCCATAACTTTTTTAATGCTTATTTTTACACAGGTTTTTGTTTTAGGAGCTGCATCAGACAGCAATTCAGATGTTACATTTCATAAATAATGAGGAAATAAATTTTTTATTGAATATTGAAACATGATTTTTTTTACACCTGTTCACTTCATATTTTTTCTCTGATGGTATAGATGTCCGATTTATTTATATTCAGACACATAAATGTATCTTGGCAAAATGGATATCAATCCGATCTTCTACTCCCCCGTAAAATGCAAATACAACCTTTATTACCCCGCTTTAAAAAACTCAAGAGCAGTGTTGGAGGTAACGCATTACAAGTAATGTGCTTTACGTAATAATATTACTTTTCTGAAGTAACGAGTAAAGTAACGCATTACTTTATAAATGTACACATTCATATTTGAGTTACTTTTTCAAAAAGTAATGCAAGTTACTTTTTTTTGTTTAATTAATTTGATAAAAAAATGATGTACTGAATTAAACTAAACGTAGTCACATTATTTACTCTATGCGTACACGCCTGTGTGGGAACAGTTTAAGTCAGAAACTGAGATGGCAGGCCAGAGCTCGACATTTTTGTGATGAAATATCCAATTTCTGAATGCAGAACTTTTCAGACATAAAAAACACCTGCAAGACCTGAAAGAGATCAAACCTCAGACGAGAAAAAGTAACTAAAAAGTAATGTAAGGATTACTTTCCATGAAAAGTAATGCAATTAGTTACTTTTTTGTGAGGAACTTAATATTGTAATGCATTACTTTTAAAAGTAACAAATTTCTCAATACTTTGGTGACTTTTGCAAATTCTTGACACGGTAAGCACGACACAAGTCAATCTGTATGAGTTAAACTGTGGATCATTTCTCTTTGTTTTGACATTCATGCATCCATTAACTAGTACTTTTTACTACTTTTTCTCATTTCAACACAATAACTGCCAAAACCCTGTACTGACATGCCAGATTTACACAAGTCACCAAAGTATTGACAAATGATCTATAGTGAGAGTTTAAAATAAAACTGTAACTCACTATTCTGGTCTGATCTGGTCTGGTCTGGTCTAGTATAAATGGACCATGGATCTGGCCCATATATTGTAAGATATGCAGGAATGAGTCCATGAAGTGAATTTGAATGGGCTATGATGTTCCAGTTCAGGGGATTTGCATCTTTTATCCTCAAAAATATATTGGTATTTTCTGTATTTATGGTTTAAAAAGATAAAAATATGTCCTCAGGTTAAACCCTTCAGTGAATCTCCAACATTTCCACCAGTGATTGAGGACGTGGCCGTCAAAGCCAAAAACATGTAGGTGGTTTCAAAACATTTACTGGTTTAGATGCCATTTTCTTGTTTTCTGGTGCCTTTTACTTAAACAATATTGTCTTTATAGTCTGAAAACTTTGTTTACCTTCTTGTGTCGTGGCCTGAATGCAGGCAGCAGGTGAAAGTAATTAATACTTGTAGATATAATGGTGCCGACGCCTATGATTAAGGATAAATGTAACTAGACATTCAATTTTTAAATATTAAAATTGTCAAAATATTTTATTGTTAAAAATACATTTTGTAATAAATAGTCATTTCTTGAGTTCTTTTCTTTTCATTGAATCTCAATTTAAACAACCCTGTCTGGTTTGTGCGAGTTTATCTGAGATAACAGTAGCTGGTGTTGTTTGAGATCATTATTTTAAAGTTTAAGTGACAGAAGATTTGAAGACATTTATTGAAGTGCAGGTTCAGCTGAACTATATCAGGCCATCCTACAGAAGAAATGTGAGCGCACAAATAAACCAGTGAGCATTGAGACCGCAGGCAGATGAGCTACAACCACATTTTGTTTGCTATTTTTGAGAACCTTGAAGTATTTCAGACGTTCAAAACCTTATAGAGCCCCCAGCTGCGCATGTGTGTGCGTTAAAGCCTGCGGTAAGACCCCAGCTGCGCATGTGTGTGTGTTAAAGCCTGCGGTAAGACCCTCAGCTCAAAGAAGATAATGACTCGAGCTGCCGTCTCTACAGATCTCTGGCAAAAAAGAGACACTGTGTGTGTGTATCTGCGTGTGTGTGTGAGAGAGAGAGAGAGAGAGAGAGAGAGAGAGAGAGAGAGACTTTGATATTCAAAATGAGGAAACTACTACAACACACACACACACACACACACACACACACACACACACACACATGCACACTGCTATTCAGAGTTACTTAAAAGAGTAGTGACAGTGAGTTCTCAGTAATCTACTCGAGAAGATGTTCTTCATTGTCCTTTAGCGTCTGAAGCATCAGATCATGTGACCTGTGAGAGGTGTGCTGTTGAATTTTAAAGTAAAGCCCCAAACTACAGAGCACAAAGACGGACTCTTTTAATTTGTACCTGTTAAACACCCTAACATCTGTATAGCAACACGAGCAGTAAATGTAATAATTGTGATTTAGTTGTGACTCAAATAAATGTGTCTTCAGAGGTGTCATGCCCATTTAAACCGTGGGGCCACATGCCCCTTTCAGTTTTTTGGGGGGTGAGCAAGTGGATTTTGCATGCAAACTCCAAATCAAAGAATCGGTTACTTGTCTTTTTTATCTGTTTAATATGCACAGATCAAATCTGTGCTGCATCCTTGTCACTTTTCTGAGATTTTCGTCATCTTAATAGGATTTTGATTGTGTTATTTTATTCAGGCGGCAGCCGCTGCAGACGTAACTGCGCAGCTGCAGACGTCATCATCATCTGAGCACAGCAGGCTTTTTGCTGCTGCATTTTGCTATCTGATGAATTAAAATGACGTCAGAAACACTCAAAACATTTCCAAACCCGAGTATAATGTGCAGTATAAGGACAACACATTTAATATGTTGTCCTTTACTTAACATATCTCTGTGTTATTTGTGGAACAATACACTTTGTTCTTGTGTTGTCCCTTTTATTTATTTGAACACAAAATCAAAACGAAATGACACATAATGTGTTAAAATAACACAAAACAAGCTTTCTTAGAGTGTGTGTAGAAAATGTTTGGTTTAAAATATGATCTTGAGTCTAGATTCATCTTGGTACAACGGCAGAGTTCATGGGGGCATGAGTCACATATGCTTACATATAAATTTTGCGTTCCTCTAATCATATTATAAAAAACATATTTTTTAAAATCCTTTTTGAACATTAAAATCAATCACGTGACTGTTGCTTTACTGTCATTTGTTTATATACTTTATGGATTTAAAATAACATTAATTTCATAGCATAACTCAGATGTTGTGCAAATGCATTACTGGCACAATTAAACAGAACCTAAATAAACATAAAATGTTATTTCAGATGTAAATATGATGCCAGTATGTTATTACTCTGATTATATTCCTTGACATAAAAAACATTTAACCTGATAAGGAACACTGTGCCGTACATGACACACGTACGCACGTGAGGCTGCATAAACATCATTGTAACTTTGAAGCATTAAATCTTCAAAATATACGGCACATCGTTTGAAAGCTTAGACTCTCGGGATTCCATTAGGCGCACACACAAACCATAATATGATTTTTAGCAGTCATAAAACTGTAATCTATTTGTTAGTTACCTGAACCAGCGCTGATTTAGGATATTTACTTACCTTTAAAATCTTCCCTTTATCCGCTTCGGTGAAATTGTCCAAAACAATTTGTTCATAAAATCCCAAAAAGTCCAAGGAAATGGAATATCCAAGACTTTCATCCAAAACGATTTGTTCGCCTCACAATCTTGACGTTTCTGACCGAATTACAATATAAATACTGTATACAATTAGTTCACTAACGGACATTCGTTCGACTCTCACTTTTTATTTCAGAATTATAATGATATTTTCGGTTGTCAAATTTATTGTGCAACGTCTGAGGAACAAGAGGCTACCATAAAAGTTAGTCAACACATTTATTTCTGTGGTTTTCACATGAAGGCAGGGTGGGAGTGTCAAGGATCATATCATATCTATATTTTTATGTAAATAAGTAAAAGCAGTTTACCGGTTAACAATGGAAATACATTTACCCATCATGCCATCATGTTTAAGCAGATACCTATGATAGACTTCAGTGACGTCTCATTTCAGATCCAAACAGATGGATTAATAGCACAAGGTTTGGTTTTCTGTGTGTGTGTGTGTGTGTGTGTGTGTGTGTGTGTGTGTGTGTGTGTGTGTGTGTGTGTGTGTGTGTGTGTGTGTGTGTGTGTGTGTGTGTGTGTGTGTGTGTGTGTGTGTGTGTATCTGAGCTCATTTGTCTTCATGTAGAGTTTAATGTATGTGACAGGAGAGACTGTGATAGAGACGTCTCACGTGCTGCTATCGAACTTTCATTACAGATCCCCAGCGCTCAGACAAACAACACGACAAACTGAGAAAGACAGCCGCTCCTTTACAAATAACCTTCACAGGTACACATCTCATCTAAATCACATGAGACTCGCGTGTGTGTGTGAATGTCAAGGTTATAGCACACATACACCTGTAACCTGTGCTGTTTCGATCTATGCATAAATAAACACAACCCACCGTAGGTCAGATGAACAATATTTATCAGCTAATAGAGATACTTACAAACCCTGTGTGGAAATATTTAGTTAGCACTGTAGGTCAACCTATAATCTCATTCTCAAATCATACATAGAAGAAACCAAAGCCCATGAAGATTTCATCCATTGTGACTCTGACCACAAAGATTTTAATACCTGTCAATCAATATATCTTAACATATTTACTTAAAAATAAACATGTTTACTTGTGTCTCTCATTCAGTACACATCTAAATGAAAAATAAAGACACATTTGCACACACACAAGTATTCAGCACAATCTGTGACACATCATTTACCAGCGTGTGTGCGTGTGTGTGTGTGCTTCTTTCTTAAGGTCACACAAACATTGTAAACACTGTTGTATCCATAGCAGAGTTGATCTAAAACCAAATCCATCATCATATTACAGGATCAATATAAACACCACAGACCAGATCACTGATCTCTATGATGTGTGTGTGTGTGTGTGTGTGTGTGTGTGTGTGTGTGTGTGTGTGTGTGTGTGTGTGTGTGTGTGTGTGTGTGTGTGTGCGCAGTGGCGGCCGGTGACTTCTCTTCCGAGGGGCACAAAATCAAAATATGTGTTCGGTGTGTCGTGTGGACCTATGTGGATCATGCGTCATGTCAAAATATGTGCCTGCTGCACACGGGTCGAAAGGGTTTATGATAAAAGAGACACTCACACTAAACTCTGATTACATGTAAGATTAAGCAAGTATCTGGCAAACGCAAGCGTCTCTTTTATCAAAAACCCTTTATACGCGTCTGCAGAAGGCTCGTATTTTAACATGACATGTGATGCACATAAGATTAAGTGATGCACCGAACACATATTTTGACTTGACGAGCCAAAGACATGACAGGCTACACATCAGACTTCAAAACTCATAAATTAACCCTTTCAGATCAGATTTCTCAGTGTTTAATCAGTGTGCCTTATTTTGATTGGTTGATCAGAAATTGTATTGCATTAATCCACAAAGCATGTCATGTCTATTCCAGTGGACGCAGGCTCTGAAGGGGTTAACTGAATATATTGCATATGTTTTTATTGTCATGTGATCTGTGTGTTTATTTACCAATAACATCATTGTTCAACCACAAATATAATTCATAAGAGCTCAGGTGCTCATAAACAAAAACATTTATTGATGCCTACATAACTTAAAAAGTGATTTGAAAAGATTCACCCGGAGACATTATTTATCATTTATCCCCTTTCTGAATTTGGCGTCTCTTCCGTTCCAGTGGACTCATGGGATAGAAAAGTGTCAGAACAACATTTAATTTCATTTGTTATAAATGAAAACTGTCCTGTCTGTCTATTGGGCTTTGATACAAAAACAATCACACAAATATATATTTGCTATTGTGGTTTTATAAACATCCAGTACCAAAAAAAAAACTTTTACTAGAAGAACTTTTATAAAAACCTGTCCTCTAAAATGAAATGTCAGACTTGTGAGGTGTTATTATAAAAAATCATCTTAACAACAGTCATATAATGAATTTTAAGCAAAAACTTTCTGTATTTTTGATAAATGTTTTGTGACCTGTGAGCATGTGTACAGTGAACTGCATCATTTTTGGAAATCTTTGATAAGATAATAGTCCTTTCACACATACAGTCTGGTGAATAACAGTTAACAGGTCATGTGTGAACAAAACTTTTCTGGTAAATCAGTGCTGCCAATTTACCAGTAAGAGAGGTTGTAAGATTACCAGTAATTTACTGGTATGTTATCACAGGCAATCGATGTGTCCTAAGGGCTATTCACACATTATCTTCATCTTTCTCTGTGTGTCATTTTACCGTTTACATCATTTATTAAACACACTTTTTAAATAATCACAAGCAATTGTAAAATAAATTAATGTTCTGGTGAAGAACAGAATATACAAAGTACCAAAAGTTACTATTGAAGAAACTGTTTAGAAAAAAAACAAAGCAGGAAACATTATTCAGAAACACAAAATGTAATTGTTTTAGTGCTAATGGACCAAAATTAAACTTGCATAATTGCTAAACAATTGTTGCAAACAAAGATGCAGCATTTTTGTCAAATCAACATCATTTGTTAAGTTAAAGTCGTCTAAAAATATTTCAATATTAAATATTAAACTTCATGCTGCAATGTTTTATTTACAGTGTATCCCCCACACAAGCCCAGTACTGTACTTTATAAAGTGAGTTTTGTGTCTAGTAGCCTACGCATTGACTATACATAGAGTATGTATCAGACAGACACGGACGGAGAGGCGTCGAAGGTCAATTTGGTGTCTAACTAACAAATGAATTTTTGAAGGAGAATCCGATTATTAATGCAGCTTTACAGTTATAATAATATATCCACACACTGTTGAGGACTGTTGAAGGTTACACATGAAGAATGAACAGAAAAGCACTTGACACTGTGCATCTTATGATCTGAAACACTGAAAGTCTGTCAGATAAACTACACATCTGCTATAAAGTATAATCACACACGCACACTTTTGAAGGTCAATGAGATATGTTCAGATCAGAAAATAATTAAAATATTCATAATGTAATTAGAATAATTAATAAAAGCTTCCCTGGAGATTCCTCTTTTAGATGTTCAAATATTCAACAAAACTCAATTTTGCAAGCTTAGGTTATTCAGATTGGTCATTCCTTCATCTCATAGTATATCCTCAAGTCTTGATCTCTGCTAATGTTTGACCTCTGGCTCTTCACTTGGACAGATTGTAGCAGTCTGTGTGATTTGTGATCTGATTTACAGCAGCGAACCTCCAGCCAATCTGCAGCACATTGTTAAATCAATACGGCCGTTGACGAATGCTCCTCCTGACAAATGAGGCTGTGGAAATCGACTGCGAGCGTTTGCAAGCCTCCTGCTTCAGAATCCATCTTTACTCCGGGAAAGCCCGATGATATCTTATGTTCACTTCAAGAGATGAGACCACTTGAACCGTTTCTATGTAAAAAAAAACAAAGAGTACATTAAAAGAGTCCATCTATGTACATTAAGACAAAGAGGTGTTGTAACATACACATCCTCTGACAGATTATTGATTTAGAACACAACCAAAGTATTAACTTACTATGAGCAGTATATCTACAGTATTCAGATTTATACAGTAGGCTATATATCAAGCATACATTTACTTCAGCAAAAACATCTCCAAAAGTTGTTTTGAAGTTTATGTTTTTAAGTTTACTTTATTGACCCTTGGCATGTTTTGGTCCAATCATAAATTTTACACCATTTAGTGAAGTTTATAGTAGAAACAAAACTAAACTAAAATGATTTGTTAATGCACTGTTAAAAGTGGAAGCTGCTCAAAAACTTACCTCAATTGGTAACACTTAAAAAAATAAGTTTTATAAACTTACATTTTCTCAATTTAAATGATAAAGGTAAAAAAACTTTACTTCAATTGGTAACACCTAAAATATTTAAACAATTTCAACTTAAAATGTTCACTTAAAGTGAGTTCACATTTTTAGGCGTTACCAATGAAAGTACTTTTTATTTTACTTTTTTACTTACAAACTTCAAAACGTAAGTCAATTTTATGTTACTTTTTTCGGCATAACCATTTTAAGTCATTTTTATGTTACTTATTTAGGTGTTACCAATGTAAGTACTTTTTTATGTTGATCCAACTTTTACTTTTTACAGTGTGGGCTAAGAATCAAAAAGTTCCTGTGATCTTTCAGAAGTATGTACAATACATGTTCTTTTCAGTGTTTGATTTAACAACAGTGGCATTCATGAACTTCTTTAATGCTGATGTTTAAGCTTCTTTGTGACATTAGTCCTTCACAGATGAATAAAGTTTTGGGTTATTTGAGCCAAGCCAAAATGTTTTAACATTCATTTAAACATTAATAAAACCACAGAAAATCTTCTCATATACAATAGTATCCCGCACACTATTAACTTGCAAAAGATGAAAATATTTATCTTCCTTGGGCACAGGTTAAAACTTAAAATAGTATGTTGAATTGATTTGCAAAATTATGCAGCACTTTTTTACAGTGTAGGACTGTTTGGGATTTTATTTAATAAGTGTTATCATTATAGTGTAAGTACATGTCTTCATGCTGAATAAAATGTATCTACCTAGCAAGTGCATACGTTTTTTTTATTTGTATCTTTTTTTGCATTATCATTTTTATGTGATACCAGAAAATTTGGAAACCTGGAAAACCAAGCTATTGTAAAGTCACTAATGTAAATTACTAATGCAATGATAGATAGATAGATAGATAGATAGATAGATAGATAGATAGATAGATAGATAGATAGATAGATAGATAGATAGATAGATAGATAGATAGATAGATAGATAGATAGATAGATAGATAGATAGATAGATAGATGAGTATTCTGACAGGCATTAAAATGATGTTGACTGACCCTGTCTTTCTTTCTTTCTTTCTTTCTCTTTCATGTTGTCTTTCTCTGTGTTTGTAGTGAGGCGTGTCATTTAGACAGCTGCATCAACACTACATCAGTATGCCATCAGACTGATCCTGGAACAGACAGCCTGATCTCACAGGAACTCAGATGGATTTTATAAGTCGGCTAATTCATATTAATTCATATGAAGTGAGTCGTACAAACACATACTATTATTAGAAAAATAAACAATAATGAAACCCAACCTCAATGTCACAGAGGTAAAAGCAAATCGTGCTAAAACGTATGATTGTGTTCATATTAATTAACATGAATTAGCCACCTCATAAAGTAATGAGACAGTGTTGGAACTGAAGTGTAATTCATAATGTTGTTATTTTCAATTATACAAATGAATAAATACTCTCATTACCAGAAATTGAAACGAATTATTTTGAAAAGTTTTTAATTTAGTTTTCAATGCATGTGATTTTAATTCTGTTTCTCAGATAGTAAATGTTGCTGTAATCCCACTGATAATAATTCATGACATCATCATCATCTTTTGACAATCACAACGAGAGCAGAACACAAAATCATGCCAATAAAACCTTTAAATTGAAAAGAGAGAGAGAGAGATGGTAAAGTGAGATTCACTCCCAGAGGATAGGCACCCTTTCTCTCATTTCTCTCTCTCTCTCTCTCTTTTTTTTTCTGCCATGTCTTTTGCCTTCCAGCCTGGAACTAATTGGTGTGAGATGAAGTTTCTGTAGGTATTATAACCGCGAGCGCAGGGAGAGCAAGAGATTGTGTAGGAGGTAAAGAATAAGAAACAGAACTCTTAGACAGTGAGATGTACAGGTGTGATTATATTCCCATATCAAGTGTGATATCCTGTGACTTTAATTCATAAAGAAGTGTTTATATTATATTACTAACCGTGTTATAGCACAGCTTCTGGTGTAGGTCGAGTTTAAATAAAGACAGTGTAATAACACAGACAGATTAAAGCAGTGCTCCTGTAACCCAGTTAGTACAGAATTGCATTAGCAGCGTAAAAGGTTGTGGGTTTAAACCCCAGAGAACACACATATACTGATCAAATCTATACTCAAATGCACTTTTTATTCACGCCTATGTCATTGTAATGAATGCTTGTATGGCCATTCATCCTGCCACCAGGTGGCACTCTCTCCCAATCCAGACAATGGACACGATCTCTCATTCTACACTTACTTCCTGTTTGTTGTATATTTAAGCCATGGCTGCATCCGAAACCGCATCGCCGCTGTCCGCCATTTCCTAATATGACGACGCCTTTTCTTCTTTGTTGGATAACTCCTCTTCCAGGGCATCATATGATAGTGAAGTGTCCGTCATATGCACACTGCAAAATCTAACCGGAAATAGTAATTCAACCGGGTAGTTTTCGCCTACTGTTTTTGGAATACTATGAATTCGGACATACTACATATAATATGGAAGTAGGTGGTTTCGGACGCCCCGCCCCCCTCTTGTCCATGTGTATGTATTGTCATGTAAGTATTACCGAGCGTTATTCTGAGCGTTCTATTGTTTATAGTTTATTGTTCACTCCCATGTTTCATGTTTCATTGTGCTTGTTTCATCAGATTACTGTTCTGTCTCGTTTGGGCTTTCTCTTTGGTTTATTTGATTTATCTGCCTATGTTGACTATATTATATTGCCTGCTGGTTTGGATTTATTTGCATGTTTTTGCCACTAAATTCCACCCCATTTCTAAGTCACGCTCATTACAGTCATTATGCCATAATGTCATTATTCTTTTTCCTTTAACTGTTTAGCCTCAAAACTACTAATCTAGTTATCATGCATAACTCAAATATGCACAAGTAAAACATTTCTTAATAAAAGTAAAATCAATACAGTATAAAGCTGCATGAGTATATTGTCTGTTATCTTGAGTGATTTGATATGAATTTGATTGATTATGTTTTTTGATGGGGGAATTGTTTACTCCTGTTGATCAATGAATATTGATATTGCCTTCAATTCTGTCTCATAGTAGCAGTCATATATTGGGTTTTATTTTGTTTGTTTACTGTGGTTTAAACAATTACAGAATTATAAACTCCAGGCTAAATCAAGCCTTTATTGCTTGAATAATAAAATAATACAACTTGGGTGTAAATTTGGGTAATATTAATGCAAGTTTTTCTTGTTATATACTTTATGTATTTATGAAAACCATTGTCAATTAAATTACTAGGAAAACAAAGATAATAGTTTACATTATCCCAATGCATAGTGTGATGTCATTTCTTTGTGAAGCAGATGGATGAGAGACTGTAAGGTATGTCCTCTTTTAATTTTAAATATTAGTTAAAAGAGCAAACCTGTGTCAAGAGAGGATTATCTGATTGTCAACAGTAAATATTAACAAGTAAATTTGACTTATGTTTTCAAACACATGCTATAAATGTATTTCTAAACAGTAATGTATATGCTCAGTAGTAAGTGTTTTCATGTTGAGTATAGAGCCCAAAATGTTAGAAATGTCACTGTGATACAGGTAACATATGGACAACAGCAAATACAGATGTCATTTTATATTCCTATGTAATAAATGAATATTATAATCTTGTTAAGTGTAAGCTGTGATTTCTTTTGACTATTTCTTTACTCTACTTTCTCATATCAGTCAGTCAACTGTGTTATCTTTGTCAAATATGTTTTCATATGTTTGCTCCATATGAGTTTTTCATTTTCAAAAATATGGAAAACATGTAAATATTTTATGTACGTTTCAGCTTTCTAAATTGTAAAAATCCCGTTTTTAAAATCATAAAGTGAAATCTTATGTTAGAATTGCATTTGATTCTATAGGTACGTCTGAAAAGTAATGAATAAAAATCTATATGTAGAGATCCATGAGCATTGTTTTGTTTGGTACGCGGTTGAGAAGATTTGTTTATTTCTCTCTCTCTTGTTAAACAGTTTACAGAACGCCTGACGAGAGTTTCGACACCCTGTCTTTACATTCATGTTGTGAGGTCAACACTGAGAGCTTTTGCTCAGTCAGATCTACAGAAACCTTCAGTATTTAAATCAATGATCGAATAAATGACCTCCAGAGGGTCAACCAATCAGCAGCTTAGACTTTTGGTTATGTGATTACATATCAGACTATACCACAGATACACAGATGCAAGTATCACATATATGTCAATTTATCCAGAAGTCAGTAATATGATAACGTATAAAGCATAAAACTTTACAGGTTGGAATGTTTAACGTCATATAAATTGCTCCAATATTCTTTTTTATAAGATTAAACCTCTTTATGCTTTCTCATAGGAAAGATCAAGTGTTTTTATAAAACACGCTTTAAGGGCAACTCAAAGTGCTTTACATAGAAATGATTTACAAAGAGAACATAAAAGTAAAAATAAGTGCAATTTTTAATCACATTAAAAGACAAAAATACACTTAAAACAACAACAAAACTGAAATAAATTTGATTTTATAAAAATATTTTAAAATGTGTATAAAAAGAATAAACTAGAAATAAAACAAATATTCATACGTGACAGGACAAATAAAAGATCAAGGATGATAAATGTTGACAATCTGACCTCAGATCTGTCTTTGCTGATATTGACTCTCAGATCTGAGTCTGTTTATTTCAACATCAGTCCATTATGATACATGAGATCCATCAGCATCAGGTTTGACACCATTCAGATGATCTGTGATTAAATTAAGACGACTTTGATTTAAAGTGTAGGTGTAATGAAGCAAGTGTAGGCAGTTTAGGAGTTTAATAAACAAGACAAGATCACATAAGACAAGATAATTCAAACAGGATCGGCACACGAAACAGAACCAACGTTACACTTAAATAATACTTAGGACAACTGAAACACAGGGACTATATATACACATGGGTTAACAAGATAACAACACAATCAACATCAGGACCAATGAACAAAAGAACTACAAAAGACATGGCAGACAATGACAAGTCTTCAAAATAAAAGACAACACCAGACGGGACAGTAGGATTATTATCAGCTGTTTTTGTGACGATTCATGCCCATTCAAACTGTGGGGTCACAAGTTTTTTAAAACAAATGGATTTTGCATGCAACCTCCGAATCAAGGAAACGTCCATTGATCTG
The DNA here is from genome assembly GCF_027580225.2 of Misgurnus anguillicaudatus. Classification (NCBI taxonomy): domain Eukaryota; kingdom Metazoa; phylum Chordata; class Actinopteri; order Cypriniformes; family Cobitidae; genus Misgurnus; species Misgurnus anguillicaudatus. Next base: position 729,511 of record NC_073357.2, on the reverse strand, counting down.
TTACTTGTTTTTTAATCTGTTTAATATGCACAATATTACCAGTTCTGTGCGGCAACCTTGTCATTTTTCAGAGATTTATGCTGCTTTGATTGTGTTACATGATGCTTTATTCATGAAGAAGGCGCTGCAAACGCAACAGTGCAGTCGCAGGCGTTCTTAGATGTTTAAGATGATATTAATTCCAACATAACGCTGTTGTTGTGCAAATGCATTAATGAAACAATTAAACAACTCATTAAACAGAATGTAAATAAACAAAAAAATGCAATTTCAGATGTTAGTATGATGCCAATATATAATTATTCTGTTTTTATTTTCCTAAAAACAGTCTGATGTCTTCCTTGTTATTTGAAGTCCCTCCTTCAGTTCTGATTGTGTCGTTTGTTTAGTGTGCTGTGATTCGATAGCAGCTTAGCTTGCCGTTAGCTTAGCTGGTGACTGACGTATTCCTGTGGGCGGAGTTTAGTCAAAAACTGTTCTAGTGACATCATTAAAGCAGGAAGTAGAGGGCTGTAGTTCAAACCGGCCGTTCACTGTAGGCTTTGAAAGGGGACTTCTGTTAAAGAAAATATATCGCCTGGCAGTGAACTTTGAGCTTTATCATTTTACAGGTATTACTTATAACCTAACACACGAACAAGTTAGAAAAATGGCCTCTTTGATGTTCTTGTATGCACAAATATCTGTAAGCTTTGCCTCCTAAAAAAAACTGATATGAAGCCCCTGGATGTGATGTCACTGTGCAAGCGCTCTTTATACTTATAAACATGTGAATGATAAGTTGAATAATTACAGATGATACAGCAGTGAAAATGAAGATCTTTTAAGGTTATTTATAGTTGGAGCTGGTTTGTGTCGTATGATATGAAGATAAAATCCATACGAGTGGCATCATGAATGCTTTTAAAGGAAAGCCACAGAAAAGAGCTGCAGATTTCAGTCAGATCTGATATATTGATTCATTCAGGACTGTGGTCTCTGTCTTTATATTTCTGTCTTTCTTTGCTTTGAAAGCCCTTTAGTATACTTTATCTGTGTGTATTATATTATCATAGATGTACAAAACAACCTCAACCTTTCATCATCAACCTCATGACATCAGTCTGTATTTCTATTCTTATACCACGGGTCTATTAAATGCTTTATTCTGATTGGCTGAGAAATGTTTCATGGGTTTTGATTATTTTTCTGTAAACCTTACACCTAACCTTTGAAATGTCTTCAAAATAAACACCACAGCAATGTTTTTGGTAATCGTGGTATAAGAGGAATAATTGAAAATAATGCACACCCGCAGTGTAACTCGTTTACATTTTGCAGGCCTTTTAATTCACACATTTAAATTCCTGATTTGTGCATTATTTTACTAATGGGCTATTAGAGAAAAAATTTAATGAAATAAAATAATTTATTATTTTACTGTATAAACACACACACACACACAAACACACACACACACACACACACACACACACACACACACACACACACACACACACACACACACACACACACACACACACACACTCTTAAAATGAATGTGTTAAATTAACACATCTTGTGTCTAGTTAAGGACAACACATCTAGTGTGTTGTCCTTAACTTAACACATCTCTGTGTTATTTTTTGAATAACACACTTTGTGTTGTCCATTCCATTTATTTAAGCTCACAATCTACACGAAATTACACACAATGTGTTAAAATAGCACATAATGTGTTAAATAGTTTAACACAAAACAATGTGTTAAAATTAACACATCCTTTCTTAGAGTGTACACACACACACAGGTATACTGTAAAAACTAATTGTGCCATAATTTATCATCTTAAGCAACATTTAGGATGTTTAGAAAACATCAAGGGTATTAACTTTACCACTGGTCACCTCATGAGAGACACACAGACAGAGAGATACAGTAAGAGAGAGAGAGAGAGAGAGAGAGAGAGGAGGTAAAGGTCACTATCAGAGGTCGAGACTGAACCCATCCTTTGAAAATTGACCTTTAAAACACTTTCAAACAAACACGACTGTCTCACTTTTGCTCAGAGTTTCTCTATGACATTTAAAACACTTTCAGATTTTCGGGCTAGATTTTAGAAATCCTCAAACACAATACTTTCTTTGTGAATAAAGCATGGATTCAAATGTAAGCTCATCAGTATTCATAGATATTCACATGAACGTGCGTCTGATGTCAGCACATGAACAACTTACAAATGTTTTCATCAATCCTTTGAGGTTTGTAGGTCAAGCGTTCATTTATAATTATTGCTAAACTTTATTCAGTCTTGTACCATACAACTGATTCAGATTATATATGTATATATATTAAAATTAAATGAATTATTTTTAGATAAAAATGATCATTTCAACTCTAAATTATATTGAGTCAATGTGCTACATTGCTAAGTAACAGCCAAGATGAGAATATTAACCTGTATAACCTGAGTGTTTGTTCTAGTTATTAATGTCATTTTGACTTCATTTGACTCCAACCGTTGTAAAGAAATACTCTTGCAAAAAGGGGCAAAAGATACGTTTGCAGGTTAACTAACAATAAATTAATATTTTTTCTGTTACTGTGAAAAAACAACATCTCTAAACAACCTTCTTGTCATAAAATGAATTGTTACAGATTTTGTATGAATAGTTAGTTAATACAAGTACGTAGTATATTTTACTGATTAGAAATAATCCACAAATGTGCAACTCCTAATTTACTATATGTCCTGTATAGCGTTTTTTGTGGTAACCAATAGTGGCTTTAAAATATAAAACAAAAGGTGTTAAATAGCACTTAAAGTGGTTGACTGGCTCATAATCATAGGGGAACCATTTTAAGTGCCATATATCACCTGTGTAGAACCATATCTGGTACTATAGTGGTGCTATATCGACCCCGGATGGTTCTTCATAAGTGCTTTATAGGTGCTGCACTAAAAATGATTCCCATATGATTATGAGCTTTAAGTGCTATTTGCACCATTTTTTAGAGTGTATGGACATAGTGTCTGTGACATCACCAATAGGTTTGTTAAGAGCTTTTTTGAAACTAATAGTTGGCGGGCCTGCTGTCACCATCTTGGCATCACATCACTGCTGTGGGGCAACCTCTCGATCTCTCTGATGAAGCCAATACAGAAGTGACTTAAACTGCAATTCATCGACTGGCCACTAGAGTTTGGCTCCAAAAGGGAGTCAATCCCCATAGACCCTCATGTTAAAATGGCCAACTTTACATCAGAAAATAACATGTTTACAGCCTGATACAAAAAAGTATTTTTGGTCTGTATAGCTAATTTTGCCCTTCATGACAACTGTGAGGTTGTAGCTCATCCATTTAAATTATATTAAAGGGGACATAACATGATAATCTGACTTTTTCCATGTTTAAGTGCTATAATTGGGTCCCCAGTGCTTCTGTCAACCTAGAAAATGTATAAAAGATCAATCCAGTAACTTAGTTTTGGTAAACCATTCTCTGCAAGCATGTGAAAAAATAGATCATTGAAATTTGTCTCCACTTGTGATGTCAGAAGGGGATCTTATTATAATAATTCCACCCCTTTATCTGCACTATCCAACCACATCAATGCCATTTAGTTCAGAGATCAGCTCATTTGCATTTTAAAGGACACTCCCAAAAACTGCACATTTTTGCTCACACACATGTGGTATTTTGATACATACGTACTCTGGGGACACCGAAGACTTATTTTACATCTTAAAAAAATCTTGTGTAATGTCCCCTTTAAGCCTTAAAGTTCTGCATAATTAAGGGCGTGGCCACTTGAGTGACGGGTGAACAGCCACTGCTGTCACTAGAGTCGAGCTATGCAGGCATGGATTTAGCAACCAGACACCTCAACTTCACCAACATCTCGCCTCTTTACCCATTTTCAGGTTGGAACCAGCCTCTAGTGGCCAGTCAATGAAGTGCAGTTTAAGTCACTTCTGCGTTGGCTTCATAATCAAGAAGGTTGCCCCTTGGTGGTTCATTTCTTACCCGTGTATTATGTTACCCAACACACAACAATCAAGCTTGTGTTGCTAAAAGCCTTTTTGTTTAGAGTTAAAGCTTTAAAAACACCTCACCTGTGTGTGTGTGTGTGTGTGTGTGTGTGTGTGTGTGTGTGTGTGTGTGTGTGTGTGTGTGTGTTCTAAATAAAATCTGTTCTCCCTTAGGCTGACATGCATTAGAGACAGTGAATGTGAGACTTCTTCCCACACAAAAACCAACATTTCCAGAAATATCTCCTCCAGAATAACCCACTGCTGATGTATGAATGTGAACCCACATGCCTCTCACTAACTATTTCTAACTCTTATAAATATTGTGTTACATGAAGAGTTCAGATGCAAAACCCTGTGACATGCGTCCGACAGGTTTTCTTGTAAACCACCATTTTTTTTTTATCAGACTCTTATGTGTAGTTTTAGTAATTGCACTTTAATTGCAATGAAAAGGTTATAAGTCAGTAACTGAAATGCCTTATATTTAACAAATGCCACTTTAGTCGTTTTATTGTCTTTCACTGCAGAACCCTTTCAAGTGCATGCACGCTTTTTGGCAAAAAACTCTACTTTTAAAGACAAGTAAACAGTTGCAAAATCATTAAAGATGTAACTAGAAACATTTCAAATGATGAAAGTCAGATTGTAAAAATAAAGAAACTGAAGCACACATTAGGTGGCGCTGTGATGCATATGGCTGCCACATACAGGTAGTCTTCAGACCCAATACTCACAATGGACACAAGTTTGAATGTGGTCGTTTCCCAATCCCACCCTGTCTCTCTCCAGTCACTCTTCACTTTTCATTCTGAATAAAGGTAAAGGGCTCAATTCAGTCAATATCCTTATAGGTTGCATATTCGCTAAACCTCCTTTAACTGGGTAAAAACTCTTGCATGTGGGCCGTTGTTCTTCTTCAGTGCACTTAGAGGACTTTGCTGAATAATCGTTGTGGCATTTAATGGTTTCTGCCAAGAACTTGGTATTTGTGAATGGCCTGGGGAAGAGATTAAGTGGATTTGAAGTGAAAGTATTTGATGAACATATAATACGTGCCGAGAGCATTCGGTCAATATCATTATCTCACTCTTCATTTAATGAGCTCCAGGACTCAAAGTGATGAACTGATTTACTGCAGTTTTACTATAGTATATATTTGAATAACTTTATTGGAACAAACAGCATATTTGCTTCTTGCAATATATACAAAATCATAATCAATATTATCAATACTTCATATGAAATGGAAAGTCAAAGGAAAAGTGTGTGTGCGTGCATGCATTCATGTACTGTATGCATGTCAGTCTGGATCTGTGATTTTCTTCTCTTTCGGCCATACAAGAAAATACACAAGTTGTGAGTGGTCAAGTGTAAATTTAGCAAAGGTTTATATCTAAAGTGACTTACAGTAACACTGAGTACAGGTTGAGTTCCTCAGGGCAACACACAGCCGAGTGTTTTACTCAAGGGCACGATGGTGATAGTTCATAAATCAAACCCTGCAGTAATTTAATGTACTTCAGCATCTGTCTAATATATGAGAAAAACTTGTAAATGACACACAAACCCTGAAGTGTGTGTCAGTGACATTCAGCATGCGTGCGTGTTTGTGTGTTTATGTGTGTTTGTGTAAGATTTACTACACCAGAACATATATAAACGCCATAAAACCAGCACGCTCACCAGATTTGCACAAACCCGTTTAAAGTGGTCAGATATAACCATCCATCATTCAACATAGCATATTGAAAAGGAAAAAAATCTCTGTGGAGCTCATTTACGCTCAAACCTCCCTCCGCCGTGGAAAATGATAGAGATATTGCATCCGGGGAAAATCTGATCCCGCCCAACCAGTTAAGCATTAAAAAGCCATAAACCATCACAAAGCATCGAAATATTTACAGCAGGGATCACTGTCTCTTCACATCATCTGTTAAATGAATCACCAGATCGTGTTTGACCCACTTTGTGAATGAGTGACTCATTGGAGGCAATAATAAATTCATTCTCAGAAAGTCTCACTTAGTTTGGTGGAGAAAATCACTCCTGTTACAAAATATGATCAAATCACGAGCTCTCCGAGGTAACTATCATATAAATGTGGTCAAACCGTGTCCTAGATTAGGTGTTGAGAAGCCTAGCGTCCGCTGATCATTACAGTAAGTGTCTCTTATTCATATTTGTATGTTAATTGTCTGTTTTCATGCAGAGGGATAATGAACGCTGTCCTGGTGACATTACACGCTGGGATACGACCCCTGAAGAGAAGACTGCGCATCATCCACTTTAACACAGTGGGAAAACACTTTAACCTTTCAGACTTCATTGTTTTTAGAACACACAAACCCTATTAGCAAAGGTTACGCTCACTGATGTTCAAGCGTTTATATTCTACTGGATGATGTATTACCAGCGTTTTTATTTGGCAAGCGTAATGTACACAATAAACAATCACTAGTTATTATCGTTGTTAACAATGATAGACTTTCAAAGTTGTTTATAGTGTGATTATCACATTATTATAAACTGGTTTATTATTGGTTTCTGAATGACAATTTTTTTTAGGATTCCTAACTATGCATGTTTATTTTTCATCAAAGAAGCATTTGTGTTCCACTGTACGTATTTACATAAATACTTCTGAACAGCTGGACGTTCGTGTAAGAGGACGTGCTCGCGTCGCAGGAAATTCAAGCGCGCCGTCAGCTCACGGACTCCAAAACGCTCCTGTTTCTCTAAACTCCGAGCCCTCTCATTTTTCTTCCTCGCAATTGCTTGATTTCTCTCTTCCTAGGGACAAACTGCTTTTATTTATTTCCAGGGTGGTGATAAAATATCCATGCTGTTCACCGGCGGCCTGGTCGCCGGCAGTGGAGTTGAAATTAGATATCTATAATTCAGTTCACACTTCAGACGGCGGCCGTCACACCCGATGTTCAGAGAGGAAAGACGGTTCGTCTCCGACAAGCACCGCATGAAATTCTCATCAGCAAAGTGCCGAATGTGAGCACCTGGGGGGGGAATAAAAAATCATAATAACAAAACAGATAAAGCACAATGAAACTCACTGTCCCACAGAGGAACTTTGCATTCAGACGGCAAACGTGTTTCCCGACGACCTTATGAAATCTACGTGGCAGGACTAAAAGTGTAAATCGGGTGCGATAATTGCAGCGTTACACCTGCTTTCTGCTTGATTTGATGTGAGGAAACGCGTCGGTCAGAGTCGTTTTGAAAATTGCCTGCTATGACGCTTTCCCTCTGCCAGCGCGGCTCCTTCGGGTTATTGAATTTTGGTGTCCAATATAACGGAATAGCTCTCAACCTTCTCCCGCACCAATATTTTCACTTATTGCACACGGACTTCCTCTGAGGAGAAAATAAAGTATAAATGATCAGTGTGGTGGGTGAGACAGAGATGAAAATCTGCTGAAACTGAGCGTCGTGTGCTAATAGAGATTCTGGATGTTAGCGTTCAGCTTGTGATGGATTCTAGCGACCGGCGTAAAAACAATCCAGTGACACCTCTGATGAATGAACAGGGACACTGTCCTAACGCAGATAAAACACAAGGCTGGGCCACGCCACGCTTAACCTGGTGATTCAGTTTTTTCAACTAACAGTATTTAAACCACCAAAACAACAAGAACATTTACTCAATGCCTAAATCTGTTTGCCATGGGGAAAGAAAAAGACAGTTTAACATACTAACAAACTAATTAAATCTTATAAAATCAATGGGGAAGGTATAGAACATTTAAAGTGAAAGTGACATATTTGCCACTTGTAACCCATGCTTGAAATGTGATCTCTGCATTTAACCCATCCAGTGTATAGTAAACACACGCACTGCAAGTCATGAACACACAAACACACACGCACATACAGAGCAGTGGGCTGCTATCAATGCAGGGGCCGCGGAGCAATTGGGGTTAAGGTGCCTTGTTCAAGACATCACTCTTCTTTAAATTATAAATACATCTCTAGGACAAACAGTTTTGATGTTGGGGCCAGATTTACTAACAGCTTGCAACAGCGGAAACTTCTCTTTTGCAGTTAATAAAAACTAATGTCGGGATTTACTGAAAACACACAGTCAAAAATTAGTGCTGAAAAGGTCTGGACACAGTCGTTTTTCTGTCTGGCCTTATCGCATATGCATTTGCAGCCTGATCTTACGAGATTTCGCACATATTTCACGAGTTGGTTTATTCATTAATTATTATGAAGTTAATTGTGCAAAAACGTATGATTTTCAGAAAAAAAAACTTTATAGGTGTGAGCAAAAATGTGCCGTTTTGGGGTGTGTGCTTTAAAATGCAAATGAGCTGATATCTGCACTAATTAGCAGTGCCGTGGTTGCATAGTGCAGGTTAAGGGGTGGCATTATCCCCTCCTGACATCACAAGGGGAGCCACATTTCAATTAGCTATTTTTTCACATGCTTGTGTCACAGGTCAGAGAGGACCACAGATGTCATGAGTCTCGCCCCTCCCTAATTTTCCACCTCGAGGAGGTCCCAAGAACACCCCAATGACCAGACACACGAGAGAAGGTAAGTATAATTAAAACAAACTTTATTTAAATTAAATAAAAAGTGATCAGGGAAGGGAAATCTAAAATCTACTCTCAGGTCCAGAGAGTGGCAGTCCGAGTCGCTTCTGACTCTGTCACGGGGGCTCTCAGGTGATTCTTTAGATGATTTGTGTCCTTTCCCTCACGTGACTTAGCCAGGTTATTCACAACGGTGACTCCTGTGTTTGTCCTGCAGGGATACTGGCGGTGGGGCCCTTCTAGTTCCTGCACGTACAGAAGGGAAGAGGGTAAGTTACACTGGTGAAGTAGATGTGGTGCGTACCTGACGCTGTTCGCCACGTGATCCTGGGCCCGCTGTAGGAGACACTTGGAAGATCCACGGGTAAGTATGGACAGGACGACCAGTGGGTGTGCAGATGGATGTATTGGGGTCTTGGCCTTCGGTGTGGGGGTAAGTATGCAAGAATACACACAATCACAACTTCACTCGTCCAGGTAAGTCATACGAGTGGGACTCACAGGTGGATCTACAAGGGCAATACAGTGGTACTTTGCTCGGGGCGTACAGGTAAGTATACTAGGGCTATATGCTGGCTCTTAGCTTTGGGCGTACTGATGAGTATACAGGGGCAGCTGGAGTCTAACTTCGGGCATACAGGTAAGTATACAAGGGCTATACGCTGGCTCTTAGCTGTGGGCGTACAGATGGGTATACAAGGGCTATACGCTGGCTCTTAGCTGTGGGCATACAGATGGGTATACAAGGGCTATACGCTGGCTCTTAGCTGTGGGCGTACAGATGGGTATACAAGGGCTATACGCTGGCTCTTAGCTGTGGGCATACAGATGGGTATACAAGGGCTATACGCTGGCTCTTAGCTTTGGGCATACAGAAGGGTATGTAAGGGCAACTGGAGTTGGACTTCGGGCATACAGGTAAGTGTACAAGGGCTATACGCTGGCTCTTAGCTGTAGGCGTACAGAAGGATACACAAGGACAACTGGAGTTTGACTTCAGGCAAACAGGTAAGTATACAAGGGCTATACGCTGGCTCTTAGCTTTGGCGTGCAGATGAGTATACAGGGACAACTGGAGTTTGACTTTGGTCATACAGGTAAAGTATACAGGAGTACTATGAAATGGATACAACTCAAAGACTCTCGAAGAAAAGGATGACAGCCTTTAGCCCTTTAGAGCTCGGGGGACTAGAGAGGATGTATTCGTCACGACACCTGTATTGACTTCCCTGGCCAACACTCCACACGGTCACCTCTAACTGTGAAAACACTCCCTCGACGACACAGAGCCTTAAACTCCGACCTGTAGAACTGGTAACAACAGGCAGAATTCCTTTGCAAATTTACTCAGCTTCAGTGCACAAATGGGGAAAGACACACCACTTCTCAAATTTGACCAAGGGTAGATGGAAGTACAGATTGAAGTTGCTGCACGTTGGGCCTACCACGGCCTCAGCTGGCGTCACCACGCTGGGTGAATTCAGATGGGTTTGTGCCACTGAGTATGTACCTCAAGAATGACTCGAACGCTTCCCTCTCCTGTCTTCCAGACAACGGACCAGAGATCTAAACAGGGGCGAACCTCTGAAATCACACCACAAACAGGTATTCATACACAAGGGCTCTACAGCTGGATTTTCATATAGCAGCCAATACTTCCCTCTGTCGACGTCCCCCCACAATATGCACACTGTTCCTTACTTGTTATTGTTGGCGCGCCACCACTCGGTGAAGTAGGGGTCCAGAGCCACAAGCGGGTATGTATATGGAAAGCGGTCGTCCCACAGCACCAGTGCACATTTTTCTCCACAGGGTTTCTCTCCCAGCCTAGAGGGTCATTTCTGACAACATGACACAGCACAACACTGCAGACTCCAAGTGTACACACAGCAAAGGAAAGGACTCACCCACTGCACTCCACACACTCACAGTGAATTAAGGTCAGAACCACATAGGGCCCGGGACTAGTTCCTGGATGTTGGGTGCACCGATGCAGCGGACAGCCAGAGGAAACGTCACGGCCACGACAAGGCAACAGACTCCCTCCTCGCTGTTTCCGGATCATCCACCAATCCTTTTAAGGTGGGGCCGCTTACACACTGGTCACAACTCACAAGAGGTACACTTTCAAAGTAACTTTTGACACAATCTCCTTCGCTGCAATCCTAGCAGATCTTCAATGTGTGTTAGCTTCCCAAAACACAATGCATATAAACACAATACTCCAATAAGGGTTATCGTATACTCAGTCCCGTATGTGTATCTCTCTTTGCCCAAACTCCACAGTGCACTATGCACTCGTCTCTTCAACCGTCTCCTCCGCTCCGTTGCACCCACAATAACTGCTGGAATAACAACGCCCTTCCGGTGTTTCTGATGTTCTATTTATATGTCTCCCCTTCAATGAATTGCCCAATCAGCAATTGCCACGCTCAACAATGCACCTGTTTCCAATAACACACCGATTTGGGTTGCCCGGAGTTCCCGGAAGTGGGTGGTGTTTGCGAATCATGGTCCGGGCGGAACTAATCTTCCTCACTTTTGGTTCCGCCCTTTCACAGTCACTCCATGACACTTGTAGAGAATGGTTTACCAAAACTAAGTTACTGGATTGATCTTTTTCACATTTTCTAGGCTGATAGAAGCACTGGGGACCCAATTATAGCACTTTAACATGGAAAAAGTCAGATTTTCATGATATGTCCCCTTTAAATGAATTTTTACATTACAAATCGAATTAATCACGCAACACTATATCGTCGCTGTCCGATGAAAACCACCGATTTTGAGATTTTTCGACGGATTGAATGTCCAGGTTCATTTCCGTATAAAGTATGCGTCACATATCTAAATGGCCAATGAACAGTTGTGAAATCATGTCATCTGATTTTCATGTATATCCATTTGGTGTCAAAGCTGTCAATCACACCGCGTATTTCCCGCCCTGTGGAAGCATCTCGTCGCTCTCGTAAAGTTTCATCGAAGCTCAGCACTGGATATAGCCGAATAAACATAGCCTGGTGAGACAATGACTTTCCTTCATCGAGGTAAACGTTTCCCCCCTGACGCCAGACGTACGTCTTAAACAAAGTATGTGGTCTAGCATTACCATGTCAGTGTACCTTCATAGTTTGCAAGAGACATTTAATAAATGTATAATTAATATTAAATAAACTAAGCGTATTTAATAAACTAAGACGTAGGCTATTTAATAAACTGAGTGTATTCATCTGTCAATTTGAAACGCGACTTGGCCATAATGATGGGAAGAACACGTATCGACCACTGTTATATATGCACGTATGTCCATTTAAACTCAATTTTGGTCAAAAGTGGATTATATCATTACACTGCCAAGAATATTGTTAAATGTAAGGTTGCCGTACCAAATATGACAACGCTACATTCAACTGCTTTTGATATACGGGTTTTTTTTAACTTCCTGAAAAGTCATCGTTTTGGACATACGTGAGTTTCATCGGGCAGCGACGACAGACTAAGGTTTGCACTTGTCAGTTTACTGGTATTATTTTAAGCACATCTTATACTTACGCTAATTTGCACTGCTCTGGGTAGATTGGATTGGTCATTATTATGGAAATACGATTTTTGCACACCTCTGTTCTTTAATCTGCACCTTGTCAGGAAATCCATCCACAGAAATTTAATTTGTGTTTTTTTGTAATTGTGCTCTCATTCTAATTTGCCCTGTTTAGTAAATCTGGCCATAACTGTAATTCATTATTTTTCTTTCCCGCAGAAAATGGACAGAGTGCTTGAAGCTATGATAATGGTTTCTTGTGATATTATATTATATTTTGGATTGGTTCATTCTCAATGTAATCCTTATTATCATAGGAAAAATGAACTTAAACTGAAAGGGTTTGGATAATGAACTGGTGCCAATGATACACACACGCGCACATGCACACACATGGTGTAAAGGGATGTATAATTGCAGGTGTGATATACGCTGATCCATCTTTAATCGTCTCTCACACACTGTGAGAATTCCCACTGTGAGATTCACATCCAGACCAGAATCAAACACATTCATCTCAGAGATCAACTCCTCTCTCAAGTGCACTTACTTCAGTCTGTGTGTGCGCGCGCGCGTGTGTGTGTGTGTGTGTGTGTGTGTGTGTGTGTTAGAGATCAATATGAAGGCAATGAGTGTTTTTGAGGTGTAACACTTCTGACCTTGACTGGATAAATGCAATCTATGAGCTGAGAGAAGATCTATCAGCTGTAGCCGTTGACTCATGTGACTGTAACTGTATCCTGAAACCAGGGTCAATATGTAATTCAAGTGAAAAAAATTAAAAGTAAAGTGTTTCTAGTCTTGTAAAGATTCATTCCAAAGCTACATTTCTTTATGAAACGAATATAGTAATGATGCAATGATGTATTCCAGGTGCAGTATTTCAGTATCTGTTATATATATTACACAATTACTGTAGATTAGATAGTGGATGCAGCACATAACAAAAGTTTTTAGTTGCTAATGTCATTGTATAAATCCACTATTTGCAGTCATCTATGACTTTTTTACTTTAGTTTCTTTTTTTACAAATAAAAGTGTCCAATAACAATTGTTGCATAGTCATGTGATCTAAACACGTCTGTCCTTGTGTAGCCTCCCGCTTAAAACGATTTACAGTATAAATGTATTTCAATATTTAATTTAAAGGTGAAACTATAGAAGTGCATCTTTAAAGATATGAAAGTTTCAAAGATAGTTGCACAGTTATGTTGCTTGCTTATTTAAAATGAAATTAAAATGACATAAAACTACTAAAAATAAAACTTCCATAAGCCGAACCGTTGTGTCTGTCTGACGATGACTACAAATGTTTCTAGATGAATTCCTCTTTATTTGACGTATAAAGAGCTGTAAATCTGCTGATCTTTCATCAGATCACGACGAGTCATTTAGCTTGAATTGTTGGGTAACATTGTGTTTTGTCTTTGTGATAAACGCTCATTAAGGTTAATCTTTCTGAAAGAGTGCACGACAGATCGCAGCTCATATCTGAGGTTTAAGCCTCATTTTATCTGTCACACATCATTTTAGAAGCCGTTTGTAATTTCAGCATGAAGCAGTCTTTATCTCATGCGCTCTTTCTCTGGCTGTCACGCAGGAAAACTGAAGCCAACGGCGCTCCCACACACCAACCCAAACCCGCTTAGCATCCACGTAATGGTTTTTAACAAGAGCCGTCTAAAAATAACACGACTGTAAGACGAATCCAAGATGCTGGGATCAGTGTTTGTTTAAACGCACGGCTCTGGGAAACAAGGCCACGTGCTGTACATCAAGAACAGATGAGTTAAACAACTAAACTAAACTAAATTAACCTGTGCTCTTCCGAGTGGTTATTGTTTTGTTTGTTGCCCATTGATTTTTAATGAAGTGAAACTTCTAATTATAGAAAGAATCAAGTCTAAACGTTGCTGTATGGTTTAAAATTAAAACCATTACAAAATGCATTTTTCTGGGACATATTCCAGTAGGATTCAATGGTCCCACCAATAGAACCCAACACATTCCAGTAAAGACCCACAGAGACCATTATAGTTTCCATTACAACCAATAAAATTCCCATTAAAACCATTCAATCCAATAGGATTTCTAGGGTGGATGGTTTGTTGGTTTTTAGCAGGGATCATTCCTACAATGCTAAATCCTGCTGAAATATCATGATTCACATTGATAATAAGAGGAAAGCATTATTCTTATCTATTGTTGTCTTACATTAAGGTTTAAAAATAGAAATGAGAGAAGTTATTCAGTCATAATAGAATGAAGACAGAGACTTCAGTTTCAAAGCTTAAATCATTAAAAAAAACTTTTATAAGTACATTGTTGGTAAAAATAAATATCAGATGTTTAATATGAGATAATTTTGGGATGTGAGGTGTAGTAAGAGGAGATCTGCAGGGTGAGATGAGTTAATGAAGACTGAATATGATTCTCACATTCATGAATAAAATCTAACACACACGCATGCACAGTTTAATGTTATTCATGTCTTACCATTTTTGATAGAAACTATCTAATAAATAAACATTTTGTCTAATATCTCCTGCATTGTACAGAAGAAAGTCAAATGGGTTTAGATCAACATAAGCAGAATTTTAATTTTATCCTTTAATATTTCTTTCCTCCTATAATTGAAACATTATACCCAAAAATATCCCAAAAATTGATCAGCTTGCTGAAGCACAACTTTCAAGAAATATAAAACATCACCGGGGCCCAATGCTGACCTTCAGACACACATAAAACATCAGCAGCTGTGATACGTGATGGACTATAAGCTCACATCTCTGAATGAGTTGTGACATGGAGGGGATGTTTTTCAAATATTTTTATTTATGAAAATAAATGATGATTGTATTGATTATTCAGGGTATTAAGCTATTTCTTGTAACTGTTGAATTAAAATATAGAAATATAAGCAGTCCTGCTCACACCCGCCCTGAGCGAGATTCAAACCGTTCTGGTCTGGCATGAGAGTCGGACGCTCTAACAAGAAGGCTAAAGGCCATGAGCGCTAATGTCTGTCGCTTGGCCTCTGTAACAGAAACTTAATAAAACAATTACAGAATCTGAACTGTACATGAAAGAATGCTTTTCTTCTTTATGTTTTGTGCAAGACATGCCACAATACTTGTTTATAATCATAATATTTAATAGAAAAAAGCAATGCATAATGTAGGGGTGAGCGGGGCACAAACTAACGTGAGGTTAATTGTAACATGGCTACTTTACATACAGTATTTCTACAGGGGTGAGCAATCTGTTTCTCCTACTGTCAGAAGATCTCCTGTGAATTGGTGAAAAGTTTTTTGGTTAAAGGGCACATAATATAGGTTTTTTACAAGATGTAATATAAGTCTCAGGTGTATCCAGAATGTGTCTGTGAAGTTTCAGCTCAAAATACCGCACAGATAATTTATTATAGCATGTCCAAAATGACCCTATTTTGGTGGGAGCAAAAACGTGCTGTTTTAATGTCTGTACCTTTAAATGCAAATGAGCTCCAGCTCCTCACTTCCTTAAAAACAGACAGTGAGCGCTTTTAGTTCAAATAGATCTGATTAATAAAGTCTGAGATGATAGTATCTAGTGGACAGAGTACATCTCGCTGAGGGTGGAAACTATGTGAATGTGAGACTGTAAGTGGGCGGTGCTTTATCACTGTGACCTCACATTGATGAGAGAATCAAAACGGCATGTCTAATGAGACTGCTTTGGTTTAATGGGGATTAATTTTTCATCGTAAGATGGTTGTGTTCACACACTGCCAACACACATTATGTCCAAACACCTTGTAAAAGTGGATTTTGCATGATAGGTGCCCTTTAACAAATTTTTATTTCTGAGTTTGGTGTGTAAGTCATCAAATCCAACCTTATATTATTTTAATCACTGTCTTGTTACCTAAAACATAACAACATTTTGAAACATGTCAACAACTTCTAGTAACTGATAGCTGGGATTGAAAACATTTTTACACAGTGGGGTTAGTTGTCACACATTAAGCCTCAGGTATACGATGATAATGAAATGAAAACAATGTTAATACTATTAATTAAAATAATAACTGTTAATACAATATCATGGGAAATAACTCAAAATTCCCTGCTGAAAAAAACAGCATACCAGCAAGGCCAGCATATGTTGTGTTTTTGGTGCTGGTTTGCTAGTGAACACCAGCTAAACCAGCATCAGCACCAGCATTAGCACCAGCTAAACCAGCACCAAACCAGCATAACTCCATGCTGGTTTATACTGTTTTTTTCAGCAGGGTTATGATTTTTTTTGTCTTAAATCTATTTCTATGCATTGCTGCATAATAGACGGATGTTTAGATGAAGGATGAATGGATGGATAAATGTGTGGATATCTATCTATTATAGGCAGATATATAAACAATATCCACCTTTAGTATATAGACAGAATTTGATTGAATTATTTGTGTTTAAACTAAAGCAGGTGTTACAACAAACCCTCTGTTTGTTACAATGAAGCCCACCTATGGGGTAACGTTTGCACTCCTGTCCTTTTTGGTGTAATTGTACGATAACCATAGATCACACAAACAAACTTTAAGTGTTCATTTGTAGCAGAGATGTGTGTGTTGATTATGTAAAAAAATTTAATTCAACTTAAATATTTTAATGATAGAGCCAAAGCCAAAAAGCATTAGGTTGTGCTCCGCTCTCCCCTACTCTCAATATAAGATAAATAGTTTATATAATAGGTCCTAGACAAGACTTAAGACTAAGAAATGTTTTTGATGATGGACTTTTGACCTCTTTTTTCTTTCCTGTGTCATCCTGAGAGTTCCCCTTCATTAACGCTGATAGTTTCTGCTGTCTCATTCTCAATATTAATATTTCTTAGATTTGTTTTGTTACACTCCAGTAAAATACGGTGATACGTTGCTTGGAATCCTTTTAATTTATTATTTGGCTGTTTTTGCGCTATAATAGACCATTGGTGCTTGGTGACATTTGGAAAATCTGGGCTGGGATTAAATAAAGTATCATGACATAACCTAGACGTGCTGTCATCTATTGTCACAGGAGCAGAAGTGCTGACAGTAATACTACATTCATGATTTTACTCTTGTTTGCACTTTGCGTCGCAATACTTAAAGATACTTTTTTAATTATTTTTATCTTTTTTATATGGCAGTTTTTATCACCATAAATTAATTAGAATAATAAATAAAATTAATAAAAATTTCATCAGAAACAGATTATATAAAAAGCAGAGGGGGCATAATCCCTGACATTAGGTACACACCGGTGACTAACCTTGATCAAGCGTTTTCAACTATTTAATCAGACTAAGTCTAAGTAATAAAATAGTCTTTTGTGGTGTTTGCTAAGACAACATCACTGTTACCTTTGCTCATGTGTAAGTGATTTGAGCGCCTGTAAGTGTAAAACTTACCATACATGAATGATGCTCAGACAACAGTTACTGTGTGTAAAGTCGGTCAGTGTGAGACCACGGTTGTGTGTGTGTGTGTGTTTGCCCTCAGAGATGTACCTGCTCCATCTGTTCCCTGCACCTCAGAGCTTCTCCTGACAGCTCATTAATAATCAGATTATGAGCAGCAGGACCGGCGTTCTGACACGCGTCACCTAATGCCTTCACACGTCTCAGTGTGGTCCACCTCACCATCAGCCCAACGTCCAGAGAGAAGAAGAGCACTAAAGTGATTTGATCGATCGTCTCTATTAGAAACATATGCTTCGCTCTCATTCTCACGACGGCCGCTTTACATCTCAGCGTTTACTCTGAGGACCCAACAGAAGTTCTGCTCTTCACCGCTTCTGATGAATCAGCGACACGGACAATTCGCTGAAAGGCAAACTGGAGAAATCTCTGTTGAAGACACATTGAGATGTGCAGCATCGTTCAGTGTGTCATGTCAAGATGATCATTTGAAATGCAGTCACAGCAAAACTATAGGGAAACATCAACCGACTGCAGAAAATAACAACTCACACACAAGACCCAAGTCATGACTTGATTTTAAACTGGAAAAGTCTCTGACAGATAATTAAAGGGCCACTAACCCTTAATGTTTTCAGCAATATAAAAATAATCTCTGCTCAGGTATCCCCAGAATGTGTCTGTAAAGTTTTAGCTCAAAATATAGCACAGATCTTTCATTATATGTTGTTTGGACCATTTGAGGCTGAAATGAAAAATGCACTGTTTTTGTGTGTGTTTCTTTAAATGCAAAGAAAGCTTTTGTTCTCCTCCTCGTATGTAAAGTATGGGGTAGAGCGCTTAAACTTGTGCTTTGGACTACATCAAAACATATCTCTCTAGCAGAAGGTTGAACTATAAGCGCTCATAAGGCAGAGTCTGTAAGCGGTCATGGGTGGGGCGTAATGATGTGACATCACATTGATAGGGGATCCCTAAAAGCCTGTTTTGTGATGGATTTGTATAATAACATGATGTTTCTGCACACACACTCGCAACTCATTTTCTGAGTGACTCATTTAAAAGTGCATTTTGTTAGGTAAGGGGGGCTTTAACCATCATAAGCCCTGATTTTCCTTTATACCTTAGAGTTCCGCAGGGGTAAAAATGACCCCAGAAATTAGAAGAGTGATAACAAAAATATAAACATTTTAATGATACAAAGAATATATTATGTTTTGTTCATTTCCTATCTATACATCAACGTGTGTTTTGGGAGATATGAAGTACTTTTATACCTGTTTACCACAAAATTCTTCAACTACACCATTAGTTTTATGAAAAATTCACATAAATTATGATCTAAATTTAATTTAAATTTTTTTAGATATTGATCTAGATGTTATGTGTTGAAATTGACCATCAGGTGTTTTGAAAGAAACAAAAGAATTACAGTTTAGAAAATAAATCATTTTGACCAGCAGATGCCCATAGAGACCCATTCATTTAACTGGATGTGGCCAACTGCTCACATCACTACTTTAGTGATACATTTTGTGAATTTATGTTTATATAAACATTAGAAAGGACATAAAAAATAAATATTATTTTAAATAGAGGGTATGCACATGACGTCACCGTGGGTGAGAGGGACTGCAGTTACGCCCACTGAGTGGCAAAAGACAGAGTGGCAGCATTTGAATACAGCGTAACATCGGCGTACAAAGCTGTTGTGCGATAGACTGTACTAACAGATTAACACGAATTCAGAGCTATCGTTTTACAAACTGACAAAAAAACACCTAAAGGAGAAGTAAACTGATCGTTCATGCCAACGTCCACAGACCACAGGTGGGTTGATAAGTTGCTAGGATCACTATCAAGCAGAGGTTTTACTTTCTACTTAAAAATATTTTTCAAGTATTTGTATTTTATCCGTGTTTTTCTTTGGAAAACATACATTCCAAAGCATATTATCATAAATAATACGTTTTTGTTTTACATTTAATATTTAAGTACATTAACGTACTTTTACTCAAGTACACAATTTTAATGTAATTAGGTATTAAATACATTTTAATATGCAATATTAAAGAATACACAGTATGATTCTATGCTTTAGAATGTAGTGAAGTTTTTCCCAATATAAACATCCTTATAAAGCACAGATGCTTGGAAAATGTAACTAATGTAGCTAAGAGTGGCATATTTATTAACATAATATTGAACATACATTTTAAAACTGTGTACTGCATTGTTAAGAATTGTATCTACACAAACATATAAGGAATAATTGATGACGGGACATTGAATTATTCAAAAATAATGCTCACCCAAGGTGGTATTGCACCGAATGTGTGCATTTTTTTCCCAAATAATTCATAGGACAGGAGTCAATTATTTCTTACATATTTGTGTAGATACAATTCTTAACAATGCAGTACACAGTTTTAAAATGTATGTTCAATATTATGTTAAAGCTCCCGTTCTGTCTGTGTTTTTGAAGCTTTGATTGTGTTTATAGTGGGCAAAATAACATGTGTTCATGTTTCACGTGTAAAAAACACTGTATTTTTCACACAATGTACTTATCTGTATAGCGCTGTTTTCACTGTCCTCAAAACAGGCTGATGTCTTCCTTGTTATGTGAAGTCCCTCCTTCAGAAATATGTATCGAGTTCTGATTGTGTAGTTTGTTTAGTGTGCTGTGATTCGATAGCAACTTAGCTTAGCAGAGCCGTTTGAGCCAAAGCTGGCGACTGACGTATTTTTGTGGGCGGAGTTTAGTCAACGAACTGTTTTACTGACGTCATTAAAGCAGGAAGTAGAGGGCTGTAGTCCAAACCTGCCGTTCGTTGTAGGCTTTTAAAGAGGAATTCTAATGAAGAAAATATATCGCCTGGCAGTGAACTTTGAGCTTTATCATTTTACAGGTATTATTTATGCTATTATAGCAAAATTACACACTAACTAGGGTTTAAAAAATGGTATCAGGAAGAACGTGACATTTAATAAATATACCACACTGTGTGATTTAGTATACCACGGTTACCACCGACATTTGACAGGTAGTGCGTTTTACAGAAAAATAATGCATCAGAATAAAGCATTCAACAACCATGTGGTTAATATTTTATATAGTTCACATCACTTTATATTTGTATCTGTAAACTATAAACTAGACAGCCAATCAGATGGATCGCTTTCAACATGTTCTAAATCAGCCAGGGACAGACGAACACATTGCAAAAAAACTCAATACTCAAAAACAACCAGACGCTGTCAGGCAACCGACCGTCACCGCTCAACCATGACCGTGTCTGAGCACCCGAGTCCTTTGTTGATTTGAGCGATGGTTTAAATCCTTCTTAGTCCTCCTGAGCTGAACCGGTTCTGTAAAGATAGATAACGTGTTGTATGAAAAATGAGAGAAACATAATGTAAAAATTCAGAATAAAGCAATTGAATAAATAACTCTAAAAAATCTGTCAGCTTTAGCATAATTTTTTTGTCAATGGCACATTAATGTGTAATTTAAATGCACGGATTATTACAAGATGTAATATAAGTCTCAAGTGTGCCCAGATTGTGTCTGTAAAGTTTCAGCTCAAAATACCCAACAAATCTTTTGTTGTAACATGGAGCGAAAAAGCGTGGTTTTGTGTGTGTACCTTTAAATGCAAACGAACTACAGCTCCTAACCCTCTTAACAAAAGAGACAGTGAACGCTTTTAGTTAAAATAGATCTGATTCATTTAAGTAGAGTCATTGCTTTATACCAGCATATGATCAGCAAAGTGAAAGTGATCCGAGAGCAGTCATTTGCTTTCAAGTCTCTCTCTCTTTCTCAGTTATTTAATGTCATAAACCTATTGATCTGTACAGCGCTGCATGAAGTCGAGCACAACTATTATTTGGGGTGGTTTAGGACACAGCAACACACGGCTGCACATAAGTCTTTACTTTTATGGACGGTTACATTGGTACGCTGCAACCATGAGTGTCTAGTTCATTTTCAATAGTAGATAAAGTGGCAAAACGAGGGAGGTTATAGAGGTTAATTGGAGTCGGCACACCTTGCTCGTACACCTTAAAATCTTGCCGCCTCTGCGGACACGACTCTTCAGGGTAAGCTGAGTTGAAGATAAACATATTTGCACTAAATGCTGCACAAAACGCTTCCACTACACCAAAAAAAGCTGCAGCCACCCAGCGATTTCGTACCGTGTGAAACACCCATACCAACTAAAGCTGAGGGAAGAAATAAACAATCCCATAATTCACATCAAACTTCCAGTTCTTCCCCGCCTAAGACCAACTGAACCACGCCAGAGACCACCACCACAAGTAGGCCAGGGGACATACCGCACCAGGGTATCACAGGGAAAATCACACTAGTTAAATGAACCTAACCCTAAGGACGATAAAATGTACAGATTGTACAGAATAAAAGTCACAGAAAGTCCCCAAAAAACATGGAAACACAGTGTGTGTGTGTCTGGTTTTAGCTCCTTCCTATCCTCCAGGCAGAAGCAGACAGGTGGAGGCTTACAGATCGACCTGAAGGCTCCTCAGAGGAAACACACAGCACAGATTCACAGCAGAGAAACTTGATTGCATCAGTCTGTCCAAACTCAAAAAAAGCTCTGAGCTGAATGACAGGTAACAAGCACTGGAGGTGTTGTAGGAAACTTGTGTTAACAGGAAAATTGCAGCAAGACATCTCAGATACCCAACCCAACAGGTGGAATGACAGGTCAGGGTGGGGTCATAGGGCAAAGAAGGGGGTCAATGGGGGTAAAGAGTAGGGTCACAGGGCAAATGATGGTGAGTTGAGAAGGCAAAAAGAGGGGTAAGAAGAGTTTGGGGTCATAGGGGAAAGACTAAGGTCACATAAGCTGATGGGTGGGGTCATGGAGCAATTGGTGGGGTCACAAAGTTTAAAAAGTAGGTATCACTGAATTTGTCAGTGTAACATAGCGTAGTAATAATAGGGGTGAAGGTTTTTGACTGGATTTTTTTTGGTTTAGTGTTTTGTTTGTCTATTTTTTGCACATTGGGAATAGGGACTATTTTTGGCTGTGATGCTGGCAGATCTCTTCTCTTTCTAGTCCAATCAGCCTACAGTTTTCTTCGAGAACATTTAAAGCACTCTGTTAGATTGGTCTCAATTGGTCTTAACTTGCTTTTGTCTTTGTAATCCTGTAAAAGGTCTGGAGTTCTTACAACCTGAACTGGCCAAGATTCACCAAAAACAGCTGACTGACATCTAAAGCCAATAATTATTGTCATGGGGGTATGAGAGATATATTATACTATAATACACTGTAAAAAAAATGTTTGCCTTAAATGTTTTGTTCAATCAAATTATTTATCTTAAGTTGTTATGACTACAGATGAGTTGTTATAACTTATAAAATAAAATAAAGTTGACTTCTTTTAACTATATTTTATAAGTTGTAACTCATCTTTTTTTACGTAAGGAATAATTATTCAAAAATAATGCACACCCAAGGTGGTAATGTGGGTGTGCATTATTTTCAAATAATTCAAAGGAATGGAGTCAATTATTCCTATTATACCACGGTTACCAAAGACATTTCTCTGGTGCCTATTTTTAAGGCTACGTTTACACGTGGGCGGCTATTTTCATAAACGAACATTTCAACCTCTCCAGTTTCAAAAATAATATTGTACATGTCAGTTTTCAGAAAAGTGTTCATTTACACGTACCCGTGCATATATGCCATCAAGAGAAGCTCAAGCCCACTTAAGCCAATCACCGGCGATGCTGGTGGTGACGTGGATTGGTTTTTCATGTCAACGCAGGGAGGAGTTGTTGCAGTAGGTGTTCGATGACGTCAAAGTACCGCGAGAGCGGTTCGAAATTAGACCTCTACGTGTAATTTCTTTCAACTCGCTCTCGCGGTACGTTGACATCATCCGTCTGTCAGTTCTTGCAGCGTCGCATGAAGTCGAACACGTAAAATTGCTGACCTCCGAGCACTCGTCTCTGCTCCTCGACATAATGGAGCAGCTGTATTTGCAAATACAAACACACGAAACGAGTTTGCACGAACATAAATGTGATCATGGAAGCGTTCAGAGTAGCAGTCACATGTAAACATAGGTCACACTTTTGGGTGCGACGTCTGGCGCATGTGACGTTGGCCTCCTAAACATCCGTTTGTCTCAGTTTACATGCAAGCGTGCAAACGAAGGTTTTCAAAATATCCACTTTGGCCGGAGTTTTTAGAAAGAATCGGTTTCAGAGGTGAAATCTACGTTTATGTGTAAAGAAGGGTGGAAACGAAGGTAAATGCCACCGTTTTCAAAATAACCATGTACGTGTAAACGTAGCCTAAGACATTAGGTGTGCAGTTTACAGAAAAATAATCAACACCCATCGAACATCAGAATCAAGCATTCAACAGACCTGTGGTATAAAATGTACTAATACACTGTAAAAAGTAAAAAGCTGGTTCAAGTGAAAAAATTACTTCAATTGCTAAAGCCTATAATTTTCAACTTAACATTTTACTTTAGTTACACTATAAGTTGAATAAACTTTAAGGTGTTACCAATTGAAGTAATTTTTCAACTTTTTGCTTTTACAGTTGTTTTACAAACACTGTACTGTCCTTCAAAAATAAGTTCTTCGTTTATTTACAATCAGCTTGGAGTAAACTGGGACTGATGCCACAAACAATTACCAATTAGATATTTGGTTGTACCTACACTGTAAAAAAAATCTTTTTGCATTAATATTCTTAAGTTTAATCAACTTGGATTTAAAAGTCATTTTAACTGTATTGACTAGTGATGAGTTACTGTAATTTATAAAATAACACTGACATACGCTATAAAAAATTGCTGTAATTATGCAGCTGGTTGCCAGTAACTTACTGTAGAAGATAAAGACTGAAAATGTTTCATGTTCATTTAACTTTGAACAAACTGACTGTTGCCAGTAAATAACATAAATGTAAAATCTGACAGCTAGTTGCCATTAATACCCAGTAATTCTGTAATTTCTACAGAAACATTTTACAGTGTACCTAAAGCAAATTCAACTTGATTTATTAAGTTATAGAAACTTAGTAGCTACATGTGTAGGCCAAATGTGGCATCCCTAACATCTTGTGATCTGAGAAAATTGTCTTGATTACATTAAATGACCATATTGGATAGCAGAGTTAATTGGATTTTACATTTGCATTCTGGAAAAATATCTAGGCTGTAAATATCTGGAACAGTGCAATGAAACCAGTTGTATCTCATAGCAGTCCACTTATAACTTAAAATGACACTTCATTAGTTAGTTAGGCTATTATGCTCACACAAATATCTTGGCTTTCTTCTGTAAATGCAGAGTAATTAGTCACATACGAAATATTTTTGGAACTGAGCGCCCACAAGCAAAGATGCCGTTGTTCTTTTGGGGGCTCGCAGCAGCTGAGCAACTGCCATTGAGATGCTAACGCTAACAGATTCCTCAAACCTTCAAGTGTCTCTCCAGGTAGATCACTGAGCTTTATATAAAACATCAAACCTGTACAGGATCATGAAGGAGATTTCATCAGACAGGTATAAAGAGAAATATCTCAATTCAATCCAGCAATTAACATTTCATAAAAGTACCTCCAATAAAACACAGATTTTATTTACTGCATCACAACGGTGTTAATAATTCATGGTGAACGAAAGGGCGCTTCAAACAGCTCTTACTGTGGAAACCCGCTGGGTTTGGCATTAGCTCGGGTTTTGAAGAACAGAGACGAGCAAAGTGACAAATGCAGAAATGATTGAATATGTTTAAATCCAGATATGAATATGATGCACGAAGGAGAACGGGGGGTCATGGCGACCCAGAAGTCAAAGCCTGGAGAGGTCGAGTCAAACATCTGAAGGAGTGCAGAGGAGGGTGGAGAATATAAATATTTGGATGAGGAGCGTGTAAAACCTCAACAATTAAGAGTCTGTGGATGTGGCTTTAGAGCGCAGGTGTTGATTCAGTATTCTGAGAACACACGAGCGCAGACAGAAACAGACTTCTAAGCATTAAGTCATTAGAGATTTTAATTGGCGAGCGACTAATGGTTGGAAAACCAACTTCAAAAAATGTCATTTAACAATGTGGTGAAACTCAGACGACGGGTGAATCGTCTCTGAATAAACTGTTGATGCTGCAGGGGATCAAAACTTCATAAGTACAACAAAGTCTGTTTATCCACATTTGTCTCAATGTGAAAATAAACAAGATTAATACCGATTTCTCATTTTAAACTGATGTCTAGTTTGAGGTAGCTGATATCCTGCAGTCAGAGATTATGAACGACACAAAGAGCTCAAATATGAAGAAGTGCAGTGTTAAGGATGCTGATGCGAAAGCAGCTGTAGTTTCTCTGTGGGATGTTAATGTACATTGACATTGTGTCGAATCTCACCAGCAGGGGCGCTGTACTCCTCAATTGAACTTACTTAACTCTTTCCCAGACAGCGTTTTTAAAAAAGTTGCCAGCCAGCCAGCGCCAGCATTTTTTATGATTTTCACAAAAGTTGAATGTCTTCCAAAAAATTTTCTTCTTTAAATATATAAACATACAATATGTAAGGAATAATTGCCGACGGGTCATTGAATTATCAGAAAATAATGCACACCCAAGGTGCCGAGTGCCGTTACACCGCGGGTGTGCGTTATTTTCAAACAATTCAAAGGAGCGGAGTCAATTATCCCTCTTATACCACGGTTACCACAAACATTGCTCTGGTGCCTATTTTAAAGACATTTGACAAGTTAGGTGTGCGGTTATCTGAAATTAATGCATACCCACAGAACATTTCTCAGCCAATCAGAATACAGCATTCAACAGACCCGTGGTATAAATCAAAACGGCCCGTTCTGGTTCTTCATGCTGATTGGTTGAAATGCGTTCTAAGCCATGATAAAATACCCCGGTAACCCGGCAGAGTCTTTAATCATATTTTTTTCTACTTTTGCACAATTAATGCCGATATCCAGATAAATGTCAATAAATATTGTTGAGTCATCTCAACAATAAAGAGAAAGCGTTCCCTGAGGAGTTTCTACCTCAAATCTATATTTTCGCTATAGGTGGCGATCTTACACAACTTAAAAACTGACGCATTCACTCAACACTAAAAACACTGTGTGTAAGTTCTGATTGTGGCTCTGAATCTGATCTCTTACAAAAGTTCTTCACAAAAATTGAATTATCCCCGCTTTAGCTGAAAATTTGAGAGGTGATAAGAGAACAAATGAAGGTAGGATAAAACGTTTTTTTTTTTTTTGAAAGCGGAGTGTCTGTTCTTTCATTTTATGTTTATTTAAAGAAGATCATTTTTCTGGAAGCCATTAAACTAAAACTGGGTTGTAACTTTTTTTTAAACGCTGACGAGGGAAAGAGTTAAGCATGCGTACAAGCTTGTTTGATCCAGTTGCACGATATAGGTGTTAATATTTAAATTAGATGAATGTTGATTTATAAAAATAAACACCACAGTCTTAAATCATATTTTCATTGTTTCTTTGCTGCGTCTGTCTTGATTGAGAACACCGCTCTGTTGCAGACACACTTGATTCTGAGGAACTACTTTGTTTAGCGGAAGAGTAATATTTGTACTAATATAAATACAACTTATTTGTGTTTTATTATATGAAATCCTGCTATGCATATGAAGTAACCGTTTTATAAAAGCAATAACCCCCGCGAAGCAGTGGGGTTACTGTCATGATCCTGTTCTGTGTCTCCCCTGTCATGTCTCTTATTTTGAAGTTCTGTTCTGTCTGCCATTTCTGTGGTCGTTTGTAGTCCTTTTGTTCATTGGTCCTTGTGTTGATTGTTTCCCAGGTGCAGGGCCGCATTAATGCATGGGCTTACCTGGGCTTAAGCCCAGGGCCTCGGGCTGGGAAGGGCCCCGAGTTGCCGGAAAAAAATAACTGCCGCATTTTATAAAAAGTTGATACTCCCTTTAAAATTATGCTTAATCGCTTTGCTTTGAATGTCCGTGCGTGAATGCAGTTCCTGCGCAAGAAAATCTCTCACTTACTATAGGCTACCCTGCAATCATTAGTGAGCTTTTTAAAATTTCTGTCTGAAATATCCATTATTGCATTTCTGAAGGCAACACAGACAACTTTCTGATAAAGTGACCAAAAGTGCCTTTCAAGTGATGAACAAAGACTAAACCGAGGACGCGTTTTTATCTTAATATGAAAGACAACGTGTATAAACATTCATTAAATGATTCCTCGTAACATTTTAAAGCCAAGATGTGCAGAACAGCACACAAAGATATTAAACAAAACATTTTTGATAACTAAATCTAATAAATAACAAATTAGGTGCTGACTCGGAAGCCACGGCTAAGTTCAGCGATCGTTTCATTTTGAGATTTAGAGTGGCATGGAAATAAAAGACGAGAAATTACATATAATTTGTTACTGTTAATTATAAAAAACAAGCTTTATTTACAATTACTTAAACGTTTCATTTATAACCAAAAAACACTGAAATTAAGGATTTTATAGACACTATATATGCTTTATTATTTTGCACAGAAATATCTGATTACTTACTTTCACTTTGATCATCTCTGTGTTCACAAAAACGGCTTACCTGTTTTGTAGCTCAACTTTTGACAAGTTAAGCACCCTTTTTAAATACATTTTAAAACTTATACTTGTCGAAAAAATCTGTTTTTTGATGTTACGTTTGATGAATGCCTAAATATGATCACGCAGAGCACCTAGCACGTTCGGCTAAGTTGAATGTGACAGCATGCAACCGCGCAACATCGACACAACAAAAAGCAATCCAAAACTTACAGAACCTAAATTAGATCAGAATTTGCCTTTATAATTAATAAAACATAAAAACAAAATAAAGTCAGAATCAATAGGTGCAGAACATGGGTGCAAAATGCCTAAATGCGCAGGGGAATAAAACCCACAAATAGTTAAATCAGATAACACTAAATAATCTATAACTTAAATAAAAACAAGGAAATATTAAAATTAATTTTAAAATAACGAAAGTATAGAATTACCTGTTTTGTCTTTTTAATTGCAGAAACAAAGAGACTTTGCAATGGTTTCTGGATATGGACGTCTAGCCCTGTCACGGGATTTAGGCTATTAACAGACTTTAAAAATATTTATTAAAAGCTACTATATTATTTACTTAGTATTATTATAAGAGGATGTATATTTTTTATATTGGGAGAAAGCTGTTAAATGTGAAATCAGATACTGTGCACTCTTATACAGCCAAAATTAAATGATCCTCAATTTTATAACACATCTGCGACAATTGACTGTGCAGTAGTCGAATCAGGCTTCTCCTGTCAAAGCATCGAATCTTAGACTATTCGGGTCAACTAGGACTATGTGCATATGTTATGCAGTGATATTTGTGTATATTGCGGGCATTCTGATATGGTTTTAATATTTTGTAATTCCATTTATTCCAGCAAAATAAAAGCCTGACAACTTGCACTTAGTGATTATAAAGATTGTGTGAATGTAGGCTGCAATTCTGGTGGATAAAGGGCCACACAAAATGATAAAGCCCAGGGGCCCCTTACAGTGTTAATGCGGCCCTGCCCAGGTGTGTCTTGTTTCTCCCTGATTACTCTGTGTATTTAATCCCTGTGTTTGCATGGTCTCGTGTCGGTGATTGTTAATTGTAATGTTCTCTCTCTGTGTTGTTCTGGATGGTTTTGTACCTGCCTGTTCGTGGATATACTTTTATATTAAACTACTGCACTTGGATCCTCTGCCTCTGACTGATTAGAAGTCTTTGTAGCTTTGAAGGACATTATCTGCCATGGACTAGAGGACAATTTACATTATTTGATGCCCCATGGCCGGGAAGTGGGGTCCTTCACTGAGTTGGTGAACTTGGCATTGCTGTTGAGCGGGTCCTCTCTCACCGTGAGTAGGGTAGAGGTGGACGTCGCTCCTAAATATTTTTTTGGGGGGGCCAGTAGGCATCAGACTCCATGGGCTGAGGAGCCAAATCAGCCACGGAGGCCTGAATGCTCTATGGTAATTCTGTCTAGTCCTGTCCTTAGTATTTCGCTAC
This sequence comes from Misgurnus anguillicaudatus, assembly GCF_027580225.2. Lineage (NCBI taxonomy): Eukaryota > Metazoa > Chordata > Actinopteri > Cypriniformes > Cobitidae > Misgurnus > Misgurnus anguillicaudatus. The sequence goes on along the minus strand of NC_073357.2, from coordinate 699,878 downwards.
CGAGCCACTTTACAAGATGGCCGCCGCACACCAGCCACTTCACAAAATGGGCTCTTCGCCCTATCTAACCTGGCCCAGAGGGCCTCTCTCTCCCTCTACCCAGGTTCCTGTTGCCACCAGCACCACCCTGGTATCCAATCCCACTCTGGTCTCTGGTTCCTCCTGCAGCAACACCATGGTTTCGGGATCCACCCTGGATCTGGCTTCCTGCCCTGCCGGCTCCGCCCTGGCTACGTGCCCTGCCTGCGCCGCCCTGGCTACCTGCCCTGCCTGTGCCACCCTGGCTGCCTGCCCTGCCGGCTCCGTCTTGGCTTCCTGCCCCTTGGCCACCACATGGTCCTGGCCCACCGTCCCTGGCCCGGTTCCGCCTCCTCTCCACCACCCACCTGAACAATTTTTTTTGCCGCCCTGGGAGCAACTGGAAGCCGCTCTTGGGGGGGGGGCTCTGTCATGATCCTGTTCTGTGTCTCCCCTGTCATGTCTCTTATTTTGAAGTTCTGTTCTGTCTGCCATCTCTGTAGTCGTTTGTAGTCCTTTTGTTCATTGGTCCTTGTGTTGATTGTTTCCCAGGTGTGTCTTGTTTCTCCCTGATTACTCTGTGTATTTAATCCCTGTGTTTGCATGGTCTCGTGTCGGTGATTGTTAATTGTAATGTTCTCTCTCTGTGTTGTTCTGGATTGTTTTGTACCTGCCTGTTTGTGGATATACTTTTATATTAAACTACTGCACTTGGATCCTCTGCCTCTGACTGCTTGCTTAAGCACATCATTACAGTTACAGTGCATTTTATAACAGCTAAGGGGCGTTGTTAGGCACGACGAGAAGCTGCTTCTTGGGGCTCATTGCTTTATTAAAGAATAAACCCTCTGCTTTTAAACAAAACAAATTAAAAAAAGTTTCATCTTATCTTCATTTGTTCTCTTTTATCACCTCTCAAATATGGGTAAGTTTCTTCAAAAATAACCAATTTTGAGCAAAAGGCTGAAATAATTTCAAGTACTTTAGTTAGAGTTTAGTTTTGGATCAGTGGATGCTTTTGTGTTTTATAAGTTGGTTAAGAGCGACACCTAGTGGATAATAGCAGAAATATGGAATGACATAAAAACTCGTCATTGGCAGGGAAATGTTTTCTCTTAAATGATGAGATGACTCATTAATGGTGAAAAAAGAGTTAACACAATTACATCTGATGTTGACATACAGGGTTCACTGTTTGGACAAAAGTATGTTTAACATTATTTATGAGGTGTGTAGAGAATGTTCAAATGATCTGTGGTGTGATTTGATTGAACCCAACAAGTCTGACATATCTAATATAAAATTGTGTTTAAAGTTCATTTGACTTAAAATGTAAAGGATCAAGTGAAAGTCCCATGAGGTTTTAATGTATACGATACAGTTTGATCTGGAATATTTTGGAAAACAAGCCGTTTATTTATTACAAGCCAGCAGGTGGATATATTCCCGCTGTGTGAGATATGAGATAGTGACGTATGTGTTGTTTATGGCTGTATATTTATGAGTATAAGATCAGGTGATTGTGTGAAATATGTGTAATGAGTTGGGACAGGACGTGTTGTACTCGGTGAGCTGAATGTTGTGAGATGCAGCACATGTGAAGCGGGCGATTTGTCTCCACAATGTTGTGTGTTCAGAAATGCTCTGGTTTGCCTGCAGCAAAAGACAGCGGATCTTCGGCAGATGAAACTCTGTTACTGTATTTTAGGTTTCTTTTCCTGAGCGCTTTCTGAATTTAAACTCAACCTGGCAGTTTCACTAGAGATGGCAAATTTCTCTCATCCTGAGATGTTCCAGCAATCATTCATCTAAAACTTTGTGTTGCTGCTTTTTACATTAAGTCTGTCTGCTGTTCTAACTAGTCAAACACACTCAAATACACACATCATTAATACAGAGATAAATACACTAACTCTCTCTCTCTCTCTCTCTCTCTCTCTCTCTCTCTCTCTCTCTCTGTGTGTGTGTGTGCGCGTGTGTGTGTGTTTATAAGTGTGTGTATAAATTTGACACTGACATAATAGTCAGAGATGTCTGCATCCGTCTGTGTGTGGCCACCTGACTAGTGAACACACACACACACACACACGCACACACACACACACACACACACACACACACATGCGCGCGCGCGCGCACACACACGCACACACAGTTTATCTTCTGCAGGTGTGTTGGGTGAAATTGTCCTTCTTTGTTTTTCTGTTGTAATCTGAGTCGTATCAGATGATATCTATAGTGTAAAGTCTTTAGTGTAGTTACAGTAAAACAGTCATATATCACCACATTATTATAACAGATCATCTGTTCTGTGTTCTGAATAGAAGACAACCAAACATTGTTCTTCTTCAGTAACCGATAAACAAACAAACAGAGTGATAAAACATCCAGCAGTAATGTGATCATTTTAAATGTGATGATCTTTATCGAGAGAAATACTTCAGAATTAAATGTTTGAGGTGTAGCGCGCGTCTCCGTCCATCCAGCGGCGCCGCGCGGAACTGCATACGCGCTCCGGTGTGTGTGTGTGTGTGTGTGTGTGTGTGTGTGTGCGTGCCTCAGTCTGGAGTGCGCGCGTGCACACAAACACACACACACGCGCGAACAGAGTCAGGTATCTCCTCGCTCTCCGCGTGCGCGCGTTTCTCTCCGTGATGCTCTCGGGCGTCGGACACGCGGTGTTCGCGGCTGATTCTCAGTTTGTGGAATAAAATCCCGTTGATGTTCCTCAGCGCTGGAGTGACACAAAGACATAAAACATTCCTCTGGATTCCCTTCATCATCCTCATCATCTCTTAAAAGCTTCTGGGTGAGTCTCTATCTTCATCATCATCATCTTACTCATCTTTATCTTTATCATCAGACTGTATCTCTGATTGTGTCTTTCTCTCATCTTTCAGTTTGTGACACAATCTTCAACACCTGGAGTAAGTACAGACTTTTACACAGTGTGTGTGTTTATGAACTCTCTCAGTGTGTGTTGTGTTTTAAACTGCAGGTGTTCGTGAGTAGAAACGCGTAATTCAGTGTGTAATAGAGTGTGAGAGTGTTTGTGTCAGTTTCAGGTTTGGTTATGAGAGGTTTGCGTCTCTGATGGTTAAAGAGTCTGATAGAGAGCTTTAGTGGGACACAAACTCCTGCCATCAGTGTCTGTGTGCTGAAACTCATTCAGGTGTGTGTATCTGTGGTACCATGAGGTGTGTGTGCGCGCGCGCGCGCGCGTGTGTGGTATCATGAGGTGTGTGTGTGTTGCTTTAAAGTAAAGTCTGTGTGAAAGCTGACATAACCTCGAAAACTTTGAGGTACAATTAATTGATAAGTCTTGTACATATTTGTTCGTGACGTGTACGTCTTTATTTTTAGACATTAATAATTATTTTAATAGAACAGCAACATACATCTGCAGTTTATGTTGACATTACAATAGTAAATGAAATGTTACCCACCTATAGTTTGATACAAAATGAAGCTCATATTAAATAACAATTGAGATAATATGTGTGGATGCCCTCATCTGAAAGAAATATATGTAGAAATAATGTTAAGGTGTCTTATAGTGTATGGGTTTAAGTTTGGTTAAAATGTGCCGAGAATCATTAGATTTAAACAAAACTCTCATCTGGATGATGTTGAATGGGGTCACTTGTGTGTGTGTGTGTGTGTGTGTGTGTTTGTGTGTGTGTGTTTGTGTGTTGTGGCCGTTGTAATCTCTTTATTATTACATTGTGATTTTCTATTTTGCTGATTTGACTGAAATCTCAGATTGTTCTCACGAGTGTCTCGCGGGTGATCCGACTGTAATTTTGATGGTTATTTTAGTTCATTAATGATGGTTTACTCTCTAAGGAGTCAGCAAACACTCTTAATTAAAGATGCTGCTCATCGGCAGCTGCTGCTGCATCTTCATTATCACAGTCTTCATCATCATCATCACCACAGTTACTTTGTCTTTATTATATTAAACAGATCATACATGACATGCAAATGTTTGTCTGTCATTGTTACTTCATGCTTTCATTGATTGTGTTTCTCATTAATTCTCGTTGTTGCTCATCTGTTTTATATTCAGCTGATGTAAAGTCAAGGCGGCTCATGTTGTGTCGAGTGTCATTTCTATGGGACGTTTATTTCTTTCTGGCTGTACTGTAGTTCATCTTCTCTTTACAGTAACGCAGTAATTATTTTGTGTATTCATGAACTTGTGTGTGTTGATTACTGGCTTTCCGCTCATGGATTGGGATCTGGAATGCTCTAATGATCACACACACACACACACACACACACACACACACACACACAGATTTCTGCTGGGAGTGCAGGAGAGAGTCGTTGTGCTGTTCTAAGCTTGAAGCAGAAAGATAGCAACAAAAATGAAAACGAAGCCTCAAAGATTCGTGCCAAGCGATGCAGAATTCTGCGACTGTGTTTCAGTGTTTGTAAGACGCATCGCTGAATCTGCTCATGTTTCTTTTTGTTTAATGTGCAGTGAAATAAAAGTGATGATGTTTGATTTGTGCTGAAGTACGACACAGAAACTAAAGAAATGATTCACAGGATTGATTGAGTGAGTGTGTGAGACTCATGAGCTGTGTCCCAATTCTGGATCCTTCGAATGCAAGGACTCGGGGTGCATCCCAATTTGAAAGCTGCGTCCTCCGAAGGCCGTATGCGAAGGCCAATGACCTCACCGCACCGCGCAAGGGCTGTCCCAATTCAGAGGCTCATTCAAAATCATTTAGGTGTGGCCTCCAATGCGTCCTTTGTTTCCTGTGAAATGAAGGACACATCTGATGGATCCTTCACACCCTAGGCTATCCCAAGATTCAATGCGGGCCTTTAAAATAAACATTCAAAACTGTAGTTCATGTGCATCAATGTGTCATATTGTTTAAAATAAAATAAAATCATCTGGCTGCGTATTTAATTTTAAAAGGTCTCTGCTATTGTGTCCCGCTGATAGGTGTAGTGGGAGGGAGCAGCAGGTGGCATCACTTTCTATAGAGCATAAGGGAGTTTAAGTTGTGTCACCTGCTTCACAACGCCTGTCAGCAGGACACAGCGGTGACATTTCTGACTTTGGAACCAGAAAAAACATATTTAATTTTATACAATTAAAAAAAAAACTAACCAACAGTATATCAAATTAACCACCCCTAGAAATATACGACATGCGCAGTATTGCAGAAATAATGTTAATATACAACACATCATTTATAATACTAAAACAGTGACAAACAATTTATCTGCAAAATATACACTTTTATTTAACAAAGGTTTTACTTTATATATATATATATATATAATATATTCAGCCATTACAGGGTCACAATGAATCTCGGGATAGTCTTGGCTGAAGGATCCATTCGTTCGATCCTTAGGAGGGTGGATAAATAAGGACGCATTTTGAGGTCAATTTTAAGCAGCCTTTGAATTGGGACGGCCTTACTGACCTTCAGTCACTGCTGTGATGCAGTCGGTCTTAGTATGCAGTCTTCGGAGGTCGCAGCCTTCGAAATAGGACACAGCTATTCTGCCCTACAAAGGCTAAGTGCAGTAACTACGCAAACACTGAAACTGAGAAAAATGCCCATAATGTTTTTTACACCAGCCAGTCAAACATGTTACTGCAATTTTGGTACACACGTTTCTCTGAAATGGGACAAAATTGAACCAGGAGACTTTGTCACAAGACAAGCCCATTTTAACCATTAACTCAATTTTGACCAAATGTGTAGTTACTGCGCTTTGGCAGGCAGTATTGTGTGTGTTTGTGTGTGTAAAACAAGCTCATTGTCTGCAATTATGTGTGTCATTATGAAAACGCAGTGACATATGGTGACAGCTATTTGGTCCACTTGTTGTTTGACTTTTTCCACATTGGTCATAAATCAAGTCTATGTCAAATCTCCTGTACTTGTAAATTTTGTATAACAGCAGTATTTTACTTTTGGTCCGGGTTGAAACCTTGTTTCTCTCTGTATGTCAGTAGTACTGTAGGCTAAAGGAGTGGTTCACAAACTTTTTGGGCGTGTACCCTCTTGTGTACTGTGCATCCTTTCGTGTCCCCCCAAAGAAAATGTATGACATAAAACATTACAAAAATTTGAATGAATCAAAACATTATGCGATGTAGTGCTGTTGGTTTTCTGAGGTTTAAATACACATAAGTTATTTATAAAATGTCATAGTTTGAGAATCACTGTGCTAAAGCCTGAAGGATATTTCAGTATTTATGCATACATGAGGGTCCCTGCACAGTGTGTAATGTACGTGTACTGACAGATATTTGTAAGTGTGTGTACTTTGTTCATGTAGAGGAGTATGTAGGCCAGGAGAGGAACTGCAGATTGTCGCAATGCGCATGCGTGGAGATGAAATGAATTGCTTTGCAAGGCTACAATACGCATCATGTTGTGTTCTCAGCTCCTACACTACACTACATGCAAACCTTAAATACAGGACAGTCCCGACTCACATCATACTTCATAATCCAATCACTGCTGCTGATCTCATTCATTTCTCTATCCTCTTTTCAAACATTATTTCCTGGTTGGTTTGATGTTCAGCATGTAAAGCACATTTGCTTTGGCAGTATGAATGTTGTGTTATTTGTCGTGCTAATACAGGAGGTGGACGACAGCCTGGTCTCACTCTGTGATGGACCATCTGCTCTCCTGCTCTCACAGAGAGAAATCAAAGCGTGTAAGAAAACTCGCACGCTATATACCGGATGAAAATAAGCTTTCGGTTCACCTATTCTTCACTTTATTTTAAACCCATCGCTCTTAACTCAGTTTTTGGCATGAACAAAACTGTGCATTTGCGTGCATTGTAAAGTACATTGGTAAATCTCTCTCTCTCTCTCTCTCTCTCTCTCTCTCTCTCTCTCTCTCTCTATTTCTCTCTCTCTCTCTTTTTCTCTCTCATGTAAGGTGACTCAATAACACTCTGTCCATGTGTTTTTTACACCTCACACTGAGGTAACTCCTGCTATCTCTCGGCCCGGTGCTGTGGGCATCCTGAGGCTTGTCAGTATATTTTATTGTCAGGCACACTCTCAGTGAATGATATATTAAACATGTTGTTTAAATTCAATCTGTAGTGTCATGTGATCCGAGTGTTTAGGGTTAAGAGGAGATCTCGACCCTGCTGCTTCATTTCTATCTGTACGAGACCTCGGGTCCAGCTCGCACTATAACAGAAATAAAGGACATTGACAGCGGCGCTAAAAGAGATGAATAGATGGAGAGAGACTTTAAACAGATATGACCTTCTGCAGTTCACTGAGGTTGGATCGAACATTTCAACAAACATGTATTGGCTGATGTAAGAGACACCATTCATCTGAAAACCTTTCAGAGCTCCAAAGGACATCATAAATGTGACCCGGAGCCAGCTAAAGTTATTTTTAGTGATTTACATAAAATCATCCTACATCATTCTGTAAAAATATAACCAGAGTAAGATCATGACAAAGATTGAAATTAATGACTGAAATCAAACTTTGTGCTATTAATGTTAAAATTAAACATAAAACCATTCCACGATCCTAAAAATAATCAAAGTTTCCACCAGGGAAATTTCATGGTTTGTGGAACCAATTTTATAGAAATACCAGCATTGTTTTTACTTTTCCTTTTTAAACTCAATTAATATGACTAAAAGTTTGTCACTTTGGCATTTGCTTTTCACACCAGGAACACTAGGAGGAGTCTGTGCTGATATTTTAACAACATACTTCCAAACAAAGTCCATGTAAATTTTGAAGAAACACTTTATTCATTTCTGTACACTGCAAAAATGACTTTCTTAGTATTTTCAGTACAAATATCTAAAAATTCTCAAAGTAAAAAAATAAGCAAAATGCCTAAAAAAAAGTGTAGCTTTTAGACAAACAACATATTAATTTAATTGCATTTGTGCTTAAAACTTAAATATATATATCTGCCAATAATGGGATAAGACAAAAATCTTGAACTTTTTTCTTAAACACTTAATTAAAGAAATACACTCTCACCCTATTGGCAGATTTTTTTGTTTTAAGCACAATTTTTTTTAGGTCGTTTTGCTCATCGAGAAAATACATCTTGATTTAAGAATTTTTAGATATTTTTACTGAAAACAAGACAAGAAGAAAGTCATTTTTACAGTGTAGAGTTGCTGTGGACAAAAACTCATAGACGCGCTTTAATGCCTTGTGTTCAGGACCTCTGGTGTGAAAGCTCACATCTTTAGTTTTTTAGAGATGGGTGTGATGGAGATCCTTTAGCTGTGTTGTGATGTTCAGTGAGGTGATGAAGATGAAGGTGTTGATGAAATCCTCTCTGTCACAGCACTCCTCTCAATAGCTCTTCTTATTATTCACTGGAGGCTTTATGTTACTGATGCTGACAGCTGTTGTTATTGGGTCCATTTAATGTCTGTCTTTGATGGGAAAGATGATGTCCACACAGATGATGCACGCCAGAGTCATCTTAATGAAGTGCACGTGGTCACAGGTTGATGCTGACTGACAGGTCTTTCTGTCTCAGGATGAAATGTGTCTGTTCTTTGAACTTTGACTGGATCTCTCTGATGTTGTTGTGGAAACATTTGGCGTGGTCCAAGGGTTGTTTTGCTTTTTTCTTATCAGCATCAGTCATTGGTTTCTTCTCTCACATGAGTTTGAAGCTCTGTGAGGTCGCTCGAGATTTGTCTAGTTCTGTATCTCCTCATTTATCAACACTGACGTCTGAGAAGTTCTTCTAAACCTTCTTTGGGATTATGTGAACTCTAGTTAATGTCCAGTTTCTCACTATCTCACTACTTATGGTTCATGGTGCAGGTGTTTGGCTTAGGGTTGCAAAATTCCATTAATTTTTAAGGCTGGAAACCTTCCATGGGAATTAATGGGAATAAACTGGGAATTGAAAAACACGCATACACACGGTACTCATGTTAATTTCACTTTATGAACTTAGGCAGTGCTAGGGTTGCACTTTTCAAGGCTGAATACTTTTCATGGGAATTAATAGGAATTAATGGGAATATATGGGAATAAACTGGGAATACCAGGGAACTTAAATGTAGTGAAAAAAATCTTGCAGCATAATTTTGTTTACACAAAAAAGCTTTAATGCAATTTCAGTTAAATTTCTTCCATGCACATTGCTCAGTCACATGTAAACAGCACACTGCTTACTGAAGGCCACACCCCCTGAATTCTTCTATAACATGCACAGATCATTTCTTGAGTCCTGCACACAAAATAATGTCAAAATGTCCATCTTTGCATGCATTCATGTAAATTACATACATTTGTTTAAAACCTCTTTGTGCTGTGTGGTCATATTAGAATGATTTCTGAAGGTTTTTTACACAAATAAATCCAGACTCGTTCAGCGTAAGTATCAGGATTGTTTGCATGCATGTCTGCTTATGATGACCAAACAAAATGTGTATTTATGTTTGTATATGATATAGTTTATAATTTCCAAATAATTTCCCTAAATTCCTATCAATTTCTGTTAAAGGGACACTCCACTTTTTTGAAAATATTCTCATTTTTCAGCTCCTCTAGAGATAAACATTTGATTCTTACAGTTTTGGAATCCATTCAGCTGATCTCCGGGTCTGGCGCTAGCACTTTTAGCATAGCTTAGCACAATCTATTGAATCTCATTAGACCATTAGCATTGCGCTAAAAAATAACCAAAGAGTTTTGATATTTTTCCTATTTAAATCTTGACTCTTCTGTAGTCGTGTACCAAAGACTGACAGAAAATTAAAAGTTGTGAACTATACTCTCATTCTGGTGTAATAATCAAGGACTTTGATGCCGTATGAGAGTATATCCTAGACATATCTGCCTAGAAAATCACAACTTTTAATTTTCTGCCAGTCTTAGTACATGATGCAACTACAGTAGAGTCAAGTTTTAAAAAGGAAAAAAAAAGAAATTCTTTGGTTATTTTTTAGCGCGATGCTAATGATCTAATCAGATTCAATGGATTGTGCTAAGCTATGCTAAGAGTGGTAGCGTCAGACCCGGAGATCAGCTGAATGGATTCCCAAATGGTAAAAATCAAATGTTTAACTCTAGGGGAGCTGGAAAATGAGAATATTTTCAAAAAAAGTGAAATGTCCCTTTAAATTTCCAATTTGGAATATTTCCAAAATTCTCCAGATTAAGTTCCCATTGAAAGTTTTCACCCATTTGCAACCTTAGTTCGGCCTTTTGCTGCACGATTCTGGAAAAAAATCAGAATCACGATCTTTTTCATTTCAAATGAAGATCCCGATTCTGAATGTCAACTAAACAAATAAACATCAATTACTAGAGGTTCTGACAAAAATTAATGATTTGCAGTAATTATTATTTTTTTATAAATCTGAAAGATTCAATGACTCACCAATAAATATATGTGTTATTACTGGATGAAAGAAGGTGTTTGCCCTCGATGGTTGTGTTTATATGTAAACTATTATCCCACTATTTCTGTGGAAGGTTTGATAGAGAGAATAATTTAGAAATGAGATTGTGTGGGTGTTTGAATTGAGATCGTGATCTCGTGATCCCTAGTTCAGCCTTTGTTATTCATGCTCCCATGACTATGGACCTATGGATTCCCTTTGTGATTTTTGCTTATTGTTTTCTTCCACCACACTTACTCTCAATAGAAAGAAAAACAAAGTAAGTAAAATAATAAATATATATAAATAAAATAGACAAATTAACACTTCAAGAAGTGTCATGCAGGGTGCAAATGAAACAGCATGAAGGATGTGATTCTGGTAATGAAAAAGTGTTTTCTGTTTCCACACATTTAATTAACAGGTACATCTGTGTATTAACAGCTCAGTTTTAAAAGCACTCAATGACAGAAAGTGTTGTCGTGCACTTTGACCTGTAGCTGTGATGTCATCAGCTTCAGATCGGCAAACGTCAGTGCGGTTGTCTAATGTTAATAAAGCTGTATTTCATATATAGTCTGGGCTTATACACTGAGACACGGCGACAGCAGTTATAATACTGAGACACAAAATATGGCCCGCGGCACCATTGCCATTACAGGCATTGCTCTTAAAATCAGAAAAGTTAAACCTAGACGGTGCAGCGTTATGGGTTAGATACATAAAGAATGCATGGCTTGACAAAACATATATTTTAAATGGACTGTAAATCACTTTGGATAAAAGCAACTGCCAGATGCATGAATGCAAATCATTTTATTTCCCACTGCTACTGATGCGTTTTCATCTCATCTGCATTCAGACACACCTCGACTGATGATGTTAGTGAGGAGTAAACATCAACTTCACTTCCAGAACAATTTCACTTTTTTATTACTGTTAAAAAGACACATGAGCTTATGTTCAAATCATCTGGAGGCAGTTCTCATTGTAAAGATCTTAACGTCCTCGAGCATTGCTTCATGTGATCTTACATTTGAAACCCATGAGTGATTGTTTGGTGAGGTATTTTTGTCTTGTTTTCAGTTAAAATATCTAAAATTCTTAAATCAAAATGTATTTTCTTGATTAGCAAAATGACATAAGAAAATAAGTCTAGTTATTAGACAAATTAAATAAAATTGTGCTTAAAACAAGCAAAAATGTTGGGCAATGGGTTGAGAAAATATTTATTGAATTGAATGTTTAAGAAAAAAGTTAACTTATTTCAAGATTTTGTTTTCTTACCCCATTGGCAGATTTAGTTACTTGTTTTAAGCACAACTTTACTTAAGTTTGATTTTTTTTTCTAGAGGTCATTTTGCTCATCAAGAAAATGCATCCTAATTCAATCATTTTTAGATATTTCTACTGAAAACAAGACAAAAAATACTAAATAAGAAAGTCATTTTTTGCAGTTGTATTATCAATCACCACTAAAATACTTGCAGCTCCATTTAACACAAAATGACACAATTTTAAATACATTCAACCACCTAAATGAAATTAAATGTGCTGTTCATTAGGATTAAACCCTAATGCTTCTTAAAATGACACCCGCATAAATATTTACCCTGCTATCATTTACTATGGTAAATTTAGGACTAGATTTGCTGAGCACGTATTCATTTACAGCTCAAGTTTCCATGAGTAAGACCTAAACAGAAACTTAAAGAAAGAGACCAAATCATCCACTATGAAGTGTACACTAGAGAAGCCTTCATCCCAGGGGAGCAGATAATGCAGATTCCCAAAATCCTCCCCTCCTTGTGTTCTCACGTTCTCTTACTCTCAGCAGAAACACTCGGATTATTTAACAGTTCATTATTCAGAGATCAGCTCTATATACACACACACACACACACACACATACACACGCACGCGCGCGCACACACACACACACACAAAGAGGTTAATATGCTTCCTCAGGTCTACAGAACAATGTTGTTTTTTTCACAGTGTTGCTTGTGAGACATCATTAACCTCTGTTCACAGTATAAAACACACACACACGTACACATACACACACAGAGGTCACAGGCTGACCACAGTAATGACTGCGCTTTTATGTCTAATTTAACCTTTAACCTCCGCGAGTCCAGACGGACGTCTCTGTGTTCAGAGAGTTAAATCACGCTTTTGATCAGACGATTTCTCTTAGAAAAGACATTAAAGACAAACCAATTGGATTGGAGCTCATTATGTTTTGAGAAATCTTGTGCTGGTTTTGTGATGAACGAAGGGCTGCCGGGGGTTTCAAAGTGGCAAAGTTTCAGGGAAATTTCCATGGAAACTTAATCTGGGGAATTTTATAAAACTTTATAGGAGTTTACCAGAATTATTTGGAAATGTAGCTAAATATATATAAAACCATGTCATATAGAGGGTATGCATTGATGTCACTTTTCTACGTGACCACGCCGGAACTTGCTCTGTTGAGTGGCAAACGTTCAACAAAATGTCTGGTTTTTATAGCGGCTGCTGCGAAAATGCCAGTAAAACTGACTATTATCAGCTTAAATTAAATTTATTTGGACTTGATAGCAGAGGTGGACAATACTTAGTTACATTAGTTACATTTTCCAAGCATCTGTGCTGTATTAGGATGTGTGTATTGGGAAAATATTTACTTTACTACATTCTAAAGCATAAAATCATACTGTGTATTCTTTAATATTACATATTTAAATTTATTTAATAACTAATTACATTACAATTGTGTACTTTTACTTGAGTAAAAGTATGTTAATGTACTTAAATATTAAATGTAAAACAAAAACATATTATTTATGAAATGTAATAGAGTAAAAATGATGATAATATGCTTTGGAATGTTTGTTTTCCAAAGAAAAACTCGAATAAAATACAAATACTTGAAAAAATATGTTTAAGTAGAAAGTAAAACCTCTGCTTGATAGTGATCCTATTTATCAGTGGTCTGTGGACGTTGGCATGAACGATCAATTTACTTCTCGTTTCTTTGTTTTTTGTCAGTCTGTAAAACAATAGGTCAGAATTTTTGTTAATCTGTTAGTACAGTCTATCGCACAACAGCTTTTTCCTATTTAGAAGCGTTTTCACTGTGTTTTCGCTGATTTCACACAGTACACTCATTCTGCTGCTCTGTCTTTTGCCACTCAGTGGGCGTAATTGCAGTCATTTTTGCCAGAGGTGACGTCACATGCATACCCTCTATACAAACATAAATAAACATTTTGTTTGGTCATAAGCAGACATGCATGCAAGGTAATACATTTTTTTAAATGAGGTATTGACTGATTTAATTGTAAGTAGGCCTTTAATTGATTCTTTCATTGAGTTTACAAAAAAGCATAATAAACATTATTATAGTATATTCCATATATTCTTGTTGATTCCCATTTATTCACGTTAATTCCCATATATTCCCATTAATTCCAATATATTCCCGTTAATTCCAATATATTCCTGTTAATAGGATTCATTTTATATCATGATAATGATATGTATCACGGTAGAGTTTTTTATGTTTTAATAAGGTTTAAATCTTTAATACCATAGAAATGCTCATAATTCTCACAAAAAACATATACAAGCATAGAAAGAAGATAAAAACAAACAAAACTCAAGCTCTCTAAAGATAAACAGTCAATGATATAAGAATGATAATAAATAATTATGCATGTATGTATATATATATATATATATATATATATATATATTTATTTATTTATTTATTTATTTATTTATTTATTTATTTATTTATTTATTTATTTATTTATTTATTTATTTATTTATTTATTTATTTATTTAAGGTAGAAAAGTGATTTAATCAGGAGCAGTGAGATTTTCTCTCAATGCTGTTTGGTTAACACGAGTGATAGACAGGAGCAAAATTAGGTAACTTCCCCTTTAAGACCAAAGTCCGGATCCAATAGGGCTTATTCGCAAACACCGGAAGTCGCTAGCCGCGGCCATCTTGTTGACATGACATCTGTCCTGCCCCTAGCCGCACGTAGATTTGAGAGAGAAGATGAGTTGGATTATTGTGGAACAATATCATATAGACCCAATAGCCTTAAGTAAAGATCCGTCCTTATTGCCAGCCGTAACTTATCCGGATATTTAACTATATCGTTCATACAGTATCCGCATTCATCATACAAGCACTGAAGGGCCGTTCACATTATAACGATAACTATATCATCGTCCACATCACCAAACAATACGTTTATGCTAATTCGCTCACGGCACTCGCGCAAATCACTTGCCTTTAATATTGCTTGTAATAAAAACTTTTGCAGATGTCCTCAACACGCTGCGTTTCGAGTAACTCTGAACAGTGAATCTAATAGTTTGTGTAATCTCTTACCTTTTGGCATAACAGTTAGTTAATGTAATAGATTAAAAAGCATTACGTAGTCAATTTTCACAGCAACTGGAGGTAATCTAATGTTATAGAGCTCAGCAATGAGCTTCACTGTCATTTTAAGCACTTGAAGTTCAAATAGATTTTAATGCTATCAGGTTTATCCTTCATCAGGTGGGAAAAATCGCTCAAAGTGATCCCAATGATGTCGTTCATTGTATCTGTATCGTTATAGTTTTGGTGTGAGCTCCGCTATTCTGTTTAATATAGGACTATATTAATTCTTTTATTCTATAAAAATATATATTTTATAGTTATCGTTATAATGTGAACGGCCCTTAATTCCCTACCTAGTATCAATGCCAGACCTATTATTATGTTCATATAGTTATTAATACTAATTTAATAACTGTCTCAATTTATGGCAGCTTATTTGAAAGAGCAGTTTCAGCCACTGCTTACAGCTAACCATATGTGATCAAATGATGGGGACAGACTTTGCTGTGAGCATATATCCCTAACGTTACCTGGGGTAAAATGATGGGGACAGACTTTGCTGTTGGGAGTCTCTCCTTCGCTGGTTCAACTCCTCTGTCTCCTTCCTTTCATGTTTTCTGACAGTCGGTATCGCATAAAAACTAATTCCGCGGTTCTTTTTGCAGTTGTTAGAACATCCGTGTATTACACCACACACCATCGCGCGGTTTAAAAAAATTACACCGATAATACCATGCATAATACCCACGCTGCCTCGCTTGTCAATTGACAGACTGACAGTTCTATGTCAACAATATGTCCGCCGCGAACATTGACGACGTAGATCGAATAACCCCTATACACTGTTACACATGCGCTTTCTCTTTTAGCTGTTTACTTTCTCTTAAGACCTAACTGGTCGTGTTTATGAGGATACTTGCAAAGCGGGAATGACGCAACTGTGTATTTAAGGCCAATAAAGTGGGAAAAATGCTCACGAGCTTAATGAGCAGCGGTCGCGCGACTTGCGCGCTCCTCACAGACAGAAAGAGCAGCGGTTGCACGACTTGTCCGCTCTTGACACACAGAAAGAACGCACGCATACAGATCTGTTGTCTGTGTTTCAATGGCTTAAAATAACTTGTTTTAAAACTGCAGTGCTTAAATACGTCTACAAACGTTACGTTTTCGCGACCATGCGCACAGGAGCATGACGTGGGCGCTTAACCTCTATAGAAACGATAGTTCAAAATCTCTACCGGTTGACAAATTTCTACCGGTTAATTATGTCTACCGGTTTTTTCATAAATTCCTGTTAATTCCCATATATTACCATTAATTCCCATATATTTCTGTTAATTCCCATTTATTCCCCTTAATTCCCATAAACTCTTGTTGATTCCCATATATTTCTGTTAATTCCCATATATACCTCTTAATATCCATATATTCCCATTTAATTATCATATATTTTTGTTGATTCCCATACACTTCTTTTAATTCCCATGAATTACAATTATTTCCCATTTATTCCTGTTAATTCTCATGTATTCCCCTTAATTCCCATATATTCTGGTTTATTCCCATTTATTCCTGTCAATTCCCATATATTCCTGTTAATTACCATTTTTTGTTAATTCCCATATATTCCCATTTACTCTTTTACCACCAGCATTTTCCCAAAAGTTTAATGCCTCCCAGAAAATGTTCTTCTTTAAATATATAAACATACAATATATTAAATGAAAGAACAAACTTTCATCCTATCTTCATTTGTTCTCTTTTTAATCATCTCTCAAATATGGGTAGGTTTCTTCAAAAACACACCATTTTGAGAAAAAGCTGAGATAATTCTATTGTTGTAAAGGAATTTTGTTAGAGATCAGATTCAGAGCAATGATCAAAATATAGACAGAGATACAGCCCTAGTGTGATACTTCCGGGTTTTATAACTTGCCTGGTGGATAATAGCGCTATTGCAGATTGACGAGATAACTCGTCAAAGGCGGGGAAATAGTTTAGGTCCATTCTTTCTGTGTGTTTGAAGCTTTGATTGTGTTTACAGTGTGCAATATAACGTGTTCATGTTTCACGCTGTATTTTTCACACAATTGACTTATTTGTTATACCTCTGTTTTCACTGTCCTCAAAACGGTCTGATGTCTTCCTTGTTTTATGAAGTCCCTCCTTCAGAAATACGTATCGAGTTCTGATTGTGTAGTTTGTTTAGTGTGTTGTGATTCGATAGCAGCTTAGCTTGCATTAGCTTAGCTGTCGACTGACGTATTCTTGTGGGCGGAGTTTAGTCAAAAACTCTTAGTGATGTCATTCAACCAGGAAGTAGAGGACTGTAGTCCTAACCGGCCATTCGCTGTAGGCTTTGAAAGGCGAATTCTGTTAAAGAAAATATAGCGCTTGACAGTGAACTTTGAGCTTTATAATTTTACAGGTATTATTTATGCTCTAACACAACATTACACACTAACTAGGGTTTAAAAAATGGGATCAGGAAGAACGTATTTCTATATATTCCCATTAATTCCCATGGAAAGTTTGTAGCCTTGAAAATTCCCAGAATTTTGCAACCCTAGCGCTGCCTAAGTTTATAAAGTAAAATTAACATGAGTACCGTGTGTGTGTTGTGAAATGTAATTATAGTTTGACTCTTATATCTGCTGTTGAAGGGAGTCATTCATCACCCGCTCAGATATGATGAATAAAACAGCACAACACAACCAATCATTACTCACATAAACGCTGTCTCTCTCTCTCTCTCTCTCTCTCTCTGTGTGTCTCGCTGAAGAGTGATGGAGAGACATCAGGACACTGAATGAATCACAACTCACTACTGTACTGCTGTTCTACGATCAGTTCATAGAGTCATTCAGAAGACCTCATGCTTTTACTCTCAGTGACTAAAATCAACATGTCGCTCCACAAACTAAATCTCTAGTTTTAAGAAGCTTTTACACCGGACGATCTGTACCGCACAAGTCATATTCCTGACAGATGTTGTGAATATTAACTGTCAAAGTATACAACACAGCTGAGTGAAGATTTCAGGAAAAAAAAAACTTTTAAAGAATATTGAGAACATCTCGCTGCATGTCACCACAGCAAATTTCATTTTGTGCTTCAGTTTTTTTCAGACAAGCAGAAATTACGTTTGAAAGGGCAAATGTGCCGGAAGTTATTAAAACAGAAATGTGAAACTTGTCAATGTCAAACTTATGTACATGAATTATTCAGAATAAATGTGTTATTTGAGCTGCTTATATCTCACAGTCATGTAATCAGTATAATATAACAGGATGTTTAAGTGAATATCCTTTATGTTTAGTGTGTATGTGTGATACAGATCTCAATACAAACATTTAAGATATTGGGTGCTGAACATTGACATTCTCTCTTCATTTGTCTCTTTTACTGCCAAATATTACTTTCTTACTTAAGTATTTTCGTCTTGTTTTAGTACAAATATCTAAAAATTCTTAAATCAACATACATTTTCTTAATGAGCAAAATTACCTAAGAAAATAAGTATTTTTAGATGAACATAAAAAATACTTTTTTTTATTAAGTGTTTAAAAAAACTTCACGATTTTTGCTTACCCCATTGGCAGATTTTTTTGCTTGTTTTATGCACAAATACACTTAAATGTATATTTTTGCCTAAAAACTAGATTTCTTTTCTTAGGTTATTTTGTTCATCCTGATTTAAGAATCTTTAGATAAAAAATAAGACAAAAATACCAAGTAAGAAAGTCATTTTTTGCAGTGCTTCTGTAATTGTTTTCTTATTTTTGTATAATTTAACAACAGCCCGGATTGAAGCTGAACTCGTATATTCTTGTTGGTTTCATTGGCACACTGCGGTGTGTCGGCACAATGATTTTTAATGAGGCCAGAAAGGTAAAAGAGACGAACGTAAGTAAGGAAATTGTCATGGCAACGCCTGCCTGTTGTTCAGAAAAAAATAAAACCTTATAAATGAGGTTTCTGTTTATTTATAACACAGCATTTCTCCCACGGGACAGTTCTGTGTTCAGGGCAGGCACACGTTCCTGTGTTAACCCAGAGCCACACTGATCTCAGGTCTGATCTCTGCATGTTAAACACCACAGCAGGCTGATACTTTATTAATAAACTGTCCTGAGAGAGACAGACACATTTTCTCATAGTGTCCGGCATTAATAATTTGTGTTAGTGCACCTGCTCCCCATCACCTCTCTCTCTCTGGTCCAGTGCTCTTGTCATATTGCCTTCATTTGTGTGGCATCTGGCAGAGGACTTTGTCTTCGTCTCTGTCTAAACTTCAACACTCGCTCTAACACAGACACCGTTACTGTCAGTGTCAGTGTCATCTGAAAACAACAGCCCCCTGCTGGATCATTCTGAAATAACATCCTCGCCGACAGAGAAACTGTATAACTGCATCTCTAGTCCTCGTGGATTTATGACAAGATTATTTATCCTAATTAAACCTGCACTGGATCTGAACCTGATCAACACTTACACATGCACATCCCATCTTCAGAATTCAGTCAAAGGGGTTTCATCTTATTATGATATAATTAATCACATTATATCACACTGATAAATGAACCCCCAAAATCATTTAAATACATTTTTGTGTTATGAGAAAAGCATAAAATAGACTTTAAATAAGTGGCTTTGGAAAAAAATGTGTGCAGAATTTACTACATAAACTTTTAAGCTACAGTCAGTGTGGTCATAACATTTTGTTTAATAAGCAGTGAAAATGTGACATGAATGCTGTGACCCTACAATTTTCCACTGAATTGGAAATGATATTTTTGGAAAATATATGAATTGCAAGGCTGCAGAGAATACATTGCACTATTGCAGACTTATAAACTACTGAGGATTAAATGATATTATTTTAATATAGTCAGTCGTGAACTAAAGTGGACCGGTCTAAGACATGAAACTCCAGGCCTGAAAATGAGTCCCACTCCGGCCCTGAACCCATCCTATTGGGTTGTAATTCAACCTATGCTGGGTTGTTTCAATCCAAGATGCTGGGCTGTTTTAACCCATTGTTGGATCAAATTTTCTAGGTTAATTTAACCCAAAGGCTGGGCTCATCCCTTTTTGACCATGAATTTTCCTTTCGGTGCCTCCCTATTTTTGACGTATGTGACCGGAGTGACTTGGTTCATTAATTTCTCGTCTCTGTCCTGGACTGAGTTCACGTAGAGGTGACGGGACAGAACGGATCTGCAGGCAACAGGAAGCACTTTATTGGGCTTTTTAAATGTTTGTTTTCTCCCTTTAGACCGGTATGAGATCACCAAACTGCTTTGATAAGCACTTCTCTGTGGCTGGGTCAGTCTGAGTCTGTGTTATGTGTGCTCAAATATCCCCAGATGAACAGTAAAAGCTAAGATCAGCTACACAGTCCATACGGCTTAATAAACATATTAAATAATCTTGAAGAAAATAATACAGGAGTATTAAAAATACATATTGTGACTGATGACACGCTGCGTGTTTCAATCTGGAGAGGTACAATTATTATAAAGAAAAGCATCTTTATTATGGGCTCACAGCTTTTTGATACCAGTTTGAGTCGTGACAACTCTTGGGATAATGTTTTACATTTAAATGTAGAGGAAAAACATGCACAATTATTGGCCATAAATGATTTCTTTTAGAGTTTGTGCTGGTGTGTTGTGATTATTAATAGCTTCATATGAAAACAACAGAAGTCTATTGAATGTCCTCATTTATGTAACTGAACAAGCGTGTGTGTGTGTGTGGGGGGGGGGGCTTTAAAGGGCTTGTTGCAGGTTAACCACCACTGTCGATTAATGGGTACATAAATCACTCAAGATATGTATATCATTTTTAAAATGTCTCAAAAATGGTCCTAAAGACCACTTTTTTTTAAAGTTTTTGGTATTAACGTTTTTTTACGCAATTCGGCGATGACGTCACATTGGGGAGAAGTGGAGAAAGCCTCAGCCAGAGCCATAGAGATAGATGAGACATTTATTGCCGTTTAATACTTACATATATATAATATGGAAATCATATATACATCGTAGGAAATATACAACGTGGTATACTGCAAAATTACCATGCTAATTATTATTTATGATATATGTGGAGATCAATAAAACTTCACAAATCTGCTGATTTGATCCATTCATGTCCTGACCACCAGGCTAGAGATTTTTAAACATCCTTAATCCACACTTACTAGTCTATCAAATAATATCTCAAATATATTGTTTTGTGAAATAAAAGGATGCTTTGTTATATTGTTTATGCGATTATAACGAATCACACGATCATTTTATATGCAGAAGCAGCGGTCAGCAGCATACATACTGTAATAAACAGGCGTTCGGCGGCTTTTTACATCACGACAGACTATGCCATGTGAGGAGGAACGGCTCATTGATCACTGTATTTTTATAAATCCTGTACATGTTCGCACATCACGCCGCCAGACGGGGTTGCTAATATAACTCAAAATGTATAACTATTATAAGACCGGCCCACCGGGAAAGTCCCGACTCTCCCGATTGCCATTCCGCTACTGGCTGTAAGAAAGTGAGTTCGTTTGGGTCGCTGGCCGACCCCGCGAACAGATGTGACGTGCCTCACTCAGCTTCCAGGATTTGAGACATGCTGCCTAAATCCGTTTGTGCTGAAGATCGCATAAAGTTACACCCATTTCAGGCAGGATCATGGACCCCCTCAAGCCAGCATGCACGAGTATGTTAATTGTTTGTTTACTTTCTACACGAAGATATGCTAACGTTATGCTGTCTGTCTATCTCTCTATACTAGCCTATCTGTCTGTCTGTCTGTCTGTCTGTCTGTCTGTCTGTCTATATCTATCTATGTATTTATCTATAATCTGCGCTATCAGAACTGTACTTTACTCGTCTCTCTATAGTCATTCTCAATGCTCTCAAGGCACTTTGGTAAATTCTCTCCCCAGCGTGACGTCATACAGTGCATTGTGGGGGAAAGGAGAATCATTGCATACCGCTGTACTTTTTTGTATTATATTCCGTTTTGTGATACCCAACAACATAAAATGCAATGAATAACAGTTTAAATGTTTATTATCAACAAGCAAATTGCACAAATTCATTGAAAAATTTAACCTGCAAAACGCCCTTTAAGAGATTTCAGGAATATGAAAAATATAATTTCTGCATGGGCTCGCTGGGAAAGCTAACACATACACTCTTGAGAAAAATGAAAATTATTTTTAACACCTTGTTAGGTTTCTCCTATAGATTAACAGATTTTCTCTCTCATTATCATTCCAGTGTGTGCGAAAGACTTCATTAACCCACTGCTTTAATTAGGAAGGTGTTAAAATGTAAGTAATGAGAGAGAGAGAGAGAAAGAGAGAGAGAGGTCAGGGATTTCATTTAGCGTCAGTCTTTTAACAATAGAACAACAGGATACACCGAAAGAAAAATTCTTGGCCTAATTATTTTGCTTATTTTCAGAATGTCCCTTGTAACAATATAAGAATATTTCTTTCACGGTTAACAGATCTTTAACATTTGAGCAGATATTTTACACCTGGTTACTTCATGTGTTTTCTCTGATCAGATTGCTGAAATTGCACATTACAGGAAAAAGCGCTGCTATCTGACTTTTGTTTATTTCTTTGTTTAAAATAAGCATGTTTGTCATTGTAGGATTTTATTGGTTTTAGTACTTTTTTGTTACGCACTCTTCATTGTTACTCTTCTCATCTATGATATGAGATGCAGCGCAAGATTTAGTCTCTCTCTCTCTCTCTGTGCTTGTTCATTCAGCAAACAAATACATATGAATATAATCGTGTCTTTCTTGTACTCTTGTCTTGGTTTTAAATAATAAATGAAACTTGTAGTCCTGTATGTTTTGGTGTCTTTCCCGGACACTTTAAAATGTTTTCTTTTCCTGCATGAAGCGTGCACACCTCTCATTCGGTGCTGGTGGTTATTTCATCGCATCATCACAGACTTTATTGTTGGGTAAAGTTTACTCCATCTATTTACTTGTTCAGCCGAACACTGAATTTTTTTTGCTATTTTTAACCGAATAATGTCAGTTGCCGAACATTTGGTGCATCCGTATGGTTAAAACAAACAAACAACTGTAAAAGATATTTATTATTGATCATTATACCACGGGTCTATTGAATGCTGTATTCTGATTGGCTGAGAAATGTTTCATGGGTGTTGGCTATTTTTCAGTAAAACACACACCTGACCTGTCAAATGTCTTAAAAATAGACACCAGAGCAATGTTTGTGGTAATTGTGGTATAAGAGGAGTAATTGACTCCAGTCCTTTAAATTATGTAAGGAATAATTGTTTAAATTAAATTCCGGTTATTTGGTTTATTGAACATTTCATTTAAAGTTACATAAAGGCAAAATGTATTTTGGCTGTCACTACAACAATGCAATGTGTGCGCGCTTCGTGTCTGAGGAACATATATATATACGAGCAATACACGCTGGAAAATAGATGTGAAAAGCGTTGTGTACTTGGGTGGGAACGCACAGTCACACAGTATTTTTCCTGAATTTGTGAATGTCCTGTAAATATACTTTCAAAGCTGTGCATGCAAGGTGGGCGTGGGAAGAAAGTATACTCTACCCATTTTGGTCTGCTGTGTCCCAGGCTTTGACAAAACCAATGAAGCAACTCTTGTCATTCTTTGCAATGCATGATGAGAAACAGACGTGCCTTTCTTTACGTCCAACATTACACATGAAAAATGCATGTTTACACAAATTGTATTTATTTCATTTTATTTTGCCGATTAATGAAACCACATCAAAAACTAGCATTGAAAATGAGTTATAATGGGTTTTAAAAATGACTGAATCCAAAATGTGCCAAATTCCATGAGATTCCACATACAGTAAATTCAATTTTTCTGCTTAGATTCCGTGATTCTGTCCGTGTTTTCCTCATCATAGAGTCTTACATAAAATAGATCATTCTTCATAATAGGCCATGTGGTGTGAAGCTCTGCATGTCTTCATATCTCAGCCAGATTTCATTTTCAAATGACACAGACATGACGACCAGACAACAGTTGCTGTGCATTCTGATTAAATATTTTATTCAAGCAACACATCAATCATAAAGATTTAATTATATCACAGCAGTCAGTGCTGTATTCTTCTTTTATGTTTTAAAGAGGATGAGGTTTGGAGTAGTGTGTACTCTTGTGTTGTCAATAACTGGATTGTGTGCGATATTTCCTGCAGCTCTCATTAAGAAACAGAACCAGGATCATTAAATACATATAAGTGAAATAATAATCAAATCTGTCTTTAAGTAAGGCACACATTGACTGTCTCGTGTCACACATTCTTCATATTCTCCTTTCGATTGGCATTTAAGGCTGTGTAATAATTTATTATCTCCATTTAACAGCCATCTGTGTTCTTCTCATGTGAAATCTGATTCTAGACAGTTACGTTTGAGATGTATGAGGAGATCAGTGAGAGGAACGCTGAGAGATTGAGAGAACAGAATTAACAAGCTGTTTCATGTCAGATTCTCTAAGATCTCTCGCAGCGCCCATGAACATCGCTATAGTTGCTGTCAGGATGCCCTCGTATCAAAAACATTGGCTGTCGCAGTTACCAAATATATCTGCTGCAGAAATACCTCAAGTATACATTTAGTGAGTGTTGTGTGATGTCACTGTGATGTCATCATGAAATCAGACTTTCATCACAATCATACGAAACAATCTGTCAGTTCTTTCGAATGACGACACGCTTGAAATCTATTTGAAGTCATCCATTAGTGTTGTGCTATTTAATAATTATTTCTGACCATTATTTGAAAAAAATATTAAAAAGTCTTTAATGTATTTAAAACAACAACAACAACAACAAGTGATATAATATGTTAGCTTTGTGCATAATTAAGTTTTCATCATCTTGGAAATCTTTTATTTTTGTTAAGTTGATGTAATTCCAGCCTTGATTTGTAGTGATTTTCTCTTTCTTTTGTGGATGTATCTTAAATAATTGAAGCTCATTTAATGATTAAGAACTTTATATTTATTACGTTTATTAATTTATTCTCATTCTTTAAATGTGTGCAGAGACCTTTGTATGTCTTGCGTCATCCAACAGATGAGAAATCAAACAAACTGCACAAGTTTCAGGAGTTTGGTTTGCTGTGGTCTGTATCTGTTTTCTCTGTCTGTCTGAACATCCTGTCAATCAGTCTAACAGACAGACAGACAGACATACCCGATCTGTGTATCATGTTTAAGATGAGTGATGTGTGATTTGACATTGATTTTTTTCTTTATTGACCGCAGTAGTCTGTCATGTTGTGTTTGTTTATTTTGTATTTTTCAAGCACTGAAATATTTTGGTTTAATTAGAAACTAAATGCAGGGTTTCCCGCAGAAAATGTGTTAGTTAAAGTGGTTGGGTTGGGCGAGTGGGCGGGGCAGAGGGCGTGACAATCTAAGGGGCGGGGCATATGCGTCATGATGAAAAATTCAAATATTTTTATTTAAAACACTCAAATAAAACTTAATTTTGAAGAAACTATGACAGAAAATGAACACATACTAGATTAATAATGAATTAAATGTTTTTAACAAATACCTCTAATGGTAATAGCTGTGTGATGAAGTGAAACTAAAGGGTTAATAAACACAAACTAAAGCAAATGTTGTAGAACGTCTTAAAAAACCTTGAAAATCTTAATATTGTAGTTATTGCTTTTGGCGGTTTAAATTTATATTGAAATGTTTTGCAACAAATAAACTGCATTAAAAAATAACCCACAGATTTAGTTTTTCAGGCTGTAATGGTTATGATTAGGGGTGGAACAATACATGTATTCGTTTCAAAACGAATCGGTACGGGGGTCACGGTTCGGTGCATGAATTTAAACAGAGAATACACAGTATGAAAGTAAAAAAAACTTGCGTGCAAAATAATTAATGTAATGCGGAACTACTGTTAGATCCGTGGGTTCTTTATGGACAGCTAATCTGTTGCCCCGCTTTAAGCTCTGAAGCTCTGATTGGCGCCGATGCATCCGAGCTCCGCCTATGTATGCGCTCTATCAGAGATCGTCTACATTCTGGCACTCTGCAGTTTTTTGTCAGGTTCACGGTCCAGTGAGTGAAATAGCAGCGACAGCGAGTATGCCGGCCCCTTTAAGATTGCAAGTTTGGCAAAACTTCAGTTTTCCAGTCAGTTACAATAGTACAGGCGAGAGAGTGGTGGAAAAGACGAGGACTTTGCATCGGCGTTGTTCAGCAGTTGTTAGGTATGTGAGTGGAAATACATCTAATCAGGGCTCTCAAGTCTCACGCATTCACCTTGACAAACACGCATTTCAGTCAGTTCAAATGCCACACTTTGTATTTCTCACGCTGAGAAGTAGGAGATAAATTGTCCTGCTATATACAACAGGCATACGCAGGGCAGTTCTGTCGAGTTCAGCTGCTTTTTTAAAGTGTGCTGTGCTCAACTTTACGCAGCGCCATCAGCGTCAGAGTACCGCGAGAAATCTTGCGGAGGAGGCTGATTTCAAATCGTTCTCGCGTTACTCTGACGTCATCCACTTGTCGTTTCTTGCAGCGCCTCGTGAAGTCGTACACACCTATTAATTCATCCTACAAGCCTATTTTTTTGTTCTTTAGTACATTAATATGAAATAAGGCCAAAATGTAATTTTAAAATGTATTTAGGTAACACTTGTAATACATTTGAACCCCTATTTGTATGAAAGATGAGTACAAGATTACTTAAAGTGGTATATATTTTTGAAATACGAGATAGTATGTTAATGCATTTCAGTTCATATTCATGACATCTCAAAATAACACTGATAAGGACACCTATGTTTTTAAGATTAGCTTAAAAAAAATGCCTTCTTCATTTTTGTTTTGCTTTTTTCCTCCATTGTACTGAAAGTGAATCGAACCGTGAAGCCTGAACCGAGGTACGAACCGAACCGGGACTTGTGTGTACCGTTCCACCCCTAGTTATGATTATGGTTGTGTGGGGTGTTAGGTGTGTCCTAACTGTCTGTCAATGGGTGGAAGTAAGGTCAGAGATAAAGATAGTGTTCAATCTCTCGGTTATCTCTAGTGTGACAGAAAGACAACAGATCAGAGAGAGAAATCATTCAGATGAAGTGTTTTACTGCATGGCCGTGTAAACACACACACACGCACAAACACACACACACACGCACGCACACACTAATATATTTGCAAATGGTTGTGTAACGAGGCTTCTTCAGAGAATATTAAAATCTCGCCTCACCTCTCTCTAGTGTTTTTTATGATGCTGTTTGGCGATTTAAAGCTCACGTAACACACGCTGTTTCTGCATTTCTGATATTAATCTGGAGTACCTATGGAGTAGTATGACATCCTTTATATCTCTGAAGAGTCTTTAGTTTAATCAGATTTATAAAATAAAGATTAGCTTTACCGAATCTTTCCGATAACGTACGAAAAAATGAAGAAGGAGGAGTTATAATACGGGAGGAGCGAGTACGAGTCATGCAACACTATACAACACTGTTTTAACTTATGATTCACTACATGTTCGTGTCATTTATATAATATACACGCGCCTATTTCCAACATAAGACAGAAGTCTTACTTACCACGTGTAACTCGTCATGACCCGGTTCTGAAAATCCACCGCATCAAACACACACGCAAAACTCCGCTGCTAATCCGGATAATAAACTATATCCATTGTTTCCATAAGGCTGGATGTCTTCTCCTTACATCCAAAAACACACTTCTTGTTGTGCCATTGTTGACTTTTGAAATTAAACAAAGCTGAGTGGCGTGATAAACTGTTAGCAAGCTCTAGCGTCTCCCGCTGACTGACGGCTGGGCGGGGTTTTCCGGGGGAAGTTTTCCGGCGGAAGCCCATATAAAGAAGTTATACGTATCGAAAACCCCTGAAACGTCAGCTGGACCCGTAAACGAAAGAAACTTTCCGAAACTTGTACGAACCCTGGCGAAGTGCATTCGGCGCAGAAATACTCTGAAACACGCCCAACTGCGGTTTTGACACTTTGCCTACGTTTAGCATGAGGAAACAACTCTATAACTGTGTTAATAAGTCAGAATGCTTGAAATACCATTAAACCCCCCCTTTAATATCCAGGAACCTTTGTGTCAGGTAATATTTTATTGTATTGTATGACTTTAAATCTTCAGATCAAATGAAGACGTGCTTATCGTGTGTATCTCTGAACTTTTACATCAAATTAACATCAAAGTGATTGAGATGCTCGACACACAAGCCAATAGAGATTACTAAACAGAAACGTGTTACATCCTGCCAAACCAACAGCAGGACACTGCTTGCTTTCTCATATCACCAACACACACAAATACACACACACACACACACACACACACACACACACACACACACACACACACACACACACACACACACACACACACACACACACACTATAGTCCACTTTACATTGTGTAGATAAAGTAAAACCTGGGGTTTGTTGTTTAACCGTCATGTTTGTTGTACATGTGTGTGATATGTGAAGGTTGTAATCAAACAACACAACAGAATCTTAAACACAATAGAAGTACACTGTTTGAGGAACTAAATCTAATCTTTTCTTAACACTCGTTTGCATCCAGAATTTAAAAACAATGTGTTTCATTATCTGCAGATGTTAAAGAAGTGAAGTCTCATTGACATTCCTGCTTTGTTTCTATCAGTGACTTAAACCTGAGTTTGTTCCTCACACAAAGCTTTATTATCTAAGTCCTGCTTTAAAGGTGCCTTAACACACACACACACACACACACACATCAAAGTCTTTAGTGTTTCTGTGGATTGATGTTAATTGGCAGATGAATGTGAGTTTTTCACACCTGAGCGTTTCTGTCTGGTTCCCAGTAGAGATCATCTAAATCTGCTGAGAGCTGAAGGGATTTTACCATCAATCCAATATCCCACATCTAAAGGATGACTGTGTCCTACTTCACATACTTAAACTCTGCACTGAAACTATATGCACTTAGTTGGTCATGGGAAATTTCATACATTCTTTGAAAATACAATAATAAAAAAACATTAACTTCGTAACATTTGCAAACTTCTGAGAGTCTGTGTGTAAACAATGATGTAAGATTAAGAGCTGATGTTAATCTAAAAAAATCAACAGTGTAAGATCCTGCATTGTCATTTCATCGCTAAATAAGATCCAATAAAAAATAAATAAAATGATCTAATATTCTGTCATGATACAAAGTAGACGACTTGGTGATCATTTGTGTACATGAACAGTTCCTCTCTCTAGCCAGCTGCACCCCGCAGTTAAAATTCACTCACAGTCCTGCATGATAAACCCACGCCCGCAGTATAAAACACCCGACCCGTTATACGACAGCAGCATTCTTTAAATCCGTACCCGACCCGTTTGACATAAAGACCACGACCAAACCGCACCCACAAAATGTGCTGTAAGTACAAACCTTTAGCGCGCGTGTACTAAATCGCAATGGTCTTGGGTTTTACACCTGCTGTCCGCCTGTGCCTATTGAGACCAGTATTAATGCATGACAGCTAACTGTGTTTATCAAAAAAAAAGCACTGTTTGTATCAGTATCATGACATTGTATTTATTTGTTACTCTGTTCTAATTTTTTACTGACTGTTTACTTTAATTACTTGAGAACTTGCTAATAATTTAATGGGCAAACATTTATAGTATTACCGTAATTTTGATCACAAAGATTACCAAAAAAGTCACAAAATCCTGATGGTACTGTGTAATGTTTCAGCTCATTATTACTGATGTAGATCAGTTCTGTATTTCTACATACACGTGTTACTGATCTGAATATGACTTATCTTCCAGAAACAAAAAGTTAATACTTACATAAAAAAAACAAGTAATAATTTGAGAAAGGCATGTTTGTGAGAAAATGTTATATTTCCTAATTAAACTAAGGCCTAGTCTTGTGTTAAGCTAATCCCTGTCCGAGAAACCACCCCATTGTATTTCTCTTAAATATTTCAAATATATTGTTTATATGTTTTACAATCAATGATAGTATATATAATACTATTTACTGTTGGGTTTTTAGATTTGGAGTAGTCTGTAATGCATCATGGGATATGCACCTCTAGATGTGGTTACGTGTTATTGTTTGAGTTTTATTCACATACATCATGATTCTGCAATAAAATAAAAGCACACAAAAATATTATACAGCTGAATTATATCACAACAACACTATGTGGACTCATAAAATATTTCCCCTCTAAGGGGTGAGCATTGATCTTAGAGGGATTTTAATTGGCTTCAGAGGCAATCTGGCAACCCAGATTGCAGGGAATGAGTTGTCCAATCCGTGTTTGTTCAGGCTACAGTATAGTCTGCTAATTTATGCTAATGTATGCGAGTTTGTTCAGTCCAGGCTCTTACGGCATTGGATAGAGACAGCTTTTATTTACACATCAGAGGCATCATTGTGTTGATGGCTGTACTGGCAATGACAAAATTTAATCATTTCTGTCAGACAAATAGTAACTGGGGACATTTATTTTTATTCTTTGTTAATGATTTATTTGTGAGACAGACCTAAACATACAGTTAAAGTACACAGATGTTGAATGTGTCAGAGCTCAGATGTACGCTAGCAGAAGACATCTTAAAGCATTAAGTTTTTAATGGACTGAAATAAAATCATTTAATCCCACTGTAGACTAATGTGTAGTGTGTGTTAAGTGTGATTGTTAAGTGCTTTGAGTTGAAGAAACTGCAAACAAATGTGAGGAGAAGTTTGTGTCAGTATGATTCTGGGGTTTTGTTTGGGTTATGTGAGAGATACAGAATACTATTAAACTAAGTAATAATAATGATAGATCTGTGTCAGTACGTCTGATGCTTTATTGACAGTCACACAACAGTCAGACATTTATTGATGCGATGCTGATGTTGTTGTAATTATTTCCACAGTGATTGTTTAAAAGAGGGACAGACGGGTTTGTTGATTTTTGGCAGTACAGCTCTCGCTCTGACCTTCAGAAGTTGCTTGTTTTCATGGCGTGGAGCCGTTTCTGCTGAGCATTACACTTCTGCTTAACATCAAATGACCAACAGAAGCGTACAGACACACAATTAATGAAACACAGAGCAATGGAAAGAGATCTCGAGAGCTCACTATTAAATGCCCATCCCATTAACAACATATTCTCAAGCAAATCCCATTCCAGGATGAACACACGCAGTCCTAAATATTCTGCTGAACTGTGTTGAAACTGAAGCTGTCCAAGATATCAACTACTCATCATTAAAAATAGCTGAACCACAGTCAAGCTGCTCTTTTATAAAAGACGTTAGCCAGCGATTCCTGGACGAATCTCAGCAGATCTCAAATCAAACACATCATCAGATCTTTCAAAACATAAAATAGTGATGTCACATTAAAAAAAGGAGAATTACAACTGGTTTATGAACAGCGTATCATGTGAGAAAATACCTACAGTACAGTATATACAATACACTGATATTTATCTTATCTGTTATCATTCAGGGTTTCCCGCAGAAAATTTGTTAGTTAAAGTGTTAGGGATGGGCGGGTGGTATAGGGCCAGTGGCGTGGCAATCAAACGGGCGTGGCGTACGCGTTATGATTAAAATAAAAATATTTGTATTTAAAACACTCAAATAAAACTTCATTTTGAAGAAACTATGACAGAAAATGAACATATATACTAGATAATGAATTAAATGTTTTTACCTCTAACGGGAATAGATGTGTGATGAAGTGAAACTAAAGGGTTAATAAACAAAAACTAAAGCAGATGTTGTAGAACGTCAGGCGAATGATGATAAATAGCGTGAAGATTGTAAAAAACTATTAATTACATTATCTTAAAGGAGTGTAACTATTGTAGCATGTAAATAATGCACATAAATAAAGTGAGCAAGAGCGCTCAACAATTATATTGAATCAACATGCACGTGAAACCTAGCTAGCAGGTTGCTCAAACAACAAAATCACCAGATAACTCACTTTAAATTTGCAAGAACTATAGACTAATACAATAACAAGCTTAAATAAACCCAAAACATAAGTCCACTTACAGTTCTCACGGACACGCGTCTATTATCAACTGGCTATCCTCCAGACATGACGGACCACGTCATTTTGGCCGTGTGGCACGCGTGCACGCTCGCAGTGTGAAGCGCATCCACGCTTTTCTCCGAGATGCGCTTGACGGCCTTTTGTGCAGCAATTTGTTTTTGTTTTTGGACAACCTAGTTAAGGCAGTAGGGTTTTCCAGCTTAGGTGGGCCGCCCAAACTGCAGAGTGCTGCGGGAAACCCTGTCATCATTACTTGTCATTGTATTGTACTGCATCATAATTATTCTTTGTGTTTTGAATGCTTTGGAAAGAGTTTTTTTTTTGTTAAATGTAGGCATGTGCACAAATGGTTGAATATTCAATCTGCATTAATAATTTAAATCGAAAAAAAAAATGCTATTTGAATGTCTGTTTTTAATGCGCCACCGCAGGGTTAATGCTATTGCTCATTTAATGCTTTTTCACTTTGCCTGTACTGTCTTTTACAGACTTTAATGTTAAATATACATGAAAATTATTTTTTTTCTATTTCAGATTGTTTTGGCAATTCAGATCGCAGACTTATTGAAGTATTTAGAGTTTTAATGCCAGGTTGTCACACGGGCTCACGTGCTATTTAGACATTTTTCTCAGTGCATCGTGAGAAATTTGTAAGCTTTTTGTTATATAGTCGAGTGTATTTTGTTAATACAGAGAGTTAAACGAGACAGACACAGAGAATGAAATGGAGAACGTTTATTATATGCAGTGCTCTGTGAAAAATAACCAGATAACTACAGATGTCTGTTTAACAGCAAACGGTAGCGATAGCTTAGTTTATGTGAAATGTTGTTAAATTAAGATTGTAACTTCAGCAATTAGGTATTAAGTCAGCTTACGTTATTTGTAAAATAATGTTAAATTCAAATATTCATGTTACATCCGTCTGTTGTTTTTACTGGATAACCACGGAGCAGAGTTTTCTCCACAGCCAGCATTATTGAAAGATAAACATGCTTTCATCGGAGCAGATAAACTAAATATGTTTGTCTTTCTAAATAAAAAACATGTCAAACTAAATAAAGAAGATATTCATATGCTGACTGTGCTGTCTGCAGTCTGTTTTTTGTTCGCTCATTTGGTGTTTTGAGTCTGTTTACACGATGATAGCGTACTTCATGTCAAGTCCTCAAACTAGGGTATAATATTTGGTATACAAAATATACTAATATAAATTTGGTATAAAACTTCTGTAAAATCAAACAGTAGTAAATTCGTACTAACAAACAACTTATAACACCAAAGATTTAGACTCAGCCATCGCTCCACGTAGGGTTTTAATGGCATTTTTCTGTAGGCAATTTTTTCAAACAATAATTGTAATAATTTTATAATGTTAAAAACATATGAATACAGAATATAAACTTAACTTGCTGTGAATATTTCCTGATTATAAACCTTTTTGACAAAATGAAAAATACATAAAACTATATTCAAGTTAAAATATTTATATTACTGAAAAATACCCATCTCGAGTTAAATGAGCCTTTATTCATTGGTGTTGTGTTTATGAGATACTGACACAGAAGTCAAACTCTTCTTTCATTTTTCATAAACAAATGCCTTCTCATAGAACTATGAAAATTGCAAATCATATTGAAATGATCTTGGTGAATCATAACTACCATTTAATGTGTCTTATATCAAGCGAAATAGTTGACTAATGTTTGAATAATTTGTTTGAAAATATTGAACCTTATTCTGTTCCCAAGTGTTATTTACAGTCCCGACAGTTGTTAAAACAATAGTTTGTGCTGGCGCATAGTTGAAATATTTAGTTTTTATGAATGGAGTTGAGTCATATACTGTCTACTTTATCTTTCATGAAGTTTGTTTGGCCAAATGACAGAAAACAAACAGAGAGCCTACAATAAACAACATGTAAGATAATGAAAATTACATTTTATGTATTTTATAGTGTACTATAGAGAAATAATAAGATTTTATATGATTTAAGTGCATTGCTTGCTCTCATCTGCTTGCCTGCTCATTATATACTTCAGTTTTAGGGTGTTTACTAAATGTTGTCTTTTAATATCACTTTCTTAATGACTTATGCCTACACTGTTATGGGAAACACTTAACTTAAAACTTCTGTTTATATTCTGTGCTCATCTGCTTGCTTATACAGTCTTAATAATGTATGTACTCAATTTGGTCTTTTAATATTGCAAGCTGAAATGAATGCATTAAGCAATGTTCAGTGTTTTATAAAGTTTTAATGCACTTACTACATCAGACGCGCTCGCTCTAATAACAGACATAACACAAATCTCTACCATCAACGGCTCAGTAACACTTTAACACTTGATCTCTTTCTCAGCTTGATTTAGGTAATAATTTGTTTTTGTAATTTCATGAAAATCAGATGTTTTGGGAATTATCGATCGGACAGCAATGATATATGCGTAATGTGTATCCACACTTTAAGGATGAAGTTTTATAAATGAGACCTCAGGTCTGGATAAAGAGTACAACTACAAAATAAGATTTTAAAAGCGTTTGTAGAAGGTGATACTGTATACTGTAGGATCTGCTTTCTTTGAGCGTCTGCTAACAAAATCTTCATTTCAATAAATCACAGCTGTTTGTAGTTTTATAATGGCACTGTGGTGTTGTCACAGTTTGGATTTGAATGCGATTAATTGTGCAGCCCTAAGCAGAAGACAAAGACAGAAATCAATGTGAGACTCCATCATTCAGTGAAATGCATTCTGGGTAACTGTTTTGCTAATATTTAGTTAGATTTTCATTGAGGCATTTAGCAGACATTTACATTCAAAGCAAGAGGGAAGAGAAAAGTGATTTGTTAAAGGCGGAGTCCACGATGTTTGAAAAACGCTTGGCAAAAAGGAGACGGGCCGACTACCAAAACACACTTATAGCCAATCAGCAGTAAGGAGCGTGTCTACATGTCGGGTTGCATATGTGTGGGGCGGGTCTATCAACAGAAGGTCCAGATTCTATTGGGGTAGGGGCGTGTTTGTTTGGTGATTTCAAATTTCAACATTGGATTTCAAACATCGTGGACTCCGCCTTTAAAGGAAAGCAATAACATGAGAAGTGTTGTGATCTTTAGTGTTGTGTGTAGATGTTATTGTGCGAAAGTGCTGCTATTATATATACTTGTCTTATATACATACAATATGTGAAAAATAATGACTTCTGAAATAAAAAAAAGTATTCTTTTATTTAGCTTTTCATGAACAGGGAAACATTAATAATCACAATATGTTCAATTATAAGTGTCAGAAACAAAACATCACCCTCAATCATTGATGTTATAAGTAAAAGGCATACACACACAAAATAACAAAAACAAATGAGTATATGACTAACTGCATAAATACATGGATATTTAAACATAAGAGGGAAAAAATACAAAAAAAAAAAAAATCTGAATCGGAGCATCCCTACTACAGATGCATATTTTGAAGAAAAGTAAATCTTTGATAAAACACTTTCAGCTCTAGTGGTTGGGAATTGTGATTAAAATGACACACTTCGTATCACATGTTTTACGTGACAAATGGTTGCAGTATCAACTAAGCATTTATATCAAGCTAAAAACACTTTAGTAAGTTTGTTTAGTAATTGTAATGTATTGTCATCAGTCACATATACATCACACAGCTATAGTTCATCTTCTTGTTGTGTATGAGATTGATTGAGTTTATTACAGAGGTCGTTCACTCCAAACACAACTCTATTCATTCTTCACGAGGATCTTTGTTTTGTCTACTCAAAGTATTGAAATGTTGTTGTCTGTGTCATGTTGCTTGTTAGCTGGCATTAGTTTTGGTGATTTTATTTCTCTGTCCTGTATCAGTCATTGTTGACTTTACGGTCTGTTGGTTTGAACACCGTCTGTTGTTCATATGGATTATCTTGTTTTATTTGATTGAATTGGATCTGCTTCCCCGTCAGCCGTACATTACACATATTCAACCTTTAAACACCGTATAGCTACAGATAATAGTTTTATGAGCTGTTCTGTGATCTGAATCCAGTATAAAGGTTAATTCAGTCGCTGGTGTTATAAAATAATATTGCTTCATTTCCCTCCGTCACCTCCTACAACATTTGAGCTGTAGAGTCAAAGCCGCTGTAATCTGCCATTACAAAGCGATTAGTTTCACAATGTCTGATGTCTTATTTTCTCTAATTGGCCTGCCGTGAAGTGAAATTAATTCTCAGTGTTTCTGAATGGCAGCGATGAGACGGAGAGAGAGAGGACAGAACTGGAAAATCTCTTTGACAACTATGATTTCCTTTCTTATTTCGAGTAATGTATATATATACATGTTATATATTTAACAGGGGCTTTTTTCTAAAGCAAATGAGAGAGCGTTTAACATTTTGCCCTCAAGCCAACAATAAACCAAATCTACAACACTATATTATTACAGTTTTTCTCAGTCGCTTGGAGCGTTTTTCAAATAATTTTTAAAATGTGCAAAATATTGCATGCATTTCTCAGAACCTTATAAAGTATATTTTGTGTATTGGGCGTATATAAGGTATATTTGTGTTGTGTTGTGTTGTGTTGTGTTGTGTTGGTATCAGTAGATCAGATTTCATCAGAGAGGAACAGAGAAATGTTTAACTGTACGTGTTAAAATCAGATGCTAAAAAACTTTGTATCTGTTTAACGTCTCTGAAAGCCTACAAGCACTTGTGAAAAATGTCTGTGATTTTTTTAAAAGTGATTTCTGCTCTTTTGATGCATAATAAATGTGGCATCATTAAAGATTCAGTGGTTTTATTTCAGCTGTAATCTTGTAATCTCTTATAGTAAATGAGAGAATAAAAGTGTCTGTCTGCTTAACAGTATTGTGATACCGAGCCAGATTCCTCTCCATTCAAAAGGTTCATTCAGTAGTTTAGTTGTATTTTCACTGTAAAAAATTGCTGTAATTATGCAGCTGGTTGCCAGTAATTTACTGTAAAATATAAAGACTAAAATTGTTTCATGTTCATTTAACTTTGAACAAACTGTTGGCAGTAAATAACATAAATGTAAAATCTACAGTAAGTTACTGGCATTAATACTGTAATTTCTACAGACATTTTTTACATTGTTCATTATAATCATCTGTGTGTGAATAAGGCCCTGTCCACACGTACATGGATATTTTCAAAACTGTAGCTTTTTCTATGTGGTTTAACCGTCCGTCGTCCACACACTGGGCCAAACTTTTATGAAAACTCCAGCTAGGGTGAAGATTTTCAGAAACTCTGGTTGCAGTGTTGTTGTGTAGCCGCTGAAACTGTAGTTTTTGTCCTGTGATGTGCTAATGGAAAATCTGCAATGGCTTTTGATTGACCATAATGGCTTTATGGTTAGGAATATATTGCCATCTGTTGGTTTGGAATGCTCTTGACAATGCTTCATACCAGGTTTTTGTGTGGTTAGATTTTTTTTAACAAATGAGGGAAAAACTACCCGTGTACGTGTGGACTAGACCTAAATCTGGAGAATGTTTCTGGATCTATCTTGTAAACGTGCAGCGGTCTTATTGAAGTGTGTACAGTTAGACCTGAAGCATGTATTGTTTCTTCAAGAACAGTGTAACTGCAAATAATCCTTTACGCACAGTTTAATCTTTTTGTTTGTATTGTTGTCTAAAAGTACTTTTCTTGAGTCGGATGTTAACTACCCTTCAGGCAGGAGCACTTTTCTCATTTTGTCATAGTTTCATCATAGTTTCCTCTTGGTTTTCCACGCTGCTAGCATGCAGATTTAGACTTAGTTTGTGTGAAGAAATGAACCTTTGGTGAGGAAGTGTCTTTTTAAATGATTTTTGCAGTGACACACATGCAGTCTGATCCGTGTTTCGCTGACGGACATGAAAACATTTGCCTGTAAATGTGGTGAGACATCCAACGTTTGTGTTTGGTTTATTGATTTAAACATGCTCTTAATGTTTATGTGAACACCTTAAGACAAATAAAATCTCTCTTTAGGCTTTTATCAATGGGATCAATGGGTGTTGAGTTTTTAGGTACAGTATCAGCTTATGTTGACAGCTCAGTGTGGTTTGTTACCGAGCCATCGGGTCAATGTGTTACCTGAATATTCCACCGAGTCTTTAGTGCTAATTATGTGTTATTATCATCAATTATTCAATAATACACCTGCTGTAATATTTATTATTCATGTTTACCATTAGGCACACAATCACTGCTTGACTTCACACACGTCTCTCTGTGTGTGTGTGTGTGTGTGTGTGTGTGTGTGTGTGTGTGTGTGTGTGTGCGTGCGTGCGTGCGTGCGTGTGTGTGTGTGTGTGTGTGTGTGTGCGTGCGTGTGTGTGTTTCCGGAAGGTGTTGAATAAACAGCTGAAAGCTCGAGCTGTTCATAACAGAACATCTCACACTTTTCCACAGACAGACAGACAAACAGACAGACAGACGCAGAGATCTACATTAAAGGGGACACATGATGAAAATGTGACTTTTTTTCATGTTTAAGTGGTACAGCCTAGAAAATGTGATAAAGATCAACCCAGTAACTTAGTTTTGGTAAACCATTCTTTACAAGCATGTGAAAAAATAGCTCATTGAAATGTGGCTCCCTTGTGATGTCAGAAGGGGATCTTATTATAATAATACATCCTCTTAATCTGCACTATCCAACCACAGCACTGCCATTTATTGCAGAGAGAGAGAGAAAAAAATAATTTAAAGCAGAAATGAGTTTCAGTAAAAAAAACAGCATTATGGTGATCAGTGTTTGCATTTCATCAGCTCATTTGCATTTTTAAGCACACACCCAAAACAACACATTTTTGCAAACACCTACAAAGTGACAATTTTATCAGGTTATAATAAATTATCTGTGGGGTGTTTTGAGCTAAAACTTCACACATGTATTCTGGGGACATCAAAGATTTAAATGACATCTTAAAAAAATCTCATAATATTATTTTAAAATGTTATTGCTGTTGTTTGATGGCATATTTGTGTTTTTTCTCATGGCTTTATTAAAGTCAGTTTTTAAAATGAGTGCTGTGAATTGGGCTTTACATCTGCACACAGCTCATCTCACCTCATACTCCATGAAACAAACATTTCAGTATTTGCAGTATATGTGAGATTTAAATGTCTTTACTGTTTGAGGATTTGAAAGTTTCCTGTTGCTTTATCATGTCACCGTCTCCTTTACATTACTAGATTATTTTATATGTCTCATGTTGTGTTTATTCTCTTTTTCATGTGCGTTCAATGTAATGTGTGTTCATGGAGCAATTCATCAAACAAAGAAGAGTTTTTATTTCCTCATTCTTAACGTCAGATGACCTTTAAACATGGCCCGTATCAGATGTTTGGATTTATGTGCAGAGTGAAATGATGTCAGATTCAATCGATCTGTGTCAAAATTCTGAAATGAAATAGATCTTAGTTTTCTTTTCCTCTTTGTCAAGTTTGGTCTTTGACAGTAGAGAAGTAAAATGAGTGCTGATGTATCTTAAAGATAATCTTCTTCAAACCATCCCATCAGTTCAGTTCTTTACCTCAAACAGAGTCGTATGAAACAAGACATCTGTAAGGATGTGTGTTTGACTCTCTGACATGGCCACAGTTTTCTTTAACCGATGTGTCAGCGTGTTCTTGTAATGGACGACATTTCTACAGATAATTTCAGCAGACACACATTTTCCCAAAGAGACTCACAGACTGCAAACACATCTAAGAGCTGATGAGAGACACTCGGACAAGCTGTATGCTAATACTTTTCTTTTCTGATTGGTCCGGTGTTGGCCGTCAGGACTGGATCTGAGCTTGTGCTTTTCCAGACATTGAAAGGATGAGTTAAATAAGTCTGTTGTTTACTCTCTTTCATTCTTCTGCAGAACACAAATGTATTGAGTGTCTGTAAGAAAGAAAGTCATATAGGTTTGGGAAAGACAGTAAATGATGTTTGGGGTGAACTCTTTCTTTAAGACTCTAAAGTATACAGGCAACTTGAAATGTCCTTGTTGGGTGAAAAAGAACATAAAGATGAGCACAGTAAGCAGCTGTTTACACTTGGTATTAAGATGTGTTTTCAATGATCGGATCACAAGTGGATGAGAGAGACACATCACGTTTACACCTGGTATTTAAATCCGTCTCTTTTGTCCACTTTCGACCGCTTCTGTCTTGAATACTGTGAGGGGGTGGTCTGTTGTGAGACGGTGGGCGAGTCTCTCAACTGTCATTTAAACACGAGCGGGAGTAATGACGTGTTTATATGGACGTGAACTAATATTATGTCGGAGTCAGCAGCTTGTGTTGTAACTAAACATGCTGCACAGTGTTTTGTACATGTATATGTTTCAGCGCAATTGATGAAATAGGATTGCGCAACTTTCAAACGCTTGAAAAATGAAACTGCGGAGATCAGCTGCTTTAGTCTTATCAATGAAAGGCTTTTCACAGTGTGTTCATGCCATAAGTCAGAAAAGACGTAAAACATTGTGTTCAGTACCTCAGATCAGATAAATGGTCGGAGAGAAGGCGGTCCATGTCGCTGTTGGAACACATTCAACCACATGTGCGTTCCGCAACTCCAAAGCGATCCGATCGAAAGGGGTTTCGACTACCTCTGCGAAAGTGGACGAGCTCAAAACTGTTTGAACACAGTTTACACCTGGCATTAACGTCGTCCACTTGTGATCTGATCGATGAAAACGCATGTTAATGCCAAGTGTAAACAGCCTCTAAGAGATTTCTCTCTTTTGGCAAATGTTGTTTACTTCACGTCACATAATTGGTTTTGGAGGCCACTGAGGTTTTTTTCGGTCTGACTGGTGCATGCTGGGCTGCAGACCGCACATACGTCTGTGCCGTTTACATTCAGGTCCAGTCAGGATAAAAAAATTGCCACTGGTTTGGGTCTAATTTTGTCAGGTTTGTTTAACCCTGAAACGCTCCTCGTTTTTTGTTTACACTACTGGCCCTTGGGGTCTATATGACTCCAAAATGTAAAGCATAATTGTAAGAAAAATATACAAATAATATATATTTTTTTTACTTCTCATTTACAGAATAAAGCTGTGTTTTGAGAGATTTGTAGTACTTTTGTACCTGTTTACCACTAAATTCCTCAACTACACCATTAGCTTGTCTGAAAAATATCAAATGTTTATGAAACAGTCACACAAATTATGATCTAAATTTAATTTAATTTGGTTTTAGATATTGATCTAGATGTTTTGTGTTCGGCCATTTGTTGTTTAGAAAAAAACATAAAAGAATTACAGTTTGGGAATTAAATCATTTCGACCAGCAGATGCCCATAGAGACCCATTCATTTTACTGGATGTAGCCAACTGCTCACACCACTACTTTAGTGATACAGTTTGTGTTCATGTTTATATATACATTAGCAAGGACATTAGAAAATAAATGTTATTTCAGTTTTAAAGCATTTTGAAATGTCTGTTCTTTAATAGGATAAAAAATTGCATTTCCCATTCATTTTCAGGGACAGATTATTAATTTTTAAACATGCCTTCAGAACAACCAAATCAAGTCCAGTTCTTTTATGTATGTATAGATAGATTATTCAGGAAAAGTCACAAAATTGTATATCTCTGAGATAAAGGGGACCTTTTTTTAAATGTCGTTTGGTGTCATATAGACCCCAAGGACTGTTTGAGGGTTAAAAAAATATTTAAAGTGATTTGGGTCATTTCGGGTCAGGTACATTTCTTAGGACCTAAGAAGACCTCTAGTTTTGTTTGTGTGAGCTAGTATTACTAATGATGATTTTAATAAAGAAATGAACGATCTTCAGGTCATTCAGACACATCAACGCTTTCTTTAGAAAATCTTTTCATATATCTGCTGTTATCTTCACTAAACTTAAGACATTCAGTATATCTGATGTTATGTGCTGGGGTTTTGGAGACATTTTACAGTATAATTCATGTCTTTGTTGTACTGTACTTCTCAACTCTTCTTAATGAATTTTGTTTGGTTTGATTGTGAATCATTCATGCAGAATCTCACCGCACCTTGATAACAATTTAATAGACTCTACAAATGAACGTTTTTTTGTCTTGATAGATTTACTAGAAAAAAAACAGAGGATGGCAGTTGTGCACATTTGTGAACTGTACTGAAGTTATTTAGTTGAAGTTAATATTACAATGACATTATCGTTATGTATTTGACTGGCAATGCGGCTCACATTTAGACTTCATTTATAAAATCATTAAATCAAACTCACAACTTCAGAATCTGAACTACATGAACATTAATCGCACACAGAGTCCTGTGCGTTTACAACATCTTCAGATCAGCTTTCAGATCATTTGTATGGTGGTGTACTCCTAAAAGATGACAATACAAACTTGAAACAAATACTCTAGCGGCAGAAGTTTAATAAGCTCGCTGTTTTTTACCCTCTAGACAGTGTCACCGGTTTTTAAATTGCTAGAAAAAATAGTTCAGCTTTTAAAAATACATCTCATGCGCCGTGCATTGTGTACTGCTCCAGTTTCTCTTATGTTACATGAGCGAGACGTTAGATAAACCCAACATCAGTCTATTCATACAGGGCTTCATTAAGACTGATTAACTTGACCTCTTCATGTTAAAAATATGCAGATTTACACATTCATCATTTAAATGTGTGTGTGTGTGTGTGTGTGTGTGTGTGTGAGAGAGGGAGAGAGAGAGAGAGAGAGAGAGAGAGAGAGAACAGAGCTGTTAAATAGGTCAGAAAGATGCTGAATATCTTCTGTGACTCCAATATCTGTTTAATAAGAGACGAGGAGGAGGAATATTTCCCCATCAGGGAAAACTAGAAGTTTATGAAAACCAGTAATTTTCCCACAGCACGCACACACACACACACACACACACACACACACACACACACACACACACAGAGAGAGAGACATGGAGATAAACCAGAGCGAGAACAATGATTTGGTTTGTTGTACTGAATCGTAGCTTAAACACATTTTTGTGCGAGCAGTGATGTTGTGGAGTTGTGGGTAGATTTGCATTTGATGTAGTATCTGTATGTAAATTCACAGCTGAGTTTGACAGACGTGCTGTAATATCTACAGGCTGCGTAAAGTTTGATATTAAATGTGTTCTCAGTTTGTCACACTACAGAAAAATATAATATTAACAACCAAGACAAATTTGAATGTCGAAAAATGCAAGATAAATAACAATAAGTTATCTTATTTTTCCTCTCAAGCGCTGGGGGCGTGTCCACTGTCACAGCTGATACCACGCCCACTTGCGGGAAAGCTGTCGTCTCTCTCAACTTTCAAATACAGCTTCAACCTGAATGGATGCTTGTGATTGTGTTATAGTCAGGGCCATGTGCGGCGACTCCAGTGTGTCATCAAGTCAAAGTTTACATGCAACCAAATAATCGTAATGTAAACACTTTAATCAATACAATTGAGGTCGATCGGATGCAAATTTGGATCGTATTGAAGGGGGTGGTATAGTCCGATCTGAGATCCGATCATCAGGAGAAAAGTATGCATGAAAACGTGCGATTGTTGTAATTTTTTAATTGAATGCAAAAACATCTTGTACACATGCGCAGAAGAATTGTGCTTAAGTTCACCTCTTTTATTTATGTAGAAACACGCATTAGCAAGGCAATGGCAACACACATTATTAAGGTAATGAGGTCACGCGCTGTACGTTCTGGAGCGTTCATGTCTTTCATAAATACATAAAGAAATAAAATAGTGTCATGCCTTCAGAAAGTGTGTTTTCATTGTCCATAGCACTATTCGGACGGGATTAGTTTTCCAAACGACGTTTGAGTTTCAACTTGTCCCCCAGGACGTCTGTGATTTTATGTACCGATTCGGACGGGATTAAAATGATCCAGGCTATTCCAGAGATGGAAGTGTCTGTTTCAAGCGTTTGGCCGCTGCAGAAGAGCACGTGCTTTGGATACGCGTGTTTGTAATGTTTAATATTTTGCTTTAAATGTAAAATTATTACAGAACATGTAATTTATTCATTTAATTTTAATAAATCAAAAGAACTTCTACAAATCCTACTAAAGTAACGTTAGCCTACGTGTTTTATATAACTGTCTGCTTATAATAAACCCAATAGGTAAATTGCTCTGGAATTTTTACAGAGGTCGTCAGAGATAAACACAGACATGGCCGATTCGGACGGGATTAAAAACACAGAGGACCTCTGAGAAGCACGAGGTTCCCTTGTAAAACTAATCCCGTCTGAATAGGGCTCATATCGGAAAACTTCTTAAGAACAACTTTCTCTAACTTAACTTTGTAGATTTATCCAGAGATACAGCATGAATTTGACGAGAGATGCTGTGCGCTGCGTTGCCAAATCCTCTGCTTTT
Organism: Misgurnus anguillicaudatus; assembly: GCF_027580225.2. NCBI lineage: Eukaryota > Metazoa > Chordata > Actinopteri > Cypriniformes > Cobitidae > Misgurnus > Misgurnus anguillicaudatus. Next base: position 655,581 of record NC_073357.2, on the reverse strand, counting down.
TTGAGTTCAGATTTGGCTACTGTTCAAACCGTCTCCGCGGGTTGTTTTTTTCCTGCGGGTTAAAGATGAAAAGATTTGGTTTATTAGTTATTTGGACTGTGAATAGGGAATGCTTTTGGGCTACTTTTGAATGTCCATTGAGCTGGTTTTCATACGCGAAGCTGGCAACCCTGGCTGTGCGCTTGCCTGGTACATGTAAACCAACATTTGAATCAGATTGCAAATGTAAACTGTATTGTTGTAATCTTCAATCGGATAAAATTCGGATTGACAGCATGTTTTGCATGTAGCCCCGCCCAAATAATCCTGAATACAGAAATGTGGAGAAACTGTTTAACTGTTTAACTCTACAATTCAGTACTATATAGTTCACAGTATTTGTAAGATGTTTCAGTAATACATGTCTAACATTTATAATGTGTGCAGAAACAATTCTCTGAAAGACGTTTAATAATAAAGCTGCTAAATGATGCCATAGGAGAAGCATTTGTGGCTGAATGCTTTCATTTCTGCTTCTTTAAGGTTGTTTAGATTATAATAAGGTAATAAAGAAAAGTTTTTTTCTATGGCATCGCTTATTTTTAAGAAACAACTATCACAACACATCAGAAACATCTGAAGAGCTACAGTTGCCATCAGAAACGCTGCGTCTGCTTTCAAGGGAAAAACACACATAAAACAATGAAGAAATGAAAAATGAAGCACTTTGAAAGTTTACCAGCAAAACTGATCAGAGATCTGCACATATTTCCCTCCTGACACCCTTCGGTGCTTTATTAAGTGTTAAAATGACTTATAATGTTCTGAATCCAGCCATCGGATATTCATTAAATGACCTGCTTGTGAAAATCACACGAGGGCTTTTATTGTGAGTGGACAGAAGATTAACAGTCCACAGACAGACACGTACCAGATGAATTTGAATGTCATGTTTGTCTGAAGTCCAGTCTGACCTTAATGACCGTCGTGTGATCTGATGGAAATTTCAGACATGAGGATGATGAATCTGATGGCAATGATGGATTCTTGTGCGTGTTTTAACCCAAATTGATAGTTCATCTATGAATCAGAAGCGTATGTTTCATTTATAAGGTGCAGCTTTCTCATAAGACGAGACGTTCGTGCATAAACGCGTTTTGGGAATATTTTGCATGATTTTCATGGCCTGGTCACAGAGCTTTTGCATTACAATGAGTGCTGGAGTTTGCCGCTAGAAGATAACAATTCTGACTTTGTCAATGAAAGATGAAATGTTTACTCATTTCAAGCTGCCCGCAGCTGTCATGCTTCTTAAAACTGAAATGTATTCAGGACTGAAGACTCGTTTCGGAGACGCTAGATCTGCCAATGGGATCTGGAACAGGACGGAAACTAAATATTTTCTTTCTTTATAATGATACTGTATATAGACGGTTTCATCTGACGCATGTTAACTTCCGGTCTCTGTTTATTTAATGGTCTGGCTAAAGCTAAACTGAACTCTGAAACAAATACCTCGCTGAAAATAACAAATGTTTTGGTTTTCTAAAGACAATGGGAGACGGCGATCATGGATCACTGCTATGTGAAGGGAGGGTAGTTTTCGTTTGTGTGTAGCTGAACGACCAAACTAAATAGAAAAAGCTGCAGTTTTAGTTCAGAAAATAAGGGCCTTATATGTTATATTATCATTTAACTCTTTCGACGCCATTGACCAGATATCTTGTCAATCAAGAGAAAATGCTTCCCCACCAATGACGAGTATTTCTGGCTTTCCGCAATACCGCTATTATCCACCAGGTGGTCCGCAACTTTTTAAACCCGGAAGTATTGCCCTATGGCAAGCTGCTGCATGTCCGTGTCTGTTTTAAAGATCGCTCTGAATAGGATCTCTATGAAAAGTCAGTCACAAAAATGGAATTATCTCTGCTTTTTGCTCAAAATGTGGTGTTTTTGCAGAAAGCTAACCATATTCAAAAGCTGATTACAAAAGAACCACTGAAGGTAGGATGAAACGTTTTTTTTTTTTTTTTTTTTTAAAGCAGAGGGTCTGTTCTTTCATTTGGTATATTGTATGTTTATATATTTAAAGAAGAACATTTTCTGGAAGGCATTAAACTTTGGTGAAAATCATTAAAAACACTGGCGCTGGCTGGCAACTTTTTTCAAAAACGCTGGCGGTGAAAGAGTAGTTTCATAGTTTGTGTATCCACATGCCAGTGATTGTGGCTGTTTTCTTGTCCCATTGTTTACTGTCTTCATTAATGTTCGGTGTAATTTAATTGATCATTATTCAGATATTATGATTGGCCAATTACAGCCTGGCTGCATAAAAGGCTCATAGCAGTGTTATGCTGGTGTTAGTTACTGTAGTTATTAGTCATCCAATAAAATCTACTGTCGGTAATCATCTTTCCTCACAACACTGTGATTGGCTGATCTAAATGTGATTGATTGGATCTCCAGGATCAGGTCTGAGATGTCCCGGCCTTCTGGTCAAAATCTGGTAGCGTGGTGACCGTCCAGAAAATAATCCATTAAAGCCAGTTATACACAAACCTGGTTTTAGCTGAGGAGAGATTTCAGGCTCTGATTAAGCGTCATCATTTTTTAAATGTATAGGATGTCTTGTGAAATATACCTTTTAAATAGAAAAGATGAGTATAGACTGATGCTGGACTCTATCATATATAAACAAATGGTTCATATTGGTAACAAATCCATTTTTTGAGAATTTATATTTCACATTTTTACTGTAAATATCACATCCATAATGCTGGAATTGCTCATAATGTTTCTTTCACAAACAGAATAAGTTCTTTTCTCTTTAACCCTCTGGGGTCCGACTCATTTGGGAAATTGGGAACCACTCAACCACTGGCTGAGGTTTTCATGCTCTTACATTTGCTCTTTTTTAGTTGCTTAAAACATATAAGTGGCTGTATCCAGCACAAACTGCGCTACAATTATATGCGCGTCCTTTGAAGTATCCAGCCTTTGAATTGAGACAAGTCTATTGTCTTACAGAAAGAGTTGTGTGTCTATAAGATGTTGTTGTTTAATTGTCCTAGCAGATCATTATCACATGTGCACCTGTTTCCTATCAGAAAACAATCATCTGGATTCACACTGATCAGGAAGCAGTTTCATTATGTTTCATAAGAGGTGTGAGATCTCAATTTAGTAACTTTGTGTCTTAGGTTAACTGAGGACTTTCTTTAGTGCATGACGTTAATACTACTTTCATTATTATTGTCCAATATTGTACAGATATCACTGCTTCACTTCAGTAGGCTACTATTACATTATTACTTATACATCATTTATTTTAAATACCTTCATGTACTTAATTTCTGGCCAAGAGTCAAATATATAGTTTGCAATGGATTACTACTTATTACATTATTTAAATAAGAAAGGGTTGTAAGTAATATCAGCACAAAACATTTTTACGATAAACCCTTTACTCAAGTAGTTGTCACCTGACACGATCACGTTTATCTGGATGATTATTTACTGTAGGACAGATTGTTGTAACTCTTCAGGTTAAACTCATTCATTAATAAACCACAGAGATCTAAATGTCATTCTCAACATCTTCAATCGCTCAGTTTTCCTCAAATGTCAAGCGTCTTTCAAATATAGCCACACAAAAAAACAACATAGCTAGAGATTTACCTTTCTTTTTAATCGTTTATAAAGATTTGCACCTCATGTTTTTGCAGTGCAGAATATCTTGTGTGTTATTTTGGGGGTTTTTGGTAGTTTCGAAAATTTTACGTGAATTGTGTCAGTGACGAGGTCAAAGGTGAACAAGAAGAAGCGGTAATTGAGCTGCTGTTTGAGAAGAGGATTTATAAGATCAGCGTGGAGGGCTGTTAAACTTCATGCTTATATGACAGGAACATTCATCACATCCCACCGCTTCACAACACACACACACACACATAATTGTGTTAGAATAAATGACATTAGTGTGCGATTTACTCTGAGCTGCTGAGATTTTCTTACCCTTTGCTTGGTCTTTTCTCTCCTGATTGAAGTTCTTAAGACTTTAAAAGCAAAGTATTATTATTGATGTTCTCTCATAGACGTTGTGCTTTTATACTATAAGACAATGATCTTTACTTTACAGCTCTAAACTCAGACGTTAACATTATTACGGAGATCATACAGTACAGTATGTGTTCAGCTTCATGTCTGCACAGATGAAAGAGAGATGTGCAAGAAAATCAACCCTGATTTAATATCGAAATCATTTACATGTAGTGTGATCTGCCTGTCTCCTGTGTTAACTATGGGATGTTGGTTTTTTGGCACTCCCATGAGCACATAGTGCCAACCAATGGGGCCGTTTCCATGGCAACAGCTGGCAGGGAGGCACGTGGGAAATTTTTTCAGTATTCATGGATGGACTTGAATATCTTAAGATAAAAGTGTGATACACATGCTTATTTTATGTGAAAACAAGTTTGTGTGCGTGCATGCGTGTGTGTTTGTGTGTTGAGTATTTATGTGAGTGTACTGTTATTGTAAACTGTGCTCAAAACAGAGATATTTTTAACCCAGAATGTCTCGGCCAATCAGAATGAATTTAGCCATCTAATGTCAAACTTGCTGTTGTCTGACAGTATGTTGACACAGAAGAGATGATCAGTCATTGGCTACTGGATCTTTTTGTCTGTTTTGACAGTCATTATGTCGGACTCTGTGATTGTGACTTGTGTAAATAAATTGTTGTGGACAAGAAACATGTTGCATCATTATTCACTGTATCCCTCAGTGATAGAGAAGTATTGTTGACATGACTCCACACACACCTTTACTCCTTTTATATAATTTCACATAGCAGCACCAAAACCATTCTCTCTCTTTCCTTTTGCAGCGTTTCAAAGATCTGTACAGGAGAACTCCAATGCTTTTATTGTTGTAGTGATGCTCACACGGGGCACCAATTGTGTAGTATGTCACATACAAGACATTAGAGCCGGTGACCGTGTGGGTTTTAGTCACTTTCACCTGGTGTGTGTATGATAGTGTAATGCATAGTTGTCGGTCTTTGTTTACAAGCAGAATTTGTGAGCAAACTCCAGTTTCCCAGCATGATCCATGCTTATACACGCATACACATGCACACAGAACAGATGGCCCAGGTTGTTATGTAGGCATAGAAAATATCCTGCACTCAACCATTGGGTGTTTAACGTGTGAACAAGACATTACTCATTGTATGAATGCACATGGGTGTAACTTTGGCAGTTTTGGCCACATGCACCTTTATAAATAAATACATTTCTAAAACACTCTCTCGCTAGTTTATTCATTAGTTTACTAACGCTGTGCTGTGCACCAATTTACGTTGTGTACATGCATCACAGGCTGTCATAATATGCATCATAACAGCCTCCTTCTGCTGTGATAGAGAGAGATCAAAGACACAATGAGGTGTGTTCCAGTGAGGTTGTGTTGGTGACTGTGATAGTGGGGGGAGTACAGTCGCAATGAGGTTGTGTTACAGCGAGGTTGTGTTGGTGACATTGATAGAAAGGAAAGATACAGTGAGGTTGTGTTACAGTGAGGTTGTGTCACAATGAGGTTGTGTTGGTGACTGGGATAGAGGGGAGAGTACAGTCACATTGAGGTTGTGTTACAACAAGGTTGTGTCACTTTGAGGTTGTGTTGGTGACTGTGAAAGAGGGGGAATACAGTCGCAATGAGTTTGTGTCACAGTGAGGGTGTGTTGGTGACATTGATGGAGAGGAGACTACAGTCGCAGTGAGGATGTGTTACAGTGAGGTTGTGTTGGTGACTGTGATAGAGGGAACACTACAGTCGCAGTGAGGTTGTGTCACGGTGAGGTTGTGTTGGTGACTGTGATAGAGGGGGAGTACAGTTGCAGTGAGGTTGTGTCACTGTGATGTTGTGTTGGTGACTGTGATAGATAAGAGAGTACAGTCACAGTGAGGTTGTGTCATTGTGAGGTTGTGTTGGTGACTGTGATATAGAGGAAAGTACAGTTCCAGTGAGGTTGTGTTACAGTGAGGTTGTGTCACGGTCAGGTTCTGTTGGTGACTGTGATAGATAGGAGAGTACAGTCACAGTAAGGTTGTTACAGTGAGGTTGGGTCATTGTGAGGTTGTGTTAGTGACTGTGATATAGGGGAGAGTACAGTTGCAGTGAGGTTGTGTTACAGTGAGGTTGTGTCACGGTGAGGTTGTGTTGGTGACTGTGATAGAGGGGAGAGTACAGTCACAGTGAGGTTGTGTCACGGTGAGGTTTTGTTGGTGACTGTGATAGAGGGGAGAGTACAGTCACAGTGAGGTTGTGTTACAGTGAGGTTGTGTCACGGTGAGGTTGTGTTGGTGACTGTGATAGAGGGGGAGTACAGTTACAGTGAGGTTGTGTCACGGTGAGGTTTTGTTGGTGACTGTGATAGAGGGGAGAGTACAGTCACAGTGAGGTTGTGTTACAGTGAGGTTGTGTCACGGTGAGGTTGTGTTGGTGACTGTGATAGAGGGGAGAGTACAGTTACAGTGAGGTTACGTCACGGTAAGGTTGTGTAGGTGTCTGTGATAGAGGGCAGAGTACAGTTCCAGTGAGGTTGTTACAGTGAGGTTGTGTTACAGTGAACTTGTGTCAGTGACTGTGGGGAGAGTACACTGTTAAAAATAAACCGTAAATTTTACGGTAGAAAACCGGCAGCTGTGGTTGCCAGATCTTTACCGTCAAAAATACGGTAGCAATGTTATTGGTTTTACGGGATTGCACCCATTATACTGTATATTTTACAAATTTTAAATGTTTTTTTACAGTTTATAACTGTCTATTTAACATGTTTATGTTGCTAAAACAGTTTATATCTGTCAAATTCAAGGGTTAACATTGTAATATTTATGGTTCATTACCATTTTTTTACAGCTCAAAACTATTTATTGTAAAGGTTTATGTTGTACAAATGACGGTTCAGTGCCATCTATTTTACAGCTCAGAACTGTCTAATTTAAATGCTACACTGTAAAAAAATCAGTAAAATAGATTACCAGTACTATTTCCATTATGTTTATAGACATTTCCTTTAATTCCTTTAAAATACTGTAGATTTACAGTACATTCTCCATAGTCTTTACAGACACTTTAATCCGCCTAAGAAACGCAACAATGGTGACATTCAACAACAAAGCTTTATGCTGCAATGCATGCTGGGTACCAGGATTGTAGAAAACTCATTCATAACTCCCATCATGCATTGTGACATGACAAAATTGTGCAACTTTCTTACCATTTACTGTCACCATCGTTGAGATTTGTATCCAAAGTGTTGATGTCTAAAGAAACTAAAAAAAAAGAAACTAACTAAAGCATTACAGCAGTCTTGTTCAAAACAGTGTCATTTGCATAGAGCATCACTTTTTTGTGCTTTATATCTTTAATGTTCTTTTATCATTTTATGTTCATAAAATATTTATAAATTTTATGCATATAAAATTATATGCATGACATACAAGCAATCAATAGATCACATGATAGTTTTTCCTACTCCCTCTAGCAATAAACAAGTGGTCTTAATAAAGCACTGTTGCAATTGCTAAAAGAGGAGAGTTAGGTCAGTGAAGGTCACAAGGACAAATGCCCAACTAAAGGAAACACTAATTACAATAATGGTGACTTCAAATGAATCTTAAACAACCACAAACTGGAGATTTAATGGGATAAATTTGGTGGAAAATATCCATTTGACTTGTGATTACATCACGTCAGAAAGAATATTTGTCTACTAAATCACGTGTGTGGATGCTGGAATAGTTGGGGACTTGTATCTTGTTTTGACAGCAGTTGTAAACTTATCGTCCATGTTTAGAAAATAATTGTAATTTTATGTTTAAAAGTAATTTTAGTGTGATAAAATTAGAAACTTGATGACAAATGCCTGCATGATGACCACTATAGTGCAGACTGATATTATTCAAATTTTTAAACTCTATCAACAAGGATTTAGTAAAATATAAACAGATGTTTCAGTATATTGGTAACAAATATATTCTCTAAAAGTTTTAATGTTACATCAATAACGCATAATGCCATATCTATTACGCTGATATTGCTCAATAATTTTTTTTTTCATTTTTATGGTAATACAGTATCTTGTTAATTTTACTGCAATAAACCATATTTTTATATGTTTTTTACTGTTAAATGTAAGGTCTTAGTCTGTTAAACTAATTAAAGCTTTTCACAGTGAATCCTACGGTTATCACATGTTTTGTGAAATACGGTTTTATTCTGTATCATTTATACGGTATTTTACTGTTCAATTTACAGACATTTTTTACAGTGTACAGTCACAGTGAGGTTGTGTTACAGTGAGGTTGTGTCACGGTGAGGTTGTGTTGGTGACTGTGATAGAGGGGAGAGTACAGTCACAGTGAGGTTGTGTTACAGTGAGGTTGCATCACGGTAAGGTTGTGTAGGTGTCTGTGATAGAGGGGAGAGTACAGTTCCAGTGAGGTTGTTACAGTGAGGTTGTGTCATTGTGAGGTTGTGTTGGTGACTGTGATATAGGGGAGAGTACAGTTCCAGTGAGGTTGTGTTGGTAAATGTGTTAGAGGGAACACTACAGTCACAGTGAGGTTGTGTCACGGTGAGGTTCTGTTGGTGACTGTGATAGATAAGAGAGTACAGTCACAGTGAGGTTGTGTCATTGTGAGGTTGTGTTGGTGACTGTGATATAGGGAAGAGTACAGTTCCAGTGAGGTTGTGTTACAGTGAAGTTGTGTCACGGTCAGGTTCTGTTGGGGACTGTGATAGATAGGAGAGTACAGTCACAGTGAGGTTGTGTCACGGTGAGGTTTTGTCACGTTGAGGTTGTGTCACGGTGAGGTTGTGTTGGTGTCTGTGATAGAGGGGAGACTACAGTCACTGTGAGGTTGTGTTACAGTGAGGTTGTGTCACGGTGAGGTTCTGTTGGTGACTGTGATAGATAAGAGAGTACAGTCACAGTGAGGTTGTGTCATTGTGAGGTTGTGTTGGTGACTGTGATATAGGGAAGAGTACAGTTCCAGTGAGGTTGTGTTACAGTGAAGTTGTGTCACGGTCAGGTTCTGTTGGGGACTGTGATAGATAGGAGAGTACAGTCACAGTGAGGTTGTGTCACGGTGAGGTTTTGTCACGTTGAGGTTGTGTCACGGTGAGGTTGTGTTGGTGTCTGTGATAGAGGGGAGACTACAGTCACTGTGAGGTTGTGTTACAGTGAAGTTGTGTTGGTGACTGTGATAGAGGGGAGACTACAGTCACAGTGAGGTTGTGTGATTGTGAGTTTGTGTTGGTGACTGTGATAGAGGGGGAGTACAGTTGCAGTGAGGTGGTGTCACTATGAGGTTGTGTTGGTGACTGTGATAGAGGGGAGACTACAGTCACTGTGAGGTTGTGTTACAGTGAGGTTGTGTTTGTGACTGTGATAGAGGGGGAGTACAGTTGCAGTGAGGTTGTGTTACAGTGAGGTTGTGTTGGTGACTGTGATAGAGGGGGAGTACAGTTGCAGTGATGTTGTGTTACAGTGAGGTGTTGTTGGTGACTGTGATAGAGGGGAGAGTACAGTCACAGTGAGGTTGTGTCATTGTGAGGTTGTGTTTGTGACTGTGATAGAGGGGGAGTACAGTTGCAGTGAGGTTGTGTTACAGTGAGGTTGTGTTGGTGACTGTGATAGAGGGGGAGTACAGTTGCAGTGATGTTGTGTTACAGTGAGGTGTTGTTGGTGACTGTGATAGAGGGGAGAGTACAGTCACAGTGAGGTTGTGTCATTGTGAGGTTGTGTTGGTGACTGTGATAGAGGGGAGGGTACAGTCACAGTGAGGTTGTGTTACAGTGAGGTTGTGTTGGTGACTGTGATAGAGGGGGAGTACAGTCATAGTGAGGTTGTGTTACAGTGAGGGTGTGTTGGTGACTTTTTTCATAATTTATGGATAAAAGTAAATAAAATCTACATTTCTTCTTTGATTCTTTTTATAAAAGACCTAATAGTACAGTAGTTCTGTTGAACCAGTGTTTACTCCCTCTGTCTCTGTGTCTCTTACTCTCTCTCCCATAATTCCTGTCTGCCCCATCACTTACAGCATATAAAAAAATAGATGGAGTCATTTCCAGCACAGATTTGAGTGTATCAGATTCCATCCGTTCTGAGTTTATGATATAATGAAGTCTAATCCAATCAGCTCTCTTTACAGTGGAGTGTGATCTCCCATCCTTCTTCTTAGTCAAGTCAATTCAATTTTATTTATATAGTGCTTTTCACGATTGTTTAATTGTTTCAAAACAGCTTTACATTAATAAAAGCAGAAGAAAGCCATAATAGTGAGCGTAGTAATAATGTGACGTATAGAAGAGAGATCTAAGTGAAGCCAATGTCAGCTGACTCCCTAAGGGTTGAAAAACTTGTAACCCACTTTCTTTGAGTAAGTCCCTCTTCTCAGTACCCAGTAATGAGTTTGTAATGTGACCGCCACATAAAGAGACCAGACCACACGGCCATCAGATGCTGGAAAAACCCTGAGGTTCACAGGGGAAAACCTTGTCCGCTGTTCATCATGTTGTGAGTCCAGCAGAGAGAGAATAGATCGCTGAAGGTAGACAAACACGTGCTGGTGGAGAAGGAGACAGTCTGACTGTCTCAATGTTGGAGTTAGAACGTCAACTTTCAAGAGATATTACGGTGTCTACTAGACATCTTTTATCTCTGTGATGGACTCAAGATCTTTTGATGATCATGACACCTGATGGAATGCTGAACTATTAAACAAATTCAGAACCCGAGTATTAAACTTCTGTATGTGACTCATCCCGCACGCTTGTGTTTAGAAATTTGTTTCATAATCTAGTTTTTCTCCACATTATCAGTGAGATTAAATGGAGACTTTGTTCTGTAAGCAGAGTTTCAGGTCTTAAACAAGATACCATTTCATATTTCAATATTTATTTTAGCAACATTACTTTAACTGTCCATCAACAATTGTCTGCTTAACATGTACTGTATGCATCTGGCAGACATGTTTATCCAAAGTGACTTACAGTGCATTATACAACAGTTCTTTCTGGTTCTCGAATCTGATTGGCTAAGAGCTATGCGATATTGTGCTGATATCGGCACTGTAACCGCTTCACCTTTCGTATCATTCCGCCACCTAGTGAATGGAGGTCCTAAGCAGGCTCATCTCTGAATGGAAAAACACAGACGCCCTGTTTTGAATCACTCTCCGTGTGTCTCATTAGTTTACTAGCTCATAAATCAGTCTGTGAATCCCCAATCGGAAGTTATTATTCCGTCAAAGATCAGCGATCTTGGATTTTACGTTAAAGTTAATGGGAGAAATGTCTTGTCACATCGTGTGGACGATTAACACTTGGAAAGAGGAATATAAACACTCGTTTTTGCTGATTTGATCTCATTTTGACGATCATAAACAAACAAGGCCAACATGAGAGCCAGGGAATCTCTGTCAGAGATGTAGCCCAGAGAGGGCGGTGGTCAGCGGGGCGAGTGAACACTAATGTCCGCTCACGCTTTGGTTCTCATTTGTACCGAATCTCACTAAGCAAACGTTCAAACAGGCGCTATCTTTACTAATCGACTGCAGATTTAAATATAATACAGATACATTCTCGACTGAACTAATCTTAAAACTACACTTTGTGACCAAGAAACGGTAATATAAAGTAACGGCTTTTCCGTCCATTGAGTTGTTATGAGCTTCAAAGCAGCCGAAAGTTTTACCTGTCATTCTGGCCGCCCTCAAATCCGTGGCGGAAGAAGTAGTTCTCAAACAAAGAGGCTTTTAAAATAACTCCGTTGTTGTTTTCTAGTTTTCGTTTTTCAAACGTGTGCCGTCGAACTGTTGTATAAAAGCAATATCGCTCTCGGAGTCGTGTGATATAGCTCTATATCATCATGGCTGTGATTGCCTCTGGCCTAATCACAGCCGTGATGATATAGAGCTATATCACACTCCTACTCGAGCGATATTGCTTAATTCAATAACATACATTTCATTAGCATATTTGTCTACCAATTGAGCTACACGCATCTGTGTCTATTTTTATTGTTCTCAAAAAACTGAGAACAACTATAAAGTTTCTTGAGCTATAAAAGCAGAACCTCTGAACAATAACATCATGTCTACCTATAAATGTGACCTTGTGTGGCTTGTAAAGGAGAGAATAAAGATGGACATATTTACAGCCTAAAGTATCATGTAGTTTGGGTTCAGTATAACAGTACCAGAAAACAACCCCCTGACATCATCATATGTTCATCCACCTGTGTGTCATATTCATGATCTGTTTGTTGTTCAACAAATAAATGCAGTCAGGGATTGAGCAGGATTTGACAGCTGAGCCGATCAGATCAGATCCTCTGTTAAACCAGCAGAAGAAAGACGATGTTGATGAACATGATGACTGTTTTCACCGATTTGTTATTTTCACCTGTCAGGTGTGTAGCGCTGGAGTTTGTTTAGAGATTCTGACGGCTGCTGCGCTTCCTCGCTGCACACAACATCAACTTCTCAAGCACAGAGCTGTCACACTGCAGGTGTGCGTGCGCGTGTGTGCGTTCATACACCAGACCCTTGTTAGCCGCTTTCCTACATTGGTTAGCAGTTTGAAAACTTTCCTCAGACTCGTTTGGGTTTGTTTTGGTGGAGTTTGTCCTGTGATTTGCTGATTACTGTCAGGTCTTTCAGTGTTTGAAGTCAGGTCCATTGGATCAGTTTTACCACCCACCGACCTGACGTCTGAAACAACCAACAGCTGATCATTGGGGATTTTATTCACCTCAACAGTTATTGACAGTTAACTCCTCATTGAGCAAACACATTAATACCAATTGCTCCCTGGGTGCCCCAACATGTCACCTTTACTTTATTTCCTGAGTAAAAATTTTCATCTTCACTTTTGCTTTTTTACTCAAGGAGTCTGACATTGTCTGCACATCTACTAAATAAAGCCTGGACAGGTTGTGAGAGACGGTGATTTTATCACAGCTACTGTAAGAGCTTTACCTACAAATAAATGCTTATTGAGATTAATCTTCAGTTAGCAGTTCAATTAATTTCAAATAAATATTAGTATAATCAAATCTAATGGAATTGATGAGGAATATGAACCATTACATGAAATCAGATCCGGCACAATCAATCTTGCTACTCACCTGTAATATTTGGATCGATTTTCAGTAATTCTGTTATTCTGATGGCGTACAGGCTCACTAATATGGCTTGATTTATAAATGTGAAATCCTCCTTTAATGTGCTGTAAACAGGGTTTTCCTGGCTCAACATGAGGTGGACGTGATGCTATCCTGATGCACACACGCATGTGTACTGTGGCTCAACAACACACTTTACACGCATATTTTATTAAAGACAAATATAAACTTTTTTATTTTATAAAACATTCTGACGAATTAATTCAGACCCACAGGACTGACCATCTAGCTGTTTCCGCTGGAGTTTTCTTTATCATATATGGGGCTCGATGTCGTCGCAATGTCCTTGCTGCTAGTGCCTTCATAAAAAGTTTGCATTCCTTCTTCTATGCACAGCTTTTAGTTTGGCAATTACAAGCTGCACGGCAAATACATTAATACATCACCCCATTGTGACTACATGCAGTCCTGTCTCAATTTTCCACACGTATATTGTTTTGTTCACTGTTAGTTACTAGGTTACTCAATACCAGCGTCATTCACTCAAACAACTTCATGGAAACGCACCTCATTCACATTTCTTTGTTTTTCTTTATTTGTGAATTTTAAAAAGATTTGCATCACGTTTGGATTGAACCCAGCTAATGAAACAGCGCCACCACAGTGGCATAAGGAAGTAACTGCACTTACACATGATGATCCACTGAGGGCAAAGATTGTTGGTGTGAAGACACATGACAGAGAAACCTGTCAATGCAGTCTATGGAAGAAAAACCCTTTTAAAATACAGTAATATGATTATTTTTATTATATTTCAGCCTTAATTCCCCTCAGCATCTTAATCCGATCTGTACGTTGCTCTTGTTTCAAGGACATTTAGATGTTTTAACACGAGTACAAAGAATATGATTTCCAGTTTTTGAGAATGAAAGTAAAACGACTGTGAGTGTTATGTTGCAATAGTGGCGTAATGTCCTGTAAATGCAGAGATTACAGTACAGTCTACAGTAATGAGATATTCTGCTGAAAGTGTTTAGATGATTGTAGTTTGATGGATGTCAGTAATAGGGCAGCTGTGTTGTGTTAATAACATGTTAATGAATAAACAGTAATCCATCACGGTCACATTATGCACCATACTTAAACGCTCCTGCTGATATGACACAGTAAATGAGACGTGGAGACCCGTCTGAAAGTGTAACAGCGAGACACATTTACACAGCAGCGTCTGGTTTGAGTACACTGTCATAAATAATTGATGCTTTTTAATCAATATCTGGACACAATGGAGCCAGCAGAATGCTGTGTGGGATTTTACTAGTGTGTTAGCTTTTTAGTAAACATCTTTCAAATCTGTCCAGTATTTTTATTCCAGCATTAACATCTTCCCTCTCGCTCATAAAAAATAGTAATGAATAAACATGCATATAATTGCAGCATTAAGATCAAACCATTGACCATTCTGGACGTGGTGATGACTGACAATGTCCTGTAAATCAGCATATAGTATATATTCTACTGCATCATCTTTTATGAAGGTTGAATTGATAGACTTTGAAGTTTGCTTACATGTGTGTATTTCCTGCAGTGCTCTGTGAGATGGGAATATAATCCTGATGTTTACCTCATCTCATTTGGATAATGTGTCATATAAATGCTAAGCTCAGGGAGTTACTGTTCGGTCTCCGCCGTATTCATCTTTCTTCTGTTTCCTGCTGCGTTTATGAACTTCTACACGACTTCAAACGTCATGCAAATGAAGAGCGGCAGAATATTACCACTGAAATCGTTTTTTATTCATTCTCCATCTCATCTTCACTTCCTGCATTTCACCAAAATACAAAGCCAGTATTGAATGAGGGTAAAAGGTGTGAACAATGATGTCATCTACCAGTAAGAGCTATCTAGGCATATAACCAGCCAAACCCTGAATTCTTGGATTCAAGTTTTTAACCAATGTCTCTGTAAAACCATTCAAACAGACCAGTTAACCAGCTGACACAGCTCAGATCTTCACCGTCACATCATCAAGACAATCACGGCAGACTGACATTGCCAACAAATGTTTATTAGTATTCCCAGAGCCGGCGCCAGACCATAACTAACAGGGGGGCACTCGGCTTCCAACAAGGGGGCATGCAATAGCAACAATAACTTGCAAAAACAAGACATTAAAACAACAAATACAGCAAGCACACACTCATACAACTAGTACAGACTGTCAGCTCATTTCCCGTATAAAGTGCAAAAGACCACAAACTATGCGCAAAACTATTGAACTTCGACCACGGCGTGATCGCAAGCTGAGCTCCGCTGCGCTTGCGCTTGGCTCGACGCAACAACAAACCACCCTCGCGAGGCGCAAACCATTGAAATGAATGCCTTTCATAGTGCAGCGCACACCGCGTCCTAGCTTTAAAAAAGCCGCTTTACCATAATCACGTCGTAATGCTGTTAACGGTCTATAGCCACACTTCACATTTAAGCTTACGTAATTTAAAACAACGCTAACTTACCTTTAAAATAGCTGAAGACGGCGTGTAAGAACATTAAACTTCCTTAAAATAGTGTCCTGTAGATTTGTAAATTCCACCTCGACCTCTAATCTCTGAGTTTGAGCCAGTCTGTGTTTGCATGAAGATGAAGCAGGCGGTGCTGATTCGTTTTAAATGTTCTAATATCCATATTTTACACGATCCATAAAATGCCGCGAAAAAACACGTTGCTAGTATCAAGTCACAAATATGCTAAAGACGTAAGACGGGTGAGACGCGGCAATACATCCAATCAGAGAAAGTGGTCTATTTTAATTAAAGAAAACATATATCAACTATATTTTCCTCATTTGATTACATTACAAGTCATGAAACATTCAATGTTTAATTTATTTTAATTATTCTTGATATATATTAAAGTAATAAAAAACTTTGTAGGGGGGCACAACAACCTGTTTGGGGGGGCACTGCCCGCGAATGCCCCCCCTTGACGCCGGCCCTGAGTATTCCTCGTGTTTTATAATAAACTTAACTCAATATTATTCTACATTTACATCTTAAGTGCATTTATTTAACACACACTTTTATCCAAAGCAGCTTAGAAATGAGAGAGCATTAAACATTTAGTTTAAGGAGCTGACACTAAGTGTTTTGTACACAAAGCATTGTTAACAAGAATGGAGTTGAAGCTCAAGTGAAGTTATATTAGAAAGTGAGGTTATATAAAAAAATCTCCCAAAAATGATCCTTCATCACTCACTTCTCTCATGTCATCTCATGTGATTTCCTTCTTTTGTGGAGCAGAGAAATCTTGATGAATGTTGATGTTGTATTTCCATACAGCGACAGTGAATCTTCTGTTGCGATCCGCAGATGAGAGAAAGTCATGTGTGTTTATTACGACAACTTAAACAAACAAGACAAAATCCTATTTTAATATTTAACAGTTGTATAAATGTAAAAAGACATGACAAGTGTTTCTTTACAGGTCACAGGTACAAATCATTCACATCAGTCTTATTAATGAAATAAACCAATTATAAACTCTGTTCTTCAGATCCAATCAAATGATTGACACACTGTAGAAAACATTTTACAAACACAATGAATAAAAGCACACATTATACTGTCACCCACCTGCACGCGCACACACACACACAAAACGCACACCACACACACATACACAAAAGGCAAACCACACAAACGCACACATACATAAAACAACACCACATACCCACACAAAAATGCACACCACACATACACAAAACGCACACCACACACAAACGCACATATACACAAAATGCACACCACACCCAAACGCACATATACACAAAACTCACCACATACACATGCGAACACAGAAAGGACCTTTTCTCCTAGGATGTCATTATTGTGATGCTGCTTCTGTGCCATCCTTACAAAATGAGTCTAGAGTGACCTATTAGATATATGCACACACACACACACACACACACACACACACACACACACACAAAGACACAAACAACCTGGACAGACACACATGCCCACACACACACAAACACACACACACACACACACACTCACAGACAGACACGCGCACACAAAGAGAGACACACTCAAACATTGTACTTGATTCTTGTTCTTCTATTTTTAGTTGTTCTGAAGACACAAACACATTTTAAAGACACAAGGCACCTCCGGACGATAAACTAATTGAGCCAAAATGTCTATTTACAGCAAAATATACCAATCAGATACTATACTATACTATACTATACTATACTATACGCGCCATTCTAAAAAAAATGTAACACATTGTTTTCTATGAGTGTACGCACACCGGCGCCGACAGGTGGCGCCTGTCCGCGCCGCCCAGCTGTGACTCAGGAAGTTGTTCAAATCCCTGTCACGCCACAGAGCGCCACTCACATATTTTAACATTAAATAACAGCACATGTGTCCCACATCATTAATGATTAACATTGGCTGCTAACGTATATTTTACATTTTGAAGTAGACGCTATCTGACGAAGCTCACGCTATTTAATGTGCACTTCCGGTTTACAATACCTCCGAGTTCTCCTAGGCGCAACGCGGCGTTGCGCGGCCGATGTGCGATCCCCTTCTGTCTCTCTCTCACTGTCTCTCTCTGTCTCTCTCTTTCAGAATCTTGAGACAGGATGAGAGATAAATGAGCTTTTTTAGATGTTGTGTTCTTTTAGGTTGAGATCATTATTCACTGATTTATTCACTGTCTGATTTAGTGACAACTCTTTTTCTCTCTCTGTTCTTTCTTTTGCAGATGTGATCGAGTGTTCACAGAGGAAGGTAAGACATGCTGTTTATATTCAATTTATAATTATTGGCTCATTTATAGACATATGAGTCCAAGACTGTATCCAAGTATTCAAGTGTGTAAAACTTTAAAACCTAACCATATAAACACAATGATTCAACAATATTCTGAATATCGGTGGCTGATATTGAAACATAATGTTAAACGTTTAAAAAGCAAAAATGTAAAGGATCAGGTTATGGGCAGGACTGTGACTTAGCATTTTTACCTTTTTTAAATGTGGAAATTGCAGAAAATCACTTGGAGGCTCTGGTTTTGGGAGGGGGGTAAATAATAACTAATAACATTCCATTTTAAATGTTGCCTCCTAAGTATTTAAGTCATGCACACTTTTAACAATAAATTTATCCTCAGGTTAAAAAGTGTGAAAATGTTGATATTTAGTTAAAGGATGTTTTAAATAAGAGGATAAATCTGAAATGAAAGGGATTATACAGTGCCTTTGTGACTGTGACATGTGACATGTGACAAGCTTGATGATGTCTTAAAATATAGTTACAATAAAAACAACTCATACTGAGGAGTCATCACTTAATGTTATTAAGTGGTTTAAATATAATTACTTTTCAATTTCACAACTTAAAAATTATAACCAGCACATTTTACCTGCTATTTTTACCCAGCTTGTGTTGTCCCTTTTATTTATTTTAGTACGAAATGCCATATAATAATAACAATAATAAGAAGAATTTGTTACATTTATATAGCGCTTTTCTGCAGCACTTTACATATGAAAGGGGGATATAATGTCTTAAAAAGCAAACACATCCTTTTTTAAAAGTGTAAAGTGTAATCTGCTAAGAAAGTTAAGAACACAGCCTGAAGGATTTTCCATCATTTTATATTGGAAAAGCATAAAAAATGATTTTGTTTGTGTGTGTGTGTGTGTGTGTATTCCACTTGAGACATGAAGAAATTCTCCTGTTTTCTTAGCACTGGTTTGTTGCTCCGAGCTGTTAAATGTGAATTTTATTTAAATTTAAACTCTTTGCCTGTGGATTTTCACCACCAGAGATAACAGAAAGATTAACAAAACAAATAATTATTTTCCCAATCGAATATGGGCCAGAAAAGATAGATATTAATCAAGAAAGTATTTCTTATGGGAGAACGTCAACATTAAAGCGTGGCAAAGTTAAAAAATAATATTTCATCTGTACTTCACATCGCGAACAAAGCTAGTTCTGCCGGATGCAATGAAGGTAGCAACAAACCAGCAAGTGCTTTTTGCACATGTATGTGTAAACACAAGCTCTGTGTGCGGCCATCACGCCTGGCTGAACAGGAAGTCGGTATTGACTGCGAGGTCACAGAATGAATCAGGTCTAGGAAATTCCGGACCTAAGAGCTGCTTTGTGTTCCAGTCGTTTGACTCTCCACAGAAAATCAATCACCTCCAGGGAACAGCAAACTTTCTCCAACCACCATTTCAGATCCAGATCAGTGACCTATTTACAGCTCAACACCTGCTGGAAACAAAATGGTGCCGAAATTTCCAGAGAGCTCAGAGGGAATCCGTGTGTGTATGTGTGTGTGAGACTTTGGAAACGGAGCCAGGAAACACACTGGGGTGAGCTTGAAAGAGCTAAAAATGGGGGGAGTGAGAGAGAGATGTGAAAGAAGATGACAGGAAAAAGAAATGAGAAGGGTAGAGAGAGTGAGAATATGGTTTTAAAGAAAAAGGACATGAGAGAAGATGTGTGAGAAAAAAGGAAAGGAGACAAAATTAGAGGAGTGATATCAAAGGAGAGAAGAATAAAGTGGAGGTATCAGAGAAGAAGAGACATAGGCAAAAATAGAGAGGGGTAGAAATGATAGGAGTGAAGAGAGTGAGAAGAGGGAGAGGGGAGATAAGGAGAACAGAGGGGACATATTAGAGTAGAGATGTGAGTGATGTGAGTGGAGAATAAAATAGATGGAAGATCTTTGAGGAGAAATGTCAGAAAAGAGGAGTGATATCAGATGAGTGATGTCAGAAGAGAAGAGAAGAAAGATGTCAGGGGAGTGATGTCAGAGGAGAAGAGAAGAAAGGTGTCAGGGAAGTGATGTCAGAGGAGTGATGTCAGAAGAGAAGAAATATGTCAGAGGAGAAATGTCAGGGGATTGATGTCAGAGAAGAAATGTTAGAGGAGAAATGTCAGGGGAGTGATGTCAGAGGAGAAATGTCAGGGGAGTGATGTCAGGGGAGAGATGTAAGGGGAGTGATGTCAGAGAAGAGATGTCAGAGGAAAATTGTCAGGGGAGTGATGTCAGAGGGGTTTATGTCAGAAGAGTGATGTCAGAGAAGTGATGTAAGAGAAGAGATGTCAGAGGAGAAATGTCAGGGGAGTGATGTCAGAGGAGAGATGTCAGGGAGTGATGTCAGAGGTCTAGGAAATTCCGGAGAGATGTCAGGGAGTGATGTCAGAGGAGTAATGTCAGAGGAGAGAAGTCAGGGAGTGATGTCAGAGGAGTGATGTCAGGGGAGTGATGTCAGGGGAGTGATGTCAGGGGAGAGATGTCAGGGGAGTGATGTCAGGGGAGGGATGTCAGGGGAGGGATGTCAGGGGAGTGATGTCAGGGGAGTGATGTCAGGGGAGAGATGTCAGGGGAGAGATGTCAGGAGAGAGATGTCAGGGGAGTAATGTCAGGGGAGAGATGTCAGGGGAGTGATGTCAGAGGAGTGATGTCAGGGGAGTGATGTCAGGGGAGTGATGTCAGGGGAGTGATGTCAGGGGAGTGATGTCAGAGGAGAGATGTCAGGGGAGTGATGTCAGGGGAGTGATGTCAGAGGAGAGATGTAAGGGGAGTGATGTCAGAGAAGAGATGTCAGGAGAGAGATGTCAGGGGAGTGATGTCAGCGGAGTGATGTCAGGAGAGAGATGTCAGGGGAGTGATGTCAGGAGAGAGATGTCAGGGGAGAGATGTCAGGGGAGAGATGTCAGGGGAGAGATGTCAGGAGAGAGATGTCAGGGGAGTGATGTCAGGGGAGAGATGTCAGGGGAGAGATGTCAGGAGAGAGATGTCAGGGGAGAGATGTCAGGGGAGAGATGTCAGGAGAGAGATGTCAGGGGAGTGATGTCAGGGGAGTGATGTCAGGGGAGTGATGTCAGGGGAGTGATGTCAGAGGAGCGATGTCAGAGGAGCGATGTCAGAGGACAGATGTCAGGGGAGTGATGTCAGGAGAGAGATGTCAGGGGAGTGATGTCAGGGGAGTGATGTCAGAGGAGTGATGTCAGGGGAGTGATGTCAGGGGAGTGATGTCAGGGGAGTGATGTCAGGGGAGTGATGTCAGAGGAGTGATGTCAGAGGACAGATGTCAGGGGAGTGATGTCAGGGGAGTGATGTCAGGGGAGTGATGTCAGGGGAGTGATGTCAGGGGAGTGATGTCAGAGGAGAGATGTAAGGGGAGTGATGTCAGAGAAGAGATGTCAGAGGAAAATTGTCAGGGGAGTGATGTCAGAGGGGTTTATGTCAGAAGAGTGATGTCAGAGAAGTGATGTCAGAGAAGAGATGTCAGAGGAGAAATGTCAGGGGAGTGATGTCAGAGGAGAGATGTCAGGGAGTGATGTCAGAGGTCTAGGAAATTCCGGAGAGATGTCAGGGGAGAGATGTCAGGAGAGAGATGTCAGGGGAGAGATGTCAGGGGAGAGATGTCAGGAGAGAGATGTCAGGGGAGTGATGTCAGGGGAGTGATGTCAGGGGAGTGATGTCAGGGGAGTGATGTCAGGGGAGTGATGTCAGAGGAGCGATGTCAGAGGACAGATGTCAGGGGAGTGATGTCAGGGGAGTGATGTCAGGGGAGTGATGTCAGGGGAGTGATGTCAGGAGAGTGATGTCAGGGGAGTGATGTCAGGGGAGAGATGTCAGGGGAGTGATGTCAGGGGAGTGATGTCAGGGGAGTGATGTCAGGGGAGTGATGTCAGGGGAGTGATGTCAGGGGAGTGATGTCAGAGGAGTGATGTCAGAGGACAGATGTCAGGGGAGTGATGTCAGGGGAGAGATGTCAGGGGAGTGATGTCAGGGGAGTGATGTCAGGGGAGTGATGTCAGGGGAGTGATGTCAGGGGAGTGATGTCAGGGGAGTGATGTCAGGGGAGTGATGTCAGGGGAGTGATGTCAGAGGAGAGATGTAAGGGGAGTGATGTCAGAGAAGAGATGTCAGAGGAAAATTGTCAGGGGAGTGATGTCAGAGGGGTTTATGTCAGAAGAGTGATGTCAGAGAAGTGATGTCAGAGAAGAGATGTCAGAGGAGAAATGTCAGGGGAGTGATGTCAGAGGAGAGATGTCAGGGAGTGATGTCAGAGGTCTAGGAAATTCCGGAGAGATGTCAGGGAGTGATGTCAGAGGAGTAATGTCAGAGGAGAGATGTCAGGGAGTGATGTCAGAGGAGTGATGTCAGGGGAGTGATGTCAGGGGAGTGATGTCAGGGGAGTGATGTCAGGGGAGTGATGTCAGGGGAGAGATGTCAGGGGAGGGATGTCAGGGGAGGGATGTCAGGGGAGGGATGTCAGGGGAGGGATGTCAGAGGAGCGATGTCAGAGGACAGATGTCAGGGAGCGATGTCAGGGAGTGATGTCAGGGGAGTGATGTCAGGGGAGTGATGTCAGAGAAGTGATGTCAGAGAAGTAATGTCAGAGGAGTGATGTCAGAAGAGAAGAAATATGTCAGAGAAGAGATGTCAGGGGAGTGATGTCAGAGAAGAGATGTTAGAGGGGTGATATCAGAAGAGTGATGTCAGAGAAGTGATATCAGAGGAGTGATGTCAGAAGATAAGAGAAGAAAGATGTCAGAGGGGAGATGTCAGGGGAGTGATGTCAGAGGAGAGACCTTGAAACTTCTGCATATAAAGAATAATAAGAGCTCATGGGAGGAGAACAGATGGACATTTAAAGAAGGAGAAAAGGAAAAAAGTTAATGAAAGGAAAGACTGTCCTACATGATGCCAAGACTCTGCAGGGGACACACACAGACACACCCTTCCACACACAGACATACACTCTTATGCACACTGAATGCATAGAGTTGTATTGTTATGGAAGTTTGGTGAGAAGATGAGAAAGATGACATCACTGAAGTATATGAGATTTAAGGCTTTTCCGAGGGGCTTTTGTAGGATCAGACATGAGGTCTTCCTGTTGTTTCTTTAGTTTATGAAAGATGTGTATCCATTGGTTGAGGAGAAGGTTTACAGCATTACTGGAGTGCATATTTGGTTTACAGAAACTTCTGATATGACACTTTGAGGTGCACAATGTAAATTGCTACAGTAATTTAATTGTGTTTGGTGGATTTAATCAGACAGAGAAGACAGCAGAATACTTGTGTTTAACCTGCATACTGTGATGCTACTCTCCAAAAATATACCGCAGTTCACTTTTCACATCTTTAGACAAAGACAGATGGAGAGAGAGAGAGAAAGAGCGAGGAAGGGTTTGCTCTCCAGGGTCCAGGTCTGCTTCTTTGTCTCTATTTTTAGCAGCTGAGGAAACTTCTGGAAATGTGAACAGAAGCTGTTTTCTGCTCAGTTCATCTGATGTTGTAAGAGGATGAATGCATTTCTGCACACTTTCATTTTTGGTCTCTGGTAATTAATAAACACCTGTCCAGTGATTTGGTTATGTCATCACTGTAGTTGCGGATTATTGGGCATGAAAGATCACACATAGAAAATCCTGTATTAAATTTGCTGTAGTGTTCTCTATGTGTGCTCTGTGTGCTGTAGTGTTCTCAGTGTGTGGTGTAATGTTCTCTGTGTGTGGTGTAGTGTGCTGTAGTGTGCTCAGTGTGTGCTGTAGTGTGCTCAGTGTGTGGCATAGTGTGCTCTGTGTACTGTAGTGTACTCTGTGTGTGATGTAGTGTGCTCTGTGTGTGCTGTAGTGTGCCTTGTGTGTGCTGTGGTGTGCTCAGTGTGTGGTGTAGTGTTCCCTGTGTGTGATGTAGTGTGCTCTGTCTGCGGCGTAGTGTGCTCAGTGTGCTGTAGTGTGCTCAGTTTGTGTTGTAGTGTGCTCTGTGTGCTGTTGTGTACTCATTGTGCTGTAATACTCTGTGTGCCGAGTGTGCTGTAGTGTTCTTTGTGTGCTGCAGTGTACTCAGTGTGTGGCGTAGTGTGCTCTGTGTGTGTTGTAGTGTGCTGTAGTGTGCTCAGTGTGTGGCGTAGTGTGCTTTGTGTGTGCTGCTGTGTGTGCTGTAGTGTGCTCTGTGTGCTGTAGTGTGCTCAGTGTGTGGCGTAGTGTGCTCTGTGTGTGCTGTAGTGTGCTCAGCTTGTGGCGTAGTGTGCTCTGTGTGTGCTGTAGAGAGCTCAGTGTGGCGTAGTATGCTCCTGTGTGTGTTGTAGTATGCTCTGTGTGTTGTAGTGTGCTTTGTGAGCTGTGTTGTGTCCTGTGTGTGCTGTAGTGTACTCAGTGTGTGGTGCATTGTGCTCTGTGTGTGCTGTAGTGTGCTCTGTGTGCTGTAGTTTGCTCAGTGTGTGACATAGTGTGCTCTGTGTGTGCTGTAGTGTGCTCAGCGTGTGGAGTAGTGTGCTCTGTGTGTGCTGTAGTGTGCTCTGTGTGTGCTCTGTGTGTGCTGTAGTGTGCTCTGTGTGTGCTGTAGTGTGCTCTGTGTGTGCTGTAGTGTGCTCAGTGTGTGCTGTAGTGTTCTCTGCGTGTGCTGTAGTGTTCTCTGCGTGTGCTGTAGTGTGCTCTGTGTGTGCTGTAGTGTGCTCAGCGTGTGGAGTAGTGTGCTCTGTGTGTGCTGTAGTGTGCTCTGTGTGTGCTGTAGTGTGTGCTGTAGTGTTCTCTGCGTGTGCTGTAGTGTGCTCTGTGTGTGCTGTAGTGTGCTCACCGTGTGCTGTAGTGTGCTCTGTGTGTGCTGTAGTGTGCTCTGTGTGTGCTGTAGTGTGCTCAGTGTATGCTGTAGTGTGCTCAGTGTGTGCTGTAGTGTGCTCAGTGTGCTGCAGTGTGCTCAGTTTGTGTTGTAGTGTGCTCTGTGTGCTGTAGTGTGCTCAGTTTGTGTTGTAGTGTGCTCTGTGTGAACTGTAGTGTGCTCACCGTGTGGAGTAGTGTGCTCTGTGTGTGCTGTAGTGTGCTCACCGTGTGGAGTAGTGTGCTCAGTGTGTGCTGTAGTGTTCTCTGCGTGTGCTGTAGTGTGCTCTGTGTGTGTTGTAGTGTGCTCAGTGTGATGTAGTGTGCTCAGTTTGTGTTGTAGTGTGCTCTGTGTGAACTGTAGTGTGCTCACCGTGTGGAGTAGTGTGCTCTGTGTGTGCTGTAGTGTGCTCACCGTGTGGAGTAGTGTGCTCAGTGTGTGCTGTAGTGTTCTCTGCGTGTGCTGTAGTGTGCTCTGTGTGTGTTGTAGTGTGCTCAGTGTGATGTAGTGTGCTCAGTTTGTGTTGTAGTGTGCTCTGTGTGCTGAGCTCTGTGAGCTCCCTCCCAGCTGATGGATGAGAGACAGACAGAAACATATTTTACTCATTTACATTTACTGATTCCTCATTTCTTTCATAATTACTGTACATTTAAAATCTCTTTACTGCAGTAATGTAACTCTGACTACTGAGGATTTTTTGCCAATTTTTTCTGGATGTAATTGATATGGTTTGGCTTTAATGAGGTAGAGATAGGCAGTAATTGCGAACTGAAAACTGAAGTTGGTGTGATTTGTAAAGGAGAGAGAGAGATATATGCTGAAAGAATAGGAGTCAGATGAACTCACTGTGTTTTAGGGAAAGGGGTGCTCACTACAGTACTCTACTGTGTAAAGAGGACAAGTCCAAAACATTTATTATTCTTTGTTTTTGAATTGTTTTTATCTGTCATGGCGATTTCTGGAGCATCTCCTCTTAAAGATATATGGTTACAGTTTAATTCGATGGTCCACATTTTACTAGTAAGTAACTTTGAACTACTTGTCAACTAACTCTCATTAGTTAACTCTTAGGAGTAGGGTTAAAGTTGGGGCTATTAGAATAAATTGATAAGCAGTTGCAAAGTTACTTACAGGCAGTTAAATGTCTGTTGAAGGATCAATATAAATAGATTTAGTAGATATAAAACAGACAAGATGTTACAAAGTTTCTTATAGTTATTAAACTGGCTAATGTGTACTATTGAAGTAATGTGTTGTTTTATACAAAAGGAGAATGAGTCTGGAAAGAAATGGTTGTTATTAAGAGTGTACCTGTGCTGATTATTTTAGCAGTGTGCCTACGGTTTCACGCTTTTACATGCTTTTACTGGTTTGGACAGTTCACTATATAGTTTAGTGTAAAATGACAGAGATAGGGTCAAGCCGCTGTGATACGCTGGCATAGTGAAAGGCTTTGGTCTACCAGCTACAAGTTTATAGATCATAGGTCATTTAACGCCGCTCCTCGTGACAGGAGATAACGTTTTTGATTAAAGGTTATAAGGGCACATAAGTTCAAACAAATTATAATGAACTGAACAGATACTGTAAATCATTTATAATAAACACTACAATATTCCATAAAAAACAAGAATTGTGCATTTTGATTTCATGACGACTTTAATCTGTTTCAAGACAGCGAACACATGTTCTGAAAAATGTATTGTTGGAGTGTAGTATCATTTGTTTCGGATAAAAGCATCTGTCATGTGCCGATTTTTAAAATGACTCTGAAGGACTGTCAGGAAAGACGACAGAAAGCTCTGAGCTCTCACAGACCGAATTTAAATGTCTTCTTAATTAAAGATCTTTTTCTAAATTCATCAGTTAATGAATCTCGTTTGTGCAAAATGACACCAATCTTTAATTATTTGAGAAGTCAGGAGGATAAATGACAAGACAAGCGCACGTGCGTGCAGATGGAAGCTGCTGTACTCCCACAGATGTGTCCAGAAGAATTCAGGCACCACGTAGTTTCATGGGATTTAGACACCAATTCTTAAGAGAAGTGAATGTGTCGTGTGTCATCAAGTGTGTTTTCTGTCCCCTGAAGAAACTCCTGCAGCGTTCGGCCATTATTCATGCTGATGTTTAAAGTGCAGAAAGTGTGAACCACCATAACACCTCTGTAAACCTGCTTAGTACCATCACGCACACTTTCACACACATTTAGGGCAAACTCACACTGTACTGAACCGTACCAACCTCCCCGCTGGTCAGCACTCACACTACACTTGAGTATGCTTGCGTCATTATGATGCGATTGTTATGAAGAAGATCAGAAGATATGTCTGCTCCCTCTTTATCAACACAATGGAGTTTAAAGTAATTATAGGTTTTTGGTTTATTTGGTGTGTTTGACTTCATGCAGCGCTGCACAGACCGAATGGTGATGTAGCGCTTCATGAACAGAGTGCTCCAAACGTCATTTAAATCTTTCTCACGGTTATTTAAAAGGGTCATATGACGTTGCAAAAGATAACATTATTTAGAGTATTTGGTGTAATTCAATATGTTTACGTGGTTTAAGGTAAGGTTACACTCTTACTTACCTGCACACACACACTTTCCATTCCACCATTTAGGCATTAAGAGGCATTGAAACGAGGCACCAACATATTTGTTTGGCGCGCCATGTGAATCTATGTGCATCACGTGTCATGTCAAAGTGCGTGCCTGCTGCAGACGCTTCAAAGGGGTTTATGATAAAAGAGATGCTCACGTTTGCCAGATACTTGTTTAATCTCATGTGTAATCAGAGTTTAGTGTTAAGTTAGTGTCTTAAGAGTATTTCATCTCTTTTATCATAAACCCTTTCAACACGACTGCAGCAGGCACTTATTTTGACATGACGCATGATGCACAGGGTTCACCTGACAAGCAACACACATGACACGAAAACATATTTTGAATTCGTGCCCCTCAGAAGAGAAGTCACCAGCCGCCACGGTCTGATCCTGATCTCCATACTTCTGTTCATCTATCTGGGGTCAGTTAAAATAATGCAGTCTGTCTAACCTGTAGTCTATAACTTTCTATAACGATGCTAAAGTGTAAAGCATTTAGTGTATGCGAGTCCTTCAGTAAACTGAACTAAAACTTTAATTAAGCTCAGTCATTTTCACCCTGGTTAACTCCTCTCACATCACCAAGAAGTGTTAATTAAACTAAAAAACCTTCACATTTAGTCTGTACTAGAATAAAATCTTGACGTTCATTGCATAAGAAATGGGACCGAATGCCATTTACCTCAGTAAATAACCAGAGCGGCTGAAACTAAAGTGCCCGCACAATATCAGAAGCTTTCTTTAATTGAAAGAGTATTTGTGGCTGCAGATGTTTGCCCGTAGTGCCACGCTGACAGGAGAAATAGCGAGCGTCTGCAGTGATTTAATCAGCATGTTGAGGTTCTTTAGTGCCTCATGAGAGCTTGAATTATGATTGTATTAACATAATCTGCTGTGTAAATGAGAAGGAGTCAGTCATTAAGAGTTTGTTTCTCACTGATCAGACACACTAATTCCTTGTACGATGAGAATGCTTACATCCTAATGAGAAATGAGAGCGTGAGAGCACACACACTTAAACAGGTGCACAAAGACCTCTCATCACAGACTACATAAAGAGATTCAACTCCAATTAATCAACATACAAAAAATAAACATAAAATTAAATAATGTGACCTCGTAAAAATCTCCAAACAAACACTCATTTACCTGCTATACTTCAACTGTTTACCTCTTATGGTGCGTACACACCAAACACGAAATCAATGATGTTGCAAGTAGATTACATACAAAATTAATGTAAAGATGCAAATAGACGTGAACTCGTGCAGCCGAGGCGAATTACGTGAATTCGCCTCAAACATGTCTTCGCATGACACGAAACTAATCCTCTGAGTAATATAGAGCGACGAATGGCATGCTTCGCATTTGGTATGCACGCAACATAACACATCATCTACCAAGTATTTAGTGCTCAGAGATTATGTGCTTTTATACAGTAGCTCATGAGATGAGATGATGAGATGAGATGAGATGATGCGATGAGGTGAGATGATGAGATGATTAGGTGATGAGATTGGGTGAGATTATGAGATGATTAGGTGATGAGATGGGGTGAGATGATGAGGTGAGATTATGAGATGATTAGGTGATGAGATGGTGTGAGATGATGAGGTGAGGTGAGATGATGAGATGAAGTGAGATGATGAGATGAGGTGAGATGATGAGATGAGGTGAGATGATGAGATGAGATGATGAGTTTAGATGAGATGATGAGTTGAGGTGAGATGATGAGATGAGGTGAGATGATGAGTTTAGGTGAGATGATGAGATGAGGTGAGATGATGAGTTGAGGTGAGATGATGAGATGAAGTGAGATTATGAGATGATTATGTGATGAGATGGGGTGAGATGATGAGGTGAGATTATGAGATGATTAGGTGATGAGATGGGGTGAGATGATGAGGTGAGGTGAGATGATGAGATGAGGTGAGATGATGAGATGAGGTGAGATGATGAGTTTAGGTGAGATGATGAGATGAGGTGAGATGATGAGTTTAGGTGAGATGATGAGATGAGGTGAGATGATGAGTTTAGGTGAGATGATGAGTTGAGGTGAGATGATGAGATGAGGTGAGATGATGAGTTTAGGTGAGATGATGAGTTTAGGTGAGATGATGAGTTTAGGTGAGATGATGAGATGAAGTGAGGTTATGAAATGATTAGGTGATGAGATGGGGTGAAATGATGAGGTGAGGTGAGATGATGAGATGAGGTGAGATGATGAGTTGAGGTAAGATGATGAGATGAGGTGAGATGATGAGGTGATATGAGATGAGATGATAAGATGAGGTCAGATGATGGATCTAGGTGAGATGATGAGATGGGGTGAGATGATGAGATTAGGTGAGATGATGAGTTTAGGTGAGATGAGGTGAGGTGAGATGATGAGATGGGGTGAAATGATGAGTTTAGGTGAGATGATGAGTTTAGGTGAGATGATGAGTTGAGGTGAGATGATGAGATGAGATGATGAGTTTAGGTGAGATGATGAGATGAGGTGAGGTTATGAGATGATTAGGTGATGAGATGGGGTGAGATGATGAGGTGAGGTGAGGTGAGGTGAGGTGAGATGATGAGATGAGGTGAGATGAGGTGAGATGATGAGATGAGGTGAGATGATGAGTTGAGGTGAGATGATGAGATGAGGTGAGATGATGAGGTGAGATGAGATGATAAGATGAGGTCAGATGATGGATCTAGGTGAGATGATGAGATGGGGTGAGATGATGAGATTAGGTGAGATGATGAGTTTAGGTGAGATGAGGTGAGGTGAGATGATGAGATGAGGTGAGATGATGAGTTTAGGTGAGATGATGAGATGAGGTGAGATGATGAGATGAAGTGAGGTTATGAGATGATTAGGTTATGAGATGGGGTGAAATGATGAGGTGAGATGATGAGTTGAGGTAAGATGATGAGATGAGGTGAGATGATGAGGTGAGATGAGATGATAAGATGAGGTCAGATGATGGATCTAGGTGAGATGATGAGATGGGGTGAGATGATGAGATTAGGTGAGATGATGAGTTTAGGTGAGATGAGGTGAGATGATAAGATGAGGTCAGATGATGGATCTAGGTGAGATGATGAGATGGGGTGAGATGATGAGTTGAGGTGAGATGATGAGTTGAGGTGAGATGATGAGATGAGGTGAGATGATGAGATGAGGTGAGATGATGAGTTTAGGTGAGATGATGTGAGATGATGAGTTTAGGTGAGATGATGAGATGAGGTGAGATGATGAGATGAGGTGAGATGATGAGGTGAGATGATGAGTTTAGGTGAGATGATGAGATGAGGTGAGATGATGAGATGAGGTGAGATGATGAGATGAGGTGAGATGATGAGGTGAGATGATAAGATGAGGTGAGATGATGGATTTAGGTGAGATGATGAGATGGGTTGAGATGATGAGATGAGGTGAGATGATGAGTTTAGGTGAGATGAGGAGAGGTGAGATGATGAGTTTAGGTGAGATGATGAGATGAGGTGATGAGATGGGGTGAGATGATGAGGTGAGGTGAGATGATGAGGTGAGGTGAGATGATGAGATGAGGTGAGATGATGAGTTTAGGTGAGTTGATGAGATGAGGTGAGATGATGAGTTTAGGTGAGATGATGAGTTGAGGTGAGATGATGAGATGAGGTGAGATGATGAGTTTAGGTGAGATGATGAGTTTAGGTGAGATGATGAGTTTAGGTGAGATGATGAGGTGAGATGAGATGATAAGATGAGGTGAGATGATAAGATGAGGTCAGATGATGGATCTAGGTGAGATGATGAGATGGGGTGAGATGATGAGATTAGGTGAGATGATGAGTTTAGGTGAGATGATGAGAGGTGAGATGATGAGATGGGGTGAGATGATGAGTTTAGGTGAGATGATGAGTTGAGGTGAGATGATGAGATGAGGTGAGATGATGAGATGAGGTGAGATGATGAGTTTAGGTGAGATGATGTGAGATGATGAGTTTAGGTGAGATGATGAGATGAGGTGAGATGATGAGATGAGGTGAGATGATGAGTTTAGGTGAGATGATGAGATGAGGTGAGATGATGAGATGAGGTGAGATGATGAGATGGGGTGAGATGATGAGGTGAGATGATGAGATGAGGTGAGATGATGAGGTGAGATGATAAGATGAGGTGAGATGATGGATTTAGGTGAGATGATGAGATGGGTTGAGATGATGAGATGAGGTGAGATGATGAGTTTAGGTGAGATGAGGAGAGGTGAGATGATGAGTTTAGGTGAGATGATGAGATGAGGTGATGAGATGGGGTGAGATGATGAGGTGAGGTGAGATGATGAGGTGAGGTGAGATGATGAGATGAGGTGAGATGATGAGATGATTAGGTGATGAGATGGGGTTAGATTATGAGGTCAGATTATGAGATGATTAGGTGATGAGATGGTGTGAGATGATGAGGTGAGGTGATGAGATGAAGTGAGATGATGAGATGAAGTGAGATGATGAGATGAGGTGAGATGATGAGATGAGGTGAGATGATGAGATGAGGTGAGATGATGAGATGATTAGGTGATGAGATTGGGTGAGATTATGAGATGATTAGGTGATGAGATGGTGTGAGATGATGAGGTGAGGTGAGATGATGAGGTGAGATGAGATGATAAGATGAGGTCAGATGATGGAATAAGGTGAGATGATGAGATGGGGTGAGATGATGAGATGAGGTGAGATGATGAGTTTAGGTGAGATGAGGTGAGATGATGAGATGAGGTGAGATGATAAGTTTACGTGAGATGATGAGTATAGGTGAGATGATAAGATGAGGTCAGATGATGGATTTAGGTGAGATGGGGTGAGATGATGAGGTGAGATAATGAGATGATTGGGTGAGGTGAGATGATAAGTTTACGTGAGAAGATGAGTATAGGTGAGATGATAAAATGAGGTCAGACGAGATGAGACGAGAAGATGAGAAGAGGTGAGATTATGAGATGATTAGGTGATGATGAGGTAAAATGATGAGGACAGATGAGAAAATGAGATGATAAGGTGAGATGAGATGATGAGGTGGGTTCAGATGAGATGAGATGAGATGATTCAATTCAATTAAATTTTATTTATATAGCGCTTTTCACAATTGTTAATTGTTGCAAAGCAGCTTTACATGAATAGATATAGAGGAGAACACAGAAAATCAATAGATATTATAAAAAGAAGAATATAGCGACTAAGGTTAAACCATACAAGCAAGCGTATTAATAATGTCACGTATACAGTAAAGTGCTAAGTTAAGCCAAAGTTTGCTGACTCTCCCTGGGACGAAAAACCCCCTAGGAGAAAACCCGGTGGGAAAAACTCCTAGAAGGACAAAAACCCTTGGGAGAAATTAATATATATTTATATATATATAGATACTGT
Organism: Misgurnus anguillicaudatus; assembly: GCF_027580225.2. NCBI lineage: Eukaryota > Metazoa > Chordata > Actinopteri > Cypriniformes > Cobitidae > Misgurnus > Misgurnus anguillicaudatus. The sequence continues at coordinate 622,750 of NC_073357.2, read as the reverse complement.
AGGGATAGGAAGCGGGTAAGCGGATTAAACTGGTTCAGCCGGTGGTCGTTGGTCGCGTATTGGCTAGGCATCAGGTTGAAGGACAGCCAGTAGATCAGTGGTGCGATGACCTTCACAGCAACAGGAACTGGGTCTGTTGGTCTCATCGTCCTCGAGGCCAAGGACGAGACAGGGAGACAAAAACAGAGTTCTATTAGCGTAGGGGCCGTTCGCATGTAATGCAAGTGTCATACATTATTCTGGTTTAAAATCCGCTCGGTTCCAGACAGGCTACCTATTGCAGCATAAGTATATTACCCATATGAGGTATGTGAGTGCTTTGTTCTAGACAAACTAACTACTGCGGGAAATGTACATTTACTGGACATGTTATGTGAATGCTTTGTTAAAGAAGAATGTCTTAAGTTTAGATTTAAATTGATCGACTGTGTCTGATACTCGAACAATATTTGGTAAATCATTCCAGAGCTTAGGGGCTAAGTAGGAAAAGGATCTTCCACCTTTAGACACTTTTGATATTCTAGGGATAATTAAGTGACCAGAATTTTGTGAGCGCAGTTTACGTGGTGGATTGTATTCTGATAGTAGTTCTTTAATATACGAAGGCGCTAGGCCATTTAAAGCTTTGTAGGTGATTAGTAATATTTTAAATTGTATGCGATATTTAACTGGTAGCCAGTGTAAAGATGCCAGAATTGGACTAATGTGGTCATACTTTTTAGATCGAGTAAGCACTCTTGCGGCGGCGTTTGAACCAGCTGTAGCTTGTTTACCTGATTTGAATGGCATCCCCGAGTAACGAGTTACAATAGTCTATTGTAGAAGCTCAACGATGAGACAAGATGAGACGATGAGACGAGATGAGGAGATGAGATGATGAGGTGAAAACATGATGAGATGAGGAAATAAGAAGAAATGATGTGATGAGATGGATGGAGTTCTCACTTGTGTTTCATTAAAGTACTCTATTAAGATGTTTTTGTTTTTTAAAATTGTTTTTGAAAAATAGAAATAGATCCAAATTTTTTACAACATTATATGATTGTGTTACTAAGATAAATTGGTTTGGGATAAGACATTTCTACCATTGAGCTATACTTTAGTATATGCTGGAGTAAAGTAGTGATTGTTTTACAAACGTGCAGATCTGTAACTCAAATTAAAGATAGTTTATTGTTCATGAGTAAAATTTAAATGGGATATTTGAGGTAGTTAAAGAAAAGCTATTGGATGTTAAACCTGCACTGTAACAATGAGAATGATTGAATTTGCTCTTTGCTGTGGTGTGGAGCGTGCTTTATAAATGTCAGAAGAAGGCTGAATAACTTTAATTTAGTGTTTATAAATGTGTACACTGCTGCCTGTACTAAAGCAGGTAATACATTTTGTCTTGCTAAACAAGACGACAGTCTGTCAGAGGAAATTTTAATTGCACAGAAAATGATGAATGGATGTAAATTGCGGAGAGCTTCACGCTGTATCACCACGAGCAATGATTCAGTTCAGTGCTGAATGAGATGTGTGTGATATACTGAAGCTCTTACAGTAAACAACAATAACACAACACACACACGCTCCAATTAAATGACTCCGCCAACATCATAAAGGATATTTTATAGCTTAAATACCATTTATATTTATATCTCAAAGAGAAGAAAAAACACACAAATGAGGTTATTAAGGGTTTGCTTTCCTATTGAAAAAGATTTATTAATGTCTTACTGCATGTTAAAGGCGCTCTAAGCGAATTAACGCGTTTTAGACCATAAAACATTTTTTGTTACATACAGCAAACATCTCCTCACTATCTGCTTGCTACCTGTCCGCTGATCAAACTGTAAAAAAATGCGATCTCTGTAGACAGCTCAGGCTCGACAAACAGCAATATCAACATAGTGGCCAAACCTAGCACAACAAAACATAACAAAGTGTTCCAGCCAATAAACGACAAGAAGGATTTGGGGGTGGGGGTCGGGCGCGTTCATGAAAGCACGGACGGGAGGGGGAGGCGTTAGCTACGCTCCGTTTGTTTGAAAACAGTTCAAACATCAACAGGAAGTGACGTCGCACATTATTCGCTTAGAGAGCCTTAAACTAGTGATGGTCATCCCAGATCTTTTTAAGGATTTGGTTTATTCTGAGTCACTCACTAATATGATCCGGGTTGTGCGAGTCACTTGAGTCAATTGGTCAAAATCTCCCAATTCCAATTGCTAAGTCATACTAATGCCAACCAAGCAACTCAGATCACACATGCAGCTATGAGTCTACGACTCCTCTGCTAGCAAAAAAGGGCTCATGTAATCTGAGGAACTTGTAAAAAGAACATGCATGTCCGTGGTAACATTATCAAAAACATAATTGTAAAAGTTCGGTGTGTTTAGTTTCATTTAATAACGACAAATATATCAACACCACATTTAGAAAATGTCAGGCTTTGTTGACTTGGAAGTAAGAGGAACGTGTCCTGTTTCAGATTGACTTAAAAGATCCACGATAGGGTTCGGTTAATGCAACCCGCTCCTGCTCGCGACACTCTGAATGACTCTGAGTCAACAAGAGGAGTCGTATACGTCAGTCGGTGGCGGATCTTTCCAGCAGCACTGCTGCAGCAGTCCTCGTATTTAAATTTTTTAAACTTTTGCAGCTTCTACCCAAAACATTGTGCAAGTCAAATATTGCAACAGATTAGCCTACATGAGTCAGTGGGTAAATAACATGAGCAAGGCTCGTTTCTCCTAGTCCAGGATTCAAGCTCTATGAGTTGAGTCATTCTCTGTGTGAATCCCCGAGCCGCCGACCAACTCAATGTCGCGCGCACGCATCCCTTTGTACTCGGACTCAGAGCTGCAGGAAATGACGATCCGGAATAGCAGCTTTTGGCTCACTCGGTACCCCCAGTCATAAATTAACTCGTTGTTGCAAGTTATAGAACCTATGGCAGTTTATGTAGAGTTATGTGTTGTAATTATGTTGTAAACATTTGAACAGGTTTGTGTTTGATACAATTTCTCATTTTTAATGCAAAATCTGAGAGGACTTAACTGACTCGGGTTAATGGTCACTAAGGACTCATGGTTCTCGAGTCACTTTAGGGATCGGGTTAATTGATCTGAGTTTCAAGTTACTCGCTCATCACTAATGTTAACAATTTGTCTCATTTGTGTCAAAAGTATTTCATGAAAACACTTCAGTGAAACCAAACATGTTCTATTTTCTTGAAATAATTTTTAGCACTGTTTTTTAATGAAATGTCTAATACGTAAAACCATATACACTTTTACAAATTAATATGTCAAATATAGCTGCAAAGCAGCGATGCCGGGGTCAAGCTAAAAAGGGCACAGAATGAAGTATCGGTGATGACCGTCATGATTTAAGATTTAAGAAGTTTTCAGTAGATTAAGGCAAAAAATAGCCATTTTTCAAATCTTGAGTGCTGTGTAGAAACAATGGGTTTTGACTCAGGTCATGTTTGTGATGACACTCACCAAATTTAATATACATATGATTAAGCAATGTTGAGATATAGCCTCAAATGACTTGACCACTAGGGGGCACTGCACTAAAACAATAGATGGTGCCTCAGGTCATGATTGTGATGACACCCACCAAATTTGATATACATACAATTAAGTAATGTTGAGATATAGCCTCAAATGACTTGACCACTAGGTGATATTTTTATGGTTTTTCCACTTTTCTTGAGGCCTGTAGAATGTAAAGCGTGTCGTTTTGTCAGGCATAATTTGCAGGTGGGACACTACTTTCTGCCAAAGCTGATTGTGTCCCAACCACTTATTTGAAAGAAATTTGAAAACAATTCTTGCGGTAGGTGTGTATTAGAGTCCATTATCATCTAAAATGCATGGGAAACACAGGATGCGGCACTTTCTTCTGCTTTTCAAAGCATGCACATTTTGCCTTTGTTACAGGTCCGACTCACTGTGAACACGAGGAGTTTTGTTTTAGATGCATCTATATTTGAGTGCGCTTGCCACGCGTCTACCTTTAAACATTAAAAAAACAGCCTCTTAAAGGAAAAGGATCTACAAGGCATTATTCTTTTAAATCTAATTGATAGATGTAACAAACACTGAGCCTTTATTTACACTCTTTTGCACTCTGTGAATCGTCATTATGATGCAAGCACAATAAATCTGTGAACCAATGAACAAGTGTCATTTTTAGTTATTGGAATAAACTGTTTTTAAATGTAATGGACAGCAATTGACTGATGGCATAAAAGTCGGAGTAGAGTATCCAACGGACGGACCTGAAGCGCATATTCCCACCCACTTTGATAAACATTCCCAACAAGTTATTATCTAAACTATTTATTAAACTATTATTTTCATTGATTTGACCCCACCACTTTTTTAAAACAAAGTTATGCCAATGTTTGTAATTGATCTCTGTATGCTGTTCTGACATGAATAACTCAGTTAATTCATTAGGAGAATGTTAACACACCCACCAACATGACAAAATGTTACAAACAAGATCAAAGATTTTGTGATGGATCACCATGGCAACAATAAAAGACAGCAGATTGACATCTCATCTATCAGATCTTGTTTAAGATTTTTGCTGTATTGTGCTGTACTGTATGATATGAGTCACAACATCAGTGCGAAATGAAGTTTGTTTTGGCATCTCTGCTAAAAGAGCACCTAAAGACTCATTCGGATAAGAGGCCGTATGTGTGTTCTGTTTGTGGGAAGAGTTTTCTATCGCTCGAAAATGTTAATCAGCATCAGAGGAGGCATACAGATGTGAAAAACCATGTGTGCTCTGTGTGTGATAAAGTTTTTTTAAAGAAAAACCTAAAAGTGCTCACATTGTGGAAAGAAAAGTGACTGTATATCTTACAGACATAAGCACTGTTCACAAAGAGTGAGCAAAGATGCAACTTTAGTCTTCAGGTCCAAGCACATGGTTACCCCTTTCCCACTGGGACCCACTGGGGAGCTGGACCGAAAGCTGAATGTACTACAGTACAGTATGTCACCAGTGTCCAGAATCACACAGGGTTATATTAAATTGCTGTGTATTATATTGTATTACCTAACCTGGTTAAAGCTGGTCTAAAGGATTTAAAGGGGTTTTGTACATTTTGCAGCGGTTTAGGCTTGAAAACAAGATGGCTGACCAACAGCAGCTCAACCAGACGGTAGACCAGCAAACAACCATTAGCTGTGGGTGGAAAAACATTGGGTACAACATTTAGCAAAAAAGTATCTAATGTGAGAAAAATGTTAGCAATTTCTGTGAAAAATTACAAATAATATACATTTGAAGCTGTGCTCTTGTAGCTCAACTAGCATTGTGTTAGCAGCTCAAAGGCCATGGGTTCGATTCCCAGGAACACACATATACTGATACTTATACTGGTACTTTAAGATCTAGCTGCAGCTGTTGATACTCGATTCTCACTCAATTCTTTGATCATAACTTGAGCATTGTGTTGGTATTAAGGGCATAGCCCTTAAATGATTTCAGTCATATCTGTCTCATAGGATTTTTTCTGTTCACCTTGGTGAATTTAGTTCCTCTTACTTGTGGTGTCCCACAAGGGTCCATACTGGGCCCATTTTTATTTTCGCTATATATGCTACCGGTAGAAACCATTAAAAAAAACACAACATCCAATTTCACCGCTATGTGGATGATGTACAGATCTATCTGCCTGTAAAAACAAACAATAAATCCTCAGTTCAGCCAACGTTAAACTGTTTGAGGGATCTAAAGTACGGTTAGTCCAAAACGTTCTATGCCTCAATGAAAGTAAGAATGTGGTGGTTGTGTTTGATCATTTGCGTGACCTGATTGCTGGTGTTTATGTACTTGGTGACTTTAGTTCACATACTCATCCATTTACAAAGAACCTTGGGTGATTTCTGTTAGTGTTTTTAAATATGAGAAACAAATATGTTCTGTTGTAAAATCTAGTTTCTTTCAATTGAGATTGCTGGCCAAGGTGAAGGCTTACTTGCCACGCAAATAGTTTTACAAAGTAATCCATGCTTTTACAGCCTCTTGATTGGATTACTGCAATGCACTTTATGTAGGTTTGGATCACTCATCTCTTCACCATTTTAACCCGAACAAAGACATGGGAGCATATTACCCCAGTTTTGGCTTCGCTCCATTGGCTTCCAGTTTGGTTTAGAATTAAATTTAGAATTCAATTTTATTGATTGTGTTTAAGATTTTAGGGTAGGGCTACTTGTCTATACTCCTGCATTGAGGTCATCCAGTCGGATGCTTCCTGGTGTTCACAGTTTAGGCGCAAGAACAGAGGAAACCGAGCGTTGTCAGTGGCAGTGCCTAAATTATGGAGTGGTTTACTGTAAGTCAAATCGAATGAAAGTGTGTGCTAACTGCATGAATGTAATGTAATAATAATGGGCTAAAGATGGTGTGATAAACAGAAAAACAGCTCAGAATGGTTTCAGCCTTTAATGATACTGCACTGCCTGTTTCTAATTATACGTCTCTGATTGGTTAACCAAAATGTTGTACCGGGACCAGCAAAAATGTTGATCCAATATCTCATTCAGATCCAATCGGCTGAAAATATTAAATATATGAGATCAATAGATCAGCTGTCAGATGTGTTTATTAGGACTAATGAAGTCATATTTGCTGTTGTTATTTGGCAGCAGTTGTTTGTGGGGTGATGTTAAAGACATTATATGAGTGTTTATATGTGTGTGTGTGAGAGAGATGATCAAACATCAGAATCATGTCCTCCTGCAGATTTCTGCAGTTCTGGCACACTAACACATCAGGCCCTGGCGAGAACAGAGGAGCGTTAAAATTAGATTTAGATTCTCTCACCATCTCGCTCCAAATGTGTGATGAGCATTCATTTACAGCCTTTCACTGCTGTTATTCGCCAAGATCCTGCATCTTCTCACATATCTCTGTGTGTGTGTGTGTGCGTGTTTCTCACATCTTTACTCCCCTGATGCAACGGCAAAAAGATGATAAAAGAAAGTTGAGCTGAGAAGAGTTTATAAAACCTGTAAGTGTGTGTCTGTGGGTAAAGGTGTGGATTTTACATCTTTTACTTTTTCAGTCTGTCAGAACTGCGCTGAGGTTTAAAAGAAATGTTGCAAACATTTTTTTTAAATATTAATTGGAAACAAATGAACACATCTGTGTTTTTCTCACAAAACATCTGTAAAAATGAGAAAGTAAATCACTGATCTGTGTTTCAGTAAAAGCATGAATGATTTTTATTATCCTTACCTTGTTCTTTATGCCAAATGTTTTTTCTTCTTTTCTTATTCAAGCAAAAACCTTACAAAGGTTAGACTTATTAGATTTATTAGGTTGTAAGATTTTGCCTAAAACATGAATATGCAGATATAACTGTTAGTGGCTCATCTGTTCTCCAGCACTTCACATTTCTCAGATTCATTTTTAATAAAACACAGAAAAGCATTAAAGCATTCGCTACTACATTCAGATATAAGCCTTGCCTGTATGTACAGTACTATTGAATATTCATAACGACTTTTTCAATGTTAAGATCAGCACTGTCTTCATATGGAGTATACGCAGTAAAACGTTAATCAAAGCATCATATCTTTAAATGCAAGACCGTGACAACGGCCATCTCTGAATCTCTCTCCCTGTACGATAAATAGTCATAATTTAAGAGATACGACTATAGAAATCACCACAAATGTTTCACGATTTCACAACTTTTGTCTGGGAAAACAGAAAATTGAGTTTTGTGAACCTCGCTTTTAAATGCTTTCCAAAGTCAATGTTGACTGTAGCCGTTTAAAATATGGGCAGTTTAGGGTTGTGAAACTACACTTAAGATTTATTATTTTGTCTTTTAGGCTACAGTATATCATACATTTAGGATATAGGCTACTGAAGATGTACTAAAGGTAAATATATAGCTAGTGGTTCAGATCAGTTTTATCTGAACAAAAGCAGAATGCCGAAGTAGTCGGTTTGAGATTGATCATTATTTCTCCAGTTTATTAATGCAGAAACCACACAATTCATCTTCAGATTTTCACCTCTGAAACGTCCTTGTGCCAAATAATCAAATTCTTATTACCTGAAATGGTTTAAAAACCACTGGTAACATTTTGTACAATGGCACATGGCACTATGGCCAGGTCTATATTGTGTGTATCTGTCCTGTGGTGTACAGTATGCTGTTATTTGCACTGTGTGTCTTGTTGGACTTTTTGCAGTACGTAGCTCTGTGTTGTTTATGTGACTTTCTGTTGTTCTGTGTAACCCCATAGTCCTGGAATAACTTTGTTACATTGCACAGTGTATTGCATCAGCTATATGTGGTAGGAATGACAATAAACTTTCTTAAACCTGTGGTCAAAAACATTGGTTTGTGTGTGCACGGTGCGCGCGTGTGTGTGTGTGTGTGTGTGTGTGTGTGTGTGTGTGTGTGTGTGTGTGTGTGTGTGTGTGTGTGTGTGTGCGTGCGTGCGTGTGTGTGTAATAAATGACATTATGTTCCTGTGTAAAGCAATTAATGCTTAAATAGGACTTAAGTAAATGTAAGAGACTGTGCGCGCGTGTGTGTGTGTGTGTGTGCACGCTCTGGCTCTTTTTGTCTTTATCTCTTAGCAACATCTGTCACCCACTTACTGATGTCAGTTGTCTTGTTCAATAGTAGCAGTTAAACATCTGTGGGGTCAGCAGTCAAAATCTATTTAAAATCTCATTAAACCAAAAATCATTCACTAAATGCAGTTCTCTGTCTGATGTCAGGTCAGTTAATGCATTAACTAGGTTGATATCTACACTGTAAAAAATGCAGCATGAAGTTTAAACAACTTGGTTTTGCAAGAGAACTACTATTCCTACTAGTTTTTATAAGTTATGTCAACTCATCACAAGTCAAATCTTAAACACGTTAAAAACTTAAAGTTAAATAAAATATATGTTGATATGACAAAAATGCAGCATTTGTTTGCAGTGTAAGATGACATATAATAGAAATCCAAATATGGACAAAGCTACACACATTATACTGTATTATAACAACATAAGGAATATACTATACTGTATATACACACTGGACAGTCAATCAGGAACATCTGGACACAATTTGGGCAGGGAATACAATACAGGACAGGACTTTATCATGTGATGCCTAATACAAAACGCACATCATGGCCCATAATACAAGCCACAACTTCAACTGATATCAACTTCATTCATAAACTATCTCTTCAACATGATAAAGATATTAAAGGATGATTGATTATCAAATAATGCTACCAACAATACCTAATATATACTGCTGTGCTGTCAAATCCTGAAAGACCACCATACACATTTTACATTAAACACGCGTGAACTTTAATGTGAACACTGATGCTTACAGCTATTTAATGTGTAATATCTTACAGTATATAAGTACAGTAAAGTAAAGAATAATTTGCTCTCGTCCAAGGCCGTTTCTAGTTCACGTAGCTGTATGACCAGGCTGTGAATCAGAGTTTGATGGATTTAAGTGGTGTGGCCTGCTATCACTGAGGTTTACTAAGAATGAACCCTAACCCTCATAGCACAAATCTTCATGTCATTGGCTGATGATGGATGTTTCCTCATTGTCTTGGGCTTAAAAATTCATTACATTTATATAGCGCTTTTCTCAGTACTCAAAGCACTTTACATATGAATGGGGGAATCTCCTCAACCACCACCAATGTGCAGCATCCGCCTGGATGATGCGACGGCAGCCATATTGCGCCAGAACACCCACCACACACCAGCTTATTAGTGGAGAGGAGATAGAGTGATATAGCCAATTAGTATGAGGGATGATTAGTAGGCCAATGGGCAAGTTTGGCCAGGATGCCGGGGCACACCCCTACTCTTTTTCGAAGGACATCCTGGGATTTTTAATGACCACAGAGAGTCGGAACCTCGGTTTAACGTCTCATCCGAAGGACGGTGCTTTTTTGACAGTATAGTGTCCCCGTCACTATACTGGGGTGTTAGGACCCACACAGACCACAGGGTGAGCACCCCCTGGTGGTCTCACTAACGCCTTTTCCCAGGTGGTCTCCCATCCAAGTACTGACCAGGCTCAGCCCTGCTTAGCTTCAGTGGGCAAGCTGTCTTGGGCTACAGGGTGATATGGCTGCGATCTAGGGTGGTAATCTGCAGTAGATTAATGGTGAGGTTTGTGAAAGGTCTTTGTCTTGTGTGAGATGTTTTACAGGACAGATTGATTTGTTTGTGGCAGTGTTACCAGATTGGAAATGTCCAAGTACCAGAACCTCAAAATTATGGTGTTTCAAAGAAAATTATCGTAAACAAGTCAAATGCGCAGAATACAGCTATTTTATCTAGACAAACAACTTTTTATAGCCTGTAGATTTTTCAAGTAGATAAATGACTAAGTTTACGTTAGTCAGAGAGTCAAAACAACTGGAAAAAAAAGAGATTCTTTCTCAATGACGATTGGCAGAGAAAAAATAACGTAAGAAGAGAAACGACAACTGCCAAAATCATGAAATCTCACCGAATGAATGCTGTATTCATCCTAATTCTACCCCAAACCTAACCCTAAACCCAACATCTCACGAGATTTAGGCCATAGCTGTATCCCTTCTAGTCAAAACCAAGAGATAGAAGACATGCGTTACACACATTTGTATTCTCCTCACAAGTATGATGGTAGACGAAGGATCAACAGATAAATCAATAGCCCAATGATTGGAAGTGTCACAAAATGTGGAAATTATCGTACATTATGGGATTTTTTTCATTATTGATCGTACAGAGGTCAAAATGATGGTACAAATACGCTAATTATCGTACATCTGGCAACATTAGGTTATGGGCTGTTGAACAGCTGCTTGAGTCACAGATGAAGATCTTGTGTTCAGATGGTGACGTGCTCTCAGTAAATATAATCTCAAAGGTCTGTGGTGTCCGGTCTACCAGCTGTGTATGGTGAAATCAGATTCGTGTGATTAAATTTAACAAATCCCCAACATGACAACAGGGGCAGCGTTCAAACAGAATGAGTTAGGAAGTGTTTTTCCTGTGAAATCTTGTTTGTTTTCTCTGGGCTTGCTGTAGGAAGAGTATTACATTACAGGGACTGTGTCTGCTTGATGTTATGTAAGTGTAGAAAACTCCTTACAATACAAATAGTGTAAATAACAATCATGTTTGCTGAATGCAGAGTTCAGCTCATGTTGACTTGTCATGTGTTGATCGTGAGAGAAAGCTCACTGTCGTCACTGGCACAGTCATGAGAGTCCAGCCCATCATCTGTCATCACTCATTTCAATGAAGTCTGACGTCAGAGAGATGCTTGAGCTGAGAGACATGACCACACTTACTCACTTCTCCATTCACAAATCAATGAGTCTTACAACATGGTTGTTTTAAAGGAGCAGTGGATTTTTTCTTGCAAACCGGATACAGCGTCCAAGCAACAAACATGTCATTGAAGACTTGATTGTGGAAGAACACAGTCGCTGTATAACCTTACCTCAGAATCTGATATTAGGAATGCGTGGTTGAAGTTTATTTTTAAAGAAGTTCCAGCTCACGTGGGAAAACATTGAGCGAACAAGCAACTGGTCCACACTGGATTTACAGAGAGACTGTGATTAAAAAGCAATGCTGTCAATATTGGATCAGTACAGGAATGGCACAGTAATCTTGGGAGTAAAACATTTTAGTACAGTGTGTCACTATTGGTTTGTTAGAGATGGCTTGATATGTCCTGATTGTGTGCAACATCCAAGTCTAACCACAAAGTTAGCGATAAGGACTTACCAGCTGTCACACGCTGAAGCATCATTGGTATTACTGTGTCTGTGGTCAAGCCGGCTGCCGTTTGAATTTAGATTCTGATGCACTCTTACCGTGTTGTTTTTGATGATTTCTAGTCCTGTCGCGTTTGGAAATTTGTAGTTGTCATTGATGTGTATTATGCTAATGGTCTAATCAGATTCAATGGATATTGCTAAGCAATGCTAAAAGTGGTAGCGCCAGACTCAGAGATCAGCTGAATGGATTCCAAAACGGTCAGAATCAAATGTAAAACTTCTGGGGGAGCTGAAAAATGAGCATATTTTCAAAAAAAGCGGAATGTCCCTTTAATACATCTTGCGGCTCAAACATATATAGGTTAATCCCTTGGGCTGCCACTTTTTCCACATCGGAAGTTATCCAATCATAGCAGTGGGCGTTTACTTCCAAGTCTTCAATGCGGCTCGCCCATTCAAACAGAGCGTTTCTCCAGCCAGCTTCAAACCCAGGGTACAAAATAGCCTATTACTTATTGCTTTTAAATGTCAGACTGATACCGAATAACATTTTGAAATGTCCAACAGGGTGGGTTAAACCTTCATGAAACAAGCTGCTAGCAAAGGTATAGCATGAATAAAATGGAGAAAGTCATTGATCAGGTTGGGTTTAGATCTGAAAGCCTCTTTGACTCCAGTCAGACTTCATCTTATTGTGTTTAACTTCACACTGTTCTTTCCCACAGATTTCATCATGGATTGATTTAGCTGGTTTGATTAAAGTTATGCTGGGAAACTTTCTAGAGATTTGATAAGCTCTTCCAGGGGCTGAACATCTTAAAAGTTTAGTTCAGAAGGATACCGGTCTTCATGATCTGCTCCTCTTGCTCTCACAGATCTCCTGCTCCTCCAGAATACTTCACACATCATTTAAACTAGTTCAGACTCAAGTGAAATCATCTCTGTATTTAAACTGCTGATGTCTGATCAAAGCGCTGTGAATCAAACTCCATCTGCTGCCTCTCCAGCTCAGAAGATTTCAATGAATCTGAAGTCCCTCGAGCAGAAAATAATGATAATATTAACAGTCCAAATAACCTAAACACACACACACAAAAGACATGAGCTGTAATTAACAGGATAAGAAGCTGAAAAACCCAAAGGAACATTTATATACTGTACATACTGTACAACTTTTCTCAGGTGTTTCTCTTAAAATCCCTGTGGAGATAGAGAAGATAACTGAGTCAACTGTTGACATTGAGTTTAAGGATGAGTATGAATAGCAAAGCTTGGACTAGTTTAATGAGACAGAACCATCAGTTCATACGCCAGTCCAGTATGAGATGGTGGCTGTGAAGGAAATAATCTGGGCTTTTAAATGAGCAGAGGATCAGTGTTGTGTTTGTACAGTATTCATAAGTTATTACTATTAAATTCAGCAGTACAGCGTTACACATAGTGTTTGTGTTTGAGCCTCACATTTAGATTTTCTGTCAACACACTAATCTACACACACACACACACACACACACACACACACACACACACACACACACACACACACACACACACACACACACACACACACTTGAAGCAAAGATTCATCTCTCGCACAAACACAGAGAGTAAAAGATGAGCTGAAATCTAAATGAGAAATGAAAAGAGACTCAATCTGTTAAACTGGCTCCAATGAGATATATCGATTCTGTGGCTTTCTCACAAAAGTCTATCAGCTGATCCCTTTAACAACAAATTGCTGAGAAACAACTTTTATATAAGAACATTTTTATCAGATGATGAAATCAGATAACAAGATCAGAAACAAATAAGGAAACAGTGGTGCATTTTTCTTCTCTTTGGGTTGATATGAGGCTACAGAACACACAGATACAGACACAAAACTAGAAACAGCTGAGGCAGATTTAACTGAAACAACAGATGAAGTGAGGCGTGCACACAGATACAAGACAGATCGGCTGCTAATAAACACTGGAAGTTTCACTTAGTGCAAAATCAATATTGATTCAATCCTGAAAATCTGACACCAGATCTTCATCCATTAATGATCAATCGCTCAGTGTCTCAGATTCTGAATCACAGATTTCATCAACTGTGTGATGAATCAGTAAGAAGAACATTATCTGTCTGTCGGTGTCTGTCTGTGTCGGTATCTGTCTCTGTGTCAGTGTCTCTCTGTGTCGGTGTCCATCTCTGTGTCGGTGTCCGTCTCTGTGTCGGTGTCTGTCTCTGTGTCGGTGTCTGTCTCTGTGTCGGTGTCTGTCTCTGTGTCAGGGGCGTTGTCAGTGTCTGTCTGTGTCAGTGTCTGTCTCTATCTGTGTTGGTCTCTGCCTTTATGTGTGTGTCTTTGTCGGTCTCTATGTTGGTTTCTGTGTGTGTGTGTGTGTGTGTGTGTGTGTGTGTGTGTTTCTTTGTCTGTCTCTGTATCGGTTTCTGTGTGTGTGTCTGTCTCTGTGTCATTTCTGTGTGTGTCTCTGTGTCTGTCTCTGTGTCAGGGGCGTTGTCAGTGTCTGTCTGTGTCAGTGTCTGTCTCTATCTGTGTTGGTCTCTGCCTTTGTGTGTGTGTCTTTGTCGGTCTCTGTTTCGGTTTCTGTGTGTGTCTTTGTCTGTCTTTGTGTCAGTTTCTGTGTGTGTGTGTGTGTGTCTGTCTCTGTGTCATTTCTGTATGTGTCTCTGCGTCGGTGTCTGTCTCTGTGTCAGGGGCGTTGTCAGTGTCTGTCTGTGTCAGTGTCTGTCTTTATCTGTGTTGGTCTCTGCCTTTGTGTGTGTGTCTTTGTCGGTCTCTGTGTCGGTTTCTGTGTGTGTGTGTGTGTGTGTGTGTGTGTGTGTGTGTCTTTGTCTGTCTCTGTGTCATTTCTGTGTGTGTGTGTGTGTGTGTGTGTGTGTGTGTGTGTGTTCGGTGTCTGTCTCTGTGTCTATCTCTGTATCTGTTTGTGTCAGTGTCTGTCTCTGTGTCGATGTCTGTCTTTGTGTCTGTCTTTGTCGATGTCAGTATCTGTGTCGATGTCTGTCTCTGTGTCTGTCTCTGTGTCAGGGTTGTTGTCAGTGTCTGTCTGTGTCGATGTCTGTCTCTGTGTCTGTGTTGGTGTCTGTCTCTGTGTCGATGTCTGTCTCTGTGTCTGTGTTGGTGTCTGTCTCTGTGTCAGAGTTGTTGTCAATGTCTGTCTGTGTCTGTCTCTGTGCCGTTTCTGTTTGTGTCTATGTTGGTGTCTGTCTCTGTCTGTGTCATTTCTGTGTGTGTCTGTGTTGGTGTCTGTCTCTGTGTTGGTGTCTGTCTCTGTGTCGATGTCTGTCTCTGTGTCGGTGTCTGTCTCTGTGTAGATGTCTGTCTCTGTGTCTGTGTTGGTGTCTGTCTCTGTGTCAGGGTTGTTGTCAGTGTCTTTCTGTGTCGGTGTCTGTCTCTGTGTTGGTGTCTGTCTCTGTGTCGATGTCTGTCTCTGTGTTGGTGTCTGTCTCTGTGTTGATGTCTGTCTCTGTGTCTGTGTTGGTGTCTGTCTCTGTGTCAGGGTTGTTGTCTGTGTCGGTGTCTGTCTCTGTGTCTGTCTGTGCTGGTGTCTGTCTCTGTGTTGATGTCTGTCTCTGTGTTGATGTCTGTCTCTGTGTCTGTCTGTGTCAGTGTCTGTCTCTGTCTGTGTTGGTGTCTGCCTTTGTGTGTGTGTATGTGTCTTTGTCTGTCTCTGTGTCGTTTCTGTGTGTCTGTGTAGGTGTCTGTCTCTTTGTCGTTTCTGTGTGTGTGTCTTTGTCTGTCTGTGTGTGTGCATCTGTGTCAATGTCTGTCTGTGCGTCTGTCTCTGTAAATTGCATAAAGCATAAAGTGAATCGAGCGACAGAGTGAGAAAGAGTCAAATGAAGGTGAATGTTTATCAAGTGAGTTTATTCAGATTTATCTCTAAAGACCACTGAATCCTTCAGACAGATGGCTTTCGTTTGTAATGTTTTAGAGGTCACCAATTTGATTTTTTTATTTAAATGCTTTCTAATACTGTTGTTTTGTGTCTCGTTTAAAGAAAAGGTAAACAGTAAAAATATCTGTTTTACCAAAAATCCACATGAATGATTAATGGATGACAACACAACACAATACAACACTTCAATGATGACAGATCACCTGTGACATTGTGCGAGCTTAAGACACAGGAGATAAACAGCTCATGCATGAATGAGATTCACTGCACAACTACATTACTATTATATTATTTACACATACAGTATTACTTGTGTGTTATGAGTGTGCTTGCTATATACATGAAAGGCAGATGATGCTAAACTTCTAAACATGTTTACACAGTACTGAGTTTATTTATCCCAAACATCCCAACAGAAATCAAACATTCAGTCAGTCTCACCTCAATCATATGTTTGAGTCTCAGTGAGTGCGTTTACATGCACAGTTTTACGCCAATTATGCTTAATAAACTGATAACACGTGGGGTCATGTAAACGCGTAAGGCGGTTTTCTTTTATCAGGGAAAGCCCATAAACGGTGTAAGCAAAAACCCATCGGCACAGGTAGTTTTTTGCTCATCAACCCAATTTCTCGTGGCATGTAAACACCTTAACCGGCTTTCTCACGGTTTTGTCTATGTGCGCATGTCTCCGCGTGTGACTTTATCTTTCACCCGCAGAGACATGTGCACATGGACAAAACCGTGAGAAAGCCGGTAAGAAGTAAGCGCAAAGTAACGCATAAAAGTCTCCGCTTAACTCAAGCAGTTGGCAGAGAAACTGCGAAAATAAAAGCTCATGCAACATTTACAGGTTCTGCAGACACCAGAAGTAATATAACAGTATAGATTTATACAGATATGCAGTAGGCTTTTTGAACGACTATTATGTACTATAGGCGGTGACGTCACTACCTGCAAGAAACCTGACAAATCTCCAAGTCACGCAGTTTCCTGCATATCCAGTTTACTGATTTGCATGTAAACGCAAAAAACAGTTTTCTTTAATAATCAGATTTTTCTGATTGCACTCATTATCAAATCTTTACTGATGTTAGCAAACACATGAAACATATTGGCAGGCCTCTGCATAAGGACATACCAAAAGTTCTTGAAGCATTTAGTGCTCAGATGTATTTGAAGTGCATTTGGGGTTTTGAGATGTATTTGGTTGATTTTAAACATATGTGTGATGTGCATAGCTGCATATGTGATGTGTTGTGAGAGATGCTGTGTGGTTTTATTAATGCAATAGTAAAATTCAGGTCAAAGCAGGAAAATGAATGTTTGATGTCCTCCTTGAGAAAACAAAGTTAATTGTGTCAGGGTAATGATGTTGACTTTTGTGAATTAAACACAATTAAAAATATGTCTGTAATTTACACAGAAAGAATTCCTTTAAATACACATCAGCTTTAAGTTTGCTTGTACAAAATCATTTTATTCAATCTGTATTCATACGGTGAATGTCTCTCTCTTTCTCTCATTATTCGTCTGAAGTGTCTCTGGAGTGTGCGACAGACTCCACCAAATCTCTTCTCTATTTTTAGATGTGTTTAAACTTAGTGCTTATTATTTTATGCATAAAGCCGTGATTTGAATTTCATTGCACATGCAAACACACACACACACAAACACACAGGAGTCAAAGCTTTATTTCCATGACATCTTTAAGCCTTCAGCATTATTACTGCGGTTCTTGTAAAGTTTGACAGACAGATCGAGGTATTTAAGTGCTGTCTGTCACATTCTTCACTTACTGACTTCAGCTTCTGGAAATTAATGATGTGTTTGAGTCAAACATTCAGAGAAACCAAATATATTACACTCCTAACATAAACCATTCATATAAACAGAAACAATATTCACACACTGAGTGAAAAACAAGTCAAAAGGACAGAATTTAATGTCATTCTTCCCGGTATGTTGTCTAAAGATGAAAACTATTTTTCTTTCAAATCATCAGTGTGTAAGTGTGTGTGTGTAATTGTAAGTGTGCATGTGTTTGTGTGTCTGTATAGTCATTAGTGTAATTAGCATGTTTGTTTAATAGCAGTGTGCAGTTAATATTCTGATTACAACTATTGTTTAGAGTTATTGTTTATTGTCAAATCTGTGCAATATTGTCCTGCAGAATGTGTATAGATTTATAATGAATTGAATAATATTTGTGTGATTAGAGCAGTGTGTATACTTGTTAGGATGTTTTTTTTAAATGTCTCCAGATGAGTAAATGTTGAGATGTGTGTATGTGGGTCAGTGTTATTATTCTTGAGTAAACAGCACACACTAGTGGTGATCTATGCACAACACACACTTCTCGCCTTTATTCATCTCTTTCCTCTTTTCAAGCATTATTTCTCATGACGGGTGTGTCCCATGTGCTCACTGTCACCTGCTCTCAGTTTCTTCTTTAATGAACATCAAAGTAACAACACTCATAACTTTCAATGCAAATGTTTACATTAAGTGCTACATTAATTAATACTGAGTTTATAAACAGACTGAAATGATCACAGCATGAAGCAGAAAGCTGTAGCAAACTCAAACAGCTGCTGCTTAACACACACATGCACACACACACACACACACACACACACACACACACACACACACACACACACACACACACACACACACACACACACACACAGACAGACAGACAGAGAGAGAGAGAGACAAACAGACATGGACAGACATACACACACAGAGACAGAGAGGCATAGACAGACAGAAATGAATGAATGTACAGACAGACAGGCAGAAAAATACGGACACACACATACAGACATACAGAGACATACAGACACACACATACACACACACACACACACACACACACACACACACACACAGCCAGACAGACATACAGAGAGGCATAGACAGACAGACACGGACGAATGGACAGACAGACAGACAAATACAGACAGACAGACATACAGAGAGGCACAGACAGGCAGACAGACAGACAGACAGACAGACACAGACGAATGGACAGACAGACAGACAAATACAGACATACAGACGAATGGACAGACAGACAGACAGACAAATACAGACATACAGACGAATGGACAGAGAGACAGACAGACAAATACAGACAGACAGACATACAGAGAGGCACAGACAGACAGACAGACAGACACAGACGAATGGACAGACAGACAGACAAATACAGACAGACAGACAGACAGACAGACAGACAGACAGACAGACAGAAAGAGAGGCATAGACAGACAGACACGGACAAATGGACAGACCGACGGAGAAACAGACAAAGACAGACAACAGACAGAGAGAACGAGAGTAATGCTTCAGAAATGAGAAGTCTGTTTTTTGCTGGTGTGTTCACTTTTGATGCACAGTGAGCACAAAACACACTGACAGAATGGTGTCAAACCTGCTGCACAGAAGTGTGTGTGTGTGTGTGTGTGTGTGTGTGTGTGTGTGTGTGTGTACCTGCACAGAAGGGAACTATTTTTGTGGCTGTGTTTCAGTTTCACGCTGTTAATTAGCAGCAGGGCCAAATTTAGCACACACATGTTGTGCGTTTAAGGACACAAATGATTCCCCATTAAAGAGTTTCTGCTCAGTACAGAGATCTGACTGAACCGTCACGTATTAAACTTCATCTGAATGTGTAGATCTGACCTCTCTGACCGTTTATCTGACTGATTCAACATTCAGTCTCTCTGCTTATATATTAAACCTTAAACTAAAGTCTCTCTGTAATGCCTGAATCTCTCTACAGATCAACTCCTGTTATCAGACTGAAGAAACTGTTTTAATTATTCATCCCTGTGTTTAAAGACAAACATGAAATCATCTCTCTCTCACAAATCTTTAACATCATAAAAGTTTGTTAGTTTAGCTTTTACAATGAATATTTCAGATCTATTTATTAATTTATTTGTAATGTAGTCTTGGGTTATTCTGGGATTAGTTTGAGGTAATGACGGTTGATTTTCTCTCTTAAACACATGTGAAGATGATCAGCAAACTCTCCTTCATTGATGTTATGATGGATTTAAAGAGTCAAGCTGAAAAAAAGCTCTGCCCCAAAACATCACATTAACCAGAAGTAAACAGGACAGAAGAGATGTTTTCTACATCAGGGAGAACTTCAAATGAAACGACATGTCGACTTTGACAGCAAATTAAGGACAGAAATCTGTTTTGTGAATGTGATGTCTGGTTGAACTGATGGTTTTGGTGTGGCCAATTTAAATGCAAACTTAATACATATAGGGGTGGTTTCCAGGACAGGCTAGTTTTTACAAACATACCTTACAATTAACACTACAGGTGTGCATCTTGAGACAAAACAATGGCACCGATATATTGGAAAATTAGTTGGGACAAGGTGTTTTTAAATTAAACATGCATTTTAGTCTTGGATTAGGATAATCCCTGTCCGGGAAAGCACTCCATATTGATTATTGACATAAATATGATTTTTTAATAATCAATTTAATACGCGTCTTTGCTTTACCAGAGCAAGATATAAGATCCTGAAGTGTGTATTTTCACTCAGTTTATTGGTTTGTGTATTTATCATGTTGATCTTCTGCACTACTGGTTTGCCCCAAATCCACTCAACCTTATTCAGGCCAGTAATTATTGAGTTTTCTTAGGGGCGGTGATAAAGTCATGCTAATAAAAGTTCTGTTAAGATCCGAGAAAAACACATAAACTTTGAACTAAAGAGTAAACAGATACGTCTGCATCATTAGCAGTGAGCTAAATAACTGCTCAACCCTAGAGACTTACATGAGAGGAACGGGAAAGTCTCAATAGGATTTGTTTTATAATTTTTCTTCTGTTAACTAACTAACTAACTAACCAACTAACTGCTCAGGTTGGTGTGCAGAATGTCATGAAACAATCACTTATCAACTGTTTTCAGATAAAATGATCCTGATGTTACAATCACTTAACACATCAGAAAAAAACAATTATGTAACAGATGTCTTTGATTTTTCTTCTTGTGTTTCAGGGAATATTGGAGGAGTTTTATGCTTTTGTTGCTCTGGCTGGAGGCAGATGAGTGGCAACAGTGTCATGAAAGGTAAGACTAACATCTAATCTCTAATCTAAATGTGTATGTACAATCAATCACCTCATATTCCCAGATGATTTTGGTAAGGGTGCCAAAATAACGTTAGCATGCATCCATCATGATGTTGACTGTTGAGTGTGTGTGTGTGTGTGTGTGTGTGTGTGTGTGTGTGTGTGTGTGTGTGTGTGCGTGCGTGCGTGTGTGTGTGTGTGTATTTGTTTCAGTTTTTCTGAATTAGCACTTCACAATTGTGATTCATTACACGCATCAGATGACAACAGACACAGCCAAAGATAAAGTAGAGATAGCCAGTATTTGAGAAGCTACTTTTTTAGCTACAAGCTACTTATCAGTTTAAAGGTGTAGCGGAGGATTTTCTCGAATTTTAGAAAAGAACCGCCTTCTCCACTTTTTAAAAAATGCATAAAAATCCCCTATCCTTTTAATAGAAGCCAATGCGAGGAGCGTCAAAGTTTTCATAGTGAGAAACCTGACGCTCACCATCAGCAGAGGCTCGAAAGGGCAGTGCTGAACTTTCAGCACCATGGACAAGTCCCAAGGATGAATAGAGGGAGGCGCGAAGGATTCAGCCTCCGTGCCCCTGTTAAAAACCTAATGACCAGATCGTGCTGACCCACAGATCTACCGTCTATAGGTGCGTGATGCGCGGATATTGCCGCGATATCTACTTTAATAGTAGATGGTGACAGCCTCTTCTCCAAGCGGTGCTGGAGATATGAAAGCACAATACTGATCAAGCATTCTCGGGGGTCCTCTCGCTGAGAGGTACACCAAACAACAAACAGGTTCCATTTCAGCGTATACGCCTGTCTCACAGACGGTGCTCGCGCTGCAGCGATGGTGTTAGATACCGCCTGGGGTAACCCACCTAAAACCTCCGCGCCCCGTCCAAAGACCACACATGGGGGTTCCACAGATCGGGGCGAGGGTGCCATAATGTGCCAAGGAGTCAGCCAGGGAGGGACTGTCGCGAGGAGAGTGAACTCTGTAAAACCAATTCCTAGTTGTCCGGTAGGGCGCAACTAATAGAATGCGCTCCTCGTCCTCCCTGACTTTGCACAGTGTCTGCGCAATAAAGCTTACTGGGGAAAACCCCGCGGCCAGCTGTGTGCCAGTGCATCCACGCCGAGTGTTCCTTCGGATAATGAATAAAACAGGCGACAATGGGTTGTCTCTGAAGAAGCAAACAGATCTAACTGCGCTCTGCCGAAACATTTCCAATCAGCTGAACCGACCGGGGGTGGAGTCGCCACTCGCCGGAGCGCGCTGCTCGTGAGAGCGCGACTGCCGCTGTGTTCAGCGACCCCGACATGTGAATGGCACGAAGAGACCTCAGATACTTCTGACTCCAGAGGAGGAGAGACGGGCGAGATGCGACAGGTGACGAGAGCGCAAATCGCCTTGGCGATAGATATACGCTACAGCCGCAGTGTTGTCGGTGCGCACTACATCTTAAGCATCAAATCACATTGACGAAACGGACGAGCGCAAGATATACAGTGCACAGCTCGAGGCAATTTATGCTAATGTCGCTGGAATGTCGAACAGACCCCCGAAGCGACGAGCCCGCCGTACGTGGCTGCCCACCCCGTGGTAGAGGCATCTTTGCCAACAATAGCATGCCTGGAGACCTCTCAGTGGCACCCGCACCCTGAGAAACGCTGGGTCTGACCACGGGGTGAAAGTGTGACGGCATCTCGATGTAATTATAATACTGTGAAAGCTGGTGAGCCACGCTCTCCTCGGGACTCGGTCATAAAGCCAACACTGAAGCGGTCTCATATGGAGCAGCCCAAGCGGTGTCACGGCCGCGGCTGCTCTCATATGCCCCAGAAGTTTCTAAAATTATTTCAGTGGAACCGCAACCCTGCCTTTAAATGTTGAGGCAAGCCAGAATTGACTGAACACGCGCTTCTATGAGACGTGTTGCTAAAACGACCAAATCCCGTTACTTTCCGAGAAAAGAGATTCTCTGCACGGGGCAAAGTTTACTCTTTCCCCAGTTGGCCTGAAGACCGAGACGAGCGAGGTGTTTAAGTACACGATCTATGTGTGTGCACAGCATCTGACGAAACTGAGCTATTATGAGCCAATACGCCAAAACGCAAACACCACTCTCTCTCTCAGGGGCTGCAGTGCGCCATCCGCAACTTTCATGAAGACACAGGAAAAGAGAGAGAGAGAGAAAGCCCGAACGGTGAGACTTTGTACTGATATGCCCTCCCCTCGAACACAAACCGGAGAAACGGCCTGTGTTGGGGGAGTATGGAGACATGAAAGTACGCGTCATTCAGGTTGAAGGCTGCGAACCAATCCTATGGGCGGATGCATTAAAATATGCTCCTCTGCGTAAACATTTTGAACAGCATTCTGTGAATGTGAATTCTGTGAATTCTCGATTCAGTACGCGCAGATATAGGACCGGACGCAACTCGCCACTCTTCTTGGGTACAATGAAGGGCTGTAAAGCCCCGAATTTATCTCGGCTGGAGGGACCGGCTGGATCGCGTCCTTTCGCCAATAGGACAGCAATCTCCGCACGCAGTACGTGCGCATCGACAGCCTTCACCGTGGTGAAGCGAATGCCTGAATATTTGTAAGGTAGCCGGGCAAATTGAATGCGTAACCGAGACGGATCGTGCGTAAAAGCCAACGCGACGGGCTGGGAAGCTCTTCCCAGGCCCCCAGATACCGAGCGAGAGGAAATTACCGGCACGATGTGTGTACCCGTGGCGAGCGGAGATGGGGAGCTCAACAACGCGGGCTCTTTGGCCGCATTGTGAGATGTTGTGTGTAATGAAACACTCACCCGAAACCGCTGATGGATGCTGAGCAAAGGCTCCTTTGTAGATGTCCCGCTCGATACATCCGCTGGCGAAAGAGGAAGAGGAGAACTCAGGGTTTTGAGCCCGTCCGAAACTCCTATATGCCTCCGGTGATCTGGAGAAAGAAGAGGAATTCGCTCTTTGAGGTTAGTGGGTGCCGATTGAAGTCGGCGGAACACAAAACGAAACCAAGGATTCCCCACCCGGCCCTCCTCCGGGGTGGGGGGGAGAATGATGCTTTCACCATCTCCTGAAGAGCGATCATCTTCAGATCGCCCGACTCAGAGCCGCTAAGTTTCATTTTCCACCTCTGTAGCGGGCTGAGTGGGCGGGTGTACTGCTTACGACAGGTTCCTCAGAGCTGCCGGGATGAAGGAACAAAAAAAGCCGTAGCAGGACGCCCTCGGCGAAAAGCAGACCAATATACTGACGTAACGGAGGGGGCAGCTAGGCTCCGACGTGGCATGATGCCTCAGTCTGCTCTAAAGCGGCCGATCATTGTTGGACACTCTCAGCCGCGTCGCCGAAATGGCTGGTCTAAAATTGAACATTTAGGACGATTATTAACGACCTACTTAATGCCCGCAAGACACAACCAGAGATGGCGTTCCTGGACCACCGGGGGTGGGCATAGCACGTCCGGCGGCCTGTGGGGTGAACCCAGTCGCACGTAGCGCCAGGTCAGAGCCAGACAGGATTTTTAGTTGCCGGACCGTGACCTCACCTGTGCAGATCCTTCAGTGCCTTAGCCTGGCGGACCTGCATCACGCCATGGCGCGCACGGCAGAGGCCGCCTCTCACAACAAGCCCGTGGGTCTGTGAGGGGAGGGAGGCTGGTCTCTTGGAGCAGCAACCTTAGCGGCCCCGCCGTCAGGAGAGATGAGAGGTGATGGCTGAACGATCGGTTCCGGGAGGAAAACGAGTTTTCCACGACCGTGTCAACCAACATGCACCCCGGGAAGAAAGGCACAGAAGGTCGGGGCTGTTCTTGCAGTCCTGAAGTGCCAATCATCTAGGCGGGACGGTGCAGTGGGGGAGGAGCTCTCCGCTCCACGCAGACCGTCTCCGCGCTCCCGAGCGTACATGGCCGCCACTCGGGGTTGAGCACGGAAGCCCCTACCCAACCCGAAGGCGGGAGTGGGTCCGAGTCGGCGACCGAATAGACGACCCCCTCTCCGATGCTGTGACAGACATAGAATCCTCGTGAGGACTGAAAGAGGACGAGAGCGCGTAGAACACGCGCCACCCGTCTCTTACGGCACCTCTGGCTGTGGATGGGGGTGCTGAGAGTCACTGGACGAACCAGCTAACCGATTCAGCACCGTTTATACGGAGATAAGATTTCCGGAGTTTTGCCACCGCACCTTTAACGGGGCTCCGCAACGGAAAAACAGGGGTAACGTTCCCGGAGGTACGAAACCCGTCTCCGCCATCCAAGAGGTTCATGCTCTCTTAGGAGTATGAACCCTCCACGATCGCAGCCTCAGCATGCACTCTTGCGCACGAGAGAAAATGATCGTGGCCACCCGGGGACCCATACATTTGCCGCATCCAGAAACACGGACGGAAAGACATCTTTAAAAAGACGCTCCCGTCTCAGTGCAAGTGAAATGCTGTCTTTAAAAAGACGCAGAACACCGCAATACTCTTTTAGAGGAAATACTCTTTTAATGTGCTGATGTTGATGAAGCACACAGGGGAACGGCTACGCACACACTCAACTAAGAGTGAGAAAAAAGTCAAAAAATTAAAAAGAGAGGTGGAACACCCGCGAGCCTCCGCTGAAATGCCTTTGCCCAACCAAATCGAACACGCAGAGTTCTCCAAAGAGCAGAGAGTAGCTTCTCGTGAGCAGTCAGTCTGCCAGCTTTCGAAGCTAAAAAGCTGATTTGATAACTGCACCTGCCGCTCATTAAATAGCTGTGCGGCGGGGCGGCGCCGGCAGATGCAATTATCTGCATGCCAAGTTCATTGGCGTTTTAAAGGTTTCTCGAAGCAGATAGGTCACCCGCGAAGCGGTTCCCAATTCGTCGGTCACGACGTGACGTCGTAGTGACCGACTGAAAGGGAACTGCTACTTGCTGGAAACAGTATTTAACTACTGGAAAGCTACACTGTTTTAAAAGTAACTGAACTACCATCAAGCTACAGAAAAATGTAGTTAAGCTAGTAGAATCATTACTAGTATGTAACAACTCACACCCCAACACTTGAGATAACAATGGAGAAGACAGCTAGTAACCCAGTTTTTGTTTTTAAAAGTGAGGCTCAAGCCCCGGCCTCAGGTTCGCTCTTTCTGAAGGTTCCCTCCGAGGATTACCATTAATTATTAAGACTGAATGCACAGGCAAAGTAGTGAAAGTCCAGTAAGACTGTATAATTGCTATGAGCACCACAATTTTCACTTGAGTTTAGAATTTTTACCACTTTTTCGAAACAAAAACAAAGATCAACTCTTTCCCGGCCAGGGAAAAGTTCACAAAAGTTTAATGCCCTCCAAAAAATGTTATTGATGTTATAAAGGAGAGTGGAATGATGGCAGATGGGATCAGGGGACAAGCCATTATTTAAAATATGCATTTAGAATCATTTGAAATAATCACTTTCTAGCATAGGTGTCATTTACACTGGGGACGCTTAGGACATTTCCCCACCCCTTTTTGAAATGGCTGATTTTGTCCCCTCCACTTTTTGAAAGTATTTGGTTGAAATGCTCTGAAAAATCAAGCAATACATGTGCGACTTACCCTGCAAAAATGACTTTCTTATTTAGTATTTTTGTCTTGTTGTCAGTAGAAATATCAAAAAAATTCTTAAATCAAGATGCTTTTTCTTCATGAGCAAAATGACTTATATAATATATAAGTGTAATTTTTAGACAAAAAATATTCAATTTAAGTGAATTTGTGCTTACAACAAGCAAAAGTATTTGCCAATGGGGTGAGGAAAAAAATCTAAAAATAAGATTTCTTTTTCTTAAACAATTTAAGCACAATTTTTCACCCCATTGGCGGGTTTTTTTTGCTTGTTTTCAGCACGAATTCACTTGAATTGTATTTTTTTTGTCAAAACAAAAGAATCAAGAATTTTTAGATATTTCTACTAAAAGCAAGACAAAAATCCTAGTAAGTCAGTTTTATAAGAAAAAACTTCATAGTATTTTTGTCTTGTTTTCAGTAAAAATATCTAAAAATTCTTATATTAAGATGCTTTATTTGATGAGCAAAAATCTAGTTTTTAGACCAAAAATATCAAATTTAAGTGATTTTGTGCATGAAACAAGCAAGAAAATCTGAAGTTTTCTTGAATTTAGTGTTGTGATGAAAAATGTTCAAGATTTTTTTTTTGCTTAGCCCATTGGCAGATTTTCTTGCTTGTTTTATGCACAAAATCACTTACATTTGGTATTATTGGTCTAAAAATTAGATTTATTTTCTTAAGTCATTGTGCTCATCAAGAAAAAGCATCTTAATTTAAGAATTTTTAGATATTTTTACCAAAAACAAGACAAAAATACTGAGAACATTTTTTCTTGAAAATCCTTTTTTTGCCATGTACGCCTGGTTTTGTGGTCCAGGGTCACATATGTTGCGTTGTGTGCTTATAGTGTGTTTTCTTTTACATATGTAATGAACTGCATTGTAATCATTGAGTAAACGCGCTGCTGTTTTCTACGTGCTTTGGCACTGTTTGATTGAGCTGGTGTTGCAGAGACTTTTACATTATGTGCAGTCGACATTGTTGAGGGTTCACTCTGGTCAGTGACGTAATCACTCTCTGGTCAGTGATGTAATCACACTCTGGTTAGTGATGTAATCACTCTGGTCTGTGATGTAATCACTGTCTGGCCTGTGATGTAATCACTCTCTGGTCTGTGATGTAATCACTGTCTGGTCTGTGATGTAATTACTCTCTGGTTTGTGATGTAATTACTCTCTGGTCTGGGATGTAATTACTCTCTGGTCGGTGATGTAATCACCTTCTGGTCGGTGATGTAATCACACTCTGGTCTGTGATGTAATCACCTTCTGGTCGGTGATGTAATCACACTCTGGTCTGTGATGTAATCACATTCTGGTTTGTGATGCAATCACTCTCTGGTCGGTGATGTAATCACATTCTGGTTTGTGATGCAATCACTCTCTGGTCGGTGATGTAATCACATTCTGGTTTGTGATGCAATCACTCTCTGGTCGGTGATGTAATCACTCTCTGGTCGGTGATGTAATCATTCTCTGGTCAGTGATGTAATCACTCTGGTCTGTGATGTAATCACTCTCCGGTCTGTTATGTAATCACTCTCTGGTCTGTGACGTAATCACTCTCTGGTTTGTGATGCATTTGCTCTCTGGTAGGTGATGCACTTTTTGGTCGGTGATGTAATCACTCTCTGGTCGGTGATGTAATCACTCTGGTCAGTGATGTAATCACTCTGGTCTGTGATGTAATCACTCTCCGGTAGGGGTGGGCGATATGACCAAAATCTTCTATCACGATAGGATTAATTTTATATCATGATAACGATATGTATCAGGGTAGAGTTTTTTATGTTTTAATAAGGTTTAAATCTTTAATACCATAGAAATTTTCATAATTCTCACAGAAAACATATACAAGCATAAAAAGAAGATAAAAAACAAACAAAACCTAAGCTCTCTGAAGATAAACAGTCAATGATATAAGAAATATAATAAATAATTATTCATGTATGTATAAGCCTACATATATTTTTATTTAAGGTAGAAAAGTGATTTAATCAGGAGCAGTGAGAGATTTTCTCTCAATGCTGTTTGATTAACACGAGTGACTGACAGACAAGCAAAATTAGGTAACTTCCCCTTTAAGACCAAAGTCCGGATCCAATACACTGTTACACATGCGGTTTCTCTTTTAGCTGTTTACTTTCCCTTCAGACCTAACTGGTCGTGTTTATGAGGATGCATGCAAAGACGGGAATTTTGACGCATATGTCTTTTTAAGGCCAATAAAGCGAAAAAATGCTCACGACTTCCGCGCTCCTCACAGACAGAAAGAGCAGCGGTTGCGCGACTTGTCCGCTCCTGACACACAGAAAGAACGCACGCATACAGATCTGTTGTCTGTTTTTCAATGGCTTAAAATAACTTGTTTTAAAACTGCAGTGCTTAATTACGTGTACAAACGTTACGTTTTCGCGACCACGTGCACAGGAGCGTGACGTGGGCGCGTAACCTCGATAAAAACGATAGTCCAAAATCTCTACCGGTTGACAAATTTCTACCGGTTAATTATGTCTACCGGTTTATCGCCCACCCCTACTCTCCGGTCTGTTATGTAATCACTCTCTGGTCTGTGACGTAATCACTCTCTGGTTTGTGATGCATTTGCTCTCTGGTAGGTGATGCACTTTTTGGTCGGTGATGTAATCACTCTCTGGTCGGTGATGTAATCACTCTGGTCAGTGATGTAATCACTCTGGTCTGTGATGTAATCACTCTCTGGTCTGTGATGTAATCACTCTCTGGTCTGTGACGTAATCACTCTCTGGTTTGTGATGCATTTGCTCTCTGGTAGGTGATGCACTTTTTGGTCGGTGATGTAATCACTCTCTGGTCAGTGATGTAATCATATTCTGATCGGTGATGTAATCACTCTGGTTTGTGATGCAATCACTCTCTGGTCGGTGATGTGATCACACTCTGGTCGGTGATGTAATCACTCTCTGGTCAGTTATGTAATCACACTCTGGTTTGTGATGCAATCACTCTCTGGTCTGTGATGTAATCACTCTTTGATCTGTGATGTAATCACTTTCTAGTCTGTGATGTAATCACATTCTGGTCGGTGATGCAATCACTCTGGTTTGTGATGCAATCACACTCTGGGCAGTGATGTAATCACTCTCTGGTCAGTGATGTATTCACACTCTGGTCTGTGATGTAATCACTCTCTGGTCTGTGATGTAATTACTCTCTGGTCGGTGATGTAATCACTGTCTGGTCTGTGATGTAATCACTCTCTGGTTTGTGATATAATCACTCTCTGGTCTGTGATGTAATCACTGTCTGGTCTGTGATGTAATTACTCTCTGGTCTGGGATATAATTACTCTCTGGTCTGTGATGTAATCACTGTCTGGTCTGTGATGCAATCATTGTCTGGTCTGTGATGTAATCACTCTCTGGTTTGTGATATAATCACTCTCTGGTCTGTGATGTAATCACTGTCTGGTCTGTGATGTAATCACTCTCTGGTTTGTGATGTAATTACTCTCTGGTCTGGGATGTAATTACTCTCTGGTCGGTGATGTAATCACCTTCTGGTCGGTGATGTAATCACATTCTGGTTTGTGGTGCAATCACTCTCTGGTCGGTGATGTAATCACATTCTGGTTTGTGATGCAATCACTCTCTGGTCGGTGATGTAATCATTCTCTGGTCAGTGATGTAATCGCTCTCTGGTTTGTGATGCATTTGCTCTCTGGTAGGTGATGCACTTTTTGGTCGGTGATGTAATCACTCTCTGGTCAGTGATGTAATCATATTCTGGTCGGTGATGTAATCACTCTGGTCTGTGATGTAATCACACTCTGCTCGGTGATGTAATCACACTCTGCTCGGTGATGTAATCACTCTCTGGTCAGTTATGTAATCAGACTCTGGTTTGTGATGCAATCACTCTCTGGTCTGTGATGTAATCACTCTTTGGTCTGTGATGTAATCACTTTCTAGTCTGTGATGTAATCACATTCTGGTCGGTGATGCAATCACTCTGGTTTGTGATGCAATCACACTCTGGTCAGTGATGTAATCACTCTCTGGTCTGTGATGTAATCACTCTCTGGTCTGTGATGTAATCACTCTCTGGTCTGTGATGTAATCACCTTCTGGTCGGTGATGTAATCACACTCTGGTCGGTGATGTAATCACTTTCTAGTCTGTGATGTAATCACATTCTGGTCGGTGATGCAATCACTCTGGTTTGTGATGCAATCACACTCTGGTTTGTGATGCAATCACTCTCTGGTCAGTGATGTATTCACACTCTGGTCTGTGATGTAATCATTCTCTGGTCAGTGATGTAATCACTCTGGTCTGTGATGTAATCACTCTCCGGTCTGTTATGTAATCACTCTCTGGTCTGTGACGTAATCGCTCTCTGGTTTGTGATGCATTTGCTCTCTGGAAGGTGATGCACTTTTTGGTCGGTGATGTAATCACTCTCTGGTCAGTGATGTAATCATATTCTGGTCGGTGATGTGATCACACTCTGGTCGGTGATGTAATCACTCTCTGGTCAGTTATGTAATCACTCTTTGGTCTGTGATGTAATCACACTGTGGTCTGTGATGTAATCACTTTCTAGTCTGTGATGTAATCACATTCTGGTCGGTGATGCAATCACTCTGGTTTGTGATGCAATCACACTCTGGTCAGTGATGTAATCACTCTCTGGTCAGTGATGTATTCACACTCTGGTCTGTGATGTAATCACTCTCTGGTCTGTGATGTAATTACTCTCTGGTCTGGGATGTAATTACTCTCTGGTCGGTGATGTAATCACTTTCTGGTCAGTGATGTAATCACACTCTGGTCTGTGATGTAATCACTCTGGTCTGTGACATAATCGCTCTCTGGTTTGTGATGCATTTGCTCTCTGGTTGGTGATGCACTTTTTGGTCGGTGATGTAATCACTCTCTGGTCAGTGATGTAATCACATTCTGGTCTGTGATGTAATCACTTTCTAGTCTGTGATGTAATCACTCTCTGGTCAGTTATGTAATCACACTCTGGTTTGTGATGCAATCACTCTCTGGTCTGTGATGTAATCACTCTTTGGTCTGTGATGTAATCACACTGTGGTCTGTGATGTAATCACTTTCTAGTCTGTGATGTAATCACATTGTGGTCTGTGATGTAATCACTTTCTAGTCTGTGATGTAATCACTCTCTGGTCAGTTATGTAATCACACTCTGGTTTGTGATGCAATCACTCTCTGGTCTGTGATGTAATCACTCTTTGGTCTGTGATGTAATCACACTGTGGTCTGTGATGTAATCACTTTCTAGTCTGTGATGTAATCACACTCTGTTCGGTGATGTAATCACTTTCTAGTCTGTGATGTAATCACTCTCTGGTCAGTTATGTAATCACACTCTGGTTTGTGATGCAATCACTCTCTGGTCTGTGATGTAATCACTCTTTGGTCTGTGATGTAATCACACTGTGGTCTGTGATGTAATCACTTTCTAGTCTGTGATGTAATCACATTCTGGTCGGTGATGCAATCACTCTGGTTTGTGATGCAATCACACTCTGGTCTGTGATGTAATCACTCTCTGGTCTGGGATGTAATTACTCTCTGGTCTGGGATGTAATTACTCTCTGGTCGGTGATGTAATCACTTTCTGGTCGGTGATGTAATCACACTCTGGTCAGTGATGTAATCACTCTCTGGTCAGTGATGTATTCACACTCTGGTCTTTGATGTAATCACTCTCTGGTCTGTGATGTAATCACACTGTGGTCTGTGATGTAATCACTTTCTAGTCTGTGATGTAATCACATTCTGGTCGGTGATGCAATCACTCTGGTTTGTGATGCAATCACACTCTGGTCAGTGATGTAATCACTCTCTGGTCTGTGATGTAATCACTCTCTGGTCGGTGATGTAATCACTTTCTGGTCGATGATGTAATCACACTCTGGTCTGTGATGTAATCACTCTGGTCTGTGACATAATCGCTTTCTGGTTTGTGATGCATTTGCTCTCTGGTTGGTGATGCACTTTTTGGTCGGTGATGTAATCACTCTCTGGTCAGTGATGTAATCACATTCTGGTCTGTGATGTAATCACTCTGGTTTGTGATGCAATCACTCTCTGGTCGGTGATGTTATCACACTCTGGTCAGTGATGTAATCACATTCTGGTTGGTGATGTAATCGCTCTCTGGTTTGTGGTGTAATCACTTTTTAGTCTGTGACGTAATCGCGCTCTGGTCTGTGATGCAGTTGCTAATGTAATGTAGAGCAAATTTTCTCTTTAAACCAGCAAAAGTGAATTACATTAAGGGTTAAAGTTTTGCAACTGATCTTGAAATGTATGATGTGTTGCTTGCTATGCTTGCATTTAGATTAATAGTGATTTTATAGTCAGAGCTGTATTATAATATAAAAGATGATACATCTGAAAGTGTGTATTGGCCTGATAGATAAAAATAGCCAGGAAACTGTTTATTCATTTCATTGAAAGTGTCTATAAATGACAACCTCTGCCACGTGTCTGTCTGTCTGTCTGTAGGTCCGGTCCGACTCGGAGAGTGTTGTGTGGCTGTGCTTCAGGTTTCCAGATGCATTACCAGCTGGTGGCAACCGAGTGTAAGTCCATTGAATGTCACAAACACTCAGGCACGCCTGCACACACAAGCAATTAATTATATTATATTTACAACTGTTTACCTATATAAGTTAAAAGCCTTTGATATATTGTAGTCATTTTGTACACGTGTGTTGTTTAGTGTTGGTTTATGGTTAGGAATAGTGTTAGAAGTCTAATGACATGCAGGTCATTTATATTGAAGTACAATATAACCACAGGTATGAACACAATCTTTACATCGTGGTAAGAAGCATTTAAACATCCGGCCGTCTTAAGGCTGTAACAGGAGATCAGGGTTTGTCTGGTAAGCAGGATCACATCGACCTCTGCTGGTAGATGCTGTAACTACATCACTACAGAGTCATTATAATGTGAGATTTTTATTTTTTATTAGGCGATAATCATCTTCCTAAAAAAGCAAGGATAGTTGCATGTGCATATTTTTGAACATAGCCGTCACATGTTTTTCACACGTCATCAGACATTTTTTAGTTTGAAATATATTTTTAGAAATAGTTTTTTGTTTAATTCAGATTTATGTATCTATGAGTTATGAGTCTGGAAATGTCATTAGTCAACAGATGTTATTTTAGCTGTATTGAAACACGTTTGGATGATAAATACACTGTCTGTTGGGTTCTGTTCACATTACATGGATATAAATCAGTTTTAAGAGGGAATTTAAGGTTTTGTTGTTATGTACAGAGATTTGTTTTTGTGCAATTCTGTAAGATATTTTGTGACATTCTTGTTTATGATGTCAGCATTGGCGTGTTGGGTTTTTAGTTTTTAGAATTGAAAAGCAAAAGAACAGCAGCAATAGTTGAATGTGTCAGAAACAGGTTTAGAAATGTTAAGAGTCGCTTGGACCGATTGTCTTCACTACAGTAAGAGTAAAAGTCTGTCTGAATGATGTGGTTAACCTCAGAAATAAGCTTCTCATTGTTAAATCACACCGTTGCGTATCCTACTGTATACTGTATGTGATATAGCAGAAGTCTAATAGATTAAATCAATTTATTTACATTGAATTACAACTTACTAAATACTGAAATAAGCAATGATTTTGTTGGTAAACACAAAGATTTCAAGAAGATATTACACACACACATGCACTGTAATATACACATTGAGTCTTGAACAAACCCTTGATCCTTAACTTAAGTTTGTTCTCAAACAAGCCATGAGTACAGAAAAACATATTTAATACAATTCTAATTCTATTAATTACAATTACAAATTGAAATATACATACAGATTACAATATATACAATTAAATGTGTTTCATGATGCCATAGAAGAACTTTTAACATCTCAAGTTCACCTGTGACCTGTCATCATTATTTCCACCAGCAGATGTCAGTATATGTCTGTGTGTGTGCGTGCATGTGTGTGAGAGAGCACATTTAGTATAGAGTACTACATTAGTATTCAAAGTACAAACCTCATAAAAGATTACAAAATCTGTCATGAACATTATATTTTTTACTATAATATCAAATGAACAAAAACAACAATGACCTAATGACCTTTGCCTCAATAGTATTTCCAACATCACTGTATATAATCACTGTATACTCGACTTACACTTGAAAATCTGCAATGAAACTCCTCCCTTCTGTTATCTGATTGGTCTTTCACAAAGATTTCTGGGTAGTTTTCTTGTGTGGCGTCTGCATCAGTGTGGGTGGCGCTGGCAAGCACACCTCGGAGTGCTGAAATGACTAATGAGACCATTACGACCTCATTTGGGACAGGGCCCATAAGTATTCCTCAGGCACATACACAAATATATATATATATATATATATTAAAGCAAACGGCCAATACCGTTTGACATAAAATAAAGTAGGTGTGCATATTTCTGTGTTGAAGAAATGATGCTGCACCAAGGAGTTTTAAACCATATTTATGGCAAAAGCAACATTTGATTTATATTACAGTATGGTGATGAACAATACAGATGCTACAGGACTACATGTAAAATCAAGAGAAAAACTCCTAATGTAATTCTTGTTAACAGTCTCTGATGTTTTTTATACAAATATCAGACATCAGAAAACGATCTACAGGCACCCACAGAACCCAGTAAACACAAAGAACTAGTTAGGTAAATCTGTTTTATTAACTCTCTGTCAAGAACGGTCGGAGACACTCCTCATTAAACAAATAATACATAAATTAAATCAGTCACACATGGTGGTTAACTGTGATATGTGACACAGCTGCTGATCCACCAAGACACTTAACAGCATCTCATGTGCACAAACACATACAGTATGCTGGTTTAGCAAGGTTGAAAAATTGTGTATCTTCAATTAATATTTTGTGAAATCTGTAAAAACTTAGTGAAAGCTGTTCTGCAGTGCCGTGTCTCTTCAGCAGGTGGCAGTGTGATCTCACTCATGATCTGTCTGCAGTGCTGAACATGAAACCATAGCTCTTCCCCAGTCCTCATCCGTTCTTCCATAAACGTGTGGAAAATCCACTACAAAAATCTGCTGTGTGTGTGTGTGTGTGTGTGTGTGTGTGTGTGTATGTGTGTGTGTGTGTTTACTAACCGTTTCTCAGCCATCTGTAGACTCTGTCAGAGACTGTAACGTCAGTCCTTTACTAATGTTCCTTACATTCTGTCCCTCCTCCTGTCTCTCTCTCTCTCTTCCTGTCTCTCTGCATTATTCATCTTTTTGACTCAGTTTTGGTTATTGTATGGTTAGATTATATCTGATCATTGTCTGATGCAACCTCCTGCAAACATTACTGCTGTACAGTAGAGTCTCTATTCAGCTCATTGGGTTTGAGGTTGGAGGTTTGGGAGATTGTGAGTTTATGCGAACACATTCTGCTGAATATTTGAGGCTGAAGTCTCTCCACCAGAGAATAATAACATCTCGTAGATTTTTCCAGTCTCCAATGAAAATGTAAGAGCTGTTTTCCTTTGCACCACAATGAGTTTGTGGACGGTTACCATAGCATTGCAATAGAGTTGCTAAGCTGTTTGGAGTGTTTTCTAGGGAGTTCCTAAAGGGTTCTGTTAAAGGGATATTGCCAAGGTGTTGCCTTGTAGTTGGCGATTAGCAAAAATATTCTGATCATTTAGAAAAGTTACAGCACATTTCTTCTCCACTGGCTACATTATTTAGTTGTCATTCATGTCTATGTCACATAAAGCCCATTCACACAGCACTTTTATCACAGAAAATTTCTGTAAAATTGGCAGAAAGCATTCTGTGTGAACACAAACATGTTCTGGGATCGCTCCTGTGAAGGGCACCTAGTAACATTGGCATAACATGTCGTGTGAACAAAAGGCAGAAACAATGCTGTAAGGGGCGTGTCGAAGTGAGGAGGCGCGTGTCATCGCAACAAGAAGTTATGGTTCAGCTCTTTGACACAGAGATTAAAACACAGATCAACATTCGTGATGAAAAATGTCTGCAAACCGGACTGAAGCAGATATCAGGGAGCTCGACGCTATCAGCGCTGAAGCTGAGATCATTCACCAGCATGACAGAACATCAAGCACTCCTTCATAATCTTATTATGAACTAAAATTCAAGAGGTTTTTTTTAGAAATAAATCAATAATAAACTT
This sequence comes from Misgurnus anguillicaudatus, assembly GCF_027580225.2. NCBI lineage: Eukaryota > Metazoa > Chordata > Actinopteri > Cypriniformes > Cobitidae > Misgurnus > Misgurnus anguillicaudatus. Next base: position 586,157 of record NC_073357.2, on the reverse strand, counting down.
CAGAGACTGCAAAAAAAACTACCAAGCGTCACGTGTCTTTACAAGATCTTTACTGCATGTGTGTGAATGAATCAAAATCTCTGTGTGAAAAGTGTTATATTGTTTAATGCTTCAGGTTAGAAGTTTGGGATCACACAGCATGCGTTTATGGCAGTGAGAGGCGCCTTATTTGAAAAGTTTTCTATGGGCAGTGAGCATTTTGCATGCTGTTTATACGCCCAAACATCTTATATTTGTTCCACCTGCTGTACTTGAGTTTTTGCAGGAAAGATCTAAGCACCTAAAGTTGAAAAAAGTCAACTCTGAGCGAAAAAGCGCCCATTCGCGTTTTTATCTATTGTCCATTCAAATGAGGATAGAGGCGAGCCTTCGATGTTGGGAACAGAAGTTTACAGTGGTTCAAGGTCAGAGCAAGACTCCTCTTTTTAAAGTTTCTGCTAATATGACAGCAAACCAAAGTTTCTAGAAAACTCACACTTTAATTGACTAACAGGACAGCTGATGGTTTGATGCTTGCCTAGCAACAAAAAAAGCCACAGCACACTGCAAAGTAACCAAAAAAAAAAAAAACAGGGCGGCACGCCTTGCGTTTGATCCATCGCATTAGGAGTTTGACCCTTCGCGTTAGGAGTTTGACCCTTCACGTTAGGAGTTTGACCCTTCGCGTTAGGAGTTTGACCCTTCACGTTAGGAGTTTGACCCTTCACGTTAGGAGTTTGACCCTTCGTGTTAGGAGTTTGACCCTTCACGTTAGGAGTTTGACCCTTCGCGTTAGGAGTTTGACCTTTCACGTTAGGAGTTTGACCCTTCGTGTTAGGAGTTTGACGCTTCGCGTTAGGAGTTTGACCCTTCGCGTTAGGAGTTTGACCCTTCACGTTAGGAGTTTGACCCTTCGTGTTAGGAGTTTGACCCTTCGTGTTAGGAGTTTGACCCTTCGCGTTAGGAGTTTGACCTTTCGCGTTAGGAGTTTGACACTTCACGTTAGGAGTTTGACCCTTCGCGTTAGGACTTTGACCCTTCGCGTTAGGAGTTTGACCCTTCGCGTTAGGAGTTTGACCTTTCACGTTAGGAGTTTGACCTTTCGCGTTAGGAGTTTGACGCTTCGCGTTAGGAGTTTGTCGCTTCGCGTTAGGAGTTTGACCCTTCGCGTTAGCAGTTTGACCCTTCACGTTAGGAGTTTGACGCTTCAGGTTGGGAATTTGATCCTTCATGTTGAGAGTTTGATATATAATTTTAGGCATTTAGGTGAGAAAAAGAAACCATTGGAATGATTCATGTTAGGAAAGCAAAAGTATGAGATGTGCCATGCAAAGTTACAGTTTCAAGAGTTTTTTGAGACAATACCTCGAAGAGAGGGAGAGAAGCAGAAGAGAAGATCAGTTTGTTAGTCAAAGCTTGTATATTTAGCAGATTGTCTCCCTAAAATACAGTTAACCCCAAAAAAATGATACAACAGTCTGCAGAATTCCACATGTGAGGCTAAACAAAAAGAGGTTACTTTTGCTTTTTGACAAATAGACAGATAGACAGACAGGCAGTGTTTTAAAATGTTTGGTACTTTAGATGTTGTTAGGATGGAGTTATTTACATCTTCTAAAATGACATGCTGTTCTGTGAGGTATGTGAGAGCTTGTGATCATCATTTTCTCTCTCCCTCCCTTTCTCTCTCTTTTTGTCGCTGTGGTGATAACAGCACCAATCGTCCCTTCACAGTTCGTAAACCTTCACCTTCAGCAGCTGACCTTTCCATAAATCCTGCCCTGTGCTCCAAACGCATGCAAATAACACAAGGCCTGTGTTTTTCTCCCTGACATTTTTATGGTGATCGGTTCATTCGTCTGGCATCAATGTGCTGAGACAGAGATTCTAATGGATTCTAATGGATTTCTGAAGCAGAACGCAGTCGACCGGGCCACAGAGAGAGAGAGAGAGAGAGAGAGAGAGAGAGTGAAGGTGTTTTCTTCGTGAATGAACATAAAAATTAAGTAGAGAAGATAGGATAAAAGAGAAGAGACAATACAGACAGACGGGTATACAGGCATAAACTCCTTAACTTCTGACATCTGGCCATGTGTCTGTACAGGCTTCTTTCATAGAGATGTTGCTGTTATCAGCACAGAAGCTGGAGTCTGTTATTTAGTCTGGTTAATCACTTAAAATACAGCAGTAGTGTAGGCAGAGTGTTTGAAAGACAAACCCTGGTATCACACAGTAAGTGTCGGGTTGTGCTGTGTTTTGTAATCTGGTTGTGACGGTGTGTAATGTCTACTGTAGGTGGAATGCAAACAGCATGTTGATGGATGTACACCCACGAGAGATAAAAATAGACTCATGGGTTAGGATGACACAGTTGACAATGAATTTTATGTTTGGAAAAAAACTTGATCTTCCTGCATCACGTAATACTGTACTCCCTTTAACAGAATATTTGACACTTCAGGTTGGGAGTTTGAAACTCTATTTTACTCCTCATGATTGATCCTAGCACATCTAGTTTATCTTCCAGAGGACTTATGTTTCCTGTGATGACTGAGAACCACTCTATAGCAGAATTGCTGGACTCCAGCACTGCTCACCAAGAGATGGTCACAATTGCATGCTTAGCTGGTCAAGTGTGCAAAGAAAACTAACCTCCATCTCACTACCTATCTTTAGTGCACTACTGACCTCTAGTGGACTACTGATCTCCAGTGGACTACTAATCTCTAGTGCACTATAGACCTCCAGCAGACTACTGACCTCCAGTGGATTACCTTTATTCAATTTCAGACCTCTAGTGGACTACTGACCTCTAGCAGACTACTAATCTCTAGTGCACAATAGACCTCCAGCGGACTACTGACCTTCAGTGGATTACCTTTAGCCAATTTCAGATCTCTAGTGGCCTACTGACCTACAGCGGACTACTGATCTCTAGTGCACTATAGACATCCAACAGAGTACCTTCAGCCAATTTACAACATCTAGTGGACTACCGACCTCCAGTGGACTACTAACCACCAGTGGACTACTAACCTTTAGCGGACTGCTGACTTTCAGTAGACTACTATACTCTAGTGCTCTAACGTAATCCAGCAGATTACTGCCCCCCCATGGACTACTGACCATGCACTACTAACCTCCAGTGGACTACTGATCTCTTGTGCACTATGCACATCCAGTGTACTACTGACCTCCAGTTGACTGCTGACCTCCATCAAACTACAGACCTCCAGTGGACTACTGACCTATAATAAATTACAGACCTCCAGTGGACTACTGATCTCTAATGGACTACTGACTTCCTGCAGACTGCTGACCTTCAACAAGCTACAGACTTCCAGTGGACTATGGACCTCCAGTGGACTACGGACCTCCAGCGGACTACTGATCTTCAACAAACTACAGACCGCCAGTGGACTATGGACCTCCAGTGGACTATGGACCTCCAGTGGACTATGGACCTCCAGCGGACTACTGATCTTCAACAAACTACAGACCTCCAGTGGACTAGTGACCTCCAGCCAATTACTGGTCTCTAGTGCACTAAAGACCTCTACCAGACTACTGACCTCCTGTGGACTATTGACCTTAAACAATCTACTGACCTCCAGTGGAATATTAACCTCCAACGGACTACTGACCTTCAACAAACTTCTAACCTCCAGTGGACTACTGACCTCCAGCAGACTGCTGACCTCCAGCGGACTACTGACCTTCAACAAACTTCTGACCTCCAGTGGACTACTGACCTCCAGCAGACTGCTGACCTCCAATGGACTACTGACCTTCAACAAACTACAGACCTCCAGTGGACTATGGACCTCCAGTGGACTACGGACCTCCTGTGGACTACTGACCTCCAGCGGACTACTGACCTTCAACAAACTACAGACCTCCAGTGGACTACTGACCTCCAGCCAATTACTGGTCTCTAGTGCACTAAAGACCTCCACCAGACTACTGACCTCCTGTGGACTATTGACCTTAAACAATCTACTGACCTCCAGTGGAATATTGACCTCCAACGGACTACTGACCTTCAACAAACTTCTAACCTCCAGTGGACTACTGACCTCCAGTGGACTACTGACCTCCAGCCAATTACTTGTATCTAGTGCACTAAAGACCACCAGACTACTGACCTACTGTGGACTATTGACCTTAAACAATGTACTGACCTCTAGTAAAATAGTGACCTCCAACGGACTTCTGACCTTCAACAAACTTCTGACCTCCAGTGGACTACTGACCTCCAGCAGACTGCTGATCTTTTGTGCACTAAACACCTCAAGCAGACTACTGACCTCCTGTGGACTATTGACCTCCAAAGGACTACTGACCTTAAACAAACTACAGACCTCCAGTGAACTATTGACCTCCAGTGGACTACTGACCTTCAACAAGCTACAGACCTCCAGTTGACTACGGACCTCCAGTGGACTAATGACCTCCTGTGGACTACTGACCTCCAGCGGACTACTAACCTTCAACAAACTACAGACCTTCAGTGGACTACTGACCTCCTGTGGACTATTGACCTTAAACAAACTGCTGACCTCCAGTAGACCATTGACCTCTAATGGAATACTGACCTTTAACAATTTACTGACCTCCAGTGGACTATTGACCTCCAATGGACTACTGACATTCAACAAACTACAGACCTCCAGTGGACTACTGTCCTCCAGCCAATTACTGATCTCTAGTGCATTAAAAACATCCAACAGACTACTAACCTCCTGTGGACTACTGACCTCTTGTGGACTACTGACCTTCAATAAACTACTGACCTCCAGTGGACTACTGAGCTCCATCCAAATACTGATCTCTAGTGCACTAAAGACCTCCAGTGGACTACTGACTTCTAGTGCACTACAAACCTCCAGTAGACTACAGACCTCTAGTCGTAATGGGGCAGTCATGTCAAATGGGGCAGTCATGGTCTAATGGTTAGAGAGTCTGGCTTGTAATCCAAAGGTCAATGGTTTGAGTCTTATGCCTGGTAGGTTGTGAATGAGGGCCCTTGAGCAAGGCACACTTCCCCCAATTGGTCCCTGGGCACTGCAGTGATAGCTGCCCACTGCTTGAGGTGTATGTGTTCATGACTTGCAGTGCATGTGTAAACTAGTCACTGGGATGGGTTTAATGCATTCAAAGGTCTCATTTTGATCATTTTCAACATTTTTGTTACCCTGTTATTTGCTGAAACAAATGCTAATTTAAACTACCTGCACCTTCACAACATCCAGTGAAAACAACAAGATGTGTGTTATAGATTATAGATGCAGGTTTCTCAGCGGCATCGCTGCATTCAGCGGCTTTGTTTATCAGCACTTGAATGAAAGCACACAGATGAGTCTTTAGTAGAATAAAAGACCTCCCTGAAACCCTCATACACACTTATCTGCTTCAGCACAGTCATGGCTCCTTATGGACTTATTACTACATTTGAAAGAAAGTTGAATGTTTTACTCTTTCACCAATGACTCAGAACTGCAATGTTAAATGTACTATTTTTATTGTTCATTTAAGCCCATGATTTGAGTCATAAGATTTATTAATTAAAATACTGAAATGCAATGGTATTTTGGTTTATAACAGATATTTAAGGATTCTCAACAGATCTCAGATCTAACACACATGAAGTGGCATATAAACTGCAGAACAAACCTATTGAGAAGGTGTGAGATTTTGTGTGTGTGTGTGTGTGTGTGTGTGTGTGTAATGTCATGTTATCTCCTGCTTGCTGAGTGTTGACCTCTGATCTCATGGCTCTGCCAGCTCATTACCCACAATGCCGAGGAGCTATTCCAAAACAATCCACCTTCTGCAGGAGTGATTCTCTCTGGAGTTTCTCACACGACTGTCACAACATGAGTCTTGCTGTCTCTGCTGTGGAGCGATAGAGCACAGACACAGAGAAAGATTTCACTTTATTAAAGCGTTATTAACTCTGATCACATACAGGTCAACGCTAACACCTCCGCTTTGTTCAATCAGTGCTTCAAAAGAACATCAACCCTTATTATTACACAGAGTTTTCAAAACTTTAGAAACACTGATTTCAAAACAAAATAATTAAATATATAGTCTGAAATATTCAAGTAAAAGTGGATGTTATTTCATTTCTCCTAAAGCAGCGTTACATATTATAATTCTGTAGCTCTGATACTTCTCGGTTAACATGACATTAGCCATTTCAAGGTCGTGGGTTTAATTCGGAGGGAATGCATGCATTTGATTAAATGTATCGCGTGAATGCACTGTAGGTCACGTTAGATAAAAGCTTCTGCCAAATGCATAAATGTACATTTGTAATAAGTAATTATAACATAAAACAGGATTTAAAACATAAAAGGAATAGTTCATGTTCTGGATGCTGATTGGTGAATATAATCTCATCAGTGAGCTACATTAAACATGCTGCAGCGGACCGTTGTGTCAAATGCTACAGATGTTCTGAAGAAAAACTGAGCTGCCTCAAACCGTCTCACATCCTTTTAATCAACTTTCAAATAACCAATCAGCTATGAAATATTTTATTATAAGTTTGTTCATTTTTTTTTGTGCAATAATGACACACACAGTTATGTACAGAAGTTCACTAACCCACAATCGAAACAATTTTCATATATTTTTTTTTATTTTAGCACTGCCCTGAACAGATATTAACATATATACTGTATCCCACAAGGCAAACTAATAACTTTTTATGTAAATTTGTGTACAATGGGCTGCAGATAGACAGCTTTGTTTGAGAGAAATGACTTCATGAATCTTGAATGTGTTATGTATCAAAGCAAGTAAAATCATTCTTTCTTCTGTTGTGCAGAACATAAGCTTTTATCAGCTTTTAACCAACAGTTTAAAATAAAACTCTAATAGTATTATATATTGCATAAAGCCTGATCCTCACATTTTTATTTAAAGTTCTCTAGCAGTAAGTAAAGAGATGCTGTAGATACAGTATTGATGTTAAAAACACTAGGGTAAAACTTTAATCTAATAAACTGTGATATAAACACTGACATGTGACCTTTAAGAATCTCTGTCCACTTTATTCTTCTGACAGAAAGTCACTGCAGTCTCTTTAAAGCTGTTCTGTCTTTATAAACACTGTGTGATCATTTTACAAATCAAACTCAATCAAATCAGCAGTATCTCTCTCTCTCTCTCTCTCTCTCTCTCTCACACACACACACACACACACATAAGAATGCTTTTATCAGTCTAATATTCCTGTGAGAGACTAGCCTGTTAAATCCACGTCTACATTTAAAATGATCATTTAAGACACACTGACCTTTATTACACATTTAAAGTCACAATACTGCACTTTAATTGTAGCACTTAAACCACAAGAGAAAGCAAACAAGCTTACAGGCTTTCTATCAGTGCTGCTGTTTCATCCGCTCTCAAACCAAACCTTTGACCTGCATGTCTCTTTTACATCAATGAATTCTCATTTATCTACATCACCATTTTCAGCCTGCTGGTCAAATGTTTAGAATGAATGTTGTAAAGAAAGTCAATAGGAAATATTTACTTCTTTAAAGCACTCTTTCCGGTCTCAAGTGAACAATTAATTAGTGCCTGAATATTTTTTTACATTTTATGTGAAACGTACTGTACACACTGTGCCCTTTAAGTAATCCCTCTCCTCCAACTACACAGACTTTAGTTTATAAATGTGTATGTTAGCAAATACAAAGTGCATAAATGATTTCAGAATGCATCTAATCACAGAAAACCAAGACAGGTGTCATACCTTGTAGAGAGAGAAGTTAATCCCTACATCTGAAATTCCATACTGTGACAGTTCAGCTCATAGACTTGATGTTAATATCCCTAGTAATCAGTACTTCCTAATTTTAGTGGGGAGAGGGGTAAGAATGTCATCAGGGTCTTCAGGTGAGCACCCTCCTTCACTGGTGTTACGTTAATAGGCCCACAACATCTCCAAAAGGCTCAACTTCACCACCTGGCGTCCAAGGTGAGCCCCCTTCTGCTTTAAACCCTCCTTATTGTTCTTTGCAGCCCAGTTGGGGTCTTTCCTCTTTATCCAGATCTACCTGGTGCTTCACTCTGCTGCCTCCGACAGTGCTTTGATGGCTTTCCTGAAGGCCTTCCCCCGAACTTCCACTCCCTTCAGGAGCCAGACTATGGATGTGGCCACAAATCCTCTGCAACCAACCTCTATCGGAAGTACCTGTGTACGTCAGCCTAGTTGTTTTGCCTCACAAGCTATATCATTGTACTTTAGCTATTTCCGTTTGGACGCTTCTCCCACTGCAGCCTACCATTGTACAGTTAGTTCCACGTCAACGGGGACTTCTGTGAAGTTGACCACAAAACAAGATCTGCCCTAAGATGGTGTTTAATAGGTGGAAACTTGAGTTGCTGATCTAGGTCCACTTGCATTTTCCAGTCCCGTGCGGCGTCCAGGAGGGTGATATCCACTCTTGTGGCTGTTTTTGCTGGGCACTGCACTGCTCTCATAAAGGGGATAGCGGATGAGTGTTCAGATGATGGTTGAGGGAGGGCATTGATGGAGGATCGCCTTTCTTCCAGAATGACTACCAGTTGGCGTAGGACTTGATTATTCCTCCAGGTGTAACAACCTTGGGACAGACTGGTTTTGCAGCCGGTGAGGAGGTGCCTGAGAGTTGCTGGGGTTTGGCAGGTAGGGCATGCTGGATTATCTTCAAACCACTGGTTAAGATTCTAAGTCTAGGAGGAACATTGTAGGTGGCCCTGATGAGGAAGCTTATTTAGCCCGTCTCTTCCTTGCTGCACCTGTCCCACTATAGGGCTTTTCACACCTGAAATTGTTAACCCTGGGTTATTCTAAAACCAGGGTTAACGGAACCCTGGGTTATTTTTTTCATGTTTCACACTGTGCATTCCTAAACCCTGGGTCAGGAGTCTTCAACCCAGCTCCAACACACCTGTCTGTAATTATCAAGCAACCCTGAACACCTTGATTAGCTACTTCAGTTGTCTTTAATTAGGCTCATAACATTCTAACCCTGCTTCGTTAACCCTGGGTTAATTTCAGGGATAACCCTGCTTCTAAATTACAAGTGTGAAACGATCCTTATACTCAATTTGAGTAAAAAGCGTTTATTATGACTGATTGTCCAATCTCCTCACTTTCTTCCAAGCAAAATCCTTTTTATTCCTGTTTCTATAAAAGTACAAAGATGTGTCGTACAGCTCCGGGTGTCCACATACAGCGACAATGATTTTGTCCTCCACTGTTGTTTCGTACCTCTGCCACTACTAGAACAAGCTCAAAGTTCAGATTTTTCTATAGAGATTTATTATTATCATCATGGCAACCCCTAACTGCACAAATGATGTCAGTCTTTCTGGATTTCATAATAAACATTAAACAGCCAGTCAAAACGGCACACTTGTGTACTTCGCAATAGGCTACCATTAGCTTTAGTGGCTCACCGGAAGTCATAAACCAGAAAGCACATAGACGGCGGTGCCCACATTTACATCAAGAAACAGGTGGATAGGGAAACAACATCAGTAACTACAGATGCAATTGGCCACAAAACTAGATACTTTCTAAAGGTTACGCCTTTCATTGATCATTTATTGAAACAAAAAGGCATTTGTAGAGAGAGAGAGAGAGAGAGAGAGAGAGAGAGAGAGAGAGGTGTGTTGTCCAGTCAGTGTTTGGACTGATGTGTGTGTGTGTCTCATCAGTTGATTCTGCACTTCTGTACAGCTTGTAATTGAGTTGATTTATCATTATGAGCTGTGAGGTAATGAACAAACAGTCTCTGGTTTAATTTGTGAGGTGGACATCAGCAGAGGTTCAGTGAGATACGCTGCTGACTTCAGACTGCTTGTAAAGATGTTTTAGGTTTTCTTCAATCGGATCTTCAGGACTGACTGTCACATGATGTAAATTCACTGGTTGACCTCTTGACTGTATGACTATAAATCATGGATCCTTCAAAGCTCCACAGTGTACGGTTGGAGCAGATGGTGTTTTACCCTTCTGAAGTTATTTTTGATGTATTTATGATAAACAGAAGGCGTAAAGCGTGGCAGAGTGAGTCCGCAGACACAGTCCTGAACCGTTCACAGCTGCGATATCATCAAACACTTTCTAAAGCATCACTGATAAAACGTCTACTAATGAATATTGACTGTATATCATGCTTGTGGCAAAATGTATTTAGTCAAAACACGGCTACTACTAAGTGAGCATCTGTGGAGAAAAAGATGATGTGCCTACAGCATTTCAAACTTGACCATGTGAACCATTCAAAGCTCAAGCCAGGAGATACAAAACACTGAAAATCAAACCTGCTGGATGTGTGTTGTCATTTACACAGCCAAAAATACAAAAATGACAAAGTAATTAAATGAAGAAGTCAGTAAATGGCTGAAATGAGAGTTGTAAAGGTGAGTGATGTAGCAGTTAACAGAGGCGTTATAAGAGCTTGCACCCTGAAGCGCTGATGTGCAACTTCACTAATGAGAGCAGAGAGTCGATGGCCAAACCTGCAGGTGCATCCAACACGTAATGAGTTAATGTGTCAATGGGAAGGTTTTCAAGAAGCGATGCAGCGTGCGCCAAACACACACCAACAGCGCTGACAGAGAGAAATAAAAGCTTCAATTAAACCTCCTCAATACATGGAGACAAACCAGAACTGCTGATTATTGCTTCATACACTGCAACATTATAGACACGACTGTAGACAGCAAGGAGACCACCGAAGTCCAGACCTCTGGAAATTTTCTGACTTTAAACATTTTGCAATTTAAAACAACTCATATTGGCATCCATGTTTGTAAGTTTGGACAGTTTACTATATAGTTTAACCTAAAATGATTGTTTCTCAATGTCAAGGAAGGATCCTCGGAAGCCAGAATTTCGAGGATTCTAAGTCATCGACATCTGTCGAAGGACTCTTCCAGTGTCAAGGATCCTCGGAATTGCAACCAATGACTGAGTCCTTCGTTCGAGAAATATCCCATATACAGGAAAGGATGCATATGTGTATCTTTTGCGCTCTTCACGCTCTCAAATCACCCACAATCCTATGCACGCAGCGCCGAAAGCACATCTTTTTATTGACGTGATGACGCAATGACGTGCACTTGCTAGCCTGTTCCATTTACGTGTTCGCCAAATTCTAAAGAGGAACCTCTCCTAGCCTCTGACAGCATTCACAGTGTTGCCAGATACCATTGTGAAAAATCCTCTTTAGACGTAGTGTTTAATGTTTTAGCAAGTAATGTATAAAGTGAGAATGTGCAGGTTAGTGTTAGCGATGTCTCTGATTTATTTCTTAAAGACAAGGTCTGAACTGTTTTTTATGGCCTATTTTGTATGTTTTTGTACTAATATCTGGCAACACAGGGTGACTAGCACCTAAACATTAATCAAATGCCACATCATTCAGCTTGGGAAAGATATTTACTACATTTGGAAAGACACGCGCAAAGTCTAAAAATCAGTAGAAAATAACACGGGTACAAAGATGTAGGGTTTAAATGAAATATGGCAAATATGTAAACGGCCATGTTAGCTTCTAACAAAGTCATGCTAAAAACATTCATAAGAGCACTAAACAAACTTCTTGTTTATATAGCCTAATATTCATTATTATGACAATGAATATAATGCTATAATAAGCACTGCATTAAATAAATAAATGATCAAGTCAACAGTAAAGTATTAACAAATTGTGATTTAATAAATAGGGGATGATATAACAATGCCCCCCCCAAAAAAAAAGTGTGTATCCAAAGTGTAAAAAATGGTAAAAAGGTTAAGACAGAATACACAAGAAGTATACTTTATTTTTATACTTACTAAAACTACATTTTAATAAGTATTTTGTAAAAGTTATGATTACAAATATACTAATGAAGAGTACATAGTTCTTCTTGAGTATTACTTTAATAAACTTAAAAAAGTGATACAATAAAAATAAAATGGTGTGTCAAAATAGCACAGTTAAATACACTTAGATGTTCTTAAGTTTAAGTACTAAAGACTAATCTTTGGTATATTAACTATAAAAATACAAAATAGTACATTTACTAAGTGTATTTTAGTGCACTTTTTTTCTCCTCGGATATCATTGGTTAACTCTTAACCTCCCTGGACCTCACTAATTTTCAAGCCCTGGCCACGGCCATAATTATAGATACTGAACTTTCACAATATTGCTCATCCGGATATTCAGATGGGTTCATGTTTGGAGTAAAGCTTGCAAGATCTTATACAGGCAAATAACTAAGAGAAGAAAACGCATTAATACATCTAGTGAAATACACGTGACAGTTCTTCTTCAATCCAGACTTTGAACTCAACTGAGAAGATAATACATCTTTTTCTTTGCTCCGACACAGCAGCGGTGCATTTATTGCATTAATATCCGTCCGGTCTTCCCGCAGAGAGACTGAAGGCTTTCATTTGAAGTCCCGCAGGATGAGAATCTTCAGTGATGATCATCTGAATGACATAAACTGCATTCATACTGTCTGTTTCTCTTTTACTTTCATTCTTAATTTCACGCTCTGTAGCTCACTGTGCTCATACACACACAAACAACCTCAGGCAATAAAATCTGCTCTCATTAATATAGTGTATATAACTAGTTTGATATTTCAAGCATGCAGAACTAAAGAAGTGAATGAAGTGAAGGTGGTTGTGTGGTCCTGTAGTGAGTTTGTGGTTATTGTCACGCTGTGTTGATCAGATCCACACAAACACCCTTCAGATATGTAACTACAATCTCATTCCAGTACGGATTATTTATTTCTATTATTTGTCTGTTTGTTTATTTGTTTGTGTGCACGGAGCCGGGAATTAGATTCGTTTTTTTTCTTTATTTTATAAATGTATTGTAACCTACTAGAGTAATTAACTAGTAACTAATCAGTTAGCTGTAATCTCTGTCACACACGCACACACAATAAGACCTGATGTAATTCTAATGAATCTGTGAGAATGTCTGATTGAATTTTGAGGAAAGAGATTATATGATCACACACTGACGGGGCAATCTCCCAATTATACTTGAATTGTTATCATAGCACAATCTTAATAAGATTTTAATTCATCTTGTTTTCAGGGAAATTGATGTCAAAATTCTTAAACAAAGGATTGTCAAAGGACGTATCATAATAATACATGTTTCCAGTATTTTTAATACTAATTTACACTGATCCAACAAACTCGTTCATTATAAATTAAAATGTTGGTTGTTAGTTGAATCAATGTGAATATAAATCAGTCTGATCTCAAAGGAATAAGTACATATATGAGGTGCCTAATTCCTATTAAAGGGATAGTTCACCCAAAAATGAAAATTCTGTCATCATTTTCTCATCTTTATGTTGATATAAACCTGTATGAATTTATTTTTTCTGATGAACACAAGAGAAGATATTTTAATTAAATGATAATAAGCACACAGCTTCTATAATGTTTGTTTTTTTCTACTATGGAAGTCAATGGTGTGCTTACCATCATTTATCAAAATATCTTCTTTTTAATGCTCACGACCACATTTGAACATTTTTGTGCTCTTGACATGTTACATTGTGGCTAGGCGTGTGGTTTAATTATTGTTTTATTGTCTTTTTTCTTGTTTTTGTACAATTCACTTTGTATTAATTCATACGAACTATTCGAGTCATAAAAATATGTACGAATTGCTGTGAGATTGTGTTGTGTAAACAAATAAAAAATCTGCAGTTGTATAATAGCATAAACTCTGAAAACGTGTTTGAAATGTTACATGGCACTTCAGCTTCAGTATATTTATCTGCTTTACAGATTTTTACATGTTTTACTAACAAAACTAGATGAAACTATACTTTATATGACCTCTCCTGTTATATAAGGAGAATAGATTTTCTTCTATTTAAGACTACTAAAAGTACAAAATAAAAGTTTTATTTTATTTGATGTATAAAGAATTGAATTGCATTAGTTATAGTGTAGGATGCTCATTATTTCATTTAAATAAACAGTCAGCTTAGGGTCTGAATGGTTTTGCCGGACATAAACCTAAGCTTATTAAAAGACATTTTATTCTGACAAACACTTTCATTTGTCTCAAAGAGCAGAGCAGAAAAGAGTCACAGTTAAAATTCAGTTCAGGCGTTCGGCAGCACGTCATTACCAAGAGCTGATTGTGTTTAACTTCAAACACAATAAATGAAGCTTTAGAAAAAAAAACGTCTGGAGGTTTTCTGGTGGAGACACAGCGGTCCGGTCTCATTCAAATGTCTGAAAGCCCACAATCCTATTAAAAAACCAACAACGGACATTATTCATATAAACCATAAACTTGTGAATGTTCAGGTAAATATCTCTGTATGTTGTCAATCAATTATTTATATACTGTTTACAATCTTACAAAGCACAAAAATAGAGAGAAATATTGAATTAAAAGTGCTGCTAAACAGAAAAAGTGTTTGTTTGGATGCAAATAAAAGCTTATGGTGAAGTTTTATTATTTTCTATTGGAGCTGTCAGGTGTGATTTGGTAAAGTTACTGATTTCTGCTAAAACATCACGCAGCTCTTACTGAGAATCAATCAATATTGCTTTATAATCGAACTGAGCTGGAAGTTTACATGGAAAGTAAACGCTCAGGCGGCAGAATTAGATTGTGGTAAAGATTATTATTGTCATGTCTTTACTTTACACATGAGTCAAAGAGGATCATTCATTATTTTGCTGATATTACTTCTGATATATTGATCATGTTGACAGACCTAGCAGGTCTTTTGTGTACGTACTACAGAAACACGCTTGCATGCACGCGAGTAAGACAAATCTATCAGATTGATTTCTGATGTAAAGAATCTGATCATAACCCACGAGACGACCGGATTATTCGAGTGAACGTTTAGTTTAGTTTGAGTAGTGAACGTTCGCTGGTGTCCTGGAGAAAGCGCTGAATAAAGAAGACAGATGGGAGACTGAACGCTATAAACTAGTCTGCTCTTTAGCAGCCGTGTGGGAGGCTCAATAATCCCAATCATAATTTGTAATAATATGGTTAATTGAATGAGCTGGCAGGGTTCGGGGAAACGTTATGTGTAGTTTGATGAATGATGGAGTTGATGTCTTCAGATGTAATTAGGGGAATTATGGCTTCGTTTCAGTCTGAGAGAGAAAATATTCACCATGATGACGCTGTTAGTGAGTGCACTTTTCTTAAATAACACTATAATAATGTAAAAAACACATTTATCATATATAACTGGATGTCTGACTGCTGGAAACTAGTTCTTCATCTTTCTGTTCCTAATACTGTAGTGTAAATTAAAACATTGCTTTTAAAGTTAATAATACAGTACATTTATTAGACATTTGTTGTATGAAAGCTCATTAATTTATATAAATCTTGAACACTGTCATGTATGGATTAATATCTAAGACACACATACTTGTTTACTAGCTCTATGAATATAATGATCTGATTATTTTTGCACTTACTGATGCTACAGTTCATCTTACACACTTAATAGGACTATAAAAAACCCTACGCAGAATTATTTATATAGTTATGTACATCTTACTGAAGATTTGCAATAATACGGCGTGTTCTGTAATGTCTCATATCTCTGTGTTTTTCAATGTGACGATGGACTGAAAGCAGATGTTCAAGACGACTTCATCTGCATGTTTAATTCATTACACTTCAGATCATTATTCCTTCATTACTTTCATTCAATTTCAGCATCCTGGATTATTCGCTAAACGGCTCGTAAATGTCAAGAGCTCAGAAAATGAGCTTGAGTTTTTACATCTACACTATTCAGAATGATATATGAGGGTTATTCTGTTAATTATTATCAATAGAAAAAGAAAGAGATGAAATTGTGATAATACCTTAGGTTCAGTTGATGAACATTTGTATAGAAGCAATAAAAATAACATGCATAATTGAACAATTTGACATTTGATTTATTTAAGAGTCGTAACAGGGGTGGAGTTTGGTTTGGTGGGTGGAGCTTAAGCTGGTGGGTGGGGCTTGGGGTGAAAGTTAGAGCATGCAAAGATGAAAATTGTACACTTTTAATAACCAATATAACTGTAGCTATGCGGTTTAACCGTCCGTCCACACGCAAGCGCAGCATCATGTGACTGAAACTGAACTTCTATGAAAACTCCTGCTGTAGGGTGAAGAGTTTCAGAAACGCTGGTTGCTGCGTTGTCATTTGGAGTTTTTGGCTGCCGAGGCGAGACTCTGCATTGGCTTCTGATTGGCCGACATGGCTTTATGGTTAGAGATATATCACTATCCGTTGGTTTGGCATGCTATTAACAGCACTTTATACCAGGTTTTTGCATGTTCTTGTTGACGTGGAGAAAGGGGAAACACTCTGTTTATAAAAATACCTGTGTTCGTGTGGGCTAATCCACAGATGATTGTGTTTATATCCAGTCAAAGAGTTTGAATGATCCTCAGACCAGCAGTTTAGTGTTTGTGTAAAATACTAAAATGTCAAACAGTCTGAAGCGTAGTGTGAATGTTAGGATGCCGTAGAGTTGTAATGTTAATCACTGGAGACACCTTTAACAGCCGAGTGTTTGAAATGACATGAACTGTAACCCTTTAAAGTTCCTCTGGGTGTGAAGAGAGCCGTGGGTCATCTCTCTAATGTTCATGAGTGATATAACAACATGTCCGCTGTCATGTGATCTCAGATGAAGCCTGTGAGTGTTTGACCTCAGACTCCGAGCTGACACACTCTGTCACATCATATACAGTCTGACACAACACATATCAAACGCACATTTCCATTTTTTATGCGGACTTAATTCATAGACGTCATGTTTTATACTGTACAAACTGTATATTCTTTTCCCTCCACTAACCCCCTAAAATGAAACATCACAGAAATCTTTCTGATATTTTAGATTTAGGCTGTGAGACTCCAGCCAGTGACCTTCAGGTTACAAGTCTGACTCTCTATCCATTAGGCCACGACTGCTCTACGTCTTTTAGCAATAAACCTCCATCTTGGCGTTGTGTGTTCTGCTCCACTCAGTGCAGTCTTGCAGTGTTGCCAGGTCCTCGTCTATTTTGTACTTATATACCGTTCTGGCACTTGGCTCATGAAGTGATAACATTTTTGGTGTTATTAAAGTCTGAAGATTCCAGTCCTAATATTTTGATCTTTGAGGTAAAGCATTTTGATTTATTTCGGTTTATTATTTGACTCTTCTTGTTTGCTGTTTTTTTTCGTGTAAGATCTGGCAACATTGGCAAGCAAACGCTCGTGCCTCAGTCATTTTCTGCACCGCGCATACACAAGACTTTTTCCCTTTCAAGGCATAATTTTTTTGAGAAGAGAGACCTGTCATGTCCATGATGCACGTTTAAACCGAGGGGCAAACCTTCTGATCTCTCTGATGAAGCTGTTTAAATTATATTTATCCTTAAAGTTCTGCATAATTAAGGGCGTGGCCACTTGAGTGATGGTTGAACAGCCACTGCTGTCACTAGAATCGAGCTATGTGGGCGTGGTTTGAGGAACCAGGCACCTCAGTTTCACCCACATCCCGCCTCTTGTCCCATTTTGGTCTCACAGGTGTCGGCGACTCGTGTGCGATTCTCAAAGAATGCGTCTTTGATAATTCACACTGTGATTGTCACTCGCATGCACGAGCATTGATTTGCCTGTGATTTCGTGCATTTGTCGGCAATTTCTCAAAACCTGTCTGCGAGTCAAAATCAGGGCTAAAATCTGAACTCTGCATAAGTAAGACTTCTGTGTTATGTTGGAAATAGGCGCGTGCATATTATATAAATGACAGGAACATGTAGTGAATCATAAGTTAAACAGTGTTGTATAGTGTTGCATGACTCGTACTCGCTCCTCCCGCAGCTCGTTACTCCTTCTTCTTCATTTTTTCATACGTTATCGGAAAGAATCGGTAAAGCTAATCTTTCTTTTATAAATCTGATTAAACTAAAGACTCTTTGGAGATATAAAGGATGTAATACTAGTCTGTTATGTGAGCTTTAATCTTCTGTCCTCCATTTTCCCACGATGCACTGTTTCAGTCATGACTTTCTGCTCACAACACATACAGAAGACTGAATGAGTCAAATCCAAACAAACCTGCGACACACCAGTTAATCTTAAACCGCCAACAGTTCATAAACTTTATTTAACTTCATATTTTAAATGAACCAGTCTGGACCTCTGTCTTATTATCTGTTGAGATCCAGTTACTGTTAATCTGATCTTTCATGAAACTGAATCCAGACTCTTTCTGAATTTCTCTCAGGTTAATCCTGTTTATAATAATGATTGCATTTATTAAAGCTGTTTCATTCTCACCTCCACAAACCTTTTGCAGGTAATGGTGTTAGGTGGCACTGATCTCAGACACTGCAGGATGCTTTAACTCTATTGTTGTGGCCAGAGATTTTTAATATAAAACAAAATGCCGTTTTAATTTGTCTGGAAATGAGTTTGCTTGAAATGAACATTCTGGAATGAAAGTGTTTGTATATAAACAACAGCAGGACATAACACATAATGTAATGAAGATGAATCAATCTGTCAAAATGACACATTACATCAGTGTATGTGAGAGAAGACACATCGTACCCAACCATGACATCACTCACAATAACATCAACATCTCCGTTCATCTCAGACCTTACAAACATCTCATCGGTCCAGACCATCCTGTCATCTACACGACTGTAGTATGGAAACCTTGTAGGTCAACTGACAGCCGAGCGTTTCTTCAGTCACCGACCCAATCTTGTTCCCAAAGTGCGGCGTGCGGTGAGACGGACATTGAGAGACATCTCCAATTAATGTGAGCGCTATAATCCCATCATCAGTCGCTCAACATTAGCCGGCGTTAGACTTTCTCTTAACGCAAAGGATCACCGTCACTTTTAAACAAAGACTCAATTTGGACGGGTCCAGCTCTTTATCTGGAAGGTAGTAATGTGCTTCAGATAGTCCAAACTTCCATTAGAGAAGAAAGTGTGTAAAAGCATTGATATATTTCCTCCTTTCCAAACTTGAGCTCATGAATACATATTACAGGATATGGAAAATTCAAGTCAGCAAATTCAAATGCGTTATATTGCCGTTTCTTATCAAAAGCGTCTGGAAGCCTAAATTATTGTCATCAAAGTGAAACGGTTTTGGGCACCTCCAGCGCTGTGAGCTAAACGCTTTTACACAAACCCCATTAGAAGCTCATTGTGCACAGATAGCAGCCCTGAGTCGCAGGCAAACACACGAGCGACCGCTCCGAAAGTCCTGCCGGCCAGCTGGCTGTTCCTTTCACACGCTGACACCTCTTATTAAAGTGATAAATGGCCTCTACCGATGGGCAGATTTCAGGTGTCAGGGTTCCGTGGCGTTCCGAGCCGACCGTTCCGGCCTCAACTGGAACTCGGAGACGGACAGAAAGAGCTGATAGAGGCTGACGTTTCTCTCTCTCTCTTTCTCTCTTTCTCTCCTTTAATTCCAGCAAAAGGAAAGTGTTCACATTGCAAAAAATATCTTTGCAGTATTGCTTTTCTCTTGTTTTCCGAAAGATCAAACATCCTTTAAACAAGAAACGTTTCTTTGAGGAGTAATAAGATGTATATATCTTGACTTGTTTGTACTCATCTTGCCATAAACCTATTTCATTAGATTTATGCTTAAAACAAGAGAAGAGAAACTGCGGGGAAAATAAATATATGATGATGATTTAAATCTTGAAATTTGTCTTGTGTTCGCAGGTATGGCACACCGGACGCTCACATTCAATAGAGCGAGTTTATTCAGAGTCTACACCTAGATACAAAATATGCGTTTGCAGTCTATGTTATTCAAATCTGACGTTATTTAATGTTAAACTATTTGTGTGGCACTGCAGGGATTTGAGCAGCGTCCAGAATCACAGCGCACAGCCGCCGCCACTGTGTGTACATTCATACAAAACAATGTGTTTGATTTTTAGATACATGGCGCCATGCGATGCTTCTAGTGCTGCCTCACGATTAGTCGCAGAATAAAAGTTTTTGTTTATATAATAAATGTGTGTGTACTGTGTATAATAATAATGTTTATATAAATACACACACATAAATGTATAATTTTAAGAAAAAATATATTTATATAATAAATATTTATATTTATATATAATATAGATTATATATAAATATAAACATGTATATACATATGCAAATGTTTCTTAATTATATATATATGCATGTGTGTATGTGTATTTATACATAATTATTATACACAATACACCCACATATATTATGTAAACAAAAACTTTTATTCGCGACTAATCGTGAGGCAGCACTAGATGCTTCTCATCCGGTGTGCGTCCTCCTTTAGACAATAAAGTCTATATATATTAGTATATGGGCATTTAGACATTTAAAAAACAGCAAAAAGTAAAAATATTAGATGTTTTGAGTGACTTTATCATTATTGATCATATAGACAATGCATGTAATAAATTGATCATGTGCATTGACTTCCGAAATTTATGTCATGCAGACTGACAGAACTCAAATCTCACAAACACTAAACTCAATATCGCTCTACTTTACCGGCTGCTCTGGAGTCTGTGGAAAAGATCAATACGAGCGTTTGTGGTGATACGTCAATGTCACCGTGAGGACGTCCAGAAGTCTCAACACATATCTGGTTTTCCAGAGGGCCCTTCAGTAGACAGCATACTGTGAGCTGAAACACCTGAAGAGGAGAGATTATTCCTCAACATCAGGAAAACACATCCATGTCCTATCATAATATCTCTTCATTAATAATGTGTAGATGATTGAAGCTGCCTGATGAAGCTCATCTCTCTCAGCTGGGTTTTCCTCCACATTAAATCATTCACTAATTCTGCAGTTGTCCTGCATCTGATGCTCTGATACCTCAGGCTGTCATGTCCTTAAAAAGCCTCTTTGTGTGTGTGCGGGCGCGTGCGGGTGCATGCGTTCGTGTGTGTGCATGCGCGCACTTACATGCATTTACCTTTTGATGTTTATCTCTTTTGGTTTTTCAGAATCTGAATAAGCTTGATTTGTCAAGGTTGCTCACACACAAGGAATGTGTTGTGTTTTTTTACAGGAGCTCTGACTCCTACTGTACATATATAAGATAAGATAAGATAAGAAGAAGATTTAAATAAGTGAAAGTAATAAAAAGTAATAATGACAGTAAGGTAATTTACATCTTGGACGTATGTACAAATTTGCGTTATGTAAGTATATACAGCTGTATAAATAAAACATATGTTAAAATGTTGAAACAGTTATTGGTCATTCAGCAGTATTTGGGAATGACAGATGGTAATGCTGTTAAAGCTGGAGATAGCATTTGGGGAAAAAGCTGTTTTTGTGCTTAAATTCAAACATCCATTAATGAACTTTGAACATCTCTTTTAATGCACTTGGATTTCTGTAATATTTTGTGCTGACCAAAGTAAAGACTGGAAAAACATTTTTACACTTGTTGATAAAGACGTAACATTTGTTTTGTGTTAATTTTTACTGTGCTGCTGTTTCAAAAGATTATTAAAAAATCTTGATGATGATGATGTCCACATTGAACTTTTGGAAACAAAAGCTTCATCTGGAAACGCGTGTTGTTGCATTTAAGAATGCATATGAGCTGTGTGGAGCGGCGTGTTAGAGCTCAATAAACATTTAGACAAATGTTACTCCCCACTAAACGTGTTTGTTTGCCAAACCATTGAGAGCGTCTCTGGATCTGCTCCAGCTTCATCTGGCTGCGTGGTTCTGTGGCTTTTGATTTGTTTACTGGAACCGTCGCAGGAGTTTCTCATTAGAGCAGAACGCTTTATAAGACGCACGATTTGTTACGTCCGGAAGACATGAACGCACAACTTGAGTTTCGCAGTTAGTCAGTCAGGTGCTGTGCCATTGGCCACAATGCATTGTGATTGTCAACCGCCGCAATAACAGCATGACTTTCTGTTTCATTTATTCATACACTTTCCACAGAAGCCATTTTCTGTAGCGAGCGAGCGAGCGAGAGAGAGAGAGAGAGAGAGAGAGAGTCAGTGTAATTATCCTAATTAGTGCTAATTCAACATGGCTGAGCCCATTTTTGTAATGAGTTTGAAAGAGCCCCTCGTTGAGAGCTCAGAGGAGGAGGCTCTCCGGTCACCACCTCCCACTGTTGCCTCGGTAACCGTTTCCGTGGCGACCCGCTCTTGACAGCGATGGAGAATGGAGAGGGGTTAATTTCAATGCGGAGAGATGCAAATTAAAGCCAAAATAAGAGAGAAAGTCAAATGTTTCGCATTTGCAGATAAACGTCTGTCAGGCACAAGAACCGAGAGCGAGCGAAATAATTATATTCTGAACAAGATCCTGCTGCTAAGAGCAAACGCAGCGTTTAAAGTTAGGCGACAGGGCCCCGGTACACAACCAGAACTACACAACCGGCACCACACGGAAACAATGTTCACCAAAGTTAAAGTCATTGTCACTATACTGTGTGGATGTTTCAGGTTATTGTTAGGCCGTTTCATGTGGTTGTTGGGCCATTAGGGGTGGATATTGGGGCATTGTGGGTTGTTGTTAGGTGGTTTTGTGTGGCTGTTGGGGCGTTTCGGTTGATTGTTGGGGCGTTATTGGTGGTTGTCAGGGTGTTTTGATAGTTGTGTTGCTATTGTGGGTAGTTGTAAGGGTGTTTCTGTTGATGGTAAGTTTGTTGTGTTAGGTAGTTTTGTGTGGCTGTTATGGCTTTGTGAGTGGTTGTTAGGGAGATATAAGTGGTTGATCAGGTGTTGTTGTTGGGGCATTTTGGGTGGATGTAGGGTGATGTGTGTGGTTGTTAGGTGGTTTTGTGTGGTTATAAGGGCATTTTGGGTGATTGTTGGGGCATTATTGGTGGTTGTCAGGGTGTTTTGGTAGTTGTTTTGGCATTGGGGGTAGTTGTAAGGGTGTTTCTGGTGGATGTAAGGGTGTTGTGGGTAGTTGTTGGGGCATTTCGAATGTATGTTAGGGAGTGTTGTGGGTGGTTGTTATGGCTTTGTGAGTGATTGTTAGGGTGTTATAAGTGGTTGTTTTGTTGTTGGGGCATTTCAGGTGGATGTTTGAGAGTGATGTGGGTGGTTGTTAGGGTGTTGCTATGCAGTTGCTACAATCTTCTTGGTGTTCTGGTTGGTTGGGATCTCCAAGCCACTCCAAAGCATCCAATTGACTTTTATTTTAATCTTCCTCTTTAGGACAGAAATTAGAACAAAGCAAAAAACGTGCGCACACATACACAGAGAGAGAGAGAGAGAGAGAGAGAGAGAGAGAGAAAAAGAGAGAGAGAGTCACACATGTTCAGTTTTTTGAGTGTGTAATTTCTATCCAGAGAACAATGTGTCTCTATTAATCCTAAATGTACACGTTTGATGGTCACAGTTTTTCTCTCGTCAAGCATATAATCATTCTTTCTAATGAATAAAAAACAATATTTCAGCACAATTATCTGAAAATGTCAAAGTCTCGCTCTACACCACTGATTAAAAATGAAATTGAAATCAGCACAAACATTACAATCAGGGCATCTTCCGTCCATTCCACATCCGTTTCAAAATCAAAAACGGAAAACGAAACAAACAAACCGTATTTACATTTATCGTTTCCCTTAACAAAATGAAAAATATTGAAAGCTGCTTTAAAAAGAATGAATTGATACATTTTTCTATATTTAGTTTTTCAGTCTTACTTCTTAAAACTAAATTGTAAAAAAATGAAATAAAGAAAATATTAAAATGCTTTATTTTCCAATTTTCAACCAAGGAGCTACCTTTTCTCCCCAGCATTTACAAACGTTACCGCTGGGGGGAGCAAATACACGAAAGTTGCACCTTAAGCAGGGCACGCAGATGTAAGCATTAAAATTTTTAATGATCATATGAATTATAATTGTTTGCACACCTTTTAATGGGCGTACAAAAATGCTCTGCAATGAATGTTTGTAGGTTTTGCAGAGAACACAGCATGAAAAGTCACTGCCACATAAATTATGACATCCAATGTGCCAGTGGCTTGGAATTCATGATCAGTATAAAAGATAACCCACCTCATCACCCCCCAAGATCCAGCCATGGACACAATCATCATCAGTAATAACAATTTGCTTTTGCCGGTTGAATGAGTTTCTATGTACTGCATTCATAATAAATCTCCCCTTACATAACATGAACAAACAATAATGAGCTTAAAAAATAGTCCACAAAGATATCTAATTTATAGATATCTATGATTGGAGTGGCAGCAACGTTTCACGTTTCAACTTTTCACAAAATCTCCAAAACATTGCAGAGCATTTTTGTACGCCCATGTGGGAAAGGTGTGCAGAAAAAATATAATTCCCAGTTGGTCCCAAATTGCTCATGTTAAAGCATTGCTTGGTGGAGCATGAACCCAGGGAACACAAATATTGATAAAATGCCTTATAATGCACTTTGAGGCGTCTACCAAATGCATAATTGTAAAAGTTTTTTAGTCATAGGATTATTAATCATGTTAATGATTAAATCTGCGTGCCATGCTAATAGTCATTGGAAGTCTTCGCTTCCCTCGTCTCAATAAAGGGCCATTCACATTATAACTATAAAAATATTGTTTAAAAAATATTTTATATTAAAGAGAATAGCAGAGTTCACACCACAACTATAACGACAAAGTTACAATGAACGATTTGGGATCACTTTCTGAGCGATTTTCCTCCAACTGATTAAACGATAAACCATTGACAGCCAATTATATCTATTTGAACTTCAAGTGCACGCGCATTTGAATGACAGATGCCACTATGAAGAAGCTAAGGTCCATTACATAAAATTACATCAGGTATCCAGCACTGATGCAGTTACTGTGAAATTGACTACATAATGCTTTTTACTTTACTACATTGACTACGCCAAAATGTAAGATATTAGATTAAACAAACTACTATTTACTGTTACGTAAAACGCAGCGTGTGGAGGGCATCTGCTGGTTACTCGATGTGTAAACGCAACAAGAACAGTAGCTATACACATTCAATGACATGTAAACAATTGCAAAAGTTTTTATTACACTAAATATGCAATATGCCTTTGAAGGTTAGTGATTTGCATTAATTTGTCGTTATCGTCCGGCTAATATATTTATTGTTAAAATTAACGTCTGTTACAATGTGAATATAATTAACGTTATAGTCAACACAGTCTCAAGGCAAGTCGTGTAGTAACGAATTTTTTTATTAATTTATTCGTGAGAACGGCCCTCAAGAATTTTCTTAGTAAAACTGAGAAGCTAACTAGAAAAATGTATCAATTCCTATTTTTCTTTTTTTCATTTTATAGATGGAAACGATGGGTGAAAGTTCGATTTGTTTTTTTCGTTTTTCGTTTTTGGTTGTGGAACGGATATGGAATGGACGGAAGATACCCTGATTCATTACACATATTTACAACATTTTTATTTTGTACAAGATACAGATGAAACACACTATAACATTTTATTAAGAGTAAATCATGTTTTGATATATTTATTAATTTGTGTGGTTTTAATGCTATATCAGTAACTATTTAACATTTCTTTTGAATTTCTTCACCCTAAATGATAATAGACCCCATCAGAAATGTCACAAACAAAACTCATGACGCACAAGTAATCATTTCAAAATATTAATGATAAGTTTGTATAATATTTGTTTGTATATTAAGTGTCTTATAAAATGTTGTTTGTGTGTTTATGCTCGCAGGTCTCAGGAGGGGAAATGTTTCACTAGATTTCATACCTGCAACCTCAAAGTAAGATTGACATCTCTTCATGTCTTTAGATATATTAGCCTGTTAACACACACACACAAACACAAACACACACACACACACACACACAGACACACACACACACACACACACAGATAAGGTCTTCTTCTGAAATGCATTAGATTTCTTAATGCACATTTGACGTCTATGCTGAGTAAACACAGATCTGGATGAATAAGTGTCGAGTCGAGTGGCCTTTACACTCCATGATTTTCTTTCTTCACACATTTGTGATTTGTTAAAGTCTGCGTGTATTGTTGTGCATGTGTAGTATTTTTATGATGTTTTAGAAGTGTGTGAAACCCCACAGAGAGACACAAAAATCATCAACATTGATCTGTGAAACACACTTGACTGTTATATTTGTCTGGATAATGTGCTGTCGTTTCTCGCCTTCTCTCTTGACATCTTGCAGATGTTATAGAGTTTTTACTGATAAACGATCATACGCATTCATTTGCCATAATGTCTGAGATTAACAGAGAAAAACATTATTTTAAGAAATGCATGGGGTTCTGAATACGCTCTACCCTTAACCTAACCCAAACATAACCCTAACTTAACCTCCTATTCATGACCCTAACATACAACACTGAGTCCAAATCATCACTTTTAATCTTCCCTTTTAAATCCTGATCCAGAACTATTTAAACATCTTCAAATTGATATCAATCCTGAATATCCAGAATGAAAACAATGCATTGAAACGACACACGCATTATGAATCTCATCTCATATATAGTCATAGTTTAGTGTATGGATTCAGATGTGTACTCGCTGAGTTAAACACACAATATAACCTTCTGCAAGCAATTTCTTATGAGTAGCAGAATGACATCTCATCCAGATCACCCTGACAACCGTTTGGCAACACCCTAGCAACCACAAAGTATTGCACAAAGTATTGTACTTCAGGAGCACTACAGCATAACATCAGTGAAAATCTGGTTGTTCAGCAGTGTTGTGTTGTTGTGTATTGAAGGATGGAGCGTGTACACACAGACGTCTCAGTGAAATGACCTTCAGCAACGATTTACACCCTTCAATTTGCTCAGGGTTCAAACAGGCGAGACTGATGGGTTATCTGTCTGTCTCTCAATAAAACTGCAGCGCTTACACTGACTAACTCACTTTCTGATCAACACACACACACTTAAATCAGCACATACATGAATGTGTAACCTAAACTGTGTGCGCGTGTGTGTATTTGTTTATTTGTAGCAGTGGCTGGTTTTAAATTGTAAATGTAATCAGCAGATATCTAAATGCAATCAAACCGAGCTGATAACCTGACAGAGAACTCAATTGTAGAATCAACAGTAAGTTGTGTGTATGTTTTTACTGGTAAACAAGATAAATTTACTTCAGAAGCAAAATTGTATTAGATAATAAGCTTGTTTTATCAGAATTATTTATCAGTAATTTTCACCCAGCAAAACTTTAATCCAAAATAAAAGTTCCTGCTATAACTATTGTTGCTTTCTCTAGTTAAGTACAACTTAACTACAGCCACTAGCTCCATTTTTCTTGGGGTCCATGTAGCATTAGGTTGTTGACATCTTTGATCTTTGATTGGCTGATGACACGATAGAGACACGTTTCACACAATGTCATCAAACCCACTGAGGTGTTCCAGACTTAACCGGGTTAGTTAACTCAGTGAAAACGTTTCCTTCCAAAATCTATGGGAACTTTCAGGGAGCTTTTCTGAGATAACCTGCTTATTAGTTTTCATTTAAACAGCAGGCAAGCCATGGCCTTACATAGGGAACAACCATCAAAGAAAAGGAATAGATTTGGGAATATTAACAGAAAAGTGAGACACTGTCATCTGTCACAACACAGATCTTCATCTTATAATCTAAATCAATGATCATGATTAGTGTAGTGTACTGAAACACAATTACACACAATTCTTTAAAAAATTATGACAATTGTAAGAGACTCTTACATTGAAAGAGGTTTCATAAATATATCAAAATAAAGATGATACAGTGCCATACAATGCCAAATACACAAATAGTGTTAAATATTTTTAGGACCATAAAGAGGAGGAACAGAAAACACTACACATAATATGCAATTACAAACATATATAAATACAAACATGTAATAGAAACATTAATTTACACCCATACAGTAATATACATGTTGAACTTAAATGCGGTAACTTAATAGTTTATAAAAATAAATATTCTGACTTTAAAAAAAAAATACAAACACTGCTTATGTTGTTTCACAATCAAAAACATGAAGTTGTAGATTGTTTTATGTTGACTGGTGAACTAGGGGTTAATTGTTACAGTAAAAACACAAGAGGAGTATTGATGGACAGTAAGATACAGCAGATCTTTGGGTGAAGCTTCATTATAAAATCACAGAGAAATCACTGAACTGAACTGACAACATTTCCTTCACCGTCTCAATCTGCAGATCTGTTGTGCCAGCTACTTGTACTCATTCAGTCATTCAGTCATTCAGTCATTCAGTCAATGTTACATGAACATCAATAATCAATCTTCAACTACTCAATACATTATCTTCTCTTACTTTGATCATATATTCAGGCTCA
Source organism: Misgurnus anguillicaudatus (assembly GCF_027580225.2). Taxonomy (NCBI): domain Eukaryota; kingdom Metazoa; phylum Chordata; class Actinopteri; order Cypriniformes; family Cobitidae; genus Misgurnus; species Misgurnus anguillicaudatus. The sequence continues at coordinate 557,769 of NC_073357.2, read as the reverse complement.
TCTGTGGTGTGACTTTTATTTATAGTGCATTTACTCGCAATTGTATTGTTTATGAAGGCACATGTGTTAAAAAATAAACAAATAAAGATACATTTTTGTAATAACTCCAAACGCATCTATACAATAACAGTGAGCGGTGTCAGTCAAACTTAAACAGATATAATAAACAAGAATTTACTGTAAAAGTATCATATTTCATGTCACTGAGACAAAATATGTCTACTTAGGTCATATAACAGATTTGTTTAAGCAAAATATTTTGAGATTTAAATCATTATATCATTATTTAATACTAAACATTGCTTTCTGTTGTAACACCTTTCTCTTTACCTGCGGTTAGTTTTATTATGAAAAATGCAGGGTTATTTTCAACCCAACGTTTGTTCAAAAAGAGACGAGCCCAGCCCCTCGGGTTGTAATTTAAGCAATCCCTATACTGGGTTGTTTTAACTCATTGGGTCAAATATAACCATTTTCAGGGTTAATATAACTTAACAGATTATCCTCGTCCCTTTTTGACCCAATGCTGAGTTGAAAATAACTTTCTTATCAGGACAGGAGTGAATATTAATGTCTATATGTTTGTATATGCAGCCTACATTGAACATTTATAGACTAATTGAAAGCAGTTTTTCATCAGACCAAAAGGATTTGAATTGAATTCTTTCTGTATTATTATCTTTTACACGTATCAGATGTGTGTCTAACCGTTGTTCTTCTATTGACTTTTAAGGTCTAATTAACATATGCAGAAAATCATCAGCGATAATTCATTCTGCGCAGTCACGATTCAGAAAACTCCGCTAATTGAATTCAGCTCTTCATTTTCTCTAAAAGCTCAAGCCAGCGGTCTACAGGCGTCTCTGTAAAGTTAATTATCTTCATCAGCACAGAAACCTTTATTCTGCACAACATTGACTTTAATTGTTGTGTGTCTCTACTTGACAAACTCATTGAACAGCTCAGAGTTTTCAGCTATACAATCAAGAGACGGTGTGACGGATAGTGAAGCTTTGCTGCTCTCAGATAAAGACATAAAGACTGAGATTTAAAGCTGGCATCTGCATCGAGGTGTCATCCACTTAGAATGTTAGCGATGCTGTGATGATTCGTAAATTCAAGACGGCCCGTCAGAGAGATACAAATATTTACTTTGTTTCACGCTCCGTGATGGCTTTGGGATCTTGACAGATTCACGAGCGTCCCCCTTGGGACTCACTTTCATACACAGCGTACAAACATGGCAAAATGAATGAGAGGTGGTATTAGTGCATGAAAGGTTCATCATGATGTTTACTTGATGATCGAGTGAAAATGTTAAGAAAATGATGGCGGAGGTGCATCGCCAACCACTGTTTGTTGAAGCTCTTGTTTATGTTTCAGAAGTCAGTCGCTAGCTCCGCCTTCTCAACGACATCACACACATCGTTAAAGATGCATCTGTTGATTGGTCGGGAATAGGGCTGCGAGATTTATTAAATTATCAAAATATTATAAATGTGGTATACATAATGCAATGGTTTGCAATAATAAATTATTTTAATACTTCAAAAAGTTGTGTATAGTCAACGTTTTAGGTTGATGCAGTGAGAAGATAAAGAGAGTCATGCTTTCTTTCTTTTTTTAGAAAAAAATGTCAAAACTTTTGCATGTTCAATATATCAATTTTCAATATATTTTATTATTATTCAGACTGATGATTTTACAATCATTTAAAACATTATTGTATTGTATATCATTTATCTAATTATTTATCAATTGATTGTTTATGAATATGGTGCAGGGAAGCAGTAGTAGTATGTTTCTTTTCAATGACAAGACAAGAATTTTGTGACAATCACTTAACAGACAAAAATATTGTGTAGTCTAAGGGGCTGTCCACACGGAGACGCATATATCACTGTATACGTATACATTTGTTATCGTATTGCCGTTTCGTCCACACGGATCCGGCGTTTTGAGAGAGTGATACCGCTATTTTTTGAAACCGGGTCCTAAAGTGGATAAATCTGAAATCGACACCCTTGCGGTTTCGTGTGTACAGCCAATCCGTATATTTTGTGAAGCGAAAACATCATCACATCACGTGTCGGAAGTGTCACACGTAACAGCAACAACAATAACGGCGGACTACGTGACTGTGTTCGTGCTACAGAAGCTACTAAAGCCTACTAGCTTTATTACAGCAAAATTTATTGCTTCTATGCAATTGTGGTGACCAACAAGCGATAATGGACAACACCATACGTTGGTTATGCGCATGCTCAAAGTCGTCTTCTCCGTGTATAGTGTATATCTGTGGCAGAATTACAGCGCCCCATACTGGTCCGGCATATATACTACACCGCTTTCAGTCGGTTTCAGTGGTTTCGTGCTTACGGATTATTTTTTTAGAACAAGGAAAAAAAATGAACGGATAGGGAATGCACCGGCTTCGTGTGGACAAAGCCTAAACCCAGCGTTATTTAAGGCATTGTAGTTAGATTTAAAAGGACGTTTTAAAGAATGTATATGTGAAAAGATCAAAGAAAATTTGATTTCTGATTTCATAACCCCTCTAATAATGAAAAATAAGATTTCATCAACTGAGCATCTCTACATAAGGCTACCCGCTTGCTTTTAAAATCTGAAATAAAAGTTTCAATAAGTGAAATAAAGTGAAATGAATGAAGAACATTGAGATTGGCTGTTACCCCAGGGGAAGATTACAGCACTTTTATTCTTGCCAAGATAGATTTACTGATCAGTACAAAACAAAAGACAGCTGGA